>NC_037324.1:1351814-2027721 GCF_000143535.2 Botrytis cinerea B05.10 | reverse complement strand
CCCTAACCCTAACCCTAACCCTAACCCTAACCCTAACCCTAACCCTAACCCTAACCCTAACCCTAACCCTAACCCTAACCCTAACCCTAACCCTAACCCTAACCCTAAATTTAACTCTGACCCTATGATATTATGTGATTTTCACGTGATTGAAATTAAAAGCCAGTTTTTGAAAAGTTTGAAAAAAACGCTATATAACTCAAAATTCTTCAAATATTTCAAAAATAATAGTATTATATTGCTAGCTCCAATATTACGTAAGAAATGAGTTAATACCAGATAAATCTTAAACATAAAAATAAAATTTTATATAAATATAATAAAAACTACACCAAAATATTCAGCTTTTAAATCAATTTATACTAATATATTATGACTTTTTCGAAAATATTAACCCTTAAGCTTTTAAACTCTAAATAAGTTTTATCAAAAATTAAGAAATTCTAAATTTTCTAAGTCAAAAACTAATTAAGCCCGATTTGGACAAAATATATATCATTCAATTCGATTTATTTTGAAAAGTTCAAAAAAGATATTTTTAATTAGCTAGCTCCAAAATTAAGCGAGATATTAGTTAATACCAGATAAAATTCTAAAAATAGAACTTAATAAGGAAGAACGCTAGCAAAATAAAAAAATCACTATTAAATGAGAATTTTTCTCAGAATTATAAAAATATAATTATATATATATAAAAGACCCTAAAACCCCAAAATTTGAGTTAATACCAGATAAAACGTTAATATCAGGTGTATAGGAGTTAGGAGTTAGGCATTTACACCCCCTATTTACTAATACACCTCTAAATACATCTCCTTTCAATTCAATTCATTCAATCTATTAACTCTATTACTATTATAAAGCTTACCTTAAAATAAATTAAACTATTAAAAGGCTCTCAATTGCTTTAGTCTAATTATTTCTTTTTCAATTGAATTTTCTTTTCTTTTAAGATTGTATACTAAATTGAAATGATTTTACATAGTTTTTCCTTTTATTCGATTGGAATATTTCTATTTTAATATTAGTATATTATTTATAATCAATCAAAAGGGGTTTTATGAATCTACAAATATGAAAATGATCTGTTATATAGATATATGATTACATAATACATCAGTACTTTTCCATTTCGTTTGCTTCTACGAATCCATTAAGAGTATTAACATTCTCTTCCTTTAGATTAACTGTTTATATAGTAAAGGAAAGATTAAAAGCTGTCTTTAATTAACACATGATTACTACATACTGAATAATGTCAGAAGTGATTCACTTTCCCACTAACCCACAAAAGCATAAAGTATTCCAAATACTTTTGAAATAATGCATCTACTAACGTAATTTATCAGTGAATAAACTATATCAATAAATAGATCATTTCATTTTATATACAAAATTCGTTTATATATAAACATACATTTTTTTTATTTAATAGTATAATTTAAAGAAATCTAAAAATATTGAAATTCAATTATATAAATATTATAAAGATTTAATTATTTATTAAAAAATCAAATTATTATAATAATTATTATAAAAACAACTTTTTTGTAATGAAAATCATAACAATTTCTATTATTTTTAGAATATAATAGAAATATTTATAAAAAAACTAGATTTATAAGAAGCTAATTTTTTATTGTTATTGAAGATCCTTTTCTTTTTTTAAAATAATGATTAGTTATTAAAATAAGAATATTGAAAAAGGTCTAATTTTGATGTATTTTCAAATGACTCATTCACTAATATGACCCACTCACTGATAAACCACGTTATATATACCTAATCAAATAATAACTTCCTAACATTTACCCCTATTTTATATAAATCCATCTAATATATATCAATCAAAAAGAAATTAATAATCTTATAAATATAAGAATTCTATAAATATAAAATATTAGAAGTATAATAATTATAATTAAATCAATTATTGAAATTGAATTCAAAATACAATTATCCTTATTCAAATTCATATGAATAAAAATTTCAAAATAAAATATTCTTATATTTAAAATACAATATCAAAAGTAATCCACTTTTCTATTAATCTATAAAAGTATAAAGTATTCTAAATACTTTTGAAATAATGGATCTACTATATATACCTAATCAGGTGATCGCTCCCTGATAGTATTAATACATTATTTATAATTAATTAGAAAAGGTTTTATAAATCTATAAATATGAAAATAGCCTACTATAGAGATATATGATTACATAATACACAGAGTACGTTTTCACTTCGTTTGCTTCTATGAATTCATAAAAATATTAAGGATTTTATTATACTAATAAAACATTCACTTTGTAGATCACGGATTCTGCTACTATAGAGCCTTTCAACATGGCTAATATATACTTGTGCTTGGAGCTATGGGTGGAGTTGTTGCGCAAATATGGTAGCCTCTTCACATACCATCCTCAACGAAAAGAATAACAGGTTTACATGTTCATGTTATCAAGCGCTTACTTTGTTGTTGTCATTATTATTAGCCGCTCGTGTACTAGAAGAACATTTGCATAACCCTATAACTTTATTCCGACAGCGGGGTGAGGCTACAGAAATGCGGGGCGCGCGGGGTACGCGGGGTACGCGGGGCTCCTGCTTTCTGACCTGCTTAGTAACCCCCGCAACGGAGTGAAACGTGCCGTGCCTGTCTTCGCAAACTGCTATTAGGCATCCAGATGACGATTCTCTGCAGATAAAGGATTTTCCATTTCACGGCATGAAGGTGAAGACAGAGACAATTCAATAATCCACTTTTGATTCATTGCATCCGAAATCTGTCTTGTCACCACCATCATGCCTATACCTGCCACCTTCCACAATGGCAAGAAGACCTTCACAGTTCTAGGTAAGATTGAATTGTAGACTGGACACCCAAAAATCCAGCTGCTTATTCTGCTCCACTGTAGAAAATAATCCCGAGGTCATGAATGCGCTAGCTAAGAAGCTTGGTCTTTCCCCCGATCTCGCATTCTACGATGTTTACTCTCTCACCGACCCAGGTCTTTTATCCATAATCCCCCGTCCAGTCCATGCTCTTCTAGTCATTCTACCGCTCACTCCTTCTTGGAATAACTCTCGTTTAGCTGAAGATACCCCACTATCTGTCTACGAGGGTTCTGGCCGCGACGAGCCCGTGATCTGGTTCAAGCAAACTATTGGACATGCCTGTGGTTCTATCGGGCTTCTTCACTGTCTTATCAACGGACCCACGAAAAACTTTATCTTACCAGATACAACTTTGTCTCGATTGCAAGAGCAGGCTCTTCCGTTGAAGATGGAAGAACGGGCGAAGCTACTGTATGATGATAAGGAGTTCGAGGATGCGCATCAGAGTGTTGCAGAAATGGGCGACACCGCTGCACCCAGTGCTTTGGAGGGGGACAGATTGGGACAGCATTTTGTGGCCTTTGTGAAAGGGAACGATGGTCATTTGTGGGAGTTGGAAGGTAGCAGAAAAGGGCCGCTGGATCGAGGATTTTTAGCCGACAACGAGGATGTGTTGAGCGAGAATGCGATCGCAAAGGGTATCGGCAGAGTGATCAGGATGGAAGAAGAAGCTGGTGGCGGAGATTTGAGGTTTAGTTGTATTGCACTTGCAAAGGCAGGCTGATGGAGTATAAGGACATCGTAATCTATTTGTGGAAAGGGAACCTAATACCCTATTAACTAATGTTAATGGCTTTACATGTATTTATATTATGTTTTGTTCATTGAATCAACAGCTCGGTTATAATTATCTGGATGATCTAATTATTTTCTATGCGGATCTCAAAGCTTTCTTTGTGGGCAAGAACCCCAATACTCACTTTGTTCGACCAAATGCTACACAGGTCATCTTGCCCACGGCTTCTTTTCACGTGAAGCTTCCATCATCAACAAATGAAATTATGAGGACACTGAACTTCAATGCTGCTGTGGGGAGCTCAACACTCCGGACCACTTTGCTGCTTATACTGTGGTTGTTACGCCGCTTAGTCGCTTCGCGCCTGTCATCTACCTTGATCCTATGCAGTACTACTTTCTCTGCACTGTTCTTTTTTCTCTTCCTCTTATATCGGCAAACCCGGTCTGGTAGAGTTTTCGTGCTTTCTCATTGCAATTAGCTCCTGCTCGTCGTCATTAAATGTATCGCTGACAGCCTTGCTTAAATCTTGCCCTCCCTTTCCTACTGTAATGAGCTCTGCCTCCGCGTGTCGGTTTCTGTAAGATGATCCTGAGATTGCCAACGCTAATCCTACTACCTCCCAGGAAAAGAGAATTGGGAGCGCTCTATGCAACACATCTCCACATCCACTCTCGACTCGAATAATCAATGAGTAGAATTCGTGAGAAGGAAGAGCATAAGCCCAGCGGTAGAAGCCTGGACTCAGCTCGAATGGATAAATGGTTGCTGCTACATTTATTATCGCCCACGGGAGGACAAAATATGTAAGGAAGGACATTGAAATAAAAGCAGTAGCTGCATCGAGAACAAGAAAATTGATATGCATATAAATCCAATATGACATCCATACAAGTGCGAATTGGCCACTACTGACATCCCAGGACTCTCGGAAGGCCCAAATATAACCAGCCGTTGCAAGGGAGCCGATTAACGTGTACAAAAGCGAGATGACCATTCTCATTAAACCAATTCGTTTAGAATTCAGACGACCATAAATACCAAATTGATTGTTGATGCCGTTCAATGCCATGAGGAAGAAAAACTGTTGAATAATAGGTAAGACTACGCTCACAGTATTAAACAAAACACGAGTGCCTTGTTCTGTTGGTTTGATGTTGATTTTAGATGCTTGTATAGGGTTCAAAAAGGCAAGAACTGCGTCTTCGTTGCTTGCGTTGAGTGACAAAAGAGCTTGCGATCCGTTGAGAGCATGGTAAACTGAAGATACAGCACCAATGAGAGTTTCCAGATTCCCAGAAATATCGCCTAGTTGCACAGATGGGTATCGAGCGCCATTGTAAATATAGGTCAAGGCGTCACCCGAGTTGTAGGCACTGGCTGCAGAGCTACCACCTAGAGCCTGAGACAAACGATTTGAGGCTCCCGGTTGAGCGACGACAGCTCCCCAATAATCACCACGGCATACGGCTCTTTGAACCTCAACTATAGAAGGATATCTGGCTGTAGTATGGAATTGAAGCTCGGGAAATCCATCCCCCTGAAATTGTTCGTATGCCACTGAAAGCGCTTCGCCAATGACACCTCCGTCATAGTCAACAGCTAAGATATTCAAGTTATGCGCCCGATGTGCGCTTTTGAAGAGAACGCCATATAGGTATGACATCGTTGTGAGAAAAAGGAGGGTAACCATAATCCCAGACATAAGAATGCCAATGAGAAGCGGCTTCCTCTTGCCGTTCCAGAATGAATCGCGCCATAAAACTCGCACTGCCATACTGAGAAGAAGCGGTCTTAGTTTTAGACGAAACGCAAAGATGTGTAGAGATAGAATGTAGAGAATCAATAACTCAAGGATTTTGAGCCAAGTAAAGAGAGTATTTAATAGCGAGTAAGCTGTGCTTCAGTAAAACCTCTATTCCTTTGACTCGAGATCTAATGTACATAATTTATCTCCGGATTGCGGACATTATTTGGAAGGCCGAAGTTGAGCGGAAAGCATAAGATTGTCTGAAAGTGGGGAACCCGACTTTATAAAATGTGAACGAATGAATGTCCGGACGACCTTCGATTCGGCTTTCTCTAAATGATCTGCTCTGCTCTGGAAAGTGTGTATAAATTTACGGAGCTTCTGAAGTCAATATCCGAAGCTTGATTTGTTATTACCCGATCAACTTTCTAGAACGCTAGAATAATAATGTCAAGTATCATGCAAGATAGAACTAGCGGCCGCCCCCACTCCGCAAGTCCAAGTACCGAAACAACACCGAAAGTGCGCTGGACTATCACGTGAGTGTGCTTCAAGAAGCTGGGGCCACAGCTTACCTCACGTCTCGTCTTAGCTGGCTGCTGTCCACTTCCATGTACCTGTCTTGCTTGGGGGACTCAAGCACCTTTGCCTTCCACTGTTCTAGGAACAGGCTACCACATACTTGGTGAGGGCGATTCTTATGATGTGCTATGCGACTTTGCATGTACACATAACTATTGCCCTCCAACGACTTGTTCACTTAGCCCCACTGCAGGTGATGGAGGTGTTATATACCTGCCGCTATTTGTCTGGGACCCTTCCTCTGACCCATTTGGCTGCAACGGGAACAGTGTATGCATATTGATCATTCCACCTTCTCCTTTCCCAGGTCCTGAAACAATCAATTGGCCAGCACTCACAACTACGCTGCTGGTTTCCTTTGCTGGGTTAATTTATACCAAGACAATGGTGCTCAGCGTTGAGCCGTTCACTATCATGGAAATTAATTTCTGGGCAATTATAATTACGGCTAGTAATGCAAGCTATACTAGATTTATTTCGGAACAAAATATTATGCCTGTTGTGTTTGTCTTGAATTTGCCTGGGAGTGAATTGGTGTTTCCGCTATCGGTATACCGGCAATCGATAACTGCTTCGGCCGACAGCAAGCACGTTTATTAGATTAATAATCATTAGATATCCAAACCTTATTTTGAAATAGTCCGAAAAAAATTGTGGTTCAAAGAGCATTAAGCATAATGTTAATGCCATACGCATCCCAAATTATCTTCAAAATTCATCGCGTAGCACTGAGCTCAATTGGCTACAATTATTCTGGCCATCTAAAAATATTAATACTATTAATTAGAACAATTATCCAGAAAAAATCTCAACAAAGATAGAAAATTAATCGTGCCCCAAGAAGATCTAACATTTCAAACGGGTACCGAGTAAATTCAAAGGCTTAACTAGCTCAAACTTTTGGCAGTTGCGGCGGAAAGGTCATTTGTTTGATTTCTAGTTATGTCAAATGCCGAATAAAAAACGAAGGCGGCGATACCTAAACAAAACCCGAAACACAAAAACATATGGCTGAATAATTGCGGGCCAAGTCTTCCATCAGTCAAAACTTAATTAAAGTCAAGAGACAAAACAAAATTACTGATTTCGACACTAGTCTTTACCAATCTCCAATTTGTCTGAACAGCTTTCAACACTTGTGATAGTATACGAACCCAAACACCAGACGAAATGATATCAAAACGTCGGTTTCGTACAATCATACTATAACGCAGAGTACTGCACATGATATGTGAAAATCGTTGATGAAATACTAGAGTACATCGTGAGTATCATTTTGCAATACCAGACTCGGCCCTAAGACAGCTACAATTTACGTCAAACGCCAATGAAAGAACGTTGTTTTCATCACGTCGGTGATTGAGTAGTTCTCTGTAAAACCTAGCATCAAGGGTCTTGAGAGAAGTTAGCCTCTTTGCTTGAGGTGTCCTTGGGATTATGAATGTACTTCGATAGACTTCCGCTATAGAACGCACCATTTTGATACCAATCCTGTCTATTTTATGCGACTAAACCTGGTTCTCTGACTTGACGCAATATCATAACTGGACCCAGCTCATTTTATATGACTAATTCGACCCGAAAAATGAGCAAGTATACATTACAAATCAAATTCAGATATTTCGGACTTAACAGCATTGCATTGGTAAAAATTATGTATATAGAGTAACTGTGTTCTCGTCGTTTGAATGCCTTACGCTCAATATCAAACGCTACCATGTATCTACCATGGATCCTCGCATTCTCAGCCACTCTTCTTTCAAGAGTCATAGCTTTACCGCCCTCACATCCGTTCAAGGAAGTTGCAAGAGCAAGAGAATCTTCTAAAGACGTGCCTCTCAAGGTCGACCTCGGTTATGCAGTGTACCAAGGCTCAACGAATAAAAGTACTGGGATCAATACATGGAGAGGGTAAGTCTGCGTTCAAAATTTGGCCATCACCCTTAATTGACACCAAAAGAATTCGCTTCGCTGCACCCCCGACTGGTACACGGCGCTGGCAGCGACCTGAGGCTCCAGCAATCGATCGCAATGCAACCATCCAGGCTGACCGATATGGACCTGTCTGCTATCAATCCCCCTTCTCTGGAGCTCCTGCATTCCCCTCAGTTACAGTTGAGACATCGGAGGACTGCCTTTTTCTAAATGTTCAAAGTCCGGCAAATGCGTCAAACCTGCCTGTCCTCGTTTGGATCCACGGAGGTGGATATGGAGGCGGCAACGGCCAGACAGACTTTACTGATCTCATTACCGTAAACAACAACCGCTTTGTCGTAGTTACCATACAGTACAGACTTGGTGCATTTGGATTTTTGGCTTCCGACGAGCTCGTAAGAAAAGGCGTTGCTAATGCAGGATTACTCGACCAGAATTTCGCCCTGCAATGGGTTCAGGTACGTGTCAACCTCCAAGCCGGCCCGAGATGGATCCACGAATAGAACCTTACAAACCTCACACCACACAGGAATACATTACAAATTTCGGCGGAGATCCTTCTTTAGTAACAATATCCGGAGAGAGTGCCGGAGCTGGATCTGTCATGCTTCAAGATATGGGTTAGATATTCACTCTACAGTTTTTGGCTTTTCTAATAATCATAGCCTACGGTGGATCATTGGGCGAATCCTTGTTCAGAAGCTCAATTGCTGCATCCCCATATCTTCCCAAGCAATATGCTTTCAACGATTGGGTGCCTACGCAGTCTTACTACGCATTTGCCGAAGCAGCTGGATGTCCGGTACGGGCTTACAGGAGCGTAAATGCGACGATATTCGACTGCTTGGTCTCGAGAGATGTAGCAACATTATCAAACGCATCTTTAGAGGTCAGCAATGCGGGTACATTTGGTACATGGGGTTTTCTTCCCGTCACAGACGGAGTATTCCTTCAGGATGTGCCCAGTCGCCAACTCCTTGACAAGCGCTTGAATGGACGCAGCCTTCTAATAGGAAACAATGCTAGTGCGTACACACGACGAACTATCCTTCACTTTTTAGACAAGACTGTGTAGCTAATAACATCCAGACGAAGGGCCTCTCTTTACGCCACAAACCATTACTTCGGAAGCGGACCTCCTTGAGTGGCTCCGAAATTTGTTGCCTGAATTTCAGGAAAACGACATTGCTAAAGTTTTGGAATATTATCCAAGCATCGGCAGCATAGATAGTTCTGGTAGCAATTTATCCGCAACCTTTAGGAACGCGGAACAAAGCTCATTTGCGAGTAGCCCACAGCTGCGAGCGAATGTACGATATCCCCAGTGATCGCAATTGGTCCCACGCTAATCATATGCAGAACCTCTATGCCGAATTGACTTTCGTCTGCCCATCGTATTGGATGGCCGAAGCCTACTCTAGTCAAGGGCACACGACTTTCAAATACCAGTTCAGCCCTCTACCAGGAACCCATGGGGCTGATTTGGAAGGCTACCAAGGTCCGCTCGGCGGATCTTTGATTTTAAGCGTTGACTTTCAACGAGCCTTCATGAGTACGTCGCTATCATTTCCCCTTACTAATGGCATTTATTGATCGTCTTCACAGCAATTTGGGGCAATTTCGTTACCCATCAGGATCCTTCCATCTCGTATGAGCTGGCAGCAGGAGCTTCGTCTAAAGGATCAGTTCAAGCCAATCCTGTCTCAACCTGGCCTATGTTCTCAAATGCATCACCCTACCAGTTAAATTTGAACCAGACAGGCGGCACTGAGGCTATAGGAGGATTAGAAGTTGCCTCACCAGTTCCCACCACCTACCTGACTGGTCCAGGATTGCAAAATAATTTCACACTTGTGAACGCGTACACATGGGAGGCAGGTCGCGGCACACGATGTGATTTCTGGCGAGGTGTAGCCCCATCCATTCCAGCGTGATTAAAAGATAAACTTTTGGGGCTTCCAGTCTACACGCCTTCTCAGCTAGTAAAACCATGGCATTATGGCTCTGTTTCTTTCTCCTGACTAGATTCTTTAGACAATCATCATCTTCTATTCACCTTGCTTATAACAGTGTGGTTGCTTCTGGTCGAGGAGCTAAAGGAGGAAGAAGCAAATATGTCACTTTTCAGTTTTCCAGTGGAGTTGTTGATTTGAATTTTGCTTAGTCTGTCATTCATGCTAGAATCATGTTTTCAGTTTAAATCATTTCTGAAGTAATAGAGTTTTTTTTTGTGGTAGCAAAGTTAATACTTTCGACGAAAAGAAATTCATTATAAATCCCTATATAAATTTTCTGTACATTATAATAATAATATATTCACTTCATTATCAATAATATAATCAATTCATTAATAATAAATAAAATCAATACAATTCGAGATTTATTTAACATTGATTTTTAATTGAAAAAAAGAAAATGAGAGTCCTTTGAAAGATCTTAGAGATTTCAGAATTTAATAAATATTAGAATTATAGGAAAGGTGAATAGAAGGAAAGCGAATATAAGAGTTAAAAGAAGGAGAAGAGTAAATGTAAGAGTTAGGAGGAGGAGGGGAGTGAGTATAAAAGCTTAAAGAAAAGTGAAGAATAAATCACTTATATCATTTTCAATTTATTCTTCAATTAGAGGCTTTATTACTATATTATTGTCGTAGGTCGAAAGTATATAAGGGATGATTATATATATAATATATATATATAAGATGGAAGTATACTTGAATGAATGATTAAAAGATTATATAAGTAGTGTGACATGTAATTTTGATTGAAAAATTATATAAGATTAACTTTCTTATTTTACAATTTAAAAAATTAGATTCCTTTTTATACTTATTCGTTTAAAATCAGTTTTCTTTATTTAAAATCTTAGGGTTAAAATCCTTTTCCTAATTCAATCATTCTTTAAATAAAGAATCTATTTGTCGGAAGTAGACAGCAAGTTGCACATATTACTATATTAGTAGAATGTATATTGTATATATTATTATTATATAAAGAGCGAAAAGCTTGGAAAAAGAATCTAATATAGTAGTGTGCATATGTCATATATATGCTATATATGTGCTTATATATATGATTTCCAATATCCTTCTTATAATAGAATATCTATTATCAAATTATATAGATTTTATATATATATAAAGAGTCTCGTTAATTCCTGTAATAAAATTAAACTATTCTAATTGTTTATAATATTTATATTTCCATTTTGGAATTCAATAGTCTTATAATTTATTATTGTATTATAATATAAGAATACTTTTTTTCGAATTCGATTTCTCTTATTTATGGTAGATAAAAAAGCTTATAAAATCCTTTCTTTTTTTAAAGGATCTAAATATATAATAGAGTTTTATTATAGTAAATAGATTTATATTCTTTTTCTTGTATGTATAATTTATGAATAATAATGAATTGAAATAAAAGTTATTAGTTATAGATTGTGATATAGTTATTTTCCTATAGTAATTTTAATAAATCTGATTGAGTAATAATAGGTTTTAAGCTTATATATTGTTTTATATAAATTGGTAGATAAGGTTAATTAGCTAATTGATTTTGGTTAATTAAATCGGTTGATCTGGTTGATATGTGATAAATCATTTAAAAACGATTAGTTTGATTCCTTTTAAGTGAATTAAATTGATTTAGTGAATTTGAAAAGATTGAGAAATATAATAGAATTAATAAAATAAATGAAATCGATATAATGATTGATTTTTATTGATTTGATTGGAATGGTTAAAATTGGTGGTTTTGATGGTTGTAATTAATATAATCAATTTTAAATGATTAATTAAAAAGTGAATTAATCTAATTGATTTAATTAATTAATTTTAATATAAACATTAATTAATTATATTTTGATCTTTTTGTAATTTAATATTTCAAATTCAATTCTAAATCTTTTTTGTAAATTATAAAGTCTAAATATATTAATTATTTTGTAAAAGTATTAGCAATCTGATTTGTTTCAAGAATTTATACAATCCAAAGCCTTTTAACTTCTATTATATTTTTTCAAATATAATACTATTAAATATTAATATATTTAGTTTTATTATAAAACTTATTCTTTTATATTTAATCAATTTTATTTTCATTATTACAATATAAAATTGAAATAAAGGATTTGTTTTTAAAATATTTTCCAAAATCCTTAATAAACTTTTCCATTTATACAATATCCTTCACTTCCTTATTTATAATAATAATTTCAACTTTCATTATATAAAAAGAAATCAACTTCTATTTAATTAAGGATTATATTATAACTCTATTATATTTAATAAAAGCTATATTTTATATTGATTTTCTATTCTTCAAAAATCTCTAAATAAAATCTATATATATCTAATATTTATATAAAAGTATATTGAATCTATTTAAATAGATTATATTAATTGGGAATATATCTACAAGATATTGAAACAAGTGTTTTGCAAATATCAAATGATTTTCCCCTAGTATTTATATAATACAAACAAGTTGTCCAATAATATATATTATATCTAATTGAATACAATTTGAGAGATAAATAATACTATCAATAATCTAAAGATAAAGAGTTTTATTATTTTTATATAGTAGATCGCTTTTATTTGCATTTTATATAATGGTGTTAGAAGGTAGGGGTAAATCTTTGATATTAGTAAGTTCAATTCTGAATCTATATAGAATCTTTTTTATATAATTCAATTAATATATTTTAAATAATTGATCTCATTGGTTCCATTTTATTTGGATATTTAAGAATATACTAATATCTTCCAAGTCTTTACATTTCTAATAATTTCTAATTATAATCTTTATTGAATTTATATTAATACAATTCTCTATTATTAATAAATCATTTATATATAATAGAATATATACTTCTTTTCTAATAAAAAAATTAGGATTAACTATAAATTCTTCGAGTTTGATTTTTTTAAAGAATCTTTAAACAATTATTCATCAAACTTTGAAGTTTGTTTTAATTTATAAAATAACTTT
This sequence comes from Botrytis cinerea B05.10, assembly GCF_000143535.2. Classification (NCBI taxonomy): domain Eukaryota; kingdom Fungi; phylum Ascomycota; class Leotiomycetes; order Helotiales; family Sclerotiniaceae; genus Botrytis; species Botrytis cinerea. The sequence goes on along the minus strand of NC_037324.1, from coordinate 2,014,825 downwards.
TTCAATTTGAAATATAATTTGTTTTTGAATTTAATTTCGGAAAAGATTTTTTCGAAATATTTTGGTATTTTTATAAGGATTTTTATATTTATTAGTTTATTATTTAAAAAGACAGTTTCGATATCTATATTATCAATCTCTAAATCTTTTATAGCAATTTTGATTAGCAAAATATATAACATTGAATATCTTGCTATATTGGTGAAGATCTTTTGAAAGTCTATTCTATATTTTTAAAAATATCCCTTAATAATTAATCTTACTTTTCTTTTAATTAATCTATTAAACCGATTTAGTTTATTCCTTAAAATATATCTATTATTTAATAACTTTTTATTAATAAATATAATCCTATTTATAATCTTGAAGATATTATTATCCTTTAAACTCTATAATTCATTTTTAATTACTTTTATTTATATTTAGATATTCCCTTATATAATATTATTGAATTTTATTGATTCCTTAAGTATTAAATTAAAATTACCAATTGAAAAAGCCTCAAAATATATAAAGACAATTTGTAATATAACTATATATTAAATAATCTAATTATTAAAGATCTTTTTTAATTATTTTTTACAATTATTATTTAAAATATTTTAAACTAAAATAGCTATTAGAATAGATCTAACTTTTGAAATCTTTACAATTATTTATACTTTTTGTTTCAAAGATTGAGATACTTGTATTTCTTGTGTAGACTCATTTGTTTGTAATTATTGCTACCATAATATTCACAAAGAATAAATCTAAACCTATTATTTATTTCGGATTTAAATAGTTTATCACTTATTAATATATATCTATATATTTTCTTATATTTTTTATATTTTTCTTTTTATAATAATATTTTTATTATATAAAGGAGATTTTCTTTTTTTCATTATTTTAGACTATTTTGGAATTATCTTTTTTTTAAAATCTTTAAAAGAATATTTATATTTATTAAAATCAATGTTTACTATTTTATATATAATATTGAAATAAAAATTGAAAAAGAAATAAATATTATTTTTATTTATTTTAATAAAGATATATTCTTTTTTAAATATTTTAAATTCAAATTTCTTTATTATTAAATCAAATTATTAAAGATTCCTAATCTATACTTTATAATTAAATATTCTAAATTTCTTGAAATCAGATTGTTTTTTAAATATAGCTTTATATAATATAATTGCTAAAGAGAGTATTCTGGCTTTTTTAAATAATAAAGATTTAATAGGAGATCTGTTTTTTAAATATATAGCATATTTAATAATGAATTCCCATATTCTAGGCTCAATCTCTGATTTACTTAAAAACGATTTCACTATAGTATTAATATCCTGAATCTTCTTTTCTATAATTTTATTTATAAAATGTTTTTTTTAAAAATAATAACTCAAATATTAAATCTTTTTTTAAAATCTTTAATTAGAATTGTGATTTAAATTTATTTCTATTATTATTAATTTTGATAATAGCAATTTTAGAATTAAACTCTTTTTCAATTTGATTAATTAAATCTATTAATATAGATATAATAATATCAACAAATTTGTCTTTTGCATATTTAATTCAAATCAATCTAATTGTATTATCAATAATTATAATAAAATATCTGTTTCCATTTTCTAAAAGTTCTTGAATTCTTAAGAGATTTATATAGAAACAACATAGCTTTATAAAAGTATGAATGATAATATATTTATTGAAATACTTATTTATTCTTTTTGCGAGATAAGATTTGCAAGCTTTTTAATCAAATATCTTTCTTTTATTAATATATTAAAAACTATTCGAAAATTTCTTAAGCTTATCCATTTGATTGTAATTGAGGTGATTAAGCTGATAATATATAATCTCAGTCTTATTATTATTAAAATCAATGCTTTCTGTTTTTAAATCTAAATCGATTATATAAGTATAATAAGAAATAGATTATTGAATAATATAATTGTTATTGAGATGTTTTATTGACATCTCAAATTAACCATTTTTCCAATATAAAACTGAATCCCCTTCGAATATAATCTTTTTTCCAATCTCCATAAAAGCATCAATTGAGATAAATTGGATTGAATGAAAATTCTTAATATATTAGATATCTTTTAAAATAAAATTCCTAATAAAGACTATATCAAAAGTGATATTAAGAATATATATATTATTAACAATTCTCATTTGATATAATGAATTTCAATATATAATATTTATAAGATTTAAAAAAGAATCAATAAAATAATAAAAAGCTTCAAAATCAAATATTCAATTAGAGTTATTAAAAGATTGAATATGTATCGTATTAATAAAATAAAAAAAAGTAATATATTCTAATTCTACTATTACTAAATAAGCAATAGTTATATATACAAAACTATTTTTAATAATTTGCTTATTTGATTTCAATACTTCTTTAGCTTTAATATATACAAAACAATTCTTTTGTTAATAACCTTTCTTTTTATAGAATTTATAAAACTTAATATCAATCTTATTAATTTTGCAAATATTTTACAAAGTTATAGAATCCCTTATATATATACAATATCCCCCACAATTTCTTTCTCCCCTTCCTTGAATATCTTGAATTCATTATCCACACAAAGAATTATATACAATATTAGTTATTATTGTATTTATACTAGCTCGAAAAACCCTTTCGGCTTTTTATAAAATATATAATATATTTTATAATCCTATTTTCATAATAATAATGAAATTTCATTAAATTTATTAAATTTCGATTTCGGAAAGGGAGCTTAAAAGCTAATTATAAATATTGTTATTAAAGATAGGATTATTTAAAGCAGATATCTTATATTAATAATAAAAAAGACAATCAAGAAAGACTTAAATTGATTTTGTTTTAGAATCGAATTGTTTATATAAAAAGTACTTTCTAATATCTTTAATATATTAAAGATTCAATAAATTATTAAAGATTGAAATCTTTATTTACACTTCTATAAGATTATTATTTTTAATAAAAGATATAATTTGAAAGCAATAGATTAAAAATAAGCAAAAATTTATAATAAAGATTATAATATCCCTTCATTTTTTTTAATCAATAATATCAAAACAATTTCTAATTAATACTATTTTATTACTAATATATATATCGAGACTAATAGATATTATTATTATTGTTTTAAGAGATTTATAAAATTCGATTTAATTATTACTTTTGAATATAATAAGAATCCCCTATTTTATCTATATTGAATTGATTGTATATTTACTAAATATAATGAGGGAATTGAAGGAATAGATATATATTATATATAAAAGTAATATTGATTACAATACAAGATTTATAATCTATTAGAAGTAAATAGTAAATTGTATATATTATTATATTGGTAGAATGTATATTATATATATTATTATTATATAAAAAGTGGAAAGCTTGGAAGAAGAATCTGATATAGTGGTGTGCACGTGCCACACACGTGCCATGCACGTGCCTATACATGTGATTTCCAACACTATTATTCCTTTTATTCTTTTGAAATAATGATTAGATGATTAATTATTATTTTATCGATTTTATTTAATCGATTTATATAGTTTTCAATCTTTCATTATTAATTTATAATTCGAATTTATAATAAAAGTTATTTTATTTTTATTTAAATATATATATATATAAATTAAAAGATATCAATATTATATTATATTATTATTTTTATTTATAAAAATAATATTATAAACAATAATTATATTATACAAAATATAATAAAAATACAAATACAATATAACTCTAATATATATTTTTATAGTGAATTTAATTTACTAATCGATTTCAATAAAAATAAATAATTGATTATTTTAAGCTAAAATTCAAGAATTTCATTAAATCTCTTTGAAATACAATTTTCTAATTATTTACAAAAAGATTATTCGCCTAATCAATATATTATAAAAATATTGAATATTTTCTTAAGCTAACAAAGTAGTCACTTTATCAATTGTGAATTCTATTATTAAGGACTTTAGCTTTATTTAGTATTATATAATATAACTAATCTTATATAATAATATATTAAAGAAATAGAAGTCATTAATATTTATTATATATTATAATTAGTATAAAAGAATAGAAGATAATAATGATTATTATAAAAGAGTAGAAGGTGATAATGATTACATAAGAAAAGCCTTTATATATATCTATTATAATGGATTAGTAATAGACTGTAGAATCACTAATATATAGGCTATAATAATATTATAGGCCTTAGTGATTTAATTATAATATACCAAGGGATATTAGATATCCAAAGAAAGTCTCAGATATATATATAATATTAATCATAGGATATCCTAGAATCTTAAAATATAATTCCTAGGATAATAGGTTTTAGAAAACATTGAATATAACTTTGTAAACTTTTCACGAAGTTATATTAATAAGATTTTAAAGGGTTAGTTTTAGAATAAAAGAATAAACTAGGATACTAAAAGTTATGGGATTAGTATTTTGTAATAAACAACTCAGAAATAATAGTACTCCAAAAGCGACCAGCTATTCTAATTGTTCAAATGAGATAAAGATTTATATAAGGGAATGGGTTTCATTATAATATAAAACTTTATATTCAAAATAATAATTATTAGTTTTATTATTATAATTATAAGAATTATAATCAATTACAATCTTATCGAATTTCTATTTAAAATTTAATTTAAATTATTTTAAGAAATCTCTAAATATTTCTATACGATTTTAAAAACAGTTTCAGTAATATTTTGAATATTATTTTTATTTCAAATACTAATTCGATAATCAATTGCTAATATAATATTTAAAGTTATTGTTATAGATTAGTTTATCAAAAATATCAATAATATTGAAATAACTGATATCCCAAAAAAGATTATTATTAATAAAACTCTTAAGATTATTTTATTAAATAAATATTAAGGTAGTTAATAAGAGTTTAATATTTTCTTTTTATAATTTGAAATTTATTTCTGATTTAATAAGAATAAATTCATTATTAAAAAATCCAAAAGTATATAAATTATATTATATCTTTGAAATAAAACAATCAAATAGATTTAATTATATTTATACAATTATTTTGAATATAATGATAAGAATTGTATACAATTTATTTAAATAATCTTTAATAGTTTTAAAGAATTTAAGATAGAAATTTATAAAATCTTTGAAAATTCTAATAAATTAAAAATAATAAAAGATAAGATCTTTAATCTAAAGTAAATAAAATCAATATTGAAATATATTATAAAATTTCAAAAATATATTGAAATAATTAAATGAAACAAAATGTTACGACGGATTAATAACAGGCTATAGAATTACCAACATATAGACTATAATAATATTATAGACCTCAATAATTCAACTACAATATACCAAAGGACACTAAGCACCTAAGGAAAGCTTCAAACATATATATAATATTAATTATAGAATATTCTAAAATCTTAGAATACAATTCCTAGGATAATAGATTCTAAAAAATACCGAATATAACTTTATAAACTTTTTATGAAATTATATTAATAAGATTTCAAAAGGTTAATTCTAGGATAAAATAATAAATTAGAATATTAAGAATTATAGGATTAATATTTTATAATAAATAGTTCAGAAATAATAACATTTTAGAAACAATCAATTATTTTAGTTATTCAAATAAAATAAAGATTTATATAAGGAAATGGGTTTTATTATAATATAAAGCTTTATATTCAAAACAATAATTATTAGTTTCATTATTATAATTATAAGAATTATAATCAATTACAATTTTATTGAATTCCTATTTGAAATTTAATCTAAATTATTTTGAGAAATCTTTAAATATTTCTATATAACCTTAAAAACAGCTTCTATAATATTTTGAATATCATTTCTATTTCAAATATCAATTCAATAACTAATTACTAATATAGTATTTAAAGATATTGTTACAAATCAATTTATTGGAAATATTAATAATATTGAAATAATCAATATTCTAAAGAAGATTATTATTAATGAAATATTTAAAATCATTTTATCAAATAAGTATCAAAATAATCAATAAAAGCTTAATATTTTCCTTTTATAATTTGAAATCTATTTTCAATTTAATAAAAACAAATTCATTATTAAAAAATTCAAAAATATATAAATTATATTATACTTTCAAAATAAAACAATTAAATAAATTCAATTATATTTATACAATTATTTCGAATATAATAATAAAAATCGTATATAATTTATCCAAATAATCTTCAATAGTTTTAAAGGATTTAAGATAGAGATTTATAAAATCTTTGGAAATTTCAATAAATTAAAGGTAGTAGAAAATAAAATCTTTAATTTCAAATAGACAAAATTAATATTAAAATATATTATAGAATTTCAAAGATATATTAGAATAATTAAATAGAATGAAATCACTATTATAAATTATTACCACAAAGGATTCAAATCAGAAATCAAATTAGAATTAAAAAGATTTATTGAAAGTATAAATCTAAATAATCTAATTCAAAATTTTATCGAATTAAATAATTGTTTTTATAAATATCAACAAAGTTAAAAATCATATAAATTTTAAAGAAATCAGAAGTAAGAGTGTTATTACAAAAATGAAAATAGATTACATTATAATTCATAAAGATATAGAGATTTTATAAAACTAAATACTATATATTATATAAACGGGAATAATGATTTAAAAAAGAAATGAAGATGAGAAAACAATTTATACTTTGAATATAAAAAATTAGAATATCGAATAACAAATTGCTGAAGTAAAAAGATAAAAAGAAAAAGAGGTAATTTCAAATCTAAATTTAATAAAGGTTAATTTAATACTACCTTTATAATCCTAGAAAATCTAATTAAATCCGAAAATACTAAAACTTTCATTATTGAAGAATTCTAATAATTACTAAAGGAATTATTATAAAATTAAAAGGATATAAATATAATAGATTTATAAAAATAAGAGTATTATAGAATCCTAATACTTTTTATAATAGAAAAAAGTTATTAGGACAAAGTAGAAGCAGATTATATTATAATAAACTGGATAGCCTATTATAATAAATTCTGTGGAATTCATTGATTAAATAAAAAAGCAATCAAATAGTTCCTCAAAAAAAGGAAAACAAAAAACTATCAAAATAATATAATATACAAGGATTTAATTTTTAATATAATTTTATAAGAAATTCATAAAGTTATTTAGTAATTAAATACTACAAAACAAACAAAACAGATATATTATAAAATTTAAATAAATGGATATATATAATTAATTATAATAGATTCAGGGATTATAAAAAATTTTATTATACCAGAAATTATAAAGTACTTGGAAATACCATTTCAGATGAAACAATACCCCTATTGATTATAGTTAGTTAATAAATAGTTAATAGAATCTAATAAAAAGATTTCGCAAAAGATAATCTCAATATAAATAAACATAACCTAATATATAAAGGTTATACAATTTGATATTGTATTATTGAGCTAATAATAAATCATTTTAGGAATACTATAATTAAAGATACATAATTCGAAAATAAATTGGATATAAGAAATTGTAACATTTGATTAATATAAAAGCAATCACAGAAATATACTAAAAATATTCGCAAGATATAATATACACCAAAAAGAGTTAAATACGAATGATACTAGCAATGTAGAATATCTAATCTAGGATCCTCTATTAAAAGCAAAGGCTAATACACCTCCTCTATAAATGTAAAAGCTAACGATACGGTACAAAATTATAATCGAAGTAAAAGAAAAGCCTATAATATTAAAATAATACAAGAATTATAAATATATTTTCAAAAAACCAGGGATTTATAAGGCTTTACCGAAATATAAACCATAGAATTATAAGATAATATTAAAGGAAGGCAAAATATTTATATATATTTTAATTTATTTAATATCAATCAATAAATTAAAAAAGCTTAGAAAATATATTAATAACAATTTAATTAAGAAATAGATTAGGGAATCCGCATTCTAAATGGTTAGTTCAATTATATAGATATCCAAAAAAAATGGATCCAATAGATTAATTGTAGATTATAAAAAGCTTAATATACTTATTAAAAAGGATTAATATTTATTTTTATTAGTTATAGAATTAAAAAATTGGTTAGATAGAATTATAATATTTATTAAAATGAATCTATATAATAATTATTATTTAATTAAAATAAAAAAAGATAAAAAATAAAAGATTACTTTTAAAACAAAATATAGGTTATATAAATATCAAATTATATCATTCAAATTAATCAATACACCAACTACTTTTATAAGGTTTATAAATAATATATTGTTATAATATTTGAATACTTATTATATATATTATTTAAATAATATTCTAATATATTCAAATAACAAGATTCAATACATTAAGAATATTAATAATATTCTTAAAAACCTATTCAAAACAGATTTACTATATAAATTAAACAAATACGAATTCTATATTATAAAAATAGAATTCTTGAAATTTATTATATCAAACCAAAAACTTAAAATAAATAAAAATAAGATTAAAACAATATTCGAATAAAAACAGTCAATTATAATTAAAAAAATACAATCCTTTTTAAAATTTGTTAATTTCTATAAAAGATTTATTAAAGATTATTTAGAGATTATTATATTCTTAATTATATTAATTAAAAAAGATTAAGAAAATTTTGAATAGATTATTAAAATATAAAAGTTATTCGATATATTTAAGTAAATAATGGTAGAAGAATCAATATTGTTAATTTTTGATTTAAAAAAAGAAATCATAATGGAAATGAACTCCTCGGATTTCGTTATAAAAGTAATTCTAAATTAATCAGATCAGAATGGAAAATATCAATCAATTGCATTTTATTTTTGAAAACTATTATTAACTAAATTAAATTACAAAATATATAATAAAGAATTATTAATAATAATCGATACATTTAAAGAATAGCAAGTATATTTAAAAGAATTGAAATATATAATATAGGTATATATAGATTATAAGAATTTAATTTATTTCATTATAATGAAACAATTAAATAGATGATAGATTAAATAATTAGAAATTATAATTAATTATAATTTCAGAATTTTATATATCAAAGAATTAAAAAACATTAGAATTAATATTTTTAGCTGAAAATTAGAATATCAAAAAAACAAAATATACAAGTTATATATTATATTCAAAAAAGATAGCGAATTACTAATCTATAATACACCACAGCTTATAATAATATATTTATTGGAAGATAATTATTTCAAAAAATAGATTCAATTATATTACAATAAGAATATTACTATTATATATATATATAAGATAATAAAATCAGGATTCATTATAGAAAATAATACTATATACTTTTATAGAAAAGTATATATTTTGAATCAAATGATTAAGGAATTTATAATAAAATAATATAAATTGCTAATATATAGATATTAAGAAATTGTAAGAACATTTATAAAAATATAGGAAATCAATTACTTTCTATAAATGAAAATAATAATTAAAGAAATTATTGAAAATTGTAATACTTATATATAAAACAAATTATTACAATATGTTTTATATGGTTAGCTCTAGATCTCAAATATGCTTTTTCAATTATAGAAGTTTATTATATAGAACTTTATAATCAAATTATTATTTTCAAAAAATCTTATTATAAGAATTAAATATAATATAATATTTAATATAATAAATAGACTAACGAAATTTATATATATAATATTATTTAAGGAAATATAGAATATTGAATAACTAATATATATATTTCTAAAAGTTATAATAAATATATATAAAGTATTAGATAAAATAATCTCAAATCAAAATAAACTCTTTATTTCGAAATTCTAAACTACCTTATTAATACTTATAAATATCAAAAAAAAGCTATTGATATCTTTTTACCTACAAATAAATAATCAAATAAAAAGGATTAATCAAATAATAAAAGTATATCTTAAATGCTATATAAATTATTAACAAAATAATTAAATAGAACTATTATTTATAATATAATTCGTATATAATATATTAGAAACAGAAATCATAAAAATCACCCCAATATAAATTAATTTTGAATTTAATCTATAAGTATATAAAATCTCAATATTATAAAAAGTTAATATCGAATTAGCAATAGTACAAATCGAATAATTGAAAGATCTTCAAAAGCAACTAACTTTTAATCTAAAATTTATATTTTTTAGAATAATAATATATTATAATATAAAATATAATATAGAATCTATATTTAAAAAAGGGAATAAAGTTTATTTGCTATAATAAAATATTGAAATTAAAAGATTAAATAATAAACTCGATTATAAGAAATTAGAATTATTTAAGATTAATAAAATAATAGAAATAATTAATTATCGATTGAAATTACCAGATATAATAAATATCTATTCAATATTTCATATATCCTTACTCAAATTAATATTATTAGAAATATCAAATATATCATTTACAAAAATTGAACCAATTAATTTAAATATTATATATAATATTAAAACAATATTAAATTACAAATATATTAAAAACAAAATCAAATATTTAATCAAATAATTAAATTATCTATATTCAAAAAACATATAGAAATTCAAGGAAGATCTTAATTACTCTAAAAAACTATAGATATTCTATTTAAAATATTTATATCTACTAATAAAACCTCAAGATCTATTTCAAACAATTCAAACAAAAAAGGATTAAAAAAATCAAAAAAAAAAGAATCAATAAGAATAAACATAATATTAACATTTACTATTTCTTTTTCAATACATTTCTTTTCAATCTTTTCCTTTTTTAATCTCTTCTTTTTTTTTACTTCTATTAATTTATTAAGAATTTATAAATCATAATAAAGTATTTCAAATTTATATTTCAATAAAAAACATTTCTATTTTTGTAATTATAGGATTTTAATTATAATCTCTTTTTTTTTTTAATTTAATCTTTCTTTTTATCAAAATAAACTTTTTTAATTATTTTTAAATAAATCTTAGATATTACATTTTTTATTGTTATAAATATATTTATTATATTATAAAGAATTAAAGGGCGAAATAATATATTTATAATCAATATATTTATATAATGAATATAAAAATATTTCGAAATCTTTTTATTTAATAAAATGAATAAGATAGATTTGTTTTTTTTTTTTATTAATATTCAAAGAAGATATAATAAAGAAAAGAAGAAATATTATAATTATTAAATATATAAAAGGGAAAATATATTAATATAAATATTTAGAATAAGTATTAGGTTAAGAAGGGGATAGTATTATAATAGATTAATAATAGGTTATAAAATTATTAATATATAAGTTATAATAATATTATAAATCTCAATAATTTAGTTATAATATATTAGAAAATATTAAATATCCAAAAAAAGCCTTAGGTATATATATAATATTAATTATAGAATATTTTAAAATCTTAAAATACAATTTCTAAAATAATAGGTTTTAAAAAACATCGAATATAACTTTACAAACTTTTTGTAAAATTATATTAATAAAATCTTAGAGAATTAGTTTTAAAATAAAATAATAAGTTAGAATATTAAAAGTTATAGAATTAATATTTTATAATAGATAGTTTAAAAACAATAATATTTCAAAAGCAATCAGCTATTCTAATTATCTAAGTGAGATGAAAATCTATATAAGGAAATAGATTTTATTATAATATAAAACTTCATATTCAAAATAATAATTATTAGTTTTATTATTATAATTACAAAAATTACAATCAGTTATAACCTTATCGAATTCCTATTTGAAATCTAGTTTAAATCACTTCGAAAGATCTCTAGATATTTCCACGTGATTCTAGAAGCAGCTCCCGTAATACAAAATTACTATTATAAATTATTATTGTAAGAAATTCAAATTAGAAGTTAGATTGAAATTAAAAAGATTTATTAAAAATATAAATCTGAATAATCTAATTTAGGATTTTATTGAATCAAATAATCGTTTTTATAAATATTAATAAAACTAGAGATTATATAAATCTTAAGGAAATCAAAAATAAGAGTGTTATTACAAAAATAAAAATAAATTATATTATAATTTATAAAGATATAAAGATTTTATAGAATTAAATATTATATATTATATAAATAAAAACAATGATTTAAAAAAGAAACAAAAACAAAAAAACAATTTATATTTTGAATATAGAAAAGCAGGGTATTGAATAATAGATTATCGAAATAAGAAAACAAAAGGAAAAAAGAACAATTTCAAATTTAAATTCAATAAAGGTTAATTTAATATTATTTTTGCAATTCTAAAAAACTCAATTAAATTCGAAAATATTGAGATTTTCATTATTAAAGAATTTCAATAATTATTAAAGAAATTATTATAAAATTAAAAGGATATAAATATAATAGATTTATAGGAATAAGAGTATTACAAAATCCTAATATCCTTTGTAATAGAAAAAAATCACCAGGATAAAATAAAAGCAGATTATATTATAATAAATTAAATAAGTTTATTATAATGAATTTTATAGAATTTATTAATCAAATAAAAAAGCAATCGAATAATTCTTCAAAAAAAGAAAGATAAAGAATTATTAGAATAATATAATATACAAAGATTTAATTTCAAATATAATTTTATAAAAAATTTGTAAAATTATCTAGTAATTAAATATTATAAAATAAATAGAATAAATATATTATAAAATTCAAATAAATAAATATATATAATTAATTATAATAGATTCAGAGATTATAGGAAATTTTATTATATTAAAAGCTATAAAATATTTAGAAATATTATTTCAAATAAAATAATATTTTTATTGATTGTAATTAATTAATAAATAATTAATAGAATTTGATGGAAAGATTTTGTAGAAAATAATCCCAATATAAATAAATATAATTTAATATATAAAGATTATATAATTTAATATTATATTATTAGGTTAATAATAGATTATTTTAGAAATATTATAATTAAAGATATATAATTTAAAAATAAATTGAATATAAGGAATTGTAATATTTGATTAATACAAAAATGATTATAGGAATATATTAGAGGTATTTGTGAGATGTAATATATATTAAGGAGAATTGAATATAAATAATATTAATGATATAGAATATTCAATTTAGAATTCTTTATCAAAAATGAAGATCAATATATCTCCTTTATAAATATAAAAGTTAATAATATGGTATAAAATTATAATCGAAGTAAAAGAAAGGTCTATAATATTAGAATAGTATAAAAAATATAAATATATTTTTAAAGAATTAGGAATCTATAAGGTTTTATTGGAATACAAATTATAAGATTATAAAATAATATTGAAGAAAGGCAAAATGCTTATGTATATTCCAATTTATTCAATATCAGCCAATAAATTAAAAAGATTCAAAAAGTATATTGATGATAATTTAGCTAAGGAATGGATTAGGGAATTCGTGTTTCAAGTGATTAGTTCAATTATATAGATATCCAAAAAAAATGGATCCAATAGATTAATTGTAGATTATAAAAAGCTTAATATACTTATTAAAAAGGATTAATATTTATTTTTATTAGTTATAGAATTAAAAAATTGGTTAGATAGAATTATAATATTTATTAAAATGAATTTATATAATAATTATTATTTGATTAAAATGAAGAAAGGTGAAGAATAAAAGATTGTTTTTAAAACAAAATATAGATTATACAAATACCAAATTATACCATTCAAATTAATTAATATATTAGCTACTTTTATAAAACTTATAAATAATATATTATTATAATATTTGGATATTTATTATATATACTATTTGAACAATATCCTAATATATTCAAACAATAAGGTTTAATATATTAAGGATATTAATAATATTCTTGAAAGTTTATTTAAGGTAGACTTACTATACAAATCAAACAAATACAAATTCCATATTACAGAAATAGAATTCTTAAAATTTACTATATTAAATTAAAAGTTTAAAATAAACAAAAATAAAATTAAAACAATACTTGAATAAAAGCAGTCGATTATAATCAAAAAAGTATAATCCTTTTTAAAATTCATCAATTTTTATAAAAGATTTATTAAGGATTATTCAAGGATTACTATATCCTTAACCATATTAATCAAAAAAAATCAAAAATTTTTTGAATAGATTACTAAAATATAGGAATCATTCGATATGCTTAAATAAATAATAATAGAAGAACTAATATTATTGACTTTTAATTTAGAGAAAAAAATCATAATAGAAATAGACTTTTTGGATTTCGTTATAAGAGTAATTTTGAACTAACTAGATTAGAATAGAAAATACTAATTAATTGTATTTTATTTTCGAAAACTATTATTAATTGAATTAAATTACAAAATATATAACAAAGAATTACTAATAATAATTGATATATTTAAAGAATGGTGAATATATTTGGAAGAATCGAAATATATAATATAAATATATATAGATTATAAGAATTTGGTTTATTTTACTACAATAAAATAATTAAATAAATAACAAATCAGATAATCGGAGATTATAGTTAATTATAATTTTAGAATTTCATATATTAAAAGATTAGAAAATATTAGAATTGATATTTTTAATTGAAAACTAGAATATCAAGAAAACAAAATATATAAATTATATATTATATTTAAAAAGGATGGTGAATTATTAATTTATAATATATTACAACTTATAATAATATATTTATTGAAAAACAATCATCTTAGGAAACAGATTCAATTATATTACAATAAGAATATTATTATTATATATATATATAAAATAATAGAATTAGGATTTATTATAGAAAATAATATTATATATTTTTATAAAAAAGTATATATTCTAAATCAAATAATTAAGGAATTTGTAATAGAATAATATAGATTGCTGATATATGAATATTAAGGAATTATAAGGATATTTATAAAAATATAGAAAATCAATTATTTTTTATAAATAAAAATGATAATTGAAAAAGTTATTAGAAATTGTAATATTTATATATAAAACAAATTATTATGATATATTTTGTATAATTAGTTTTAAATTTTAGATATATTTTTTCAATTATAGAAATCTATTATATAGAATTTTTTAATCAAACTACCATTTTTAAAGGATTTTATTATAGAAATTGAATATAATGTAATATTCAATATAATAAATAAACTAATGAAATTTATATATATAATATTATTTAAAGAAATATAGAATATTGAATAATTAGTATATATATTTTTAAGGATTATAATAAATATATATAAAATATTAAATGAAATAATCTTGAATTGAAATAAGTTTTTTATTTTGAAATTCTAGATTATTTTATTAATATTTATAAATATCAAAAAAAAGTTATTGATATCTTTTTATTTATAAATAGATGGTTAAATAAAAAGAATTAATTAGATAATAAAAGTATATCTTAAATATTATATAAATTATTGATAAAACAATTGAATAGAATTATTATTTATAATATAGTTTATATATAATATATTAAAAACGGAAATTACAAAAATCATTTTAATATAAGTTAATTTTGGATTTAATTTATAAATATATAAAATCCTAATATTATAAAAAGTTAATATTAAATCAATAATAATATAAATCGAATAATTAAAAGATCTTTAAAAGTAATTGGCTTTTGATTTAAGATTTATATTTTCCAAAATAATAATATATTATAATACAAAATGTAATATAGAATTTATATTTAAAAAAAGGAATAAAGTTTATTTATTATAATAAAATATCAAAATCAAAAAATCAAATAATAAACTCGATTATAAAAAATTAGAATTATTCAAAATTAATAAAATAATAAAAACAATTAATTATTGATTGAAATTATTAAATATAATAAATATTCATTCAATATTTTATATATCCTTATTCAAATTAATATTATTAGAAATATCAAATATATTATTTATAAAAATTGAATCAATCAATTCAAATATTATATATAATATTGAAACAATATTAGATTATAAATATATTAGAAATAAGATTAAATATTTGATTAAATAATTAGATTATTTATATTCAAAAAATATATAAAAATTCAAAAAGGATTTCAATTATTTTAAAAAGTTATAGATATTCTATTTGAAGTATTTATATTTATTAATAAAATCTTAAAATCTGTTTCAAATAATTCAAACAAAAAAAGATCAAAGAAATCGAAGGAAAAAGAATTAATAGAAATAGATATAACAATAATGTTTATTATTTCTTTTTCAATATATTCTTTTTCAATCTTTTCCTTTTTTAATTTCTCCTTTTCCTTTATTTCTATTAGTTTATTAAAAGTTTGTAAATTACAATAAAGCATTTCAGATTTATATTTCAATAAAAAACGTTTTTGTTTTTATAATTATAAAATTTTAATTATAACCTTTTCTTTTTTTTGATTTAATCTTTCCTTTTATTGGAATAAACTTTTCCAATTACTTTCAAATGGATTTTAAATATTGTATTTTTTATTATTACAAATATATTTATTATATTATAAAAAATCAAAAAGAAAAACAATATATTTGTAATCAATATATTTGTATAATAAATATAAAAGTATTTCGAAATCTTTTTATATAATAAAACAAATAAAACAAATTTATTCTTTTTTTTTATTAATATTTAAAAAAGGTATAATAAAGAAAAAAAGAAATACCACAATTATTAGATATATAAAAAAGAAAATATATTAATATAAATATTTAGAATAAATATTAAATTAAGAAAGGGATAATATTATAATAGATTAATAATAAATTATAGAATTATTAATATATAGATTATAATAATATTATAAACCTTAATAATTTAATTATAATATATCAAGGAATATTAAACATTTAAAAAAAACCTTAGATATATATATAATATTAGTTATAGAATATTTTAGAATTTTAAAATATAATTTCTAGAATAATAGGTTTTAAAAAATATTGAATATAATTTTGTAAACTTTTTATAAAGTTATATTAATAAGATTCTAAAGAATTAATTTTAAAATAAAAAAATAAATTAGAATATTAAGAATTATAGAATTAATATTCTATAATAGATAGCTTAGGAATAATAACATTTCAAAAACAATCGATTATTTCAATTATTCAAATAAAATAAAGATTTATATAAAGAAATAGATTTTATTATAATATAAAATTTTGTATTCAAAATAATAATTATTAATTTTATTATTATAATTATAAGAATTGTAATTAATTATAACCTTATCAAATTCCTATTTGAAATCTAATCTAAATTATTTCAAAAGATCTTTAAACACTTTCATATAATTCTAGAGGCAGTTCCAGTAATAATATCAAGTATAAAACAAATGACTATATATAATAAAATGAAATGAATCGTTATATTATAATAGCGAGATAAAAGAGATAATAGAAATTGAATATTCAATTCTTTAGAAGACAACTATGAAAGATAGAAAATTCGATGATATTTTTAAGGTCTATAGAAGTGAAGCTATAAATACTAAAATGTCGGTAACACGTGATTTTGAGGTCACGTGTTTTCACTCTCACATTATATAAGAAAAGCCTTCGCATATACTAAAACTAAAGCAAGTGACTATATATAGTCAATGAAATGAATTACTATATTATAATAGCGAAGTAAAAGAGACGATTTTGAATATATTACTTAAACTTCGAGAGTCAATTTAAAAGATAGAAAATTCGATATTCTTTTTAGACCTATAAAAGAAAAGCCATAGATACTAGACGCCAGTAGCACGTGATTTTCAAGTCACGTGTCTTTGCTCTCACATTAGTAATATAATTACCTAAACAGACTAGATTAATTTAGCTTATTATTAACATAGTTTATCAGAAAGCGGATTATATCATTAAACGAATCACTTTTATCTCAATTTATATCTTTCTCTTTTAATATACGTTTTATTAATTAATTGAAATACAATTAAATAATAAAAAATCTCGAATACTTTTAACTATTAAAGTTATTCAAAAAGATAAAAAACTTAATATTCGAGAAGCTACTGAGCTATATAGTTCATCGTATACATTACTCTATTATAAAATGAATAGTTTTGTCTTTCATATTGAAACTCAAGCGAATTCTTATAATCTTATAGAAAAAAAAAATTATTATTTAATATATTCTTGATATTATTAGAATCTATACAAGGTGACGACTAGTATATAATAGAGTTCAGGAGAATATAAGACTTTTCATGAATTCCTTTTAATATTCTTTCGAAGGTAAAGCTATATATAATATGAAAACTCTATATTGAATAAATGATTAACTTAATATTAGTCCTACATGTTACGACGGCATCCAGCATACCGGGTCACATGATCAGAGAGTCACGGGATTAGAGATTCCCACTGGATCCCACTGCTCCCACCCGGTGGGACACGATGGGATCGATGGGACAACAGAGAACGAAGGTCTATATAAGGGAATGGGATTTCATTACAATGTAGAGCTTCGTGCTCAAGACAACAATCATTAGTTTCATTACTATAGTTACGAGAATTGCAACCAGTTACAACCTTATCGAATTCCTACTTGAAGTCTAGTCTAAACCACCTCGAGAGATCTCTAGACACTTCCACGTGACCCTAGAGGCAGCTCCCGTAACACTACATTGATATTTTATAATGAAGTCTTTCCTTTTAGGGTTTTCATTTTCGAAAGTTGTAAAAACTATAAAAGAATTGAAAGCTTGAAAACTTATTCGATAGGCTTTCTTTGTTATATCGATATACTTTCAAAGTCTTATTAAATTCTATAATAATAAATTTATTATAGTATTTATATTTTTATATTATAAGATTCAGTTTCTTTATAACCCCGAAAAGGAACTATATTATAGTATAAGAATACTAAAAACTAAACTAAATCTTTTAAAACCTTCGAAATTCGAAAATTCGAAAAAATAATCATTTCCTTTTCTTTATTCTATTAATACTGATTCGTTTTCAATAGAATAATGATTTATATTCGATAGAGCTGCCTTTCCCTTTTCAGGGTTTCGTTTTTAAAAGCTATAAGGGTTTGAAAATTTATAAGCTTGAAAATCTAAAGATTCGAAAGCTTTGAGAGCTTGAAAACTTTGAAAACTTGAAAATCTGAAAGCTCGAAAATCTATAAATTATAAAAAAATTAGAAATCGATAGTATCCTATTAATATTGAACTAGTCGGATATAAAAATCCCGAAAATCCTATAAAATCCTATAAAACATATAAAATTCTATAAAATTCTTGAAAGTGTTACAACAGATTAATAACAGGCTATAGAATCACCAATATATAAACTATAATAATATTATAGGCTTTAATAATTCAGCTACAATATATTAGGGGATACTAAATATTTAAAAAAAGCCTCAAGTATATATATAATATTAATTATAAAATATTTTAAAAATGTAGGATATAATTTCTAGAATAATAAGTTTTAGGAAATATTGAATATAACTTTGTAAACTTTTTATAAAATTATATTAGTAATATTTTAGAAGATTAGTTTTAAAATAAAAGATAAATTAGGATAATAGGAATTATGGGATAAGTATTATATAATTAAAAGTTGATTGATTTATTGATTGATTTGTTGATCGATTTGTTGATTGATTTGTTGGTCAATTTTAAAACGAAGGTTTATATAGGGAATAGGTTTCATTATAATATAGAGTTTTGTGTTCAAAATAACAATCATTAGTTTTATTATTATAATTATAAGAATTGCAATTAATTATAATCTTATTGAATTTCTATTTGAAGTCTAATCTAAACCATCTCGAGAGATCTCTAGATACTTCCATGTGACCCTAGAGGCAGCTCCCGTAACACGATCCCACATCGACGTTCCGTAACATATCTCTTATTTCAAATAATGAAAAAGAGAAGAAGGTGAGAATGATTATATAAGAAAAGCCTTTGTATATAGGGGGACAGTTTGAAATAGATCACTCAAACTTCGGGAGTTAATTTGAAAGGTGGAAAATTCGATATCATTGTTGAATCTTCAGAAGAGAAACTTTGAATACTAAAGATAGTCTCACGTGACTTTCAGGTCACGTGTTTGATTTTCGCTCTCACAATAAAAGATTATATTTTGAAATAATAAGATATTATTTTTTAATGTATAAGAGGTAGATACACTAGAGCTATTCAAGATTGGTATCAGATGAGAGAGGCTCCCATTCCTCCAAAAGTTTCAACGTCTCATCGCAACTCTTTCGAATAGCCTCAACGGCGTCTGGCCCAAGTGCCAAACTTGGTGGAAAAACTTTGCCAGCCGCAAATCCCTCACCTTTCACAACCTCGATGATACGTGCGACACCCTTTTCAGGGTCACCGGTCTGATTTCTATGGGCTCCTTTGAACTGTCCGTACAACTGGCCCGTTAAGGGCTTGTAGTCATCAATTTCTGGTTCAATGAATACAGTATTATTCGCATTTAGAAACTCGGTACGAAAGAACCCAGGCTCCACCATAAGCGTTCGGATTCCAAATGAACTGACTTCGAGTCTAAGGGTATCGACGGCAACTTTCAACATATTAGCTTTATTGGATGGTTGAGAATAATTTTCAGGTTTGCTTACGTTGGATGGCACTCTTAGAACCACAGTATGCACCCAATGTAGGAATACCTTGCCAGGCCGCAGTGGAACCAATGAAAACAATAGTTCCAGCTTTCTGTTGCCGAAAATGCGGCAAGAATGCACGAGCAACACCGATAGTGCCGAACACATGTGTCTGAAATTGTTTGACCCAGTCTTCACGTCTGTTGAGCATTAGAAAATCCGATACGCAAGATTTGTATCATGTTTTCCAGGAATAAAAACCTACTTGTCTTCCTCAATTGTGCCAAAGTGAGAGTACCCGGCGTTGTTCACCAAGACATCAATTTTTCCGTAGATAGCGAGGGCAGCCTCAGCTTGCTTGTTGAACTCCGCCTGTTCGCTTTCCAAGTCTAACTTCAGGACTGCAGCACCTTCCTTTTCGAGATGGACAATTTTGGATGTGTTGCGTGCTGTGGCAATAACTTTGTCACCTCTGCTGAGGAGATTCTTCACGAACTCAGCTCCAAAGCCGGATGTTGTTCCAGTGATCAGCCATACTTGAGGAGCCATAGTGTTGATTTTATTTGATATTATGAAGAGATGAAAGAAGTTGGGTGAGAGAACATAAGTGAAAGAGGTGAATGTGAATTTTCCAAAGTGGTAGAGCCTATCGATATATATATATATATATATATTTATAATTTAAATCTTTGATGCGCAGATATTAGTACAAACAACGCGCAATTCTGAGCGGAACTAATTGAAACGAGTGGTGTCATCAGAAATCCCGTTATTGCCGCCTTGTTTGCTTATTGATCACTATGATTAAACTTTAAGCCCAGGAGCTAAGACTGGAATGTCAAGTGGGTAGAAGCGTGTCAGAATCTCAGGGGGCAGGTACCGGTATAGGCACATAGCGGTAGTAGCTACATCAACGATTGTTAATAAAGTATTCGAAAGTAATCAATTAATCAAAGCAGCTTAATACAAGTCGGCATAATGGGTAAGTATTATAAGATAGCTAATTCTAAGGGGAAACTGGAAAAAAACAACTCATTTGAGACTAACATGGATGGAAAAGCCAAAAATACAAGATAGACGTTGAAATATTTAACAAATTTCTTGAAAGCTATATTCAAGTAAAGCGAAGTGCAATCATACTCCGAAATATTAAACATATGAAGAAGATTTAATAAGATTCTTGTCAATCACTAAATGAATTCAGCGAATTGACTGTATAGGAGATATCTTCTTTTCATTCTTTCAGCTATTCGATTTTGAAGATCTCAGCTCTTTTCCGACATTAATGACCTTCAATAAATTGTATTTTTAAGAATGCCAGTTGCGATATTGGATAATCATATCGGCCGAAGTTGAGTTCGTTGTGACTTCTATACAGTCGAACTGAGATTTCGGCCGAAAACAAGCGAAATTTTAGCTTCTTAAGGTTTCCGAGCCGCCTGAAAGACATAAACACAAGGCATTTACATTACCACCTTTATCTCCTATATCCTACATCCTATGCTCTTTATTCTTGTTCAAACTCATATGCGCTAACGATTGTTTAATGCTATGAGGCTGAGTATAGTCTCAGACTCTCAGTTTAAGCTTTAGCATACGGGTCTGCGAGGTCAGCACATATTTTTGAGTCAATTATGACGCGCGACCAGGAACAACAATTAACTATCGAATCAGAATTGTGATGCTGGCCAACATAAACATGTACAAAGTATCTATATGAAAATAAATATCGCGGTATAAATCGTTATATACAAGCACACCAAATCATTAAGGAAATCCTCAAAGGTTTTATTGATGTTGAAATCGGATACAGCTTTTAGCTCGCCAAAAGAGGTACAAGGCAGGATAAATAGACGTGATTCTTTTGGTTGATCGGATACTTGTAATATCTTAAAAGACAGTATGTGGTGAAAACAGAATACATATTGAAAGTATGTGAAGAGATCATCTTCCCCAGTAAAAGCACAAACGGGAGTAAAACAGCTTTGGCTTTATCAATTCATGTAGACTAAGAAATCTCTGATGGCAATCTCAAAAACACTGAATTCAAAGGGCTTCAAGCAACGTCAGATCATTCACAGATCATTCCCATATCTCACCAGAAACGCTCTACAAAACACTGTTTCTTATATTCTCTATTATTTGACTACCGAATACCGTGAGCAAGTCAAGACTGATTTTGTTGTTGTCGTACCTCTGAGTGTGGGGTTTATACTACTGATGGTAGGCATGGGTTGAATAGTGATACTGTGAGAAGTAGAGAAGAAAGTGGGGATTGGTGTTGCTGTTGTGGTTATAATTAAGGGCAGGGAATTCGAGTATAAGGGGCTTTCTCGAGTGGATTTATGTCAGCCAGTTCGGTGTTGATCATCGGCTGGTCCGGGCAAACCCCAATTAATCAGTTATCCTCTCTTAAATTTCTTCGTGTATTCTTCGAGGTTCATTCTAGCGTTAAATAAAGACATTAAGCTAGTGAGCCACTATCATGTATTGGCGGGCATTCTTGCACTGATACTAATATAGATCTGATTTCAAAGCACCTCAAACTATAATATATGGCTTACTCCTATTTCCCAGAGATAAGCCGATCAAAATGGAATTATCCATTAACATGCAAATATATGACCGAGTGTGGGTCATTCAAGATCTAATGTTCGGTAGTAGCAATGGTAAGCAATGGTGAAACTATTTAGTTCAGAGAGATTTTCCTAGATTTGACAGTTTATAACATTCAAATATTCCTCAGTACCTAATTCTGTAGCGATTATCACAGCAACAATGAAGTTCTATTCTAGCGTCTTGCTCGGAGCGGGCCTATCCACTCTCACACTTGCACAACCAGCTCTTCCACTCGTTGATCTTGGATATGCCGTGCATCAAGCGACATTGAATGTAAGCAAGAACTCAAGAACATGACTCCGAACGCTCTGCCATAACTAATTGTATTAAAGCATCTGGTTCTGGTTATTTCAACTTTTCAAACATCCGATATGGCCAGGCCCCAACCGGTCATCTTCGATTCTCGCCATCACTTGCTCCTGTCGGTCGGAACAGAACTATAAATGATGGCCAAAACAGTGTCACGTGTCCAAATGCGACTCCAGGTAATATTGGATTTCAAGCCCTTACAGTTTCGCTTTGATTACTCACGATTCTTAGCATGGGTTATCCCAGCCTTAAGCTTCTTACCTGCCTACTTCTCGGGCCAGAATCTCAGCAATTATACATCTTTGACGCAAACTCCATTGAACACAAGTTTTGCTCAGACTTTGACTCCTGGATCGGGAGTCTCCGAAGACTGCCTCTTCCTCGACGTCATAGTACCTGAGAAAGTTTTCAACGCCGCGAAGAGTAATAGGTCAAGCGGATATAACGAGGCTCGATGTGCCCCTGGTGAACCATGCAAAGTTCCATCCGGAGCCCCAGTTCTAGTTTGGATTTATGGAGGTGGGTATACTGCTGGAAGTAAGACCTCCGAGGGAAGTCCAGCAAGCTTGGTTGCCCGCAGTGTAGAAAATGACGGCGAAGGGATTGTGTATGTGGCAATGAACTACCGCCTGGGTCTTTTTGTAAGTTCCCTAATTCGACTTCCAAGCTTCTTGACTAATATGCATAGGGCTGGTTATCTGGTCCTAATGTTACTGCGAATGTCGGGTTACAAGATCAAAGATTGGCACTTGAGTGGATTCAGCGAAATATTCACCTATTTGGTGGTGATGCATCGCGTGTGACGGTTATGGGCGAATCAGCGGGTGGTGGTTCCATCATGCACCACATCACATCATATGGTGGAAAAGGGTCGCTTCCATTCCAGCAAGCAATCCCCCAAAGTCCGGGTTATTTTCCCGCAACCCCTCTACAGGCACAACAAATTTTCGACAACGTATTGAGCAACGCTTCCGTGTTGTCCAATGTGACTATCAACTCGGAAGATGATCTTCGAGCCCTTCCTTATGAGACATTGTACGCCGTCAATGCTATCGTTACAGGTCTCTCGTTATGGGGCACTTTTACTTTCGGTCCCGCCATCGATCGTTCACCCAATTCCTACGTGCCAGATTTCCCTCTACGCATGTTAGCAAACGGGCTTTACCACAATGTCAGCGTAATGGTAGGCCACACTTCCGATGAAGGTCCTTTTTTCTCGGCGCCCTTTGTCCAAACTCAGGACGATTTTGAAACAACAGTGGCGGAATTCTTCCCAACTGCAAATGAAACTCTCCTAAACACCATTACAACTGAGCTCTATCCACCAGTTTTCAACGGAACTTATGGCTACAGAACTCCTTACGAGCGAATCGCTCGCACCCTGTCGGATTTCGTGATAACGTGCAACTCGCAGTATATTGCGTCCACGTTCTCGGGTTTCTCCTACGTCTTCTCCATGTTTCCTGCCATTCACGGCCAAGACAGATTTTATACATTCTTCAACGGCGATACATCTACAGCCACTATCGGGGCTCCCGTCTACAGCCCGGTCAATAGTACTGTAGCTATGGCATTTCAAAGCCTCATTCTGCAATTTACTATGACGGGTATCCCTACAGCAGAAGGGTTCCAGAATCCTATATTGTACGGCAATAATCATACAGTTTCGAGTATCAGCACGAAGACTTTGCTCGAACCAGCTTTGGGACAGCAGGTTCCGGACCCAGGGGCACAGAAGCAGTGTGATTTCTGGTTAGAGGCTCCCTATTACACGTTGGATGAGGATTAGGATATTTTGGAACAGTGAGTACTAGTATGAATGATTCGCTAACCGTAACGGGCGCTTCTGACTATCTGGCATCCGGGTCTCGAAAAAAACTTTCAACATGTTAGTGCACTCTAAATAGTATACGCAAGTGGAGAAATATATGTAATATAGACTATCATTAAAAGGACCACTTCAAATTGACTCTAATACTCACCTTTTTTCATATTTATATTTTAAAAATTAATTAATATTTCTCAAGAAATAAAAGCTTGATTACTATAAATCTAATTTTTTTCACTTATATATCTAACAATTACTCCTAACTATTATTCTAAGAAACTTTTTAATAATTATTATTAATAATAACCTCAACTATTATTCTGAAGAATTTTTTAATAATCACTAATACCCTGCTATCTGATATTAACTGTTTTACTAATACTAACTAATATCTAGGGTTTTTAGAATTAAATATATATTTTCAAAGTCTAAAGTTTTTTGAAATTAAATAGCGTTTTTACTTTTTTACTAATATTATTCTTAATAATCTAATATTCTATCATTTAATTCTTATATACTATTACAATAGCATTCAGCATGCCGAGTCATACAATCAATAAATCATAGAATTAGAGATTCTTACTGAATCCTATTATTCCTATCTAATGGAATATAATAGAAGTAATAGAATAATAGAGAACGAAGGTCTATATAAGAGAATAGTTTTCATTATAATATAAAGCTTTATACTCAAAAATAATTACTAGTTTTATTATTATAGTTATAAGAATTGTAATCAGTTATTAATCTTATTGAATTCCTACTTGAAATTTAATTTAAATCATTTTGAAAGATTTTTAATTACTTTTATATAATCCTAGAAGTAGTTTTCATAATATTTTAAGTATTATTTCTATTTCAAATATCAATTCAATATTAATTATTAATATAGTATTCAATAGCTCTCTTAGAGGATAGTATATTTTAATAATTGATATTAATGATATCGAAATAAATAATGTTTTTAAAAAGATTATTATTAATAAAATGCTTAATTATTTTATCAAATAAATATTGAAAAAATTGATAGGAATTTGATATATTCCTTTTATAATCCGAAATCTATTTTAGATTCAATGAAGACAAATTTATCGAAAAGGAATTAAAAAGTATATAAACCGTTTTATATCTCAAAAACAAAGCAAATAAATGAA
This sequence comes from Botrytis cinerea B05.10, assembly GCF_000143535.2. Taxonomy (NCBI): domain Eukaryota; kingdom Fungi; phylum Ascomycota; class Leotiomycetes; order Helotiales; family Sclerotiniaceae; genus Botrytis; species Botrytis cinerea. The sequence goes on along the minus strand of NC_037324.1, from coordinate 1,988,273 downwards.
CCCAATCATATTTATACAACTATTTCGAATATAAAGATTAGAGATATATACAATCTCTTAAAACTATTTTCGATAGTTTTGAAGGATTCAAAATAAAGATTTATAGAATCTTCGAAAATTCTAATAAGTTAAAAATAATGAAAAAAAAGATCTTCAATTTTAAATAGATAGAATCAATATTGAAATATATTATAAAGTTTTAAAGATGTATAGAAATAATCAAATAAAACAAAACAGCTAATATAAATCACTATTATAAAGAACTCAAATTGGAAATAAATTTAAAACTCGATAGGAAAAAGGAAAACAATGATTTGAATAAACTAATTAAGAGTTTTATTAATACTAACAATCGCTTGTATAGATACAAACAAATATAGCGATTTTATAGATCTTAAACAAATCAATAACAAGGGTAATACTATAAGAATGAGAATAGACTAACTATTATTTCTAGGAATTTTTTAATAGTCAGCATTAATGCTAATCTATTTCGATAGGGGAATGGTAATTCAACGAAAATCATTTCAATTGGTCATTATCCTTTCTAATTTCAATTTAAAGCTTTTTAAAAATTTGAAAAATAAATCAATGAAGAAGTAATTGATTTATATTTATTTGAAATTAAAACTTTTATATCGAATTGAAATGATCTTAATTTTGATAAGATTGAGAAAAAGCTACAATAACAATAAAAATAAAAATAAAAATAAAAATAAAAATAAAAATAAAAATAAAAATAAAAATAAAAATAAAATAAAAATAAAAATAAAAATAAAAATAAAAATAAAAATAAAAATAAAAATAAAAATAAAAATAAAAATAAAAATAAAAATAAAAATAAAAATAAAAATAAAAATAAAAATAAAAATAAAAATAAAAATAAAAATAAAATAAAAATAAAAATAAAAATAAAAATAAAAATAAAAATAAAAATAAAAATAAAATAAAAATAAAAATAAAAATAAAAATAAAAATAAAAATAAAAATAAAAATAAAAATAAAATAAAAATAAAAATAAAAATAAAAATAAAAATAAAAATAAAAATAAAAATAAAAATAAAAATAAAAATAAAAATAAAAATAAAAATAAAAATAAAAATAAAAATAAAAATAAAAATAAAAATAAAAATAAAAATAAAAATAAAAATAAAAATAAAAATAAAAATAAAAATAAAAATAAAAATAAAAATAAAAATAAAAATAAAAATAATATTTTTGAAATCTTTAAAAAATTTAATATTACGGATTCGTAGAAGCAAACGAAGTGGAAATGTACTCATGTATTATGTAATCATATATCTATATAGTAGGTCATTTTCATATTTGTAGATTTACAAAATCCCTTCTAATTGATTATAAGTGATATATCGATATTAGAATAGGATTGTTTCGATTAATAAGGAATTTTGAAACTTCAATTTAATATATAATCTTTTGAAGATATATAAGTTAATTAATAAAGATATATTCTATTGAAATTTGTTATATACTTTTCAAATATATTATTCTTATTATTTTTTAAATTCTAATTATAAAGTTATATATCAATATAGATATCTTATTATAAATCTAATCAATTATCAAATCGAAATCTCAATATCCTTAATTAGTAAGTTGTTAGATTATGCAAGCGAGAATTAGAAAGAGAATAAGAAAAGAGAATTATATTATTATTATTATTATTATTATTATTATTATTATTATTATTATTATTATTATTATTAAATCTCGAGCGTAGCGAGGATCAGGGATTTAAGGGCTGGCTTCTATAAAGATAAAAGAAATAAAATTTAAACTTTATATATTTCAAAAATAAGAAAAAAATAAAAAAAGCTATTATGAATCCACAGTCTGAAAAATTCTTTTTCCCCGACGACTAGTGAAAGATGTTGAGTTGATTCGAAAAATCATCTTCGTACGAATTTATTAAGATTACTATATACATTATATGTTTCTCACATGTTTCAACAAGTAATTAGAACCTATGTTTTAATATTTTTTGATGGAGATTATTAACTTCAATTCATTATCATTATGTCTCGGACCCTATAGTGATAGAATCCGTGATTAATAAAGTGGCCGCTTTATTAGTCCTAGAAAATATTCAATATTTTTATAATATATTGAAAAAAGTATTTTTAAAATATTGATTAGAGGGCTTTTTCTTTTATGAATGATTAGAAATTTTTATTTTAGAGAGATTTAATGAAATTCTTGAATTCTAATTTAAAATGATTAATATTTTATTTATATTGAATTTGATTAATAATTGAAATAAATATAAATTAAAGTTAATTAGATAATATATATAAACAATATATTCTATATAATATAATATAATAATAAAACTTTTAATTAAAGAATAAATTGAAAATGAAATGAATAATCCTTTTTAAATTTTCAGTTAATACTTTCCCTTCTTTTTTTAATTCTTATATTCACTCCTTTCTATCTTTTAGCTCTTATACTTGTTCCCTTTTTCTTATCTAATTCTTATACTCACTTTTTTTCTATTAATCTTTTTAATATTTATCGAATATTGAAATCTCTAAAACCCTCCAAAGCCTATATTTTCTTTTTTCTATCAAAAATCAATACTAAATGAATCTCAATCTATATCGATTTCATTCATTATTAATAAATTGATTATATCGTTATTAATGAATTGAATATATTATAAAGATAATATATATATAAAAATTTGTATAGGGATTTATATTGAATTTCTTTTCATCGAAAGTATGAACTTTGCCACCACAGGGGGATCAGTTGTCAAAAATAAAACCTGAAAAAAGCCGAGTAAGTTTTTCAAGGCACTTGGCACTTGCGGATCGGCCCAATGATAACGTAGAGCCTCTTGGAAGCATCTTAAACATATAAAATATACTTGGTATCACGTAAAATATATACGAACTTTATCCTGATGAGATGTCGAATTTCTGGGCCGACTTGGAGCCCTAAATGGAAAAATCAACATCAAATCCTCTAAAATTGAGATGTGATTTGATACTCACTTTACTTCATGTAACAGAGCATATAAATTCAATACAGAAATAATAAAATGATCTATTCATTGAGATCTATTCTTGTGTTCTTTTTCCGATTCAAAGAGCGAGATAGATATTCTTTGTTTCAGCGCAATGCATCTTGCTGTTTCTGGAACCAGTTTGTACGACGGGATGGCTTGACGAACTTTACAACTTCCAATCATTTAGCTAGTCTCAATGCACCTCTTTTGTAGCTCCTACTAATTTCTCAGCATGCCCATTCATTTTTCCCCTCGTTGTCATGCCTAGGCATGGCGCCTAGATGCAATGCCTGGGTGCCAAGATGCCAAGGTGCTAAGATAGATCAAAAATGACCATGCCAAGGGTATGACGATTGGTGAGCTCTAATTGAGCGTATATAAAACCTACAAAGTAAATTCCTGCTCTTCAATTTTTTAATTCTACATCACTGATGCGAATTAAAGCTTTCGATATACTCATACGCGTCTCTAAGATCTCTCATTCGATATCGCAAGCAGCTGCTGAGAAACAATCAACTTTTCAATACAACTTTCACTTGGTTTCACCAAAATCTTTGTTAAAATAATGACTGCCGCCAAAGACAGAAGAAAAGAGGAAACTTCGCACGTATCTGGTCAAGCAAACGAGCAGTTATCTGACCTCCCGCACAGTTTGACAATTGAACAGCTATTGGATGAAATCGGCGCAAATCTTGAGAGTGGTCTTACAGCTTCTGAAGCCAAAGCTCGTCTCGAGAAGTACGGGGAAAATGAGCTCGATGATGGCCCTGGAGTTTCTCCAGTCAAAATTCTCATCCGACAAGTTGCAAATGCAATGACTCTAGTTAAGCGTGTCACATCCTGTATACTAGCAAAATATTTTCTGATCCAATTCTGTAGGTGCTGATCCTGGCCATGGCGGTCAGTTTTGGGATTGGTTCCTATATCGAGGGCGGGGTTATTACTGCCGTTATAGCATTAAATATTACCGTAGGCTTCTTCCAAGAGTTTAGTGTTGAGAAAACAATGGACTCGTTGCGCTCTATGAGTTCTCCAACTGCTAGCGTTGTTCGTGATGGGAACAGTATCGTTGTTCCTACACGGGAACTTGTATTTGGAGATCTCGTTGAGATAAAAGTCGGTGATACTATCCCAGCAGATATCCGGTGTGTTCCTTCTCATAATTCTTCCAAAGCTTTCGCTGAAATTGTGAAGTCTAGTTGAGACTATGAATCTCGATACCGATGAAGCCTTGCTTACCGGCGAATCACTTCCGGTGCAAAAAGAAGCTAACTCGACCTTTGAAACTGACACTGGACCGGGGGATCGTCTTAACATTGTGTACAGCTCTTTTACTGTAACAAAAGGACGTGGTCGCGGCGTTGTGTACGCTACTGGAATGGCTACTGAGATAGGTTCCATTGCTACTGCTCTTCGTAGCGAGGACTCCAAAAAACGCCATGTCAAGCGAAAACAGGACGGAAGCGCAAAGCCTCATCGATATGTAGAGGCAGGAGCACTCACTGCAGGCGACTTCGTCGGTAGGTTCCTTGGTGTAAATATCGGAACACCATTGCAACGGAAGCTTTCTAAGCTTGCTTTGTTGTTGTTTGGAATCGCTATTGTGTGTAGTATCATTGTCCTTGGTGCGAATAAATTCTCGAAGAACAGGGAAGTTATTATTTACGCCGTTGCCACTGGTCTCTCCATGATTCCTGCGTCACTCATTGTGGTTTTGACGATAACTATGGCTGCCGGTACAAGGAGAATGGTTGATCGTCATGTCGTAGTTCGAAAGCTTGACTCTCTTGAAGCTTTAGGGGGCATTACAGGTGAGCTAAGAATCATTGATATATTTCTGGCCTCTGCTAATGCGCTGAAGATATCTGCTCTGATAAGACTGGGACTCTGACTCAAGGTAAAATGGCTGTCAAGAAAGCTTGGATTCCAAGCAAGGGCACATACTCTGTCGGAACCACTGAAAATGCTATTGACCCAACGATTGGAGACGTATTCTATTGCAAAGCAGCGCCTAGAGAGGAAATAAAAGAGGAAGTATCAAGCGAGAAAGACGCACTGGTATCCAGTCCTGATAAACTTCTAAAGGATAACAATGACCTCGAACAATTCCTCAATATCGCTTCTCTTGCAAATTTAGCACAATTGCACATACATGAAGGTGAATGGAAAGCACGCGGAGACCCAACGGATATCGCAATTCAGGTCTTCGCATCTCGATTTAACTGGAATCGCTCCCGCTGGACTGGTGATAATGATCCCATTTGGGCCCAGAAAGCAGAGTATCCATTCGATTCTAGTATCAAGAAGATGTCAGTCATTTTCGAGAGCGCCGAGCACACCATGGTTTTTACCAAAGGCGCTGTCGAGAGAGTCCTAGAGTCGTGCTCAATTATCCGCTACGCTAACGGCAATGTCAAATTAACTGAACAGATTCGCGGCCAGATTCTCGATAATGTGGAAGCACTGGCTAGCCAAGGCCTTCGTGTTTTGGCATTTGCGAGTAATGAGTTGATTAATAAGGTCGATGATTTAAAAGTCCCTAAGAGAGCTGTGATCGAATCTGATCTTGTCTTTCGTGGGCTTGTAGGTCTTTACGATCCTCCCAGACCTGAAACTGCAGGTGCAGTCACTGCTTGTCATACGTCAGGTATTGCTGTGCACATGTTGACTGGTGATCATCCGAGTACAGCGAAAGCTATTGCACTTCAGGTTGGGATTTTGCCAACTAATATAGAAGCCATTGCCCAAGATAAAAAACGGAGCATGGTCATGACGGCTGGGCAGTTTGATAAGTTGTCAAATGATGAGGTCGATGCTCTTCCTCTTTTGCCGCTGGTTATCGCACGATGCTCGCCAGCTACTAAAGTCCGAATGATTGAATCACTACATCGACGTGGCCGGTTCGTTGCGATGACTGGTGACGGAGTTAACGACTCGCCTTCCTTAAAGTATGCTGATGTCGGTATTGCAATGGGTCTGGCCGGCTCTGACGTTGCAAAGGACGCTTCGGACATTATACTTACGAATGATAATTTCGCATCAATAATTAACGCTGTCGAAGAAGGCCGCCGCATGTTTGATAATATTCAAAAATTTATTCTCCATCTTCTTGCTGAGAATGTTGCCCAGGCGTTAACCCTGCTTATCGGGCTCGTGTTCAAGGACAAGTCCAATCTATCCGTGTTTCCTCTTGCTCCGGTTGAGATCTTGTGGGTTATTATGATTACATCCGGTGAGCGTGTCTCAATTCACCCTCATAACTTATAATAGAACTAACAAAGAACTAGGAATGCCTGATATGGGACTCGGATTTGAAGCACCTGCCCCAGACATCATGTCACGCCCACCTCACCCTCTCAAAATCGGTGTTTTCACCCGTGAAGTGCTCCTTGACATGGTTGTCTACGGTCTTTGGATGGCGGCTCTCTGCATCTCTGCCTTTTCACTTGTCATGTTCGCTTTTGGCGACGGCAATCTCGGTAGCGATTGCAACAACTCTTATTCTACTGAATGTGATACTGTTTTTCGAGCTAGGGCCACCACCTTTGTTTGTCTTACCTGGTTTGCGCTCTTCCTTGCATGGGAGATGGTGAATATGCGTCGCTCGTTTTTCAGAATGCAGCCGCAAAGCAAGAAATATTTAACTCAATGGGCAATCGATGTATGGCGTAACCAATTCCTATTCTGGGCTATTTTTGCTGGCTTCGTTACGATATTCCCAACTCTCTATATCCCAACGATTAATCATGTAGTATTCAAACATACTGGAATATCCTGGGAGTGGGGCATAGTATTTGTGGAAGCTACATTATTTTTTTTTGGTGTGGAGTCTTGGAAATGGGCCAAGAGGATCTACTTCCGTAGACAAATGTTGAAGAAAGGTGGGCAGGTTGATGACTTGGAGAAAAAAGCTTTTGCAGCTTATTTCAATTCCGAATGACAATCAAAACCTCTTAGTTTGGCCACAGCAAATTTAGCAATAGCAGGGGAGAAATAGGTTTGATACTTTGGGAGTGGGGTTGCGAATTGATTGTCGATTCAAGATATATAGTCATTTCATATCTGTAAATGCTATTTCTCCATGTCAATATACAATTCAAGTTATTAGACGAGTGAATATATGAGAAACTTTTGTACAAAAATAAATACTGATATATATTCATTAGGGTTAAATTAAACGATTTGAATATCAATATAATTTGAGGGTCATAGTCGATTTAAGTTGTAATCTTATCAACAACGAAAATCACATGTGGATAACTATTTAACCTTACTTGATGTTTATATTTCTATTTGATGGTACGCTGTACAAAACTTATCTTTACTCGTGAAAAATTTATAGATAATCTGCTTCATAGGAAATAACACAGTCAATACTACAGTATGCTCTAAATTCTGATACCAAAACCAAAAGAATTCAGTATACTAGATAGTTCGTCTACAGAACTATTTTCCCAATCATTAGAATATCTGTACAGGTAAAGTTCAGCTCGTCTGGATTCCGTCGTCATCTGATTGTCACAACTATTCAGCTCTATTATGATATGTAACGAAAGGGCTAGGCCCCGTAAGCAAGTCCACAATTAATCTCTTGCATGTGCCAAGATCTTTTATACGGAGGTACAGATCCCAATTTTTGTCTCACCGCCTTGAATTTACCATCAATCAAATCATTTTGCCCATGCAAATTAATCCTTGACTTCAAAAGCGGTGAGACAAAAACTAGGGCACGTACAGTGGATGTGAGTTCCATCGAGCCGTAGTAGGCTTTGCGAAGTAACATAGACGTTTAGTTCGTACAGGTGGTCTATAAATGTCATACTTTAGGACCTAATCACACGAACATTTGTACAATGGGGTACGTTATCGATAGACCATTGGCTATACTAGAACCACCCTTTGTGATTGAGAACTCACACACACTTCTAAATTTATTTTGAGGCGTATTTTCCCGACTCCAAAACAACTTTGATCTCTCAAAGACCAAAAACAATCAATACTAATCATTTGTAACCAGGTTACTAAATACTACCCGATGACAGTGGAACAATAGCATTCTACCAAACTACATTGATTTGAACTTAGCCCCAGAGGGGAACTTAGTCTGATTGGTCGAGGGCTGGCTCTGAGAAAACCACGTCACATCACGTCGGAGACAAACTTTCCACTCCAGGTCCTATCCGACAAAATTGCAAGCTGAATACCCACTTATTATCACTCCTGCTTGAGGGGCTGACGAGCTTTGGACCCTGAATCATCACACAGTGCTCAAACTCGCACTATTGGTAGTGTACTTATTACCCTTGCTCTTCGACGTTACATGCTTAACTGACAGTTACAACGTTATCTTGGCCAAATTAATAGTCATTGTTGCTCACTTGCGCCCCGCGGGGCTTTCTGAGCCGGGCTTATACATTTTATCTTATCTAGATGGCAAATTATCTATAAATACGGGCCAAGCGATACTATAACCTACTACTCAATATCTACATCCTTTCCTCGAAGATTTTTTGGTGGTACACAGTCAGCCTGTGCTTCAGAGAGACACAAATATGAAAGCTATCATCTACACAGGCGACAGAAAGGTCACGGTCGAAGACCGCCCAAAACCAGTCATTTTGGAACCCACTGACGCTATCGTAAAGGTCCTACATACCACAATATGCGGAACAGATCTTCACATTCTTCAAGGCCACGTCCCTTCATGCACTCCGGGCCGTATTATCGGTCACGAAGGAGTTGGCGTCATTGAATCTCTCGGTGTAGCTGTCAGGAATTTCACCGTTGGCCAGAAAGTTCTTATTTCCTGTATTACGTCTTGCGGGACCTGCCATTACTGTCGTAGGAAGATGCCGTCTCAATGTGAATCCGGTGGTTGGATTCTTGGAAATTGTATTGATGGCACACAGGCCGAGTACGTCCGCATTCCTCATGCCCCATTCTCGCTGCATGCGCTGCCGGAGAGCATCGACCCGAAAGTCGCTGTTACTCTGTCAGATACGGTCCCGACTTCTTATGAGTGTGGTGTTCTGAATGGTGATATTCAACCCGGGTCAACCATCGCGATCATAGGGACTGGTCCGATTGGATTGATGATCCTCCAGATGGCTAGGAATCTGTTCGGTCCGTCAATGACGGTGATGGTGGGAAGGGGTAATCCCAGGCTCGAGATGGCCAAGTCTATGGGTGCGGATCATACGTTCAGTGTTCTCGAAGGACAGGATGCTGTTATTACTTCAGCTCTAGCAGTAACCAAGGGTAGAGGGTTCGACGTGGTAATTGAAGCCGTGGGTACCGTTGAATCTTTCGGGATTGCGCAAGCTCTGATAGGCGCTGGGGGAACCATCGCTAGCCTGGGTGTCTTCGGCGAATCATGCGAGCTTCACCTGGAAAAGCTATGGAATCGCAATATCTGTAATATTATATATCTCGGCCACACTGATCATCACTGACTTTCCTGCTAGGTTTAAGGACTCGACTTATTGATGCTATTAGCACACCTGATTTGCTCAAGATGGTGGAGTCAGGTAGCATTGATCCTCATTTTTTGGTCTCGCACAGTGCGTGTCATTTTCTTCCACCTGGATTCCGCTAATTATTGTCTAGATTTCGCATTCAACAATATCCACGACGCCTACGAGGCGTTTGAGTTATCTTCGAAACATGGCTCCTTGAAGGTGATAATCACCATGCCTGAGCTTTTTACGAATGGTTCTTCATAGTTGCTTTTTACTGCTCATCGTCTTACTACAGAAGATGACCAGAATTACTCGTATATCCATAAACTTTCTGTTTAGAAAATAACATCGCTCTCCCGAATGCTTCCTAAACATATGATTATGTTTGGGAAGCATTCGGATTGACTTATTCCATTTGTTTGACCTGATTATTAGTCAAGTACGCTTTGAAATGGTGGAAATGTTCATCAAATAACTTATGAATTATTTTATGAAAAAAAGAAGGTTGAATTCCGATTTGATGCAAAGAAAATTAAACTGATTTTTTGTGTTCTTTCATTTCAGAATCTCAAACAGAATTTAAATTAAATTGTAAGGAAGTAATAACCACTGAGAGTATAAATCACTAGGTATAGTTTCGGTGGAGTTAGTTGTATTGTGAAGATTTATATGAGAGAGCTCTAAATAAGCATTTTTATGCTTGATCAGCTGCCGATTGACGACTTTCAACAAAAAATATAGAAGCAATAATCAAACAAAGACTTTTCATTGAATTACTATTGATACTGATTAAAAAGGTCCTTAAAATAATAGTTATGGTTAACAATATGACTTTCTGGATATTCAATTGCAAAATCTGACATTTGCGATTCATTTAAGCCCGGGGCTCCTTCATTATGACCCCTGTGATGGCAGAATCCGCGATTGACGAAGTGGCCGCTTTGTCAGCCCCAGAAAATATTCAATATTTTTATAATGTATTGAAAAAAGCGTTTTTAAAGTATTGATTAAAAGGCTTTTTCTTTTGTAAATAATTAGAAATTTTTATTTCAAAAGGATTTAATAAAATTCTTGAATTTCAATTTGAATTCTAGTTTCAAATGATTAATACTTTATTTATATTAAATTCGATTAATAATTGAAATAAATATAAATATATAGATTAAAATTAAATAGATAATATATATAAATAATATATTCTATATAATATAATAAAATAATAAAGTTTCTAATTAAAGAATAAATTGAAAATGAAATAAATAATCATTCTCTTTAAACTTTCAATTAATACTTCCTCTTTTCCTTCTAACTCTTATACTCGCTTCTCTTTTTTTCCTAATTCTTATATTCACTTTTCTCTTTTCATTTAACTTTTACATTTATTTCCCTTCTATTTGTCTTCCTAATATTCATCGAATTCTGAAATCTCTAAAACCTTTCAAAACTCTTATTTTCTTTTTTTCTATTAAAAATCAATACTAAACAAATCTCATTCTATATTGATTCCATTCATTATTAATAGATTAACTATATCATTAATAACGAATTGAATATATTATAAATATAATATATATATATATATATATATAAATTTGTATAGGGATTTATGTTGAATTTCTTTTCGTTGAAAATATTAACTTTGCTACCACAGGGGACCACGATCAGATCTCGCGAAGACTTGCTCATGTTCGCGCATAGGAAAGAGTGGTGCGGGTTGCGTGTGGAAATTGTGATTTGAATTGGTGCTTGAGCCAGGTATTGAGTCCGAAATCTTTTCGATTGACCTAATTGAAAGGGTGTCTTGAGTAGTGGATGTTCTCCGTGTGCCAATTCTGGGAGCTGAAGTAGAAAGTATAATATTTGAAAACTGTAGTGGGTAGTCTATGGGCAAATCCCAGATAGCCTCAACAACTTCAAACCTTGGGTCTGAGATCTTTTGCTTTATCAAGGTCTGTTCAGGAATAGAAAACTAACGGTAATCAGATCGCGAATCATCCACTGAAGATATCGGGTTGGTAGAGTTGGGTCTGGGAAAATAGCCGTAAATGAGGCCTTCTCCAAATTCACTTAGTCCTGCTTTAGTTATATCTCGTCGATTTTGTCTATAAAAATGCTCTGTAATCTTGTGTCATTGGCCGATTCGTTGTACTGCCGACAGTAGATGATTTATATTTCTGAGACCTTGATCGAAAATTTGATCAGACTGCTGATCTTTGACACCACCTGCGACGTAGAGACAGAATCCTGTCCAGGAGTTCAGCTATCATTTAATGAGCATTATCTAGTGGTACAGAAGAGATATGGATCTAACCAGAGCTACATCCACGTTATCTATTTGTTGCATAATATTAGTAATCTCCTGTTCAGCTGTGAGAGTGCGAACTTGGCTGTGTCTAATAACATCGGGGTTAATCCCATGCTTCATTGAAGCAGCAATAGCTCCCTGATGTAAATTTATTGAAGAAGCGTGAATACTCATATAAACAAAAGCCGTATTCATATCATTTATCCCGTGCGGAAGTCGTAAACTATCTGGTAGATACAGAAATGTGTTCAACAAAGCGTTGTCGAGCCGTCGATGGCGCTTCCAGAATTCGCCGTTCTCGACGTACTCAACGCACTCGTTTGGGCTATTGATGTTGAGATGCACTCGATTGTGCCCATACAACTTGGTAGCCAACAAAAGTGCAGAAAATGGTGATATTTGTCCGAGTCCTCCGGAGCTGAAAGCCTCAGTAAAAGGGTTCGTCTCTTCTACTAGCCCAAACCTAAACGATAATTCTGAAACAGGAAGATTCGTTAATATCTAAATAGAAAACTAGTCAATTATTGCGATAACAGCACAATTCATACTTCATTCTCATTGATAGTAGTGGGCCAACCCGTCAGAACACTAGCCCATCAATCCCCATAAAAGGCCGTCCAGAAAGTCCCTTGACGTTCTTCAAGATCTATCCAATCTTGCGCTGGATGCAACACTTGTTTAGCGTCTTCGCGTTCCGCGTCGAGAGCATAAAGACCTAGCATTTGCACTAAACGAACAGCTCTTCCGGAACTCATCCATGATTGGGAAAAACGTGCGTTCTTCGCCTCAAACATTGCAATCAAGCACCAAGTTTGGGCATGGTATATAGTCACAAAGACCTCTCCCTAGAAGTGAGTCAATACTACATCAGCATGCTTCACGATTGGTAACTAACCTTTATGTCTGATGCATCTAGGTATCTTCGTGCACGTCCGTAAAGAAGGTCTTCGAGGCTTTTATACTCATCTGACAATGAAGCGGCACTAGCCCATATCGCATACCTCAAACAAATCGGTGGCCGCGCAAGCGGTGCTCGAGTTAATGATGTATAATACCGATATTCATGAATCATAGTTATGACAGGGTAGAATTGGACGAAAAAAATATGATGTCTGTAAAGCTGATAGCTACGTGCAAGTCTAAAAGACAGTTGAGCCCCTACAGTTCATCCATGAGCTCTTGTGCTGGCAAAGCTTCCTGCAAACCTAGCTCAATCAATTCTTGCCCAGCAAAGTTCTCGGGCAGTGTCGGAGCTTTTTGTTGTGAAAGCACTGGTACGCCTGGGTCGAATTTGAAAGACGAGTCTAGGTCAAGATCACCACAGTAGTAGGTACTGACGGCGTTTTTTCTTGCACATCTAGAGTGGCACTGGCCACAAAACTTGCTGTAGTTTATCAATGAATTGCCTCTCGATGTGAGCATCTAACATACCCGGACTTGCATCTTTCTCCCTCGTGTATTGGATCTTTTACCCTAGAGGTCTTTTGCGCTTTGGGTACTCGCATCTGTGTTGAAGCCTAGAGCAAGTATCATATTTTGGCTTTGCGCGACTACACTTCAATTTACGTTGTCGACAAGATCGACACGAGATTTCAGCTTTATCCTGGCTACCACTTGCTGCTGAAAGGGCTATCATGTCTTTCTCTAGAGTAAAGCCTGGCTTTCTAGGTCTACTTTTTAAGACTGTTGCTATCGAGAGGCCAAGTAAGAGACGGAGGAAAAATTTATCCAGGTTTCGAGGATAAAGATCAACAAGTGAGTAGATCTGTAGTCAACAAAACACTGACCAAAGACTATGGTATGCTAGAAACGAGTTGCGTAAAAGAATTCGGATAATTGTTCTCGCGAAATTCAAGTGATCGCATCGAAGACCACCAAATGAAATGATAAAACGACTTAACAAAGCAACTCTATCCCTATAATAACAGAATCCGCAATTAACAAAGTGGTCGCTTTATCAGTCTTAAAAAATATTCAATATTTTTATAATATATTGAAAAAAGTGTTTTTAAAATACTGATTAAAGATAATGTAATATAATAGTAAAACTTTTGATTGAAAAATAAATTGAAAATGAAATAAATAATCTTTTTTAAACTTTTGATTAATACTTTCTCTTTTCCTTTTAATTTTTATACTCATTCCCTTCCTTTTTCTAATTCTTATATTCACTCCTTTCTTTCTTCTAATTCTTATACTTACTCTCCTTTCATCTACTTTTTCTACAATTCTAATATTTATCGATTCTGAAATTTCTAAAGCTTTTCAAAACCTTCATTTTCTTTTTTTTTTATTAAAAGTCAATATTAAACAAATCTCATTCTATATCGATTTCAATTATTATTAATAAATTGATTATATTATTATTAGCGAATTAAATATATTATAAATATAATATATATATAAAAATTTGTATAGAAATTTATATTGAATTTCTTTTCATCGAAAGTATTAACTTTGCTACTCTAGGGTATATGCTATCAATGTGTGGTAGACAGTGAGTATGTAATCTTAGAACTCTCAAAGCGCTAAATGTAAATAAATCAAAGTGAAGATATCAAAGTAATACTTAGCTGTTAAATGTTTTATAAATCTGTAAATCAAGGTCGGCTTTCGAATCTTTCAGTCTACTAGTGGGTGTATAGACTCATGGGACAACGTAACAGGAAAGCACAATTTCGTATTCAAATTTATTAATTTCAAAATTCAATGAAAATCTGAGTTCTAATTTGATATCATTCAAATTGATGTATTATATTTTTCAAATAGGAAAAAATGATATCTTTTAGATTTATTTCGAGAAAATTAAATCTGAATTTATAAGTCCAATAGTATACTTTCTCATTAAAAAATTTAATGAGAAATTACATAATTAATTATAAAAGTTTGAATTTTCATTTTTTTAATTTTTCTTGTATTATATAAAATTCATATGTTTCAGAAATCTTCTAATTTAATTTGAAAGGAACTAGCCGTCGGGGAAAAAGAATTTTTCAGACTGTGGATTCATAGTAGCTTTTTTTTTCTTTTTTTCTTATTTTTGGGATATATAAAATTTTAATTTTAATTCTTTAATCTTTATAAGGGCCAGCCCCCAAACCCCCGATCCTCGCTACACTCGAGATTTAATTATAAATAATAATAATAATAATGATAATAATAATAATAATAATAATAATAATAATAATAATAATAATAATAATAATAATAATAATAATAATAATAATAATAATAATAATAATAATAATAATAATAATAATAATAATAATAATAATAATAATAATAATAATAATAATAATAAGTTTTTAAGATCGACCAAATAGAAGTGTATAGATACCATACATCGTTTAAGATACTATTTGAAATACTTTGTATAAATACTAATCAAATCCTTGAACCTTTTAAATGATATATAAGCATCATTCACAACCTTTTCTGCTACTTTCCGAACCATTTCTAGCATCTTTGAAAAGTTCCGAAAAAAGATACTAGTAACAGATTTAACTAAGCCTCAGCAATTGTAGCCATGCAAAATGAGAGTGTCACGACACTTGAGTAGGCTGGCAATTTCAATTTGACAGACTGAACCAACGGCAGCAGTTGTCAGTAGTGACAGAAAGAAATGACAGGCAGCATGATTGGGAATTGAATCTTTCTATCTTTTGACTAGTGCTATGAAGTGGCAACAAATAAATAAATAAACTATTTAATATACAATAATATGAGAAACTTGCTAGTAAAGATGTGGTAACTATGGATTGATAGATCTGTCTGGTCAAGGTGTAATGCAACCCTGTGACAGGTTGAATTGAATTCTGCGGATTGGGTGGAAAGCCAAGATCGATAATGATCTCGAACGATCTTCTCTGCCGGACGATATACGAGGCCCAGCTCTTGGACGCTTTTCTGGTGATTGACCTTGTACCCAATGCCAATGTTCGCGCATACCCACTTCCATGAGATTCCCATGAAAGGACCGACAGCATACAGCATAGGCTTGGGAAGTAAGTTAGGCTGTTTTTGTATCGGCCTAACCAGATTTGCCATGTCTAAGATACTCAAGTTGTGTTCACCAGCAATTATATATCTCCCTTTTGCATTGAAGGTCTCACCCGCCTTAACGTGTGTCTCTGCAACATCTCGTAAATCCGCGATGGGTAATGAAGCTCGGGCGCACCCATCTTATTCTCACCACGGTACATATTCTCGATCATGAATAAGGATCCAGACGCTGACTCTGGTGATAGAGACGGTCCAGGGTTTATAACGACCATGTTCCAACGGCTTTGTGCTTCCTGCAGCTTCCAGGTCTCGCGCTCGGCAATCATCTTCGAGTAACTGTATGGATCATCGGTGGCAGTGATTGTAACATTCCAGTGAGCTTCAGTAAGGGTCGAGTCTTCCATCTTTACTAAATCTACACTATCGCCATAGATTGCTGCAACTGCGAAGATTCGAATGTCAGCTAAAACAAGTTTCAAGATAGGAGAAAGTTCTTACTGGATGATGTAAGAACGACACGTTTGACAGTTTGGGTCTCGTTGGCGGAGTGAAGGACGTTCTTGGTACCTTGCGGAGCAGGTTCGACGCAGTCTTTCATCCCATCCTTGATTTGCTGTGGGACTAGAAATGGCGAAGCTATATGGTATACTAGATCACAGCCAGCCATAGCGTTCTTGAAAGAGCCAGCCGTCAGAAGATCGGCTTCGAACAAACATAGTTGTTCGGGATACTTGTTTTGCAAATCTGACAGACCCTTCAGCTTTTTGGGGCTCTTAAGGCTGCGGACAGTGGCATTAACAGTATGACCACACTCAAGAAGTATCTTGGCAACATGGAGGCCAATGAAGCCTGTCCCACCAGTAACGAGTGACTTTGACATAGTATCTTGTTAAATCTGGTGTTGTAAAGAAAATATTTTGAAATTAAAAAATTATAGAATTGAAATGACTACAGAAGATAAGTTATTATATCATTACAATAACAAAAATCCTATTAAATTACTACGAAAAGGTTTTGATACATAGTAATATCAGCAATTAAGCTTAAATATGACACCACCAACACTTGGCTTTGGCATATAGGAACCTTGCTAGCGTGATTCGCCGGTATCCGAACCCTGCGTCCGAACCTTGATGTTGATCAACGTTAGTGTCCCCGATCCATGTTGCGGGGAAACCCCCTGTCAACTGCGAAAGCAAGTCACCTTCCAGTTGGAAATAAACTTCATACTTGAAATCATTTGGATTTAGGGGATTGATCATACATAGTACATAGCTTTGCGCAGTACTTGGATATCCCTGTGATAGCAAAGTTAATACTTTCGACAAAAAGAAATTCAATATAAATCCCTATATATATTATAATAACAATACATTCATTTTATTATTAATGAAATAATCAATTTATTAGTAATAAATGAAATCGGTATAGTTTGAGATTCGTTTAGTATTGATTTTTGATAGAAAAAATAAAGATTCTAAAAGACTTTAGAAATTTTATAGTTCAACAAATATTAGAGTTGTAGAAAAGATGAATAAAAAGAAAGCAAATATAAGAATTAAGAGGGAAAAAAAGCGAATATAAATACTATAAAATAGATAAAAAGTATTAGTCGAAAGTTTAAAAGAGAAGTAGAATGAGAAGTAAATTACTTATATCACTTTCAATTTATTCTTTAATTAGAAGCTTTACTACTATATTATATTATATAGAATGTATTATAAAGATACAAATACGATATAGCTCTAATCTATATATTTATATTGAATTCAATTACTAATCGAATTCAATAGAAATAAAGTATTGATTATCTTAAGCTAGAATTCAAGAATTTCATTAAATCCTTTTGAAATAAAATTTTCTAATTGTTTATAAAGAAATTATATATCTAATTAATATATTAAAAACGCCTTTTTCAATATATTATAAAATTATTGAATATTTTTTTGGGCTGATAAAGCGGCCACTTCGTCAACCGCGGATTCTGATACTACAGGGTATTAGGAACATGCTTTTTTTTATTTCGGAGAGAAGAGGCGGAGAAATTTAGGCGCTCGAGGTTGATTGTATATGAATTTCAATGCTCTAGTACAAGTATACAATTCGCTGTTTACTTTGACGTCGTTGTGTTGCTTATTTAATTGCCCCGGTACCAGCTTTGTACATTTGACTAGCACGTCTAAAGAGAAAAACTTCTATGTGAAAATTAAAAATCAAAGTATGTCTTGAACAAAACGATATCGAATGAACAAACAGACCGTATATTTTTAAGCGAGCAATGCAAAATAAGGAGAGCGATCGAGAAATTAAGTGGAGTTCTGCGTACCCTTTATTCATCAAGGTCGGAATTGTAGAATGAAATTATCAAAACTCAAATGAGAACACAGTGAACAAGACTGGAAATTCTCAGAAATTTGAAAAGTAAAGTCCGAGGCTCTAAGGTTTAGGATGCGTTCGGATTGACTTATTTTGACTTATTTCAATCATTAGACCTCATTTATTTAGTAAATATTACTTACTAAATTCAAATAATAGATTTATTAAATATTTGAGATTGTGAAGTAAATTATTTATTAAATAAAATCCAAATAAATATATTTATTAAATACTTAAAGTTATTAAATAATTCCTAATAATTTATTTAATAAATATTTTTAAAACAAGAAATATTTTTAAGATTCTTATATGTTTCAAGTATGACTCTCTACAGGGTACGATGGGAAGCATAGGGTAGAATAAGAGAGTATTCGTAGGGCTTTATTCATTAGGTATTTTTAAAACTATCTATAAGAGAAAGAGCTCTGATATAAGCCAGAGCTCTTTACTAGTACTAACTAGGACTAGCTCCCCCTACTCTAGCACTCACGTGAACCATACTTTCAACATTATATATTGATTGTAAAATAGTTTTTTGAAGTTTTATAAATAATATTTTTAAAAAATCTTTATTATTATCTATTCCTATTATTTTTCAATATTATTCAAATATATTTCAATATATTTCAATTACCAAAACATTATTCAAATATATTAGCCTGAATACCCTTGCTATTTTAATATTATTATAAATTTCATGAAATAAATCGAAAATCGATTCGAATACACCCTTAATAAAACAGTTAGATATACTTAGGCACATAGCTAGAACCCTATAATAGTAGAATCCGCGATTAATAAAATGACCGCTTTATTAATCTAAGAAAATATTCAATATTTTTATAATATATTGAAAAAAGCGTTTTTAAAGTATTGATTAGAAAGCTTTTTCTTTTATAAACAATTGGAAATTTTTATTCCAGAAGGATTTAATGAAATTCTTAAATTCTAGTTTAAAATGATTAATACTTTATTCATATTTAATTCAATTAGTAATTGAATTGAATATGAATATATAGATTAGAGCTAAATAGATAATATATATAAATAATACATTCTATATGATATGATATAATGATAAAGCTTTTGATTGAAGAATAAATTGAAAGTGAAGTAAATGAGTGATTTATTTTCTTTTTAAGCTTTCAGCTAATGCTTTTCATTTATATTAAAGTTTTTATATTTGTTTCCCTTCTCCTTTTAGCTTTTATACTTGCTTCTTTCCTTCTTTTAGCTTTTATATTCGCTTCCTTTTCGTTTACTTTTTTATAACTTTAATATTCATTGATTTTGAAATCTCTAAGACTTTTTAGAATCCTCATTTTCTTTTTTTTTTTTAAAAAAAAATTAATATTAAATAGATTTCAAATTATATTGATTTTATTTATTATTAATGAATTGGCTATATTATTAATAACGAAGTGAATGTATTATTATTATAAAATATATATAAAAGTTTGTATGGGGATTTATATTGAATTTCTCTTTGTCGAAAGTATTAACTTTGCCACCACAGGGGAAGTATATGTATATGCTCTCCTCACCTCAATCCTCCCAAATTACTCGCACCTTCATTTCGTATTTACCTCACTACATTTACATTTTTATCAACTCTTTACAAGTTTACTCTTGATTCACTCAAAGCGTCGCCCTCGTGGATTCTCGGCTCGGTATTCTCCATGATTTTTTCTACCGTTGTGGCTCTTGATTTTCCTGCCTACCCCGGGCTCCGCCTTAATTATTCTACAGCAGGCGTCCTTGAGGTCGCTTTTAGCAGTCCCCCTGTCAATTTCTGGGGTCTGAACACTATCACTGGCTTGGGCGATATTGTCCAGAAGCTCCGTAACGATACGGATACAAAAGTTGTTCTCTTCACAAGCGATGTCCCGGGCTTCTTCGTCAATCACTTGGATCTTCTCATCACCACTTTCGGTAAGTTAGCTACAAAAGAACTCTACGCTATCTTATCTTGTCTAATCAATATCAGATCCAACCGTTGGTCAGCGTACTGCTCAATTGCTATTCGATATGAGCACCCTTAACCAGATCAACATCGCCGCTGTTGAAGGCAAAACGCGCGGTGCAGGCAACGAACTTTTGACCTATTTGGACATGCGTTTCGCAATCAATCAATGCGGCTACGAGGCCAACACTCGCCGAACTCATGGCGGACGCAAATAGATTTTTACAAACATTGTCCAACCCCGAGATTCCAGTATTGATCGGGAAAGCACTGGCCCTGGCTCAAAATCAGACAATTAGTTATGCCGAAAACTTTTTTGGAGAAGTCATTCCTCAGTTGTACTCTTAGATTGAGGTGACAAAGGGCATAAAACCGGCAGCATAAAAAACAAAACGGAGCTCTTCTTGGCAATCGAAGTCGTTATCTCCTTTAACATCTTTTACACTTGTATTTTTAGGGGTTTATATATTTTTGATCTGTCTAATTTGATTTCAATTCGTGGTATATTCATTTAATACATTTTATTTTAAGGTTTCAGATCAGGATTCAAAGAAAGTGATTAAAAGTGTCTTATTTTTTCTAAATTGTTTATTTAGATTTGTTTGTAATCACGAATGTTGTTAAATCCTTGTGTAGAATTTCGGGCAGCTTTCTAAAGCAAATCTTGTTTTCGAACTGAGGTGGAAAATATGAACATACCAATGAGAGCCCAAGAAGCTCCAACCTGCAGGAAATTACCTTTTGCGGAGAAGGCCGTTAGAAGCTCTGAAGAGCCAAATCCGCGATCAATTTTGGGGAAAAGTTCGCTGAAAGCTAAGGATGTGTGCTTGTAGGCTGCGAAGGTGCTGAGGCCTGCACAAACATACAGGAGATTCCTGGAATTTTCAGATGACAACATTGTGTCGTGCAATTTTGCTGGTTTTGAAGCGACCTTAAGATATAATCTTGATGCAAGAGGACAATGGCAAAGGTGCAAAATTTAGTTTGCAAAGCTGAAGGTGAGTTGAAAATGTGTAATTTGGTAGGCACAAAAGTGGTTTTTGAGAGCAGAGTTGCTAGCGTTTATAGATACTTTGGTGTTCACTAATCAAGGAGTGAGTTGATAATTGTTCACTAATCAAGGAGTTAATAATTGTTCACTAATCGAGGAGTTGATAAGCTTGGCGTGGCCAGCAACACACAAATTTAAGTCCACTTGACTAGTTTCCGATTAAGGTAACAAAGCATGATTAGCAATCAATTTTCGGAAGTATAACATTTCCGACTGTTCGATATTAACAAAAAAGCCTTTCCAAGAAATAAACACAAGGCGTCAACGTTCACTCTTAGAAATGAGAAATGGGTAGTCCGAATCATGTGATCCGTGCATGATAGTAAGTAAATGAAATTTCAATGCCCGCAATATTATTAGTTTCTTGTCTGTGCATGTTTCTAGATACGCCTTCAAGAACCAGGGTCAAGCGAAGTGCAGATCAGACTTATTAAGAAGCAAGGTTCGGAGGTGGCCCAACGTTCCATCCGGAAAGTATGTTAAGCGGAACTTAACAAAATCTCCACGAAAGAAAATCACCCGCAGGCTCACATCTGAGATTGCTTGATAATAACTTCGGTGAAAAATCTAAGAATGGGGGGAAAACACTCCTTCGGGAATTCTGCGTTGTGGTAGCCACTTTTCCGGACATTTCAATAATTTCATATGTATTTAAGCAAGCAGGCAGCCGCTCTCAAATGATCATCTACAGCATTCACATCCTTAAACAACACATCTTCGCCTACCTTCAAAGCCTAAATTGTCCCCCTTCCATCAAACTTAATAGTCGCCATGTCTTCCAGTCTAGTCTTCATCACTGGAGCAACTGGCTTTATCGGAGCTTCAACTGCTTTAGCAGCCCTCAAGGCCGGCTACCGTCTCCGCATCTCTGTTCGCAATGAGTCACAAATCGAAAAACTCAAGAATGTCTTCTCCGAATATGCAAATAGTTTAGAGTTTGTCGTCGTTCCAGACATCACAGTGCCTGGCGCATTCTCAAAGGTTTTGGACAATGTCGAGTACATCTTGCATGTGGCTTCTCCGCTAGCTGGATCTGTGGAAAAGGAGAAGGTATATCGACCAGCAGTAGAAGGAACTTTGAACATAATGAGAGACGCAGCTAAGGTCACAAGCATCAAAAAAGTCGTCATTACATCCTCAATAGCTGCATTGTTGCCGCTTGAAGGATCTATGGATGAGCTTACATTTAATGGTTAGTTCGTCGACGCTTCATAGAGAATTCCACAGCTGACTTGATGTTTACCTACAGAGGAGACATTCGTGAACTTGTCGGTAGATCCAAATCGAGAATATGACGAGGGCAACGACGCCGCGACTGCTTTCAAGATATATCACGCCTCAAAACTTCTGGCTAATCAAGCATGCTGGGAGTTCTTTCGAAACGAAAGTCCCGGCTTCGTACTCATCACTATTCACCCCTCCATGGTATATGGGCATAATTTGGTCCAAAAGTCGGCTGGAGAGATTGAGGGGAGCACTAACGGTCTCTTATTCGGCAGCATCATGAATGGTGCACAGTCGGACTTTCCTCTTCTGTCTGTGTATGTTGGAGATGTGGCAGATGCGCATGTAAAAGCTCTGAGCCCGACTCTCCAGTCTAGTACGAGTTATTTAGTCTCCGGAGATCCAATGACTTGGAAAGATGTCGTTGAAGTTGTACAGAAGAATTATCCCACCGTGCCATACAAGCTCGTACCGAACGCAAATCCGAAGGTGGGAAAAGCCGATACTGCGAGGGCAGAGAAAGAACTTGGTCTTCAATGGGCCAAGCCAGAGAAGGTCATCAAAGAAGTCATGGACCAGCAATTAGCTTTTTTTTAAGACTGCTGCTTTTTGAGCAATATGGCCAAAGATTCAATTACCAACTGCCGGAAAATCCAACTTGTTGCTTGCTAGTCTCTATATCAGAATTGATGTTTCCTTTACACTAAAATTATCAGTATTGCCAATTTGTGAAGCCAACTGAGTCGGTGATGTTTGGAGTAGGCGAGTTGATGTCTCTGACACTAAATAGCAGTGAAGATTTGATTGTAGTGTCTTCAAAGTAGTTGGTATTGATAAATGTAGCAGTATGGTCTATCATTCGTGTATACTTGGACATTAGTCATTTCTTTAGTCATTATAGACGCATTCTTTAGAGTCATCAATTTTATAACCAACCTAAGCTTGAGCAGTAGATCGATATTCAGTGCGGATTTCTAGAAAAGACAATTACACATTAAGTGAGTTGTGTTACGTGCTATGTCATCGCTGATATTTAAAAGCAATGAATGGAAAAACTTTTGCCATCTGCATATCATTAATTATATATCATGCAAAATACCGTACAAATACTTGATTCAGTATACGAACAAATGAGAATTACCTGCTTTATTATGTAATTCTTTATAGGGAATATTTACCGATATCGTACTATATCGAGGGACTACGTCGCCCGACACAGGTATATATGAAAGATAATATTATTAAGAATAAGCTTCAATTCAATCTATTTCATTATTTCTATTGATTCCTATTCCTTGATCAATGTGATTAATTGAAATAGCTATTCTTCGGAATATAATCTTATAGAAATTATATTATATCTATTATATATTATTATAAAAGAGAATTGGCATATATGTTGAAAGTATGGTTCACGTGAATGCTAGAGTAGGGGGAGCTAGCCCTAGTTAGTATTAATAAAGAGCTTTAACTTATATCAAAGATCTTTCTCTTATAAATAGTTTTAAAATATTTAATGTAATTACCCTACAAATATTCTCTTATTCTACCCTATACTTTTTATTATATTTTATAAAAAGTTATATTTGAAATAAGTTATAAATCCGAATTTGCATTTGAATTAAAATTAAAAAAGGGAATATACAAAATATAAAGAGAAAATAAAAACTGATATTTAAAAAAGCAGAGATTATTAAAATCATTAAAAAGTAAAGATTTAATTATAAAAAAGTTAAAACAAAGGTTTCTCATTATTGAAATCCAAAAGATCTTAAAAATATAATAAATTGAATTATTTAATAATGTATATATATATATCTATTATTTATTTAATAAATATATTTATTCTTTCAAAATCATTTATATTTATATTCAATGAAAACTCAAATTATGTTAAAAAAAAAGAAAATGCGATTTAAAAGGGAAATCTGTAATTCAATTGAGATTATATATTAAAACAAATTCAATAATAATATTATTGATTGTATTGGAAAATCGATTATTATGGTAGATAAGAATAATGATAAATTATTAAAGATTTCAATTCTCAATCAAAAGAATTGATAATAATAGTTTAAAATGATAAAACTTTATATTGTATAGAAAGGTTGGGGTTATATTATTATTAATAATATAATTGTATACAAAATATTCCATATCAATTTAGAAATAATTGAATTCGATAAAGTAATATATAAAATAAAGAAAGTTTAAATTGATATAGAATTTTTTATTATTCAATATATTAATGATATAGATAACAAGTTTATTAAAAAAATTATTAAATTCAATATAAAGTAAATTAAATTAAAAGAGAAATATAAATATATTATTTTTCAAGAATTGTAAAACAAGTTTATTCGATTCATTATATAGAAGCTTAAGGATAGTATTATAATTAAGAAAGATTAGCTTGAGATCTATTTTATTCGAAAAAAGATTGTTAAAACAAAAATAAGGTAAAGAGATATATTGATTGAGAATATTGTTTTTGGCTTTTTTATTCAAAGCCTTCCAAAACAATTCAATATTATTATTAAAACAATCGATACTCAGAATTTCGATTTTATAATCAAATTTGAGGAGATTTGTACCATAAACGAAATAACTGTTTTGAAAAAGACTATTATATTAAATAATAATAGAAATACAGCAATAACTATAATAACACAAAACCAGGGATGCCAAGATTGTAGAGGATTCGATAAAATTTATTATTGAAACTTTGATCGAAGATTATATAACTTTAATAAATTCAAAAAATATTTCTTTTACAATAAATCTAATTATATAATATATAATTGTTTATATAAAAAGGATATCAAAATTTATATTAAAAAAAATCCAATTAAGAAATCCTTTTCCTTATTCAGAAATCAAACTTCATTTAATTAAAAAAACCATAAATTATTCTCAAACAGTTTATCCTTTTATTCTACATATAATTATAACTATATTATTATAAAAGTATTAAATAAAAACGAAGTCCATTATCTTTCAAATAAATCTGTATATATATCTTTCTATAACAATATTAAAAAGTGAATTATAGATATTGATTATTCATTACATATAATTAATCAATTTCATCTTTTATCTAATTTAAAGCTATTTCTAACATTGAAAAAAATAAAGATTGAAAAGGGAGAATTGATTGCAAAAGAATACAAAATAGTAGAAATTAAATGAAATAAAAAGTTATATAAGTTGAAGATATTATATATTCTAAAACTAAAAGTAAGTTTATTATTTGTAAAATCGTTTTGTAAAGAGTTTAAAACTAAAAAAGTTTTCAATAATAAAAAAATATATTTTTATAAAAATAAAAAAATCTTATTATTTATAAACAACTTCTATAATATTTATATAATTATTAATATTATCAAAAATGATTTCGATATTGTATTTCCAATTGAAGAGATAGAGAAAGAAATTTCAATAGAATTAAAAGATATTATATATAATAAAAGCAAAATGGATCGAATGGAAACTTAAAGATAAAATCGATTAAATCAATATTAATTATAATATTAATATTTTGAATATATAGAATATAAAATCTTGAATAAACTATACCTTATAATAATATTAAAAAAGAATATTAAACTATTTGCTAATCTAAAACCTTATAAAATATATATAATAATTAAAATAAAAAAATATTATAGTACTATTCTTATAAAATACAAAAAACAATTATTAGTTCTCATTTCTTTTAATATTTCAAAACCATTCCTAATATCTTTTCAAAAGAAATAATACTTTATAAAGATAATATACAATTGAATAAAAAAGATTTAAATAATATATTTAAAAAAGAAAAATAATATTATTATAAAATTTGAGAAATAAAGAATTTATATAAAACAAAAGAATAACTTTTTAATAAAAACTACACAAATTAACAATACTTTAGAAATTGAAAAGGTATTATAAAAATAATAGAATAAATTAGATATATAATAATAATCAATATATATATACATTTCGAATTAGAATGATATTACAGAATATACAATTCAAACAATACAATTAAATATTCGGGCGATATTAAAGGATTTAATTATATTTATTGAATTCTAGAATTATATAATTGAATTGAATATATATATAAAAAATAGAATATATATAGAACTATAAATAAATGAATTTGAAATTCAATAATATTATAATAAGATTTCAAATAATCAATAATAAAATATAAATATATTAATAAAGAAAAAACAAATATTATTATATAAAATATAAACTAAAATAATATTATTAATTGTATATATCAAAATATAAAAATCAAAGTATTATTTTTATATCGATTTGATATTTTATTTTAATAATATTTATTAAAACAAATTAATAGATTAAATAAGGATTAGTATATTTGTTAAATATAATAATTATATAATAAAACAATTATAAATATATACTTTTAATAAATATATAATAATAAAAATGAGTAATTATATATTTTTTGAAGGATTATTAAATAGAAAGGTTGATTTGAAATTGTATTTAATTATTTCAAAAAGGGATTTTATAAAAGAATAAGGAATATAGAATATCTTATTAGATTAACAATTTATAAAAAGATTTCAGATTTATCTTATTGTAAATATGTGTACAATATTTATTAGAATTATTAAATCAAAGGTTGTTATAAATATTGAAGAATCTAAATTGAAATCGATTATATAATTACAATTGATAATTATATTACAAATAGTTATTCTATAAATAATATTACAAACTGAATCAATAGATATTACAATAAATAAAATGGAATATATTAAATCAATAATGAGAAAGAAATTGAAAGAATAAAATAATAAAATAGACTTTCAAAAAGCCAAATATCTATATATATTTTTTGTTATTATAATAGATTTGAAACCTAATCAAAAATTCTTTATAAAATAATAGAATAATAATTATATATTCATTTCAAAAGTAATTATTACAAATATAATAACAAAGGATATATCGATTCCAAAGATATATAAAGAAGTTATAAATAATTTAATTTATAAAAAATAATAATAGATTATTATTAATAAGGAGATTAAAGAATTGAAAAAGAATAAAATATAGTGATAGATTTATAATAACGAAATGAATAATTTGGTTAATATAAAATAAATATTTATAATGAAATTAAATATAAATGGATCATTGGAATATTTCAAAGTTAAATTAATTGTGAAAAGATTTATATAAAAATATAGAATGGATTTTTTTGATATTTTTGTATTTATTATATAATCTACTATTATTCAATTGTTTTTATTTTTAATTGTATTCCAAAATTTTGAAATATATTATTTTGATATAAAGAATATATTTATTGAAGCAGAATTAAAAGAAAAAATCTTTTTTTTTATATTAAAGAATATTAATATCAAGTTGGAGTATATATTCGAAATCCTTTGGAGTTTTTATAAGTTGAAATAAATTATATATGATTGGAATGATTTTATAAAGAAATAACTTATCAAATGAGGTTTTGTATAAAGCTTAACTGATTTATATTTGTTTATTTATTTTGAATGAGGTATTATAATATTATTATATATCAATGATTTTTTAATTGTAATACAAAGTTTAAATGATATCTTATAATTCAGCAAATAGTTTATTTTTATATTTAAAATCAAAAATCTAAAGGAAATCGAGAACTCGAAACTTTTAAATATAAGAATTATTAAAAATAGAAAGACTAAGATTTTATATATCGATTAGAAATAATATTTGAAAAAAGTATTAAACAAATATAAATTCAAAAAAGAAAACTCCAAATCTATTTCGATATTATTGAATAGCTATAAAACATTTCAATCAATAAAAGAGAATGATAAATGAATAAATCTTAATAAATATAATTGTATAATTGAAGAATTGATATATACAATAGTATATTCAAGGTTTGATATAATTTTTGAATTAAATAAATTCAATTAATATATAAAGGATTTAATAGATTTTTATATATATTAATTAAAAAGAGTTATATAATATTTATAAACAATTATTAATTATAAATTGTGATTCGAACCAAAAGGAGTAAGAAATCTTGTAATTTATTTCGATATAGATTATATTAATAATATAATTGATAAAAAGAATATATTAGAAATAATTGTACTTTTGAAAGGAGGATTAGTATTCTGAATGAATTGAAAGCAGAATTTAATATCAATATTAATAATCAAATTAGAATATATAACTTAATTTATTATAACAAAACAAAATTAATAATTAATTTAAATACTTCGAGATATAAGATATAAATAATTTATTATAGAAAACAAATCTATTATTAAAATAAAAGAGAATAATCAAAAAGTAATAGTTTTAATTAAAAATGTACAACTAATTAATAAATCAAAACACATTAATATAATATATTACTATATACAGAATCTCAAATAAAAAGAAAAAATCGATATCAATTACATTCTTATTAATAAAATAATAACAAATGAATTAATCAAACCATTAATAAAGAATATTTTCAAAAGATTTATAAAGATATTAGATATAATAGAATACTATAATAAACCCAAAAAGAAATATTGAAAATATAATTCATATAAATACTAGAATAGAGAAAGCTAGTCTTAATTAATATTAATAAAAAGTTTTAGCTTATGTCAGAACTATTTCTTTTATAAATAGTTTTAAAATACTCAATGTAATTGCCCTACGAATACTCTCTTATTCTATTCTATACTTCCCATTATACCCTGTAGAGAGTCATACTTGAAACAATATATCTAGAATATTAAATTATAAAGAAAAGAATGAAATCATCTCTAAGAAAAGCCTATATGATTTTATTCGAGAGAAGTGTATTACGATCACATACTGGAGTACATTCATAGAAACTAAAGAACTAGGATAATAAAACTAAAGAGTAAAGAGATTCTTAAGAAATCTCTTTATCTCTTATATAATAAAGTATCGCTTAGTTCAAGCCAATTAGCTTGAACCAAGATAAACGTGATAAGATATCACTTTAATCTCGCACCAGACAATAAAATATAATTTACTACTAGCAGGTGATATTTTTGGAAATGAATAACAGTAGACAAGTATTAATAATATTATAAGCTGAAATAAAATGTTGCTATCAAACACAACCTAAGACAAGGATTACGTGGGGGTCTTACATCTATACAAGATAATTGGGCACCATTGGTTTGGTTCGTGTTACATTCTTACTCAGAAGATATATCATCATCTGAAGAACGTACACGAAACCAACAACGAAAACTGTTGGTGGTGAAAGTTTTGTTGGCGGCGCTGCTACTATAGGTCTGTCGAATATACTCATGGGACAATTCTGAGGGTTGGATTGGTTAGATATAGCCACCAACATCAACAACATATGTAGGTTACTTTCAAGTAGTCTTGATGAAATCTTTCTTCAGTATTTCAATCTCACTTATCTGGGTCATCTTCAAGCTACAATCTCTAATTTTTCTTTTTTTTTTACAACTCGATTCATCAAAAGTTTGTTCAGATCCTGAAATAATAGCCTATTTTAATTTTCGAGGGTATTTTTCCTTTGACTCCTTCAAGTTCTTAACATGAGCGAATATATTGAAACTGTTGCGTTGAGTGTAGAGAAGGAAACCTTTGGTTTTCAGACACAAGTCACAAGCGTGTCTCAATCTGATCCATCCATGAGCGATACGTCGCAAGCCGATGACATTGCCCACGAAGGAGTATCAAGTCAACCATCTACAGTTTATCTAAAGGGTGCAAGACTTCACATAATAACAGCTGCGTTCGAAACTCTTCTCTTTTATTCATTACAAGAACAAGCAAAAAGTACTGATTGGTCTCAGAATTTTTCTGTCTCTTTTTATTACCAATCTTGAAATTCCAATTGTTACAACCTCATTGGTTTCAATCACAGACGACTTGAACTCCTTCAATGAAGTCAATTGGATTGCATCTGCCTACATGCTGGGTGAAGTCAGTAAGTTGTATATTCCAGAACAAATGATAATAGCACATACTGATAATTTTGGGTAGGCATGCTTATGATTTGGGGCAAGCTCAGTGACATATTTGGCAGAAAGCTTTGCACAGTTACTTCTATCAGTTTATTTACCATATTTGCAGGAGCTTGTGGAATCTCTCAATCTATGACACAGCTGTAAGTTGCCAGTCTCCAGTCGAACAGACGGAAAAGAAATAGTGGACTAATTGACAGCAAAGAATACTTTTTCGAGCATTTCAGGGGATTGGTTCAGGGGGCAATTTTGCACTCGGTAACATAATACTTTTTGAGCTAGTGCCCAAGAATTTGTACACGAGATATACAACTTTTATATCAATTGTCTACTCAATTTCATTTTCACTTGGGCCTGTATTAGGCGGGGCACTCAATCATTCCAAAACTTGGAGATGGGTATTCTTGTTGAAGTGAGTCTCATCCTCCATCAAACTGTTTTTTCAAAGACTAAGAGATTCGTAGTGTGCCAGCTGGAGCTCTTTCCGCTCTTGCTATTGTCTTCTATCTCCCTGCTAAATTCCCCAATCACAAACGCGACGAAACGTCCAAAGGTTTTGGATTTAGATCGCTATTTTCAACAAATGTTTTTAAACGAGTAGATCTCCTCGGTGCTGTAATACTGCTGGTTGCTATCGCTCTCTTAGTCGCAGCGCTCGAAGAAGCTGGACAATTATACGAGTGGAGATCTGCATTTGTAGTTGTTCTTTTAACAATATCCGGTATTTCTTGGATTTGTTTTGTCTTCTGGGAGCGACTGGTGAGCTTAGAGTCACAAACAGCTGAGCCAGTATTCCCCTGGCGGCTAATGACTAGCCGAATTTGGATTGGAATGATACTGTAAGTCTCATCATCATCGGATCAACAATTTAAACTAACATGCGACCCTTCTCTTTCTAGTAATGCAGTTTTCTTGGGTATTCCATACTTTGTTACCATCTTCCAACTCCCTCAACGATTCCAAGTTGTTGACAACACCACGGCTCTCAATGCAGCTTTCCGGCTCATTCCATTCACGCTATTATGCCCTGTTGGGTCAATAGTATCCACCGTGGTGGCTGGAAAAGCTAAAGTGCCACCTATCTTTTTTATCATGATAGGTTCTGGTTTACAGGTAGTCGGCTTCGCTCTACTTTCCACACTAACCATTTCCGAGGTAGTACCGGTATCACAATATGGATTTCAAGTAATTGCAGGTTTTGGTGTGGGCATTAATCTCTCGACTTTGCTCTTAATCACGCCATATTCTATTTCTGAACCTGCTGATAAAGGTAATTGGTATTTCTTTCCCCTGTTAGAGACATTTGACTAATTTTGGGTCATGCCTCACAGCCGTTGCTGTTAGTTCCATAACACAGTTTCGAATACTAGGCGGTGTTCTTGGTATTGCCATTGCCACTGCCGCGTATAAAAGCAACATTATATCAAATCTTGACAAGATATTAACAAAAGAGCAAAGACTCCTCATTCTCGAATCAACCTCAATGATTAAGACATTCGATCCCGACGTCCAACTCCAAATTCGCTCAATCTTCGCTGAAGGTTATAATCTACAATTTCGAATTTTGGTTGCATTTGCTGCCGCACAGATTCCATCATCATTACTGATGTGGCAGGAAAAGCAAATCGTAGTCTGAATTTTTCTGGGCCATTGAATTCCGCGTCCAAGATCAGATGCAAAGGAAAAGCTGAGTCAGTCATTAGGAAATTTAGGGAGCACTGACGAGCGGCAGTGGTTATGTAATGTGATTATAGCAATAATAAGTTTTGGCAGCCAACAACCCAATTTCACTGGCTGTATCTCAGAGTCATCAAATCAATGATCTATAGATTTGTGTTACAAATTGAGCTGAACATGTTGAAAGCTTCTTCGCCCGTCTGCTTTACAAGTGCCCATACTCCCGATCAAAAGCATTTCTCTGGCCAATCCACCCTGGGCTACCAATTACCTCACTGGCGCCTCGATTCCAGCATGGAGCAATGGGCTATGCTTCAAGGAATCTTCTCGCTTGTCCATTTATCTTCCGGCTCGCTCCAAAGTTTTCACTTACTTTGTCTTATTTCAACGTGCCTGACAGCATACATGGAATTCACAAACTTTGGACTTATAATTCTAAGATTCCCAGGCCGTCAATCATCTTAGCACTTCCAGCATTTCCACCTTGAGCTGTAAGATACAAAGAGTTTTCCGCCTAGGCGGGTTCCTCAAGGTGGGCTTTTACCACTAGGTACAAAACTCATTACATAAGAGTCAACACTGCAGAGGGAACCCGACGAGGAGAATTTCTCCACTATATTGCCCCTTCAATTTACCCATTCTTCCCGTTCCCGTTCCTGTTGTTCTAGCTCCCACTCACCATTCATTTCAGGCAGCAATATCAATCACCCCTTCACTATAACTACTGGGCCTAGAAGTAATAAATCTTTAATTCTATTTCAAATGCGTCATTTACTCCACAGCTGCTTTTATAGCCACCTTCCAGAAACTTCCCAAAAATCAACTCGTCCTTAATATATTTGTGGACCACCCAACTACTCCTCTGCGGATTCTACCTCCTCATCTTCTTCTTTCGTCTCTAATGAGCCCTCTTCCACAGCTTCAGCGTCCGGGTCAGGTCCATCGCCATTAATCTTATCATGCCCATCTCCATTGACATCGATAAGGTTCTCATTACCTTCCTGCTCTAACCTTAAATATTCTTCCCATTCAGGGAAAAGCTCTTCATCTTCACCGGGTACACCAACTGTCTTGGCGACCCTACCCTTTTTGTCATTTTCTAACTGAGCTTTCCATGCGTGCACAGTCTTGACGGCAATGCTTGGCTTATATGTTTGTGAGAATAAGACTGCTTCTGCCGCTCTGCCAGTCTTGATTAACAGCTCAATACATCCATCAACATCTCCCAATTGCCAAAGACATGTGAAAGCAACATTGTGTGCACCAGCATCACTTGCCTGTGCACTCAATCCTTTAAGCCCCTCCCTATCACCCGTGCTTGAGTGAAGTAACAATAACGAACCAAGATCTCTTGCATTCTTGAAACATTCAGCTGCAAGTGCAACATCCCAACCAGCAAGTGCGGCATCACCTACTGTCTTCCACTTATGTTCGACATCTGCTTCACGGGCAAGTTCAAGAGCTATTGGAAGATGGCCTAATGCGAGAGCCAGCTCGAATTTATGTTCGCTGTCGGTTGCAACCTCTAGTGCCAATTCCTTGTGTCCTTGACCCTCGAGGAAACGAGCGATTTTGTTAAGTTGATCTCCTGGTATCGTGCTGAGTACTTCTGCAGCTGTATCCATATCATCTCTCAAGACTAAAGTTTGATATTCAACGACTGCAAGAGAAAGGGCGAAAGAAGTGACGTTGACATCTTTGTCAGCGAGGTAAATGCGAGAGTCGCGCTGGATGTATCCGAGCAAATACATGGGTTGATCAAAATGAGAGATGGTGTAGGTTTGATCACCAACGAGGTAATTAAGTCTGTTGGTGCTGTTTGTATAGATGAAGCAATCGCCTACCCATTCACCAGTTCGTACACTAATTTTTGTTAGCATCCGATCTGCATTGAGCTCGACTGAACATACGTTTCATTGATATCTGTCACAACTTCAAAGGCAGCCTCGACTCCATCATCATCGACTTCCCCGGCATTCAGAGCCGCAATGTAATTCTCTCGCGAAAATCGAAGGACGTAGAAAGTATCTTCGCACGCAATGGCAACCAACTCTCCATTTTCGGACCAGTAAACCTATACCAATCAGCTCTTGTTAAATTCCCACATCAGACATACGTACTTCTGTTGGCTCAACCTCAATTCTCCTAACAAGTCCACCACTTTGCCAGTCATAGAAACCAATGCCACCTTGACCCTTAACACCGAGAAGAACACCGCCTGTCAAACCTTCAGCTTGGAAGCCAACGTCAAGACCACCGCTTTTCTCCACAAAGTTTTTGAAGATTTTCACACTGGTTCCTGATTCCCGAATCGCGTAATCATTGCTGTTATCTTTCGAACCCCAAACGAAATCCAAGGCCGAGCCAAACGCCTTATTTCTCCATGCAAGTGCTGTATAAATAATGAATTCACCATCACCGCATACGGATACAAAGCGGCCGTTTGGAGAGTGGAGGAGAGTTTGTGGATATACTTCGCAGGTACCGAGATCTTTCGTAGGCAAGGAAATTGGTTCATTGTCCTTTACTGAAGCATCTACGAATAAATTAGCAATGACCATGTAATCACTTGTAAATACTAACCTCCACCCTTAATAATAGACGAGACAACTTCACTATGTCGAGCCCAGATCAACTTTCCAGAATTATCCATAGATACTGCAGGCTCCTCTCGACCCATCTTTACAACCACCGCACCTTCATCAAAACCGACAGCAACTCCCTGTTTACCCTTTTGGTAACTGACACACCAAGCTCTCTCCAATCCGTAATTTAGGGACTGCTCCAATCTGTATGTATTTGCATGCCATATTTTGACTGTGCCATCTTCGGAACCAGAAATGATGACGGGTAATTCTGGATGGTAGCATGCAAATGAAACATTGCTTGTATGCCCTTCTAAAGTTGCAATCAAAGACTTTGTAGTATAATCCCAAATCTTGACTGTCCTGTCGTCTGAAGTAGTGAGAAGATATGGCTTGTCGGATTGAGGGTAGTAATCCACATGGTTGACACCTTTCGTTTCGTGGGCTTCTAGTGTGAAGTTTGCTGTGGATGATCCTAAACTCCAGATCTTTACGGTCCTATCCAAACATGCCGATGCAAAAGTATTCGTATCCTTTGGATTGATAGCTAGCCCCATAACATAATGACTATGTCCTTCAAACACCTGCACACATTTCCAACCCTTATCCCAATCCCACAGCTTAATTGTCATATCATCAGAGGCGGTCAAAACGAAAGGCTGCGTGGGATGAACGACGATGGCGCGAATGTAATCGGGATGGGCTTCGAAGGTGGTGATCTTTTCCGAAGTATTGTAATTGTAAACTCGTAATTGAAAATCATCGGAACCGCAAACAATCCAGTTCTTTCTAGCAATGAATCTACCGGCTCGGACAGGGACATCTGTCAACTCAAATGTTTTGACAATGGCCTGGAGATTATCAGCACGAGGCGGCATTCAAAAATTGATGCTACTGACCTGAGTTTCGTAGGACCAAATGTAAACATGACCTGTCAACAATCAATGCTCCATCCTCAAACCATCCAATGCGCCAGTAAACATACCGCTGTAAAGAGTTGTTAAAATCCATGGCTCGACTGGGTGGAAATCGATTCCCTTGACTCTTTCCGATCGAGCAAACAACTGCCTCTGAGTTTTGTAAATCGAATTAGTGACTGTTGACATATTCCCAAGTACAATCGTCTCCCTCAATTTGAGGTTGTCGATGCTACCTTGATTCGCGGGCACAGCTAAAGCAATCATAGCTTTCGACAGCTGTACATATATCGCAGATTACTGGGAGAAGAGGGAAACAATCTTACCTTTACGTCCAACCTCATTTTGAATTAAAAGTAAGGGGGGTAGAAAAAGGAATACTGTGGCTTTCAGCGCACGTATTGAGTGGGTTCGCAAATGGTTTCTCTGCGGTGTCTTCTGGTGTAGATTCAATC
Organism: Botrytis cinerea B05.10; assembly: GCF_000143535.2. Classification (NCBI taxonomy): domain Eukaryota; kingdom Fungi; phylum Ascomycota; class Leotiomycetes; order Helotiales; family Sclerotiniaceae; genus Botrytis; species Botrytis cinerea. Next base: position 1,952,214 of record NC_037324.1, on the reverse strand, counting down.
GCAGAAGTCGGGCGATTTAAGATATTGCGCTCAAACCTCTTGGAGTGGTATTAGAAGAATAATTGGTTGAGGGGAAAAAATAGCAGGAGTTCAAAGTTGTCCCTCGATATATTTCAATGCTCCTTTGGAGTTCGAGATGTGGCAGCTTGAATGATACGGACTAATGCCAATTGGGTTTAGTCTAATAACCTTATTTCACATCCCCAGAATACAAAGAAAATAAAGTGGTAGTAACGATTTCAACAATTGGAGAAAAAGTATTTGTATATCAACATCAATAACAATATCAGTTCCAACAGAATATGGAAATTGCGTACTTCAAATGCGCATCAGTCAAAATTTCTTCTTGGCTAGTTCTCCAAATCGAATCGGTCATATTGACGTACTAAATCATGTTCTTGCTGTCTTGTTATCTCCTACCCTCGATCTTCAATCCCATCCTCCGGTATTCTTCAGAGGGGGGGCAGGGGGAAGAAGTCAATACTACATTCACTGAGAAAGGGAGTCGAAGGGCAATTTTCCTACAAAGCAAAACGTAGTGATGAGTTCTCGGTCATTTGGCATTATATCTGATTGTTCTGATCTCAATAGATGAGCCAAAAAGAAGTACAAAGAATCAACACATCAATCCACCTCTCTCAATGATATCGAGTATCGAGAAGTTTTTACAAATTTCCATGCTTTACACTGATTGCTAATATGGAGAGGAGATCCTGTCCCTCTCCAACATATGTATTTGCACCATTTTCAATTCTTCAGAACGGCCAAGTGGTAAACATCGTTGAATCTGGTATTTCGTTTATTCCATTCATACTATCATCTGTAGGCAACTATCATTCCAAGTCGAAAGCGTACTGCGTATTCATAACACGCCAGGAGTATCGCTCACTATCCAATCCAATCCATCCCTATCATGCCTATCCGTTCGCCAGCCTAGAATCCATCAAGAAAAAGAAGAAGAAAACATTAACATCACTACTCTACTCATCGGCTTGAACCTTCTTAACGACGGCTACCACATGAGGGAATAATGGATGGTCCGACTGCAACCCGCAGACCTTCTCCACAACTTGTGCTGGTGAGTTTTCCGACATAATCTTGGCCAATTCCTTGGATTCCTCATCACCTTCAACGTTCTGGAAACGGAAAGCCATCTCAGCAGCGTCTAATAATGCACCGAATTCTTTTCCTTCTTCCGCAAGTTCGGCTGCAGGAGCAATAAATCTTTCCTTCCTGCTCAATTTTCGTAGGGGTGCACGACCAACTCGTTCCACTGCATCTTCTAGATGTGGGTTTCCTATTCTAGTAATGATCTTGTCGACATAATCCTTTTGTTCTTGTACTTCGATGCCATGCTTGCCGACGATCAGACTGCTTGTCTCCTCCAACGCCTTGTGGACTTCCTTAAGAATCTTAGCGTCTTGTAGAGCATCGTAGACTGTAGCTTTCTGATGGTAGTACCCGTGGTATGCAGCAGCAGCGTGTCCAGTGTTGACGGTGAAGAGTTTACGCTCAATATATGGTATTAAATCATCCACCCATTTGATTCCCTCAATCGCTGGAGGTTCGTGATCATGGAAAGGTGAGCGATCAACAACCCACTCGTAAAATTTCTCGAGCTTGACGTCAAGACCTGCATCTGGGTCTTGAGCTGGAACAATACGATCGATGGCTGAGTTTGCATATCGTGCGCGCTCGTGGTGATCCTCTAGACGATGTTCTGGAGTATGGTCACCCTTGATGTGTTGGGCGAGGGTATCAGTAGCACCAATGGCATTTTCGCAAGCAATGACTGCAATGGGGGTTGCATCATTGGCTCGACCATCAATACCTTTAGCGATAACTGGTGCAATGAACTTGAGAATATTCGGGCCAACGGAGCATGTTACTACATCGGCTGTACGAATCTCCTCAATAACATCGGCTTCATGTGTTTTCGAATTTATCGCACGGTAATTGGTGATGGTATCTTCGCTTGTACCCTCGGCTCCAACTTGAATGACTTTATATGAAGGGGTGGTTTGTAATTTTGTGATGATACTGTCCATGACATCGCAGAAGACGACTTCATAGCCGGATTTGTGAAGCTAATAGTGATATTAGTATATATTTCAAGGTTATGTGTGTCACGGTAGATGGCTCATGGGGGTTTAAAAGGTTCGAAAGTAAGACTGGTGTGAGACCTAGGTCTGAAATATTGGGAAGTCAAAGATGGAAATAAATATTAACTCACAAATTCAGCCACGAAACCTCTACCGATGTTGCCGGCACCGAAATGAACTGCTTTTAAACCCATAATGATAGATGATGACTGATGGGTTCTAAAAATTTCCCGGTTTGTTATTTTTATTGTGAATTTAAGTGATATGGCAGTGATGTTGTGATGTTGTGATGCTGTTTGTTAACGTGAAGCGCTGGTTTGAGATTGATAATGGCGGGGTATGATGGAGGTGTGAGGCGTGGATTGCGAGTCAAATTGATGAGCGTGTCGAATGGTGTTGTAAAGATAAATTGTAGTAGGACACGAAAAGCTATTAAAAAGGATGAAAGATTATGATGAAGAAAAGGAGAAGTTTGGGAGGCAGCTGGTGTTTATATATTTGAATACCTAGGTGTATATTGGCAAAAATGGGCGCAGGGGGGAATCGATAGCATAGTCCAGTCAAGCAAAAAAGCAAGGTCGCTAGTTTCGTAACCACTATCTTGGCTTATACTACGCAGGAGGTTATCTCGGATTGGAGGAGGGAAGGAAGTCTGCGCTGATGGAGAGACTAATTGCGGGGGAGTAATTTCATTGGATGTATTGAGATGTACCTGAAAAAGATCAGCCAATAAGATATCAAGACATCTAGATACTTTAGAGGAAAGCAAAAGAAACGAGGGATTTCCAAAGCTGTGCTCTCCGCAGGCTTGCAGGACTCTGTACGATGTAGGTACACCAACAACATGGATGAAACTAGAGGAAGGAGAGGGCCGTTGCTAGTGGCCCCCTAGCAAGGCTACCTAAGAGCGACCAATGATTGGCAAGCAAGAGATGCTAGAGAGGCCAGAGAGGCCAGAGAGGCCATCGATACCATAGATGCCGCAGATGATCCATCCATCATTGAATCATGGCAGACAACATGCAGATGTCTTGACTCCAGCTTTGGGATGGATTCGCTAAGGTGTGGAGAGGATGAAGGCGGATTCAAACAAGTTACGACGACGTGCCGGTACGAAGCAACGCATCTTCGATTTGATACGAAGAGTGGTCCTGATTGCAGAGAGCGCGAGCGAGTATGACGCAGTCTTGCGGTTTCAAAGCCAAAGCTGGGGATACTTTTATTGGGTGCACTGAGTAGTGGGGAAGAAATGGAGAGGACGGTAAGGGTGGGATCGAGGGGATTGAGGGGATCGAAGACGTGGAGGGGTCGAGGATAACTTGGATTGGGCTGGCACAAATGGATTATGAATTATGAAGGATGGATGATGGATGATGGATGATGGATGATGGATGATGGATTGTGACTGAGGGTGCAAGATCCGATTTACGAATAACAAGGTGATTTACACGCATAATTACGCTATTGGGATAAAAGATCAAGGGCCAAGTGTTGTGCTATGGGCAATGATCAAGCCAAAGTTTAAGAGCGTGCATTAAGTCAATTGTTGGGTTCATGGTCCAGAGTCCAGACCGGGCAAGTCGGATCAATGCATCTGCCAGAGCCTGAGGTGACGAAGAATCACAACGAACATATGAAACCTGTCTATCTGCGATGTGATGTTCAGGAGAGCATGATCAAGAACCCGGACGTGAAGCATTCACAATTATTAGACTTTCTTCGTTTTCATTGCATGCTTGCTCCGCCGTAGATGGATGCATCTCTCGAGTCTCAACTCTCAACTCTCAACTCTCAACTCTCACAGATACACCTATCCGAACATGAGAGAGACATCGTGAGTTCCAGTGTCAGTGTCAGTGTGAGTGTGAGTGTGAGTGTGAGTGTGAGTGTCTTGGATGTGTCTACGATCTCCCAACCCAGAGAAATACAAATCATGAGGTCACTTTCATGGTCGAGTTTCAAACGTCCGAGTGTGTGTTTGCGGTTTTGTTTTGATAATGATGGATAGTAGCACCGTGGTCCTTCTTGGTCGATTGACTGTAAGATTGATGGTACAGATGGTACAGATGGGACAGATCACCGGGCACGGCAATGATAGATTGTTTTCATCTGCCCAGTGCCCCCTGCCCACTGCCCCCTGCCCACTGCCCACCCCAGTAATTTGATCCACCTTTTCGTACTCTGCAAGCTGTGCGATTGTGACGATAACCAGCCCCACCATGAATCTCACGATGTCTTCATCTTCCCACATGCTCAGGTAATCAACGACACCATCTCGATTCCAATCAAGTATGATGTATGATGTATCATGTATAACGTGAATTCTTGTCCGGAAAAATCATGCCATTCTCTACAACAACAACTCTTTACCCGCACGAACTTATCCGGGAACCCGTTCTCTCCTTTTCGGTCCTTTTTCGTTAAAACCCTCCTAGGTCCACTTATACACAACGTTGAACTTACCATCAACGACATGATACGCCCGTCGCAAATGGCCAACGGTTGAAAGAGATACAGACGATGGCGACAAGGGAAAGGAAAGGGAAAGACGTAGAATCAGCTCATGTTGGGAAATTCCCCATCCCGTCTTCACATTCTCCCGGACCCGAATGGAAACCTGCACGCCAATTTGCCGAAGACGACCGGTAATATTATTCATAATAATCATCACGGCGGTTGAGTACCTCCCAAATTATCCTCAACATTTTCAAAAATTCACACACATGTAAACGCAATAGCCGCCTCTCTTCATACGCCAATTGTGCCGATCAAGACATGTCTTGTGCCTTGGCTCACAGGTAATACAGCAGAAACGTTGAATGTGACATGGCAACTACTCCCTCCCTACCATATATCACTTCTCCTTCGTACAGCATTGCATCGGGCCTGTCAACCAACATAGCCTCCTAGCCACCCGCCTCAGCGTCTCGCGCCATCTCCCAGCGACCAGCTCTCGGTGACCACGCGCTAAGTATTAATCCCTCCTTCGGCCGTGCTATCGCGTTAGAGTGCTCCTGTACGTCGTTTTGCCGTTCTTGCCTCAACTCCTTTCTTTTGCCTCCCCTCACGGCTAATGCATCTATCCTGATTCTCTCATGGGTTAGGAATTGACGGCCCGTCGCTGTTGTATCAAGATATGCCTCGTGAAATTCTGAATCACGATTACCAAGTGAGATTTCTCCCCAAGGTTACTCACGAGGCGGCGTACATGAGGGGAATCTCGCGATACCTAATTCTCTCTTCCGTACCTTAGCTCTTACACCAAGAGATAACGCAGGCCGCCCCATTCTTGCCCATGGGGTTGACAGTCAATGTGGAGAGGTCTGCGTCTTTGAATAGTCATTAATTACTGCGATCCATCAATCCGAGTTTTTCCGATGGGTCCTAATCTACTCGGTATGATAATGTCTAACACGTGTCAATTTCTCTCCTTCCTATTTTATGGTCCAATGCGGAAATTTTGAATTCCCACGATAGTGGATCTACAAGGTTTTTGACCACCGACATGACGGGACTGGATCGCACATTGTGATTATCACCTGCAAACACATGATTGGCAACGGAACCTCGGGGGTCTTTCTTACAGTTGGGCCATATGTTTCAATCCATAACACAAATCCGCTTGGCCAATTGACTCTTTATCTACGTATTTGTTCATGCATTCTTCATTTCATCTAGAGCTCTTAGCTAAAAGCTCTCAAGCCCTACATGGATTGACGACAACACAGCATTCAGTATCAATGCAGTGTTCTGATTGTGATAAGTATATGACTGCACTCAAGATATTCAATTCAGATGTTTGATGGCCAAAGTGCAATTCCGACTATCAGAGACCCGTTCGTGTCGAAACCCCAAACTCCAATCACATGTCACACACACCACATGCTCTTGTATATTGGTGATCAACACCAAATCTGCGAAGCCTGGACGACACTTCCTTCTCTTATCTTACTGTTCTAGACAATAAATGTGAAGCATATCAAAAACATAACGAGTCCTTGTCCCGGGGCATTTGAAATGCTTCTGGCTGTCAAGTATTTAAGCGTGGACATATTAAGAGACATTTCCTTTTTTGACAAACATACAAAATTTCATCCAATTGTTTCAATGATCGACTACGTTGGGTATCAATTTTTGGAATGTTCTTATTTTACAAAGTGTCCTTGGTCGTCTCCATCAATCCTCGATCTTCAACTTCAACTGAATATCACTGCAATGGCTCCATCAACGTCTCAATCGTTTTCTACTTTTGACCTAGAGACTTTCCTGGATTCCCGTTCTTCTGCCCTACGCGACGCTTGATCAAAATCAATTTGCAGTCGTGTATTCTGGTGACGGGACTCGCTAAATGAAGGGGGGAGATCGAAATGCTTTGATTTTCAAGGAACTTTATTTATGTGAGAGAAGAACCTTATCCTCCCAAGTCCATAAAGGGACACCGAAAGAGGTCGCATTTTTTTATGGAAGGTAAGATTTGCCTTTAACGCAGCATGACTTTTTGCATGCCAGAATGAAGAAGCCCGCAAACTCTGGAAGTCACCGCATCAAATACGGTCTTGAACAAACTCTCAACTCCACTACTCAGACTTGGTACAAGGAAAGTAGGGTTGGTGTGCACAGGAATTCTCAATTTCTTCTTCAAGCCGACGTCGATAACACCTCCGAGTAACAACAGGATGTTAATGTTATCATCATCACCAAGGTTTGAGTTAGTGAGGGTCAACATCTGAGTTGGCTGGAAACCCTTAGCAATAAGCACCGGTGGCATGAGGAGAGCGAAGCTAACGGATGCTACTTACCAAGACGAGACTTCCAAATTGTGACTCGCAAGACTCCAAGGCACAGTTGCGGGTTGACGGCTCAGAATAATTCTGAACATAGATGTAAGTTGTATTTTAACCAAAGGTTAATCTTACCAGAACATTGAAGAACACCGTCCCACTCTTTACACCTGTTTGTGCTTCTCTGCCGGGGGTTCGTAAACTCTCACTCCCAGTCGTTGATATGTTGGAAAGCCTCACCTTAATCTGAATTAATACAGCAGCCCTGGATTATCGAGGCCTATCTTCTACTAAATCCAACACGTTCTATCATCCACACTGGCAAAGGTTGGCAGTTACACGCTTTAAACAGAGCTCATTGTATGCGGCTGCACCAAAAGATATTCAAAAACATTTCCCATTGTATTCCTTTGAGGATACTCAACTACAAGCCATCATGCCTCTTTTGCCGCAACTGGAACACTGTGTCACCTCTTTCGTCTAGATATTATAGAGGTGCAAGCTAGACCGTATCGTAACACACCCCAAATGTTGACGATTAGACCTTTCATCGCGCTTATCAAGTTATGACCGCGAAGAGATGCGGGCCTCTTTACACAAACTTCGACTTCAACGCGGATCATCCATTCCTACCTCACATTGTTGGTCTGGACTTTCCTGTTTCTCTTCCAAATATTTATAATAGATAAATTTGCGCCTCCATAGCTTCTCGAGTATGAGGGAGTGTTGAATGCCGGCTTGCAATTTAGAAGACGTCGCAGTTGAGTTGGCCGGCGTCTTTACGAGTGGTGCAATCGCGTAAATGCATGAAGTGTGGCGAACACTTATGCGTGGCTATTGAGCGGTGTTCAAGAGCGTGAATGGGATGGAGTTTCTCATTTCCTTAACTTAAAGCTTCCATGGGTCAATGTCAGAACAATGACGTGGTCATTCGCAAAAGAGTCTAATTGTAAGACTCAACACAGTCTCCGAGGATTTCAAGGCCACTGTTACGCCGGTACAAAACGTGTCACTCTCAAGTGAATTTTTTTGGTCAACTGTTGAGAGTTGGATGAGAAAAAACTTATGCTCTTTGTGAAAGCCTGGATTGGAAACGGTAATATCATAACACGAGAGTGAAGCGTTTCTCTATATCTTAGTTACTGCAAGAACATAAACCAAGATATTGTTCTTTTGCTGTGGGAATGTGATCCAATTCGCACACGAGAAATTTTATGTTTATTCTCAAAAGAGGATCACGAAACGACTACGCTGAGAATGGAAGTTGAAGTAAATCGTGATAGCAAAAAGGTAATAAGCCTTTCTTCCGAGTCGCATTAAGTATCCCATAATACTTTTTGACAGATCACGACCGTCGCTAGGTTCAAGACATCAAATATAAATATTGTCTTCCTTGACCGATATCTGAAAGATATTGGAAGAAGGTACAAGATTCAGCCAAACCGAATAACAAGTTGATCAAGAGGGCAGCGCAACTTAGCAACATCACGGTTTTCAAGGTGATCTATCATTCTACGGATGATGTGGTGGTAAGAGGAAATGAAGATGCTTTGAGAAACACATACAGACCTTCATTTTCTCCAAGTGAAGAGAAACCCATAATAAAATTGATGCATGACAAGGAGAAATCGATTCAAACATAATTTCACCTATTCCGATTCCTCATCTGTCTTGCCGCCAACGGTCTCCCACTTGTTGAGTCTGCAGTTGATATGTTTCACAAATTGATGAATGACGATGCCGCCTTTTCATTATGGCCAGATTTTGATCATCCGAAGGTAGCGTCTCTGAACAGAGATAATGAATTGTTAAACAAGACTAGGGAGATATCTATCAAGAGAGCAACTACTTGACAGTTTTAATATGTGCCTTGTTACACAGCCTCGACCACGTTATGTGAAGCCTTCCGGTAACTTGCGGTATCACCTCGAGAGGACTCTTGAAGCTGATAAGACACCTATTAGATTCCTGATGTTCTTGGAGGTTTTGGGACGAGAAACAGTCAAAAACTCGAGGGGGGTGTCTCAATTCACGAACCAAGCCTTCGAGTATCATAGCACACCACCGATGGGATCAGCTACACAGCTCGCGGATGGTATACAGTGTACCCATCCCATTAATCAATTCGGCAACTTGCTTAAGACCATAGGCATGCGCAATCCACAAGATAATCGGGCGATCAATTTTCTGTATGAATCACACTATTGCCAAATGATTCTCAGCAATCTCAATCACTCAACTACAAGCCATGTATTTTCGTCAACGGTGTGAGTTAGATGCAAAGGATCTCTAGCCAGTATAGATTGACATTTCCAAACTAGAATCTTTCCGTCTTAGAAGAAGGAACAATTTAGAAGGCAATAAATAAACTTGGTAAGAGAGGTAGAGGGGGCAGAGCCAGCAAACGAGGTAGAAGCACCGCTTCTACCTTACAACCTCTGGTTTCGAATTCGACTGGAATATAATTTGGATGAATGCCGCGAGCTAAATATAGCAAACAAGTTCCCTCCTTCAAATAAAGAGAACTTTCAGTTTCAAGTATAAAGAGTGGGTGTATTATGCCACGAAGACTCGTGGATGTGTGCGTAAAAGTGGTTTATTGCATGGTATTGGTTGGTGGCATTCCTTAGTCTCATCTCAAAAACCGTTTTCCCAGATTTCTTTCCGATATCCTTCTGTCAAACGTGAATCTTCGCCATATATCTCCTGCCATCCTACGAATCCTTGGTCTAGAACGTATACCTTTTGCTCTTTCTTTTCAGAAGCCTCTTCAACATCCTCCCATTCCCCGTCATCAGCTTTATTCTCGACTGCCTCTCTATTCTTCTTCATAGCTTCTCCAACAGATCCCGCGCTCATGCCGGCGCCGGCGCCTGCGCCCATAATCCTCTCCCTTTCCCGTATATATCTCAGTGCAGCGCTGGGACCTCTCTGCTGACTCAAAGCACAATGAAATACAACCGTATCTTTATCTCTAAGTTTCCGAACTAATTCGGGGATCTTGTAGTCAAGAGTGGAAGATGGTACATGGGTAGAATGTTTGATATGGCCGCCTATGTGATCTGCGAGAGTAGATTGAAGTCAGTGATATGAAATGATTAAAGAAATGGCAGTATGCTTTCGAGACAAGAAACAGTGCCTGGGATAGACGTACCATCATCACGAACATCAATAATAGCTAAATTCTCCGGCTTAGAAGAGGCATCCAGGTTCGACGAAGCGTGAGAAAGAAGGATGTCGGAGAGAGCTTTTGAGGACAGACGGGGTAGGTTTCCAATTGTGATGGTAGACATTCTGCGCATGGGAGATTGCCCTGATTATTGTTTGCGAAATTGGTGGAACAATGGTAGAAGAACAACTATGGCAATATGATATCAAGTCAAATAGTGGTAAGAATGTATATGGGTGTTGGGTAATGTGGTGGTTCAATAATTAATTACCAAAGGGAATGAGGGGTACGGGTGGAGTTGAGGGAACGCGGTTTCGCGGTTTCGCGGTGTCGTAAATAAAGAATGTGATGCCAGAATTGAACACCTTACATCAAATTGGAGTATAAATCAACCCCATTATATCTTACTTAATAAAATATGACAATTGTCGTTAGTATTATCCAGTTGTCAATTGTTATGCTCTCAGAACAATTAAAATGTTGAAAATGAATGTACTTTCAATATAAAGGTTTGGGATATTCTGCCGAGACTTGCCATTACCTATCAATGATTGACAGACACTTTAGCAAATGCTAGTCTGGAGAACTCCAAAGCGTATATGAAGAGATGGATGCAGCTTTATCATTTATTGCTTGGTCACCATTTGTTCTCTTCCATTGAAAGGAGCGGGATCATTCAAAGGTTGTGATGATTTACAGCAAAACTCGCAAAGTTGCAAATGGCTAGGCATTGAAGAAAAGGATTCATTATCATTAATATTATCAATCTATTCGTCAACGATCTACAAACGATTTTTGGGTTCTATATACAATATTTCCAGACATCTTCCTTAGACTGGGCAACGTCTACCATTGGTGTTCCAGTTATATGGAATAGGATCAGTAGTCTGGATTTCCCAATCCACGGATCCGACAGCAGTGAGAGCAAAGAATACACCGTTGGGGTCGTATTGTTGCTTCATCGCATAGAGTCTATCATAGTTGGCACCGTAGAAGGCTTGTGTTTGATTAGGCTCAATAAGGTCACCTTCCGACATATAGGAGCCGGAATCAGGAGCGATAGCACGGAAAGTATCCATGAAGGCTGTAACGGCTTTTACAACGACCTCGATCTCGGCCCAGGTGCTAGTGGCTTCCCATTCACCGCCGACGATAGTGTGCATGATGGTTTCACGCCACGCAGGAAGGACAGCAGAATCAGTGGGTGGGTCGACAGCAATACCGGTACCGGAGATGTGGAAGCCAGCGATGAAGAAACCTTGCTCGACGGCAGATTTGTGAGCGGCAAAAGTTTGATTGCGGAGGTCGTCGTCCTCGAATACAGAGCGAGGCATAAGGCGAGAAGCGGTCTTGACAATATCAGTTCCGACATATTCTTCTGGGAAAGAAACAACCCAGGCATCGTGGCTAGGAATGATTGTTAGTATGGTTAAATTATGATGGTGAACAAGACAGAAAAGCTAGGAATGACTTACAAGTTGTCAGCGTGATTGTACCAAGGATTATATGTGATATTGTTGCTGTCAAGAACATCGAACCAAGGCTTGAGAAGTGCCTGAGTCTCAGCAACTGACATGTTTGGTGCGACGAAAGATTCCATACGGAAATAATAAGCATCACTACCACCAACATCGGTTCCGATTTCGAAGGCGCTGGCTCCAAGGTAGTAATATCCGTAGGTACCGGCATCGACGAAAGTTTCAGCATTGTCAATATAAGCTTGAACACCTGCCCAAAAGGAGTCGTTACCGGGAGTATCTGCGACAGTGAAATTGAAGGTAACTGTGGTAGTTTCGAGTTTGGGGAGAAGTTTGACGGTAAGAGATGTCACAACACCAATGGTGCTACCACCACCACCGCGAAGCATCCAGAAGACATCGGAGTTGGTTTTGGAATCACAAGTGATAAATTTACCGTTGGCAAGGACAACTTCCATGGCCAAGACTTGATCAGATCCCATGCCATACAAACTGCTCAAAGGCGAATGACCACCACCAGCAATATAACCACCACCCATTCCTACAGTGACAGCTTCACCACCAATTACAGTACCTCCCAAGCTCTTGGCATATTCATAGGCCTCGTAAACTAAGGTACCGGAACCAACCTTGATAGCAGGTCCGGAATAGCCATTAGCAGCTACAAAGTTTGGTAAATAGGCTTTGTTTTTGAGATGATGAGTCCAGACGGTAAGAGCACCCTTGCCAGATGCTTTACCGTTAAAATCGTGACCAGTGTTCTTGATTACAATGGAAAGGTCAAGATTTCTTGCGAAATTGACAGCGAGTTGGATTTGTGCCACATTCGTGACGTTGACAACATAACTGGGGTAGCCACCTTGCTCACAGGTGTCTGTATAGTTAAATCCAGGAGGCATGCAAGTACGACCCTGGTAGAGCGGCAATTGAATTGAAGTTGGATCAGCCTCGCTGTGTTGAAGTTAGTATCCGATAATGTATCCAATTTGGGTGAGCCTTACTGTAATTCTGAAAAGTACCAGTCAGCTGTGATAGATGCACATTTAGCTGCATCATATTCAGGCCATTCTGGGTAACAGACAGCGGCCAAAGGACTGGACTTGATCAAAGCACCGCCGAGGAGGATGTCAAAAATATCCCAAATCAAAGTAATGGGCCACAACCTATCACCAGGAAGAAGTTTGCAGGCTCTAGTCGATCTCTTCGAAGCAGTGGAGTCAGAGTCGAAGGCGAAGAGAGATGAGATGGATTCATTGTTGATGGCAGCAGCAACGTTTTCAAGAACGCCATCAGTCAATTGAACCACTTCATTACTGAAAAGAGCTGGTGTGGCGGTTGATAAAACAGTGGTTGTGGCCGGGGATAAAGTTGAGGTCACTGTGCTTTGTGCTGAAACGGCTCCCAAGACAGCAGCGGCAGCCGCTAAAGAAGGCGAAGTCTTCATGGCTATAATTTATCAGTAACAGTCGCGAAACATAGCGGGATGGTGTCAAGGGTTTGAGAGAACTACCTGATTTGCAAGAGTAATTTCCTTCTCTAGATCTGTGAGCTTGACAGGACTTGGAAGGTCAAAAGAGGCGTGAACTGAAATAAATGGGATTGGGGGCTAACTATTTAACAAAAATTGTCTCTTGAGAGAAGTCTAGGTATCTGGATCTCGGCGTGGCTGAGAAGAATATTTTCCCAAAAGGGAAGACATAGTGGAGATCTCATGGCGGAAGCTTTCCCATTCTGGTGCGAGCCTATGTCAGTACTAGATTTGATAAAGCTTCAGTACAATAATTAACATTTCAGGATCTATAATTGATTCATGTTAGATTGAAATCTCGCCATGTTTGAATATCGGACAACTCGGCATCAAGTGTATCCTTAGGATATTTTGACAGAATGTGGATTTGCCGGGGGATGGCCAATAGTACACTCGGCGCAAACACCTGAAAGAAAAGGAGCCCACTTTGAGCCCTGATCTACCCGGTCGTTGCATAAGAGAACTAGAGGCCAATTGAGATTAAGGATATGGGTCCCTGTGGATATTCGATAACAAAATCTAACAAACATGAATATGGAAACTATTATATCATTGGATACTGATTAATTCTTCCGGGGACGACCAATGAACGAAATAGAATGTGTATTGAAGTCGAGATCTTAAAGTTGACAAGCAAATAATAATAAAATGATTCTTGAACTTAGATGACGTATTCTAAAATGGAATATTTCTCTGAACTTACTCATATTGAACAATTGAGTAATACTTTAGGATTAATCTAGAATCGCACTTATATAAAAGAGACTATAAAAGTATAAAATTGTATATATTATAGTCGACTATATAAATCAAGTGTTTTATTCAACTTTTCAACTTTTAATGTTTATTAATAGTTAAATCTTTTAAATCTTTTAAATCTTTTAAATCAAAATAAGAAAAATAAGAAAAATAAGAAAAATAAGCCAAAAAGATTGCAAAGTCGAAAAGTTAAATGAGACACTTGACCTGCCGACGGTAACATGCGTGGTTTATCTTGTCGAACGGCTCGCCTACGAGCCTAGGATTCCAGTGCTGTGGTCAAGATCTATTAGATTTATTCCCCACCTGCAGAGTAAGCCGTAGAAATCAGCAGATTTGGATCAAATTTTAGAGAATCGTACAGAGTGCTCCACGAAGCTGCAGAACTACAGTGGGGCATCGATAGTTCACGAATCAAACAATCGAAACGAGTCTTCCACTTGAATTGTTCGCAGGCTCGGAATTGCCACGTTTTCTTCTCCTTTCGTTTGTGTAACCATGTCTATCGCTTACAGTCTCGATTCTCGAACCCTTAAAGATTGCTCTTGTACAAGGTAAGATCTTACGATAACAGACCTACCTAGGTAATATGTAACCATTTATGATACTATTTGCTATGGAAGACTGTATTCTATAAGGGTTCTCACATACAACCCTCCATTTCTTAAGGGCATTAGGCCTCTCAATGATCAATGCCCATCTATCGCTAAGACTCGAGTTAAGCTTGTTAATTACTGAGATTGTTGGACGCCGTATATCGGCGGCCACGATACCCAATAAGAAATAAAAGAATGAGCAAAATCACAAGCAAGTGGTGTTCTGTGTGAAGTCTCGAGGGACTACCTAGTTACGGCTGATAGTGATAAGTCTTTTGGGTTATCCACTCTGATCTTTATCGACTGATATTTCATGGCGAGTACGAACGTTGAATACCAGGGTCTTTGGTGCGTTTCATGGAAATTCCCAGTAGCTTACCCATAGATACTCAAAGAATTTTCAAACTAGAGAAAATCAATGAGGGTTAAGGTTAAAGCTTTGAAGAGTAATTTTGTTCTCGAAGATTGATATGGAAAAAGTTGCGATCCGAATCCATTCCTACGACTAGTAAGAAGTAGTATTTTGCTATATAGCGGGAAGCCCCATTTACAAACTTCAACCCCAGCTGATCATCCGATGGAGGTGAAATTTTGTCAATAATAATGAATACACAAAGAACGAAATACC
The DNA here is from genome assembly GCF_000143535.2 of Botrytis cinerea B05.10. NCBI lineage: Eukaryota > Fungi > Ascomycota > Leotiomycetes > Helotiales > Sclerotiniaceae > Botrytis > Botrytis cinerea. The sequence goes on along the minus strand of NC_037324.1, from coordinate 1,937,173 downwards.
GACTGTACAGTGCACATATCTCTACATGATTGGTTTAAAGTCCTTACTGATGAAGATTTAGACTTAGTAGACCACTTTGCGTTCATCAGATTGAATTCGCTACTTATACTTGCCAAGATGTTACGTAGATCCTGGGACTGATTAAAATTTTAATCTCCAAGTCTGCACAACTAAGCTCTTTCGATTGTCTCTAAAGCAGAACTAGGTATCTTATCCTCAACGATGAGCCCGCTTACAAATAAGTCTCTTTGAGGAACAGAATTAGCTACATAAGTAGAATGCATTGACTGGACTCGCTGCATTGACATCAACATCAATTTTATAGCACAGAACTCGTAACGTTACTCTTACAAACTTCAGAAACACATGGTATCGGCATACAAAAAGAAAAGAGACGTAGGTCCCCCGCCTTTCATCGACGCCGTTACGCTACACATATTGTGGCTTTTTATTCCTCCTTAGCTGGTGCCGGTAATTAAGATGATGATACCTTCCCATACGAACAGCATCCGTTTTTCACACTGCATGTGTGTGCACAGTGTTACAGTCGGCAGATGCTGTACGAAAATGAAAGGATGCAGGAGGAAAGGGGTTGCAGATTCTGAATTTAATCACCCTGCGGAACACCTTGTATATTTCGGACTTGCACCGATTGCTACTGGCTGCTATCTCGGTCCCGTCCCTAACCTCCCTCGCCCCCTCAACCTCTAGGCACTCGTTCACCCCATTTTTGCCCTGTGTTACACAATCACAAACTTCACGTTCAAATCCGCGATGCAATCAAAAGGCACAGCACTCCACAAGAATTTCTCCCGTGTTCCACACCCCTGGCGTTACCCGGAGCGGGGATTACCTTTCTTTACCCGAGTTCCTGGTACGGATGTAAAGAACACAAATTTGGCCTAGTCACAATGCTCGGGTACGACGAAGCTCGAAAAGATCCTTACTGTTGCTGTTGCACATACAGTATCGTTGGTCCATCAGGGAAAGCAGTATTCATACAGGTAAATTAGGCGAATCAGAGCTTTCATAGCATAGACAACATGCCGGTCCGTTTTATATCTTATGAAATTTGACTCGTTGATTGTCAAAACCCTGGTGAAGTTGAAAACCCAATACCTCGTTTTAACTTTCGCTTTTTCTCGATCTTTCCTTCTAAATCCTTTGGACTGGGTTTGTTTTTCGCATTGAACTTTTCAATCCTTGAACCGCCATGTGGTAATGGGCCCTCGGTTGCATTGATTCACATCTGCTAATTGACTTTATCATAATATAATGGCCTGTTCGTCGCGCGTCGTGTACGGTCCCATTTTTTGATATTCACTTCTCGTTCCTCTTCTTAATCGTATCAGTGAGGGTGGTCCATTGTCATTTGCATTCCACTTTCTTGTACATGAACCCCAGGGTGGAATTGTGACTGGCTCACCGACCACAACATGGCTACCAGTGCTGCTGCTGTTGCGGATCTTCCTCACGATAGCCGTCAAGCCCAGGCGTTCGCGATCACTTTCGTGTTTCCGGCCATTGCGACAGTTGCCCTCTTTTTACGATTGTACAGTAGATCTTTGACTAGATCCTTTGCTGCAGGTATGTATTTGCTATTAGTTGTGCTCTTTTCTTCTTCTTCGGAATCAACATTTTGTACACAACCGTCGCTAACCCGGCGCAGATGATTGGGTAATTTGCTTTGCTATGGTGAGTTTTATTCACATTTCCCAGGCCATAGAAGTGCCATTCTGCAAAAGACTTTCTCGTAACTCCATGGATGTGACGGTTAAGGCCTTGATCGACGTTGTTATCTGGGCAGGCCCTGCAGGATCTTCCACTAAATCTCTCCCTTTCTAGATCGTATACTGGGCGGAGACATATACTTCATACAAAGGTAAAGCATTCTCATCACCAACTTCACCTTCCGCGCTCTTCTAACAGCAAGTAGTGATAGAATACAATTATGTTGGTATTCACGTATGGGATCTTCCAGCCGACTGGGACTCCGTGCCCGGAGCAAAATATGGCTATGCAGTTAGTTTTTATTGCGAATACTTCTCGTTGCTTATCACTGATTATTCCAGACCGAACTCATCTACAATCCTATCTTGGCTCTCGTGAAAACATCCATCCTTCTCTTCCTGCTTCGTCTCACCGGCCAAAAATCTAATGTCAGACTCACGATTATTGGCCTTTTGATTTTCAATGGCATCATGATGGTTGTCACATTCCTTCTTACCGCTTTTCATTGTGTTCCCATCGCTGCGAACTGGTACCCTGCCTTGTACCCCGAAGCTGTCTGCATGAACTTTGCAAACTTTGTTACCGGGACCGCAAGTGTCAGTGTTTTGACTGACGTGCTGGCTTTGTTGATGCCCACTTGGATTGTCTACAATCTACAGATTTCAAGAAGGCAAAAGTTGATGCTTGTTGCTATATTGTCATTTGGTCTGATGTAAGGAATTGTCCATTTCTAACCATAACTCTTGGCAAGCCGACCTTTTCTAACATACTACCACAGAACCGTTGTTATTGGTATTATTCGGATTATCCTTCTCGATTCGTTCGATCGTAAACCTCCTGCAGATATCACATATTCTCTTCTTTTCTGCATTACAACAATTGAAGTGGGCTTATCATTTGTTTGCGCGTGTGCGCCTGCACTTAAACCCATCTTCGTTCGCATCATCCCCAAGCTTTTCGGAGACAGTAGTCGTTCGCGGAGTCAAAAGAAATCTACCGAAGGATATGGACAGGGAAGAACAGCCCGTCGCCCAGAAGGCTATGAACTGAGTAGGAGAACACCGCATCATACTACTGAAATTGGAGCCGGCGATATAGAAGGAGACTATGATAAAATGAGTGATGTCACTGATGTGGAGAGTGGTCACGGAAAAGGGGATGGATTGAACAAAGGTCAGATGGGGATCGCAGTGAGGACGGAAACCGAGGTGAAGTGGCATGACAATATGTCTGTGAATAATGGAAAGCCAGTCAGAAAAAGCGGTAGCAGTACCGAAAGCCTTGTATGAATGATTGATGGGTTATAATTGTTTTATGTGGGATTTACTTCTCGAGTTGTCATTTTATTCGTCATATACCCCCTATGCTTTGTAGAAAAACTTGCTACAATCTAGCAATTCAATATCGATTTCATCACGAGATATGTGATCTGGACATCGGAGTACGTGTTACTTCTCATATCCGCCCTTCGAAACTGCAAAGCGATGGAGCAAACCAAGTGTCAAAGTGCCGTCTCAAAGTCAAAGTCCTCAATTGTCCACGCACCGGTTCCAATATCAAAAGCCATTTATTACTCAAACGCGGGTAAGATTCTATCACCCTTGTTCCTTTAAGCAAGCCTTCAGCTGAGACATCTTTATAATTATGTCAATCATTCTCTGCAGAATTGCAATCTCCATTCGATCCAACTCTCAACAATTATGCGAATCCTATTCCACTCGCTAATGATAGTTCTGTATTTCTTTATATCGCTTGGTTATCTCCACCTTCTCATTACAAACATCACAATATATACAGTAAAGCTCATAGAGGCCAGCAGGGAAGTGAAAAGTCGGACATAGGAGAGTGTGGCGTCTTCACAGGTAGAAGATGAGTTGAATGATGGGTTTTTAGGGTTTGAGGAAGGGTGACTATATGATGAAAAGAAGGAGAGGATGGTCTTCCCTACGGTTTATACGTTTCCACAATATTTGAGGCCATTTCCTGAATCTAATCGTTACTTTTCCCTTCACATATTTCTACATTTGCCATGTCCAAATCTCTCGTGCTCATACCTCAATCACAACCGAATAATACCAAGCATGTTAGTCAAAGTCAACTCGTTCATCTACCATGGTATCCATTCATTTTCATCATCTCATCTCCTTCATTGACAACTAGCTAATTGAAACTAGCTTTTCACTCCCTTGTTACTTTTCACCATTGATCACAATAATATTACCAACCAACAAGCACCAGTCATCTATGAATTACAAGCAGAACACCCATCTATCGTCATCGCTTTCCCTCCACGAAACCCTACTTTCGGCACATCGGACTACTGTCGATAGCGTAAGTTTCTCTGTCCACACACCAGTCGATAAATTCAGTAAGATCGAACTCTGCTTCCTCCACTTAGTATCAAAACAAACAAGTTCCCCAACTCCTAGCTCAATGCCCAATTTATGCCTACAAATGCCATTCTAGGCAATGGGCTCTTATAAAAAAATTGCCCTGCACTTGTTTTCGTTTTCCAATTACAAGTTTCTTCTCCTTGCCTTCGTCCCAATCGTATGATCTTTACCATTCTTCTCTCATCGTAACCCCCCCAACCCAATCCTCCTTCTCAATTCCATAATTCTCTGTCTCCCAACTGGATCATCTCTATAGGCAGCCGCACCCAACTCGGCCAAAATCTGTCCAACCTGATCTTTCTGCACCTCACCTCCAAAGACCCTCTTGTTGTGTCTAACACAGTCCTCGTACCATTGCTCCGCCGAATAAACAATGTGGTTTGCGAGAACTATCCTATTTGACCCAACGAATGGATTAACTTCATTGTAAAACATTCCTTCTAAGATGTTGATTATTGTGTCAAAGTCGAAGGATACACTGATAAACAAATCTGGGACCCAGTTTGTAGGACCTGGGTGGGCGTGCTCAGCTGCGTAGGTTTCGACGAGAGGGATGAGAATACTGGGAGAGAAGACAATCTCATATCCAGAGAGCTTTTGCGACATTTCACGGATAATGTTTACGATAGCTTCATAGGGACGTTCAGTTTGTGCTTGCGGGTCTTCTTCTACACGGGTCTGTATCGACTGTAGAAGTTGTTCCCACATAGTCCGGATATCAGCCTGGTTGTGATGATTGGCAGCTGCAAATATCTGGAGGCAGATGTCATAGTATTGGCCTTGGTCGGCATATTCATTAAAAAGCTAGAAGATGTTAGCAATGCACAAGCACCCGAGGACGGGGTGGAAACTTACGACAGAGAGTGGTTGAATGGAGCCGTCAAGATCTTGAACCACAGAATCTTTACGTGCCTGAGGAATTCTAGGATCGCCTCTCAAACGTTGCAACAATTCATGCTGAATACTAGCAACGTCCAGTAGCTCACCAGCCTCATGCAGCATGATTTGTCGCGCCTGTCTATGGACGGCACCGCCTTGTGTTTGAGCATTTGCCTTGGCTCTGCTTAAATATTCGATTCTCCTTTGCAAAGAGATGGGAAGTTCACTCTTAGCCAAGGTAAGCTGTACACCGGCAGCGGAAGAATAATCTTCTCGGTGAACATAGTATTTCCAAAGCAGGTCGGAATTCTCCGTGCTTTCACTAGCAGTTCGCTCAAGATATTTCACGATGAATGGCGAGTCTGTGGCAATAATTCTTTCTGTCCAGCCTTGTTCAAGGTACCAATCAAATAGGTCGTATTGAAAGACTTCGTCATCAGACTCGTCAACCACTTGATGTGCTTCTTCGCGCATTCTAGCCTGGGTGGTTTGTCTGCCATCAACCATTTCCGGTGCATTTCCAGTGTCGTTGTCAACAGCAGTCAAAATCTCCTTCACAATGTTATAACAGTCTTTGCGGAACTCGAAGAAACTTGCTCGATGGTCGTCGGCAGGCCTGCCATCGTTAAGCCACGACAAAGCTTTGTTGCCACGATCAGATTCATGAGCAACAAGTAGTGCCAGGCTGATTGCACCAGCATAGAATTGATTGGCGGCAAATTGAGCGCAAGCGCTGTACAAATTGTCATGGGATAAAACACCGGCGACTTCCTGGAACAACCGAACACTCTCGTTGAGAAGTGCCCTTCCGTGATCGGATGAAGGGCCAACGCTGGTCGCTCGTTGCAACTGTTCTTGGGCCCTGAAAATAATGACATCGTCAGGACTACAGAAAGTACCACAGCGTCTTCTGAGAGCCTCGGCGACTGTATCAACATTTGAGCCTTGGGCAATGTTACGATTCACAATCTCCTTCACCAACAACTTCGCCAAGTTTTTGCCATTGTCTGTAGAGAATAATAGCTCAAATGTCAGTTCTCGAAGTTGTTGCTTGGTTGTATCATCCAAAGCAGCCCAAATGTCATCGACTCGTTCCTCGAAAAACATTTGCACAAAGGATATTCCTTCCACTATGCTCGTGTTAAGGATTTGCAGTGAATGCAATGCTTGATGCTCGCCCTGCAGAGCAAGATCCTCCTGTTGAGTTGTGGCACGATTAAGACCCTCGGGCCCAGAAAGCCCCTCAATGAACGTCTTGTTGTCCTCCAAGAACTTTGACAATTTCATAAGTTCATCTTGAACAGCACCTAGCTTCTTTTTATCAATTGTTGGTTTGATAGCAATCGCCTCCTTGGTAATTTCCATTTTTATGACCGGGGATTTCCAAAGACCACGGACTAATCTAGCCATATATAGAGCAAGCCCATCGTGTCTCGAAGAAGGCCGCACGTTTTCGATAGCTTGAGTTGGTCCCTCGACAACCATATTTTGATCCATAGATGCACGACCACCATGCTCAACGAATGCTCTTCTAGCAGCTTCAATAGTGTCGGGATCTGCTATCCTCCTCTCTCCAACTACTGAAGCATCGCCGCCCTGTCCGCATGCTACGGCTAAAGCAGTCGCGGTTGTTTCTCCCCTACCATATTGCCGAATGAATTTCTTGATTTCTGTTTCTCCATCGTCAAATCCACTTCGAATAGCAGAGGCGAATATGTCTACGAGTCGTCGACGTCGAACGATATGAATCCCAGAATTTGTCATAATTGCTATTTCCGGGGTTGGAAGATCATACTGCGTTGCGAGTTCATTTCCGAAGCCCAGAGGTTGATCTGAAGCGGCAAAAGGTTTTGTCACAAGACCAATAGCCTCAGCACGACTGCCCATTTCCAGCCAAAATGCTGATTCACAATATCGCAAACCTTGTTGAGCGGCCATGTCTCGTGCCTGCGCTGCTATCCGACCTGTATCTGGAGCCGACAGAAAAAGAGCATCACTCCCATCACGGGTCTCCTTGGAAACGAAACAGAAGAAGAAGCCTGGAGGATATCGAAGACCTTTGCGTGTATGTGCTAGTGCATCGGAGCTTGTCTCAATCGCTGGCTCGAGTCCAGGATAAGGCCTAGTTCCCGGCCGATCAATCCTGGGTGGGAATCTAATGTGTTGAACCTGCATACTTTGTGGAGCTCCCTGGCCAGTTTGAAAACCGTAAGCATAACCCCGAGTAGCACTCAGAAACAAGCGACATCCAGATGTAGTAGTAGCCATAAGATGGAGCTTTAGTCCTTCTTTTGCAGATATAGGACTGATTGAAACGATTCGCATATGAGACGATAAGAGGGGCGAGGCCGAAATCATGTGAGAGATATCTCTCAGGATATCTTGTCGCTTCTTGTCAATAACTTGTGTCAAGGTGGTAGCGCTGTCCATATGGAATGTTCGAATAGTGGATTCGGAGGAAAGAGTGTATAGCAAGCGACGGGTGTCATCCACAACCATATCCACTACAACCTCAGTCGTCGCGCGAGCCCAAGGTATGGGCACCAAAGATGTGTACCCGGGACTCGTGTGATTGAGCTTTCCAGTTTTATTTGAAAACCATTTGTCTTCATTTTGATATGTAAGCTCGTAGACCTGGTTGGCTCCTCCCGCGAAAAATATGCGCCCCGTATCTGTTGATCCTTCAATTACTGTGACATCGAGTCCTCTGATGGAAAGCGTCATGCCGGTTCTGTAAAGCTCCAGGTTTCTATTCCCATGCTCATCAAGTCCGTCTGCGACACCCAACAAAATAATATCTTGAGTGGTTGCGACCACCACAATGTGGGTGATAGCTTCAATGAAAACTCCTTTGCGCGGTATCACCAGTTTCACAGCTCTGATACCATTTGGCTGGTCCTCAAATCCTCGCAGTGTTGGATTTGGACTGGTGTAGTCCCATAAGTATAATGCGTTGTCGATAGCTGCCCATGCATGATTTAACTCCGCAAAAAGCCCCATCGATGTCCCGAAAGAAGCATTGTTGTATTGGTCGTAAATCGTATCTGGAATATCGTACATCCTCATCTTTTGGAAAGGAACCCAGGCGGGATCGGAGGCAGGAGATGGAAGGTCATAGTCAGACGAGATGCCCTCTGCGAAACTGTTAGCTGTGACTCCTATACAGACTCTAATGTAGACTCACGCTTGACATAGCTATCAAGATCAGGAAAGCTTGATTCTCTTTGCAGAACTTCGTTGATAGTTTTCGCAGCTCGTGATATGGGTAATAAAGGTTGTGGTAAGATTTGAGGTTGAATTGGAGGAGGTATTGGGCCGTCTCGAGGTGGAGTTGGTTCACGTCCAGCATGCGGTTGCGGTGGTCGGAAAAGAGGTGGTTGTGGTGGAGGAGGTTGATTGAATCTCGGAGGAGCAGGTGTCATGAAATATGTACCTGGTAAAGGTCTCTGTGGTGTTCCTGGAAGAGCCATTCTCTTTTTTTTTTTTCCTTCTTTGGCCGGTAATCAACCAATCTTTAAATAAATACTGTCGCGAGAAGGAATCTTGCGGAAGATGGAATTAGAGATTAGAAAAACTTCATGAAGAGAAAAGCGATTGAGTCGTGATGATATGATAATCTTCGAAGTTATGCGATGAAGGCAAATGATTGTAAAAATTCGAGGATGGATCGAGGGCAAGGTTTATATTTGTATACCTGCAGCTGTATATTTTTTCTGTTTTAGAGCTACAACTCTCTCTCTAGATGAGCCTCGCGACGCGGTCGAAGCTTCCAGGATAAATATTTATTTGAGGCACGTGATGGGTTGTAAAAAAAAAACAAGGTCATAGAAATTTGGTGGTTTGGGTTTTACAAATCTAGGGAATGATAAATTGGAAAAAGAATCATTAAATAGGAAATACTGCGATATCTAGCTTGATAGGTACGTTAGGGACATACGATAGGATAGTATAGTTGTGCGCCGTACCGGTGAGAATAATGTTTCAACGTAAGAAGGGCTTTCTTTTTTACAACTCACTTTGAGCATTAGAAGGGGGTGGGTGAAGATGACGCTTATTCACTGTTACCTCTATGAGAAAGCCATCATCTGTACAGTTAGAACTCAAGGTATCCGAAGTCTATCCCACGATACAGAACTCTGAGTATAATGTCATATTGATGTTGATTATATACTTTTCTCGCCTACCCCGAAACAATCAGAGAAGATTAATCTATAGGTCTTTCTCGTGAGTTTGTCGCCGCCATCATGAAGCCAATTCTCCCATTTACCGCCGACTTCCTAGCATAAGACATGTAGCAAATTATGCATTTCGTTCATCCACCGCTCGTCTTCCACTCTTCGTTTCACTCCTCCGTCTGATCATGCTCTTTTGGTTTCTTGAATCATGCCTTCTTAGCATCCCTTTCGGCTTTCTTCAAAGCTCTGGTTCTGATACTCTGGTGCATGCCTTTGTTTTGATCTACCACAAATGACCCTCCAACTCCTAAGGTATTTTCCAACCACCATTGCATTAACGCATGACCCCAGAATGGTGTACTTGTGTAAGCCATCTTCTGGGCTCCTCCACTTCTACCAACCTTGGCCAGAGTAGTCTTGACAAATGTTCTTGGGTTTGGAATAAACATGCTAGTACGACGAATCTTGCTCATTGCGGTCGTAACAAGGTAGCTCAATACTAACTCGACGTCGACGCCTGTACCCTTGAGTTCACCTCCAAGGGATGTTGACCATTGTTGTAAGAACGCCTTGCTTCCAGAGTAAGTAGCCAGTAAAGGAGTCGGTAACCATCCGCCAAATGAACCCATAGTTAAGATCAAACCGCGTTTGCGTTGAACCATTCCGGGTGCTACAATTTGAGTAACTCGAAGTGTACCCATGCAGTTGATGGTAATAATGTCTCTCATTTCCTCCTTTGGTGTCTGAATAAATGGTACGGGAATGCTGTGACTTTGCCCAACGTTGTTGACCAAGATTCCTACATCGAGTCCATCAACAAGAGCCTTCAACTTTGCGTAATCCTCGTCCCTATTGGCAGCGAAATCCATGGCAAGAATCTTTGTCTGAATATTTGAGCCGGCATATTTGGTTTGGATTTCGGAGGCAAGAGTTTGAAGTTTCGATTCTGTGCGGGAAACGAGAACAATATTGAATCCTTTCTGGGCAAGTTGAATCGCATATTCTTTGCCGAGACCATCAGAAGCACCAGTCACTACTGCCCAAGTTCCTTTCTTTCCATAGGTTCGAAGCTATTCGGAGTATGTTAGCCAGCTGCACCAAACTAAAGCTGTCGGTTCACCAAGTATCAAGGGCCCTTACATTCTTTCCTGAAAGGACGAAAAGACTCAATAGAAGCTGGATGTAGCTAATGACTTTGCCAGCGACAATGAAAGCTCCAATGCCAGCAAGTCCGGTGAGGACAGCCTTTGGCAGAATAGTATCGAGAACCATTTTGTCAATTGTCAATGGATTGAAAGAAGTGGAAGACAATTCAGAGAAACGTTGAGGCCACCAGGACTTATTAGAAATAGGTGACTTTAATTTGGGCTAAGTTTTGGTGAGGAAATCCGCTAAATTTCAGCCCGGCATTCGTTCATGATAACACCGAGTAGCCTCGTAGCATCTCACTATTGGAGATACTCGAGGCACTAACGATGTCTAACATGATTTGCCAATAGTGCGGGCCGCCGGCCCCTGCACAAGGCTGATCTTCGAACTAACACTTTTTGTTTATTTCGTTGTCCTGGCTGACCTCTTTTCAGATTTGGATTTACATTGGCGTGATCCCATTATCACGGCACAACCACATTTCAATCCCATCAACAATCGGATATTCAAATACAGTTGTTTCAGATACAGCTTCTCAGCATGAGTTTCCTCACTAGCCTCACCGCGTACTTACCTCAACACGAAGGTGCACTTCCCCAATGGCTTCTTTTCGTGAGTAACGCTGTCCTTTCCTCATATCTAGTCTCAGCACTAATCCAACCCTAGATCTCCGTGACCTCTCTTTTCAACACCGTTCAGTGCTATTTTACTCTCCACTTTAACTCCCAAATCTATAACGCCATCCCCAAGTCCAATAGCCCACTTAGTAAGGGTACCTCCCAATCCTACCCTTTGACCACATCTGCCACTCCTCTCTCTTCACGCACATTCGGAACGTGGACTCTCATCACTGCGATCGTTCGTCTTCAAACCGCATATCATATTAGCAACCCACAAATATATCAATTGGGATATGCGACGTTTGTTGTTGCGTGGTTACATTTTATGGGAGAGTGGTTGGTGTTTGGCACTACGAAGATGGGCAAGGGATTAGCAGGACCGGCCGCGGTGTCAACAGGGACTTTGATTTGGATGTGGGTGCAGTGGGGATTCTATGTCAAATAAGAGAATGTGATGATCAGCTGGACGGGAGGGAGAGGAAGGCGAGGATATACATAATAAGTGGATTGTGAAATGTCATAGTTGGGAACGCATTTAAGGCATACTGAGGGGTTATGAAGCATGGTAACAATTATCAAGGTCCTCCAAAAGGAGTCGAGTGCTTCTCAATACTATTAGCTGGGAGAAGTTGCATACCCAAGATTTATGTTACTGTTGAACATACATTTTACTTACTTAGAATATTTTAATATCAGATTTGCATCACATTCGACTATCGAAGGGCTCCGGATTTCAGGTAAGTTTATTTTCATTCTAGTTCAACCCGCTGGGGGGATCTGAGTTGAGGCCGGCTCAATTATCGGGCATAGTTTTCTGGCTCGTTTCTTGTTCTTAGTTAGGAGATTGTTCTGCGGAATTTCACATGTAGAAGCGCCATGCTCGCCACATTGAGATTCTCGTCGCAGAGTTTGCTGGTAGGAAACTCACGAGTCCGATGTGTCTCCATCCTCATTCGTCATCAAATCTCCCTGCAGAAGGTCTTTCTAACAAGAATCGTGCGGGCTGTGGTCCTGTGGTGAGGATTTCGTTGAACATCTCATGGGCAAAAGCAAGTCTTCTTTCTTCATCCACCTGGGGAACACGAGAGAAGCGTGCTTCTAGAGTGTTCTTCAAGTTTGCAGGAAGGCGATGGCTAGTGCTCGGCCAGCAGAAATTGGATCGACTTTCACATCTGACGTTAATACCTGGACCATCCTTCTTCTGAACCCTGAGTGTCTGAATGATTGTGTGAGCGACTCGGTCTACCTCTATGTAGCTTTCTTCTGTGAGTGGAAGGACGGGTGATATGACTTCCACGAAAGCGATATCGTAGCGCTGAAGGTTCATTGGCTTCCATGATGAATCTTCAGGCGAGTGGATCTGCCAGAGGGGAATCCATGGTTCTTGCTTTGCATTGTATCCTCCGCCTTGGCGCATTGGATTTTGCACCTCCGAGCCATAGTCATCAATCTGTGGAAATCCTCGACAGAGGACATGCGGTGGGTGGCCTTTGAAGGCCAGAGTTTCATCGACTCCACGGGTCACCGTGCAGTCAGTAATCCCGTTCTTCTTGAATGCTCTGAAGAGTGCATTTTCGACCCGCGGTACGTAATCACTGTCGGTGAAGCTGGGTCCGTGAAGTCCATGGACTTGTCCAGGCAAGTAGGGTTCGGGATCTTTGACATGGCCCTGAAGACAGGACGCCCAAAACTGGAATTGGATAACAAATGTTGGTTGGTTGGGGAAAGGCACCAAGGGATTTGGCATGTCGCTATCCCAGCGGACTTTCGCATCTCGAAAATAGTGTATCATTTCTGCATCAAAGTACCATTGATCCAAGGCAGCAAAAGGGAAACAGTACACTTCAGACATGGCGAATGAAGTGTGCGTCTTTTGGGGGGGGGGGCGATCAGAAATGTTGGCTGAGTGGCGAAGATATCTTGAAATGCCTCCAAGAATTGAATACCTTGATGTTTGAATTTGTTGATATGATGGTATGATGGTTCGATGGTGAGTGAGCTGCTGAGAAGACATATAATGCGATGAGGCAAGAGACATTTTATATTCATATTATCGACGTTGTTTATGTGAATAAACGTTATGTTCTTGACAAGCCCGAACAATGTAATTGCAATTTCTCAACGCAAAATGACACTGTTCAGCTCTTGTTTCTCGCCTTCAAATAATTCGAGAGCATAATTTTGAAAGGTTTGCAGAATTGGAGCGTGTTGTTTCCTAATTGTTTGTCATTCATGCAAGAGCTTCATTCGATGCTTTGCTACCTTTCCATTCTCATAAACAGCTTGTGACGAACTCCCACAGTTGAAGGTGGGAACCCATCAGAGAGTGTATACAAGTAGACTATCATTTTCTCGACTGCACTGGATCTACGTGCAGCGAACAATACCGGGAAATAGTGGAGGGGAATGGATAAAAGAGTAGTGCTGCAAAAAAGATCAGCTTATTAGTTGCAATATCAAGACCAACAGCGTTCCTCTGACCCGACCCGATCTGCGTCACGTGATTTGTGGATATGCTTCGGCATGCATCAACAATCGCGTCTTTAGGTTGAAACAGCTCAGGGATCTCTTATCGATCGAATGGAGAGATACCTACCACTTCCGTCATTGTTTCCGATTTAACTATGAAAATAAGAGAGAATTGACGTGAATCAACAAATGATGACATGGCGCGGCATGGCGTGGCATGGCATGACCTGACATCCAAAGCTTTCTCTAATGATAATCTATCCTCATCGATATCTTCTCTATCAAATAGGAAAAAGCTACATTGCATACATTTTCACATCTCTACGCACAAAACGACACTGTGTCTATGTTCGCAATTGCCACTCTTACCTAGGAGCTCGGGTTTTACTATCTCACTCTACTCGCAGTCTTATCTCATGGGACAAAGAAAAGAACTACCTGCTACCATTCCAGCCCATTGCATCCGCATCCGCATCCCACCAAACAGTGCATAGGGTTTGATTAAAAAGTCTAGATTGTTATTGTGGCTACCAGAATCCTAGTTGTCTATCGGATTTACTCCTGATTCCATATCATCCGACTTACCCACGACTCTCGTGTTCATCTGGTGCTTTCCCGCCCTCAAATTGCACAGACAGTTATCACTGGGTTCTGTTCGGAATATCTGATAAATACAAAGGTTGAGTTTGTCGTACGCAAATTTGGATTGATTCAACCAGAATCATATATCTTTCAAGACACTATTTGACATTCAAAAGTCGACAAGATGGTGGATAGTTTCACTGGAATTGCTTCAATGCCCAATGAGGTCGGTGTTTCATTTTGACTAGCCCTATGAACTAGCTGGCTAACAATCAATATTAAAGCTCCTCATCACTGTCCTTTCACTCTTTTCTACCCGTCGACTTCTTCCGCTCGCATGCACCTGCCATCGTTTCCATGATCTCATAATCCGAATCATACACCATCGCCTTATTGCAGCAGCGGCTTTGAAGAATCATAAATTGATCCTTGAATGTTTTCATCCCTCTACGAAACTTATCACCCCGTACGCTTTGTGCGATTATCTTGGTACAGATGGACTAAGTGACGACGTTGTTGGAGAGGGAGATGTATACAAAGATGTCAACAGTACCGGGAGATTAGGTAAAATGGCCGGTCTATATTCGCACTTTAGGCCACTTCAGCCTGAAGAAAGAATTCGACATCTAGCAGGCAGTACTAGACCAACCCATTTACCAGAATCAGAAGACAGGCTTGTATCTCAAATCATCGATCTCGAGTCACATGAACTTTTCTCGCAGCTTTGCACCATCACCAATATCGTAAAGGTTGGTCCAAAACGAGGATTGCTTCTAAGTTGCGTTAACGTTGGTGAGGGGGTCATAAGAGTTTTTAGAGACTGGATGTCGGATCGCGTTGAAGCGAATGAGAGGCACATTGACAACCCAGAGGAATGCAACAAACGGCTCTTGTGGAGCGATACTGAGAAACATGTTGGATTGAAATTTAAAGTTTCTAAGTGGGAAGAAGCACCTGCTCCAATTTTGCTACCCCGTGATGAGGAAGCTCCCGTTTTCTATAAGCTCCAATGTGAAGGTAAGCCGAGTTTGCAAGAGATTAGAGGGAAGAGTACTGATGATTCCTTTCAGAATTGGTCCTAAGAACAACGCAACTTCTCCTTCATATCGAAGAATCGTTGACAAGAGAAGTCGAACACTCAAGTAAGGCAATCGTAATAGGTTCCTGGGATTATTGATACATTTTTCGCCTTGTATCGCTCCAAAGAGTACCGGATAACAACGAACTGCTTGAACTGCAGGTGCTTCATCGTTTGAGTCCTTGATTTAAATGCTTACTACGCTTTATTTAGTTTTATGATTCACATGTACTTTCGAGGGCGTTTATTAGATTTCAACTTACTGGAGTATGAAAATATTGATAAATGCGATTTATTCAAATATTGATAGGCGGGATAGGCTAGAGGGATTTTCTCAGAACCAATGGGTTTAGATGAGTTTAGTAAACTCTTTGTAAAAACTCTCTTAAATTAGATGGACACAGCCTTTTGCTGTTGGCCGTTGTTGGTCGTTGGTCGTTGGTCGTTGTTATTCGTTATTCGTCGTTTGTTACCAGTCGTACTATTGGAGTGGTAAAAAGCGTAACGGCTGTGACTAGGGTACGAGAAGCTTTGTCCTCAGCACCTTCCAAATCCAACATCACACCGTTAGTTCGAGGGATATAACTTTGGGTGAATGCAACTTTGCCTAGCCACATTTGCGCGTTTAGGGTGGTATTGGTGGTCAATAGAGCGTAAGCTGCGCCCGCAAAGTTTGAAGCGTTTTTATATTACTCCGTAAAGCTCACAGAGTTTGAAGCGTTCTAAAACTAGAGCAGCAAGAGTATCTTCTTATATTACTCCGTAAAGCTTACTTGATAGGTAGTTGGAGGGTGGGGGTCCGTGCGCTTCCCTCTCTCAACCCCATCCCCCTCCAGCGTGAATTGAAAACTTTTGCAGCTGCAGGCTGTGCCCCGAGATTCGAGATCCATTCACGGCTATTTATAGTACCTCGTACCTCATTACCAACACAACGTTGCTCTCGCTTTTCTATCATCATGTGGAATCTCATCCCATCTACGTGATTGTTAATTTATCTCACCTCACACACAAAGATGGCGAGTGAACTTAAAAAATGACACCCTCTGAGACACACAAGATGATTTCTTCATTGTCTTTACCTTCAGTATATTCAATTTCCCGAAATCACTTGACAATAGTACCATGTTAACTTCCACGACATTCCCCGCATTCTCGGTAACATATGCAACGATTGGCTGTGATGTAAGTCCTTGTCCACCATCTTTATGTCTGAACGGTCTCAGGCCTCACAATATCTGCAGAGAAGAGCATATGATCAGCTAAATTGTCTTTACGTGACGAATTCGAGATCCAACATACATTTATATCTTTTTAATTTTCTTTCGTGCATCACAAAGCCTTGTCAGATCTCTCGTTTTCCATTCTGAATCTCGGTAGCAGGGGTATTAGTGTGCTCACCTTCCTCCAGGATGGATACCAAAAAAGGATTGATCTCGTGTATTCTTTTCAAAGCCTCCTCGCCGAAGCACTTCAGCGTTAAACTGCTGTGGATTATGACATTACCTTTCATCGGGCTAATGTTCATGCAGTGATTCAGAAGATTTCCGCGACATGCATATAAACATCGAATCCTTCACAAGAAAGATTGCTCTCTTCCGTCCAGTCCTAGATTTCATTCCTAACTAAGCAAAAAAACTGTTTGCAAAGTTGGAAAATGTTTAATACTTTAACATTCCTGGCGCTTGCTGCTTGCTCATTTGCAGCTCCAACACCGACACCATCAATCAACACAACTGTTGATCTGGGATATTCAAAATATTTGGGAACTAATAATGGTAATGGCATCACTCAGTGGCTTGGGCTTCGATATGCTGCTGCTCCCTTGGGAGATTTGCGTTTTCGGGCCCCTCAAAATCCCGCTGTAAATGATACTTTACAAATAGCAAACAAGGTGTGCATTTTGCCCACTCTGTTTATCTGTCCACACTGACTTAAAAATTATAGCATGGTGGAGTCTGTCACTCCTCACCTTCGACCTCACTTTCATCTAAAACAACCGAGGATTGTCTTTTTGTAGACGTCTATGCGCCTACCGATGCAAGCAAACTCCATCCTGTCTTTGTGTACTTTCAAGGTGGTGGCTTCAATACCCTTGCTAGCCCAAACTTGAACGCGACTAGCTTAATTGCAGCTGGTGACCACGATATCGTAGTAGTCACGTTCAATTACCGTGTTGGTCCTTGGGGTTTCTTGACCAGTCAGGAAGTTGTGGCGAATGGTGATACAAATGTTGGGCTTAAAGATCAACGATTCCTACTTGAATGGGTTCAGAGGAACATTAAACAAGTAAGTTCTTAGTATTTGGACTTAACACATCTGTAATAACATATGATATTAATATATAACAGTTTGGAGGCGATAAATCACACGTAACGATTGGAGGAGCGAGTGCAGGCGCGGCTTCTGTAGATCTTCAGCTTTCTGCATATGGAGGTCGCGATGATGGACTTTTCCATGCTAGTGCGGCCGAAAGTCAGTCTTTCGGTGCTCAACTCACTATAGCCGAGTCACAATACCAGTACGATGGTTTAGTTCAACGAACTGGTTGTGCTGGGCAAAGTGACACACTAGCTTGTTTGAGGGGATTGGATATTAGCATTCTTGCCCAAAACAACATTGATGTCCCAACACCAGGCGGTGCAGGAGATAATCCGGCGTTTATGTGGTCTAATGTTATTGACGGTGATTTCACTCCTGATTATACCTACAAGTTGTTTGCCACAGGGCAATATCTTCAACTTCCTGCGATATTTGGGTATGCCTTCTTTACTGTTCCTCATCTATGCCAGAAAGGCTAACACAATATTTTCTTCATTATAGTGACGACACAAACGAAGGCACAAACTTTACTCCTCAATCCATCAATTCCAGCGTCGAAATGTCCAACTTTTTGAAAGATAATTTCGTCAAACTTACTGATGATCAACTAAGTAACATCCATAACTACTACCCTCAGGGACCTCAATATCCAAACGCTGGTACATACTGGAGCGCAGCAGCTCTTGCTTATGGCGAGATGCGCTACAATTGTCCCGGAATCTACATATCCGGATCTCATGACTTCTTCGCCCCATCAATTGGAAACTGGAATTACCACTGGGACGTTCTATCGCCTAAAAATGCTGCCAGTGGGTATGGTGTTACGCATACTGCCGAATCTGGTTCTATCTGGGGTAGCAGTGGACCTCCAGATTCTGCTCTCATACCGTCCATCCAAGCATACTGGACCAGCTTCATTAGGAGCAAAGACCCTAATACATATAAGCTCAAAAGTGCACCTAGATGGGGACAATTAAAGACTAGTAATTATCAGAGGATACTTTTCCAAGCCGAGAACGTTACAGGGACAGCCACCCCAAATGTTACAATGGAAACTATACCAGATGTACAGATGGCAAGGTGTCAGTACCTGTCTAGTATTGGTGTGAGCATCGCACAATGAACTTATCATTGGAATTACTTGATTGAATCAACATTTGTTGAGTTGCTCCCACTTATTTCCATTACATACTTTTACGGCAATAGGTATTGGGAAGTTAGGTGTTAGGGGGATACTATTTACATGGTTTTTTTTGCATACAATGGCGTTTCTGAAATTATGGATATTTGGGATTTTCTCTGTTGGTACCAAGACATAGCTTGTTAGCTTTCTGAATGATATTTATTGATATCATACACTGCTGCCTATCATTGATTATAAGGCTATGATCAAGTAATTATTTGCCACGCCAAGTCTAAATCGAACAAAGAATCATAGGATATTTCAAGAATAAGTTCAATCCAGATCTCGCAAATCATGCCTTTGTCTACCTTCATTCCAAGAATCTATTTCCGCGCATCATTATTGTCGATAGTCTCTTTGTTATAAATAGCCAGATACCAGTAACCGTTACCATTGAATGTTCCATCCATTCCGGTAATTGAGGCGAGAAGCCTGCCTTAAAAATTACATCCTCTTTCACACGTGTTATGAGGGGAACTGAACTCAGCTTTACCAATCATTCTCTTTGTTATTTGTTTTGTCGTTCTATCTTCACTCGTAGCTCTCCACCTCCGTTTCATTTCGAGTTTTACTTGATGGAAACTCTTAAGTTTCTGTTTACATTCTACATATATGTACGCGTTTCCCATTACAAGACAGCCTGTTGACAGCATTTAATCCGCGTGGTGTAGAATCAGTCTCTCATTCGAACACATGCATTCAAAATCATACTCACAGTCTCAAAAACTTGACTCGCATAAATCTTCCGTTCGAAGCTTCAAGTCACATCACAAACAAAGACACACAATGGCATCTCACACCAACGCAAACCCCAGCTCCAGTTCACCGAAACGCAAAATGGCACACAGCTCTTCTGATCGCCTCTCTAAAATACCCAAGCTCAAAGTACCAGGCAATACCCCTACTGATCCCTCTCAGCCAAACCATTCCCGCTCCAGAAATTTGCCGCAATCTGTTTCTACCGATAACAAACATCGTCATCATCATCATCACGAACATCATCCACACCATGGACTCATTCATCCACCTCACGATTCCACTTTATTTTCTCCCACAAATACGAGCTCTACTCTTCCAAATTTAACTCTAGGCGAAGGTGTAATTCCACCTTTCACATCCCCCACTGTTCCTCTCTCACAGAGCCAACCGTTCTCCGATCAGGACACACCGACTGGGATTGAAGACGCCGCGGGACTGGGCGCCCCACCAAATTTGGCAAATGATTTGGAAGAGGCATTGATGGAAGAAGTGGAGAAAAATCCAGGACTGACGCAAGGGCTTCGAATCGAGGATCTCGCTTCTCAGGGTAATGGAGGAAGTAATTTAACGCCGGAAGAACTGGGGTTTGATATTGACGTGAATATCAATCTCGATAAAGATGAGATTACATGGGAGAGCGATGAGGAAGATGATGAAGGGGAACCTTCAAGCAGAGAAAAAGACAAAGAAGATGTAGAATCGTCTGTTTCCTCTGCGTCGGATTCTCGCCATTCGTCTGATTCAGGCTATGATGAAACGACGGCGCCTCCAGTTTCGGATACGAATATGGATACAGGACCAGAATACGATGAGGGGTATGTAGAGGGCGGGGGAGACAATAATGGCTTTGAGGCCTCTGCCGAAATTGACTGGAACGACATGTCGAACGATATTGATGCTGACCCCTACACTGGGGGTGTACCAAAAATATCAGGCGAAAACGATGTACAAATGAATTTCGATGGTTTTTATGGAGGGTGGGATAGTACAAACGCAGAGTGGGCTGGAGTGGTGGCTTTAGAGCCTGAAGGAGATGAGGCTGTGGACGGGTATGAAGGAATTGGGAATGGGGCGCAAAGAAGTGGTGAGGACGAAGTCTGGTGGTTAAACGAAGGTTGAAAATTGTTGAATGGGTGCACAATAGTCGCATTGATTGGTGTGAGACGAAATGAAAGGCCTTTTCTTTCTGTTTTGATTCGACGAGAAATCCATCAATCGGAGCTGGTAATGAATGGGGAGTATAAGAATGTCTGAAGGGAAATTAAGCCCCAGTTGTGATTTACAATGGCAATTATTGCCTGCAAATAAAACGTATGAGTGGTAATTGGGTCTTGGGAAGTTGTATTACTCAATAAATAATATATCATTAATGGATTTCTGGTCTACATAAATCAGTCGCTGGCACGACTACATGCCAAACAACCAAGCTGATCACGGTTCAAGTGTCTCCTCTCACATATACTAGTCCTGTAGTTTATGCATTTATCGCATGGAGATAGAAAAAGGATAACGAATCTATGGAGTATCAGCCTAGTTAAATATACTGAGACAAGCCGTCTAACTCATCTTGACTGATCGCTTCATAGTTTCGCATAAAATAAACCCAAAGAACCCTACAACACCTCGCCACTCCCCAAATGTTTTCCCAACTTTGGTTTGAAAAACTCATCCTTATTCCTTTCCTCCTTAAACCCACCCCCATTGTACCATTCCAGCATTTCCCTCCAACCCTCCATCCACTCTTCCAGTAGCCACCCTCGCGTAGCCCACAATTTCTCATGAACCACCTTCAATTTCCCCTCATCTTCTTCATGGGGAAAGAACCCTCCCCATTTCCTCTCCAATGGTGTCACGGGGAACGCGCCATCCTGTTTAAATTGCCATGCAAAGAATGCCTGATCTGCCATATTCGTATTATACATATTGTATTTCTGATAATTTTGCAAAAACTTATCATAAATCAATTGACTCGGTGTGAACACCATTGCTCCTACATTGATCTCCACCGGAATGCCGGGAAGTTGAGGCACTCCCGAGAAGATGAATTCTTCACCATTGCAGCTCGCTGATCCGTCAGGGAAAAGATCACTTGGTTCTTGCTTGAGTGCATTACAGGCTTTGGGAGCAACTAAATCAAACATCTCGTCAATATTCTCTAACGGAAAAGCATCCGCGTCCAAGAACAATAACCGATCGAAATCCGTTTGTGCCCACATGTGTAATTTTGAAAAGGTATCTTTCCATCGCGAATAGATTGGTTTGTCTTCTCCATCCGACAAATCTTTTCTACTAGGGTTCCAATCTAATGGGCCCAGTTCTCTGACAATAGCTCCTGCACCTGCAAGTAATTGTCTTTGCTCTTGAGTAACATAGGAAGCGACAAAAGCGATGAATGGATAAGAATGAGTTTTAGAAGATGATCGCCAAAGAACGCGATAAATGAGAGATTGGACGGCCATGAAATAGGGGTCGCGAATTGAAGGGTTATGGGTATTCATGAAAGTTGCATAAGCGAACCTGGAACCCACTGGCAGAGCGGGGTCATAGTTGTGAGGCCATTTATCTGCAAGAGTTTTGAGATCGACCGTCGGAAGAGGAAGGGAGAGATCTTCCTGGAAGGGAAATTTCATGTCGTCGAATGCGGAGCTACTTTCTACCGTAGAAGTTGAGGCATCGGGAGGAGAAGGGGGGGCTTGTGGTGGGAAATTGAGATTGAGGGGGACCTCTGCTGCTATTGGTACTTTAGCTGGTGGGATGATTGAGTTTGGTTTCGATATGACTATGTCTTCGGGCTCGTGAACGTGTCCATTATCTTCTTTCTGCGCCGCCCAGTTCGATTTCGCGCGATCATATGTTTCTCTTATTGTCGAATGTGATAGCCAAAGTATTCCGGCTATGACAATGAATAAACAAGCAAAGCTTAACCGGCTACGTCGCATGATAGATAGATATTCATGAACCGTGTATATTGTTATTGAATTTTGCGAGACTCCAAGAGGAATCGAATGAAGCTTTACCAGCAGCCAACACCTTGCGTGTGGATGAATTGAAGGAAGCAAATAATATCTTGAAGAATATTGCGATTGAATTACGATTGAAACACAACTGCAATTAATTCCACGCCTTATCTATCTGATCCATCCGGGACATTTACATCCCATCATATGCATGATGGTGTCACTAAACTAAATACTATAGCTGTAAGCTTGGAAGCTTGTAGATTAGAACAACACCGGCCGAGGTACCAAGCGTGTTTAGGGCTTAGACTCACCCAACCGCCCCTGAGATATCACGTCTATTGGTGGGCACCATGTTGGTAAAGCTTTATACTTTGTAGACTCCCTTTCATGTGCTCGTAATTTCATGTCATGACCTGCAGGTTCTATGCAATTCATGCTATGCATATTAATTTATGGTATCAGTTCTCTTCTAGGGATGTGTACAAATGCAGTCATGAAGCGTGGGGGCAAGTCAGATTGGTTTAAAAGCAGCGAAAGCAATCAATGACACTCATTATTTTCTTCTTCACATGAAAACCGAATTGTAAAAGCTGGGGTATGTTTGCGGGTCGGACTAGGTGGATAAGAGACTCAGGGATTCCCCGCAGGTGCATGTACAAAAGCAGCGCTGCTTCTGTTGGTGCTAGGATTGCATATTGGCTTGTATCTTCTGCCGATGGGCCAGATGTGATTGATGAATTTGCTTCCCGAGTCAAATATTCCGACGCGATGAGGGTGCAGCTTACGAATCTGTAGGGGCATGGTTGAAGTTTTGTTGATCTTACGCGAAATGGTCTGAGGGGTTAGAGCTAGCTTTGGTCGGGTAAACTCAGTGTTCTAGATCGGATAATCTTGCAATACATTAAAAATATCAGCCTCTTCCGGTAGCTCCAGCATCGAACTACCACACTGTATCCTGACCTCAACACTGATGTTATTCCTTGGAACGAGCCTGGGCTGGTACTGAGGAGCAGTAACCAGCTCGACTGTTTTCCAACCGTGTCCCGATCCACCTCCTAACCCCATTCAAACAATGTGGGGACTCTCCTAACTTTCTTCCTTAGACAGTACCAGATTTTGATATCCAGCGCCAAAACACTTCGTTACAAGATTGATTATCGGGCCACTCCCCTCATCATCATCGACTGTAACTCGAGGTCTTGTACCTGAGATTTCAGCCACAGTCGTTAGAAGTGGTTCAATCCATTCAATTCCCTCTTCTGCATCGAATTTACTTCTGCCAAGAGGGTATTGCACGAAAACTTCGAATCGACGTACGTTCATCAGTAGCGGAAGCCATAATTCGAGATTCAAGACTGAATGTCCTTTCATTATGATTCGCCGCTCGCATATCATGTGTATATCACGAATACGCTTCATATTACCGGCATTCAATATACACGGAGGGCTGTGGTTGAACCATGAGGGACTGTAGAAAAGTAAAGTGAATTTATTGTATCCGTACAGAACGTCGAGAGCTTCATCACTAATCTGTTGAGACACGCGGAGGAGACCAATGGTGAGCTTTTCGATGTAACAGTCTGGCAGCAAGATGTGGGTCGAGAAACCGGTGTATACCTCACACTCCCTAGATATGTGAATGCGAAGAGGACGGGAATTCCTCGTTGGGCGATACGGATACTGTATTTCCATGGGTCTGCATTTGAGCAATTGCACGTAGATCATTTGACGGATCTCAAGTGGGAGGCGCAAGAGACCGGGAAGCTCATTGACTGACCGCTGTTCGTCATTTGAAGTCGGTTCAATCTTTGTAAGTGGCTCATTATTTGAGGAAGGAGTTTCCGTGTTTTTGTCTTTGGTTTCATGTACAACCAAAAGTTGCGGGAACTTTTTCTTGAAAATCCCAGCAATTTTTAAAGGCATTGAGAAGACGCAAACCACATAAGTTTATGATGGAGGATGTGGTCAAGAGTAGATGCTCATACCTGTTCCTGGTGGAAAAAGAGGAGGTCGGGCTTATGCAGGGTCCTCACGTGATGAGTGGTTTGGCCATATCACACTCTGACATGCCAAACCGATACTTCAAATGTCTTCGATCTTCGTTAGTTTCTTCTAGCTAGTGGGAAATTGGCATCAGTCTTGTAGCGAGTCGATTACTCCATGAGCTAGAATAAACGACACATAGCCATTCGATCTTCTGTGATTCCCTTTTAAAATTCGCAAGTTCATTCGAATTCCTGGCCATCTACTTATCCATCACTCTGTCTTTGACAGTAAGTGGCCTGTGGAAGATCCAACGGACGAGTGTCTCTGGGTGATTCTAGGATGGAGGTGCTTTATTTAAGAGTTGATGAGCTTTGCGGAGTCGAAACCGGGGGCTTTTGGGGATAGCTGCACGATGAGTGACCCGGAAATGATAGGCAGGACTCCACCGTTTCAAGTCATTGGGTATAAATCATTGACGATTCTCACTACGAGAGCTACCAATGAGGTAACAAGTGGCGTAAACCATTCAGAGCAATAGCTAGTGCTCATTACCCTTGTGCAATTACTCATTGATTTATAACATCGACCTTTATGCCGCCCCTCTCAAAACTCTAAGCAGATGATATCTCATAGGAAGACTCTCTATCGGAATTGTCCATTTCTAAGCAGATGTGATATGGTGATTAATGTTTCCCGGAATCGCCCTCGTCTCTACTTATTTCTTTACGGGTGATTTTGTGAACCTTTAGCTTATTAATTGGTCTTTCCGATTTACAAACTTGCTTTGGTTGCATTTCCTTAGCGATTTTCTTCAGAGGATTCCAGGACAAGTTTTCTTGATATTCGTCAAGTAGAGATCTTGTTTCCTGTCATTAAGTACATACACCATATGCTTGGAGGTTAGAACGGAAACGAATCCAACATCAGTCTCAGCAAGATCTACCAACCAATCGTCTTTGGGAACATCAAGTATTGTAGATGTATGTATGGTTTTAGCTTGTCGACGTAATTCTTCTATCTCAATCTTATTCTTTTCATTCGAGAACAATGCTCTTGCTGAATGACCTTCACCAAGAATCCACATCACGTGACCATATTGTGATTTTAAACGCAGTCGTTGTATTTTCTCACACTCTGCGAACAAAAGTAATTTTACTTGTTCAGGTGAGAAACCCTGGTACTTTCTGCTTAGACACATTGGGTCCGTCTATTTGAGGGATGATATCCAAGTCCAATAAGATCATAGCGTAGTAATTTTTCGGAGTTTCAAACCTGCGTCTGAGCGAAATGAGCACATATTATGAGGACGTTGATCCCATCAACATCCTTCCCTTTTGTTTTGAGTTCTTCATGTTTTTAAACTTGAGATTCATGGCAAGAATAGGTTTCCGGCTAGCGCTGGTCGGTGTAGTCGTTGGCACCATTTTCTATCAATTTATCTACAAATCGTTGATTCTTGGCACCTTGGGATACAATCGCGCTTTAGAACCTTTCCTCAACTTCGATGTCGAATGTGAAAAGATTGACGATGTAGGTCTCGCTGGTTGTGCAGATATGTGGTTGCACCAGGAAACTGGAATGCTTTATATGGCATGTTCGGATACAAGGGGTCGAGCTGAGTGGTTTCCGAGGTATGCCTTTAGCACTGTATATTTTTTTATATAAACTAAATCCTTTAGTTTGAATCATCTTAATGCATCAGGCCGCAGTTTGTCTGATCAAATTGTCATCCTGGATACACGCGGAGCTGGTCCGATTAAGAATCGATTGACATGGCTCCAAACACAGAATTTTGAAGGGATAAATAACGACGGAAGAATTAATCTTCATGGATTTGATATCCGAGTGGATTCGAAAAATGATAAGCAGTTGCACATCGTTCTCGTTAATGATCGCCCTTTCGAAGATACTGGAAAAGCAGGTCCTTTCAACCGATCCCAGACGGATTCGAATAGTACGATTGAGTACTTTACAACCACATTGGGAAGCAAAACCATGACCCATGAGCAAACCTTCACAAATATCGATATCGAGACACCTAGACACGTGGCTTGGGTCGATGAGCATCTATTCATGTTCACGAACGCTCATAGTTCAAAGGGCAATTCGGTAGGTCATCTCAAAATTAAACACGTAACACATGCTAATCTTTGGTCTTTAGCGAGGATATACAAACCTCGTTCTTGGGGGTGGAAGCATTGGTTATTGTATGCCTCCTTCCACAGAATGCGGCATTACAAAGTCTCCTGAAAACCTCAAAGTACCTAATGGGATAGCACTCGGCCATGACAATTTACTCTATGTTCCTTCATCTATCTCTGGTCAAATCCAAGTGTTTTCCTTGGAAGCAGAACAACGTCTCCGAAAGGTCGATACGATCCACCTCCCATATCCGATAAATGATATAAATGTCGACAAGAACGGAGATATCTACGCCGCCACTGTACCTGCCTTGCATAAAACAATCAAGAACTCACAGAATATAGAGGCCAATGTTCCAAGTGCAGTGTTTCGGATCATCAAATTAGGCGAGATGGGCGAGGGAGAAGGATGGGGCTGGAATGTGGTTAAAATGATGGAGGATGACGGGAATACTTTACCAGCTGCCACGGTTGCAGTTCACGATACCCAGACTGGTAAAATGTTTCTAGGTGGCGTGTTGGATCCTTTTATTTCGATATGTGAAAGAATAAACGGAGAGAGCTTCAGTGCATATGTGGAAATATTGAACTTCTAATAGACTGTTAATTGATCATTTCATTTTCGATCCCACATTCATTTGAATAGCAGGTCCCAATCTTTTCTACACGCTCCTGTTACCAACCATAGCTCTCTAACTGGGAAAATTCATCAAGAAATCTGAGCGAACCAATCGCTTACTTCGATATGCCCATGAAAGTTTGAATGCCAGCAAAACCTATCAAAAGCCTAGAGCCTTAAGATCATCCCAGCTCTACATTTTTACCATGATCGCAATAAAATCATGTACAGCACTGAAGCATAATATATACCCTGAAGCTGGCTCACATTTGTACGGGGTGGGTACAGAGACTGACAGGGAAATTTCTCAAAGGAAAGTCTAGTAGGTCAATTTTCAATGTGTAAGTTATGACCTCCCAAGTTTCACAAACACATTGGGAATACGTAGGCCTAGCTGAATAAACCTCTCATATAATCCGAATCTTTCAAGCAGCGAAATGGTGTGATGGGAACCAGCTCTTATTCCTATTATCTGATGTGAAAATGTACAGGGCTTGTCCATATGACTGGGTTGTTGAGCGCCGTGGAAGCAAAGTTTTGTCTCAGCAGCATTTACAGAGCTCATTCATCTTAGCTGCCAATGTTTGATACAAATCAATATTATACCCAACGCATTCGCGGCACTCGTAATGCACTTTAGCTCCGGTGTTGTCTAGATAATTCAGCAAGAACAAACTCCATACCTGGCTGAGTATCTTCGACAGGTTGGGCCGCTTGGCCAACACTTGCAGCACATCTCCCAGGAGCTTTCAATGGAGGAGTCTCATTCGAAAAATCAATGATGTCAGTATCCTGCTCACAATACTTAGTATTGAGCTTACGCTTTTTGATGCCGTTTGAGGTGATTTCGGATATTTTGTCGTTTGCTCTGGAGAGAGTGGAATAAGTATCACGGCCGAGCTAAAGCACCAAAAGATGAAATCCAATCAAGTCAGTTGACCAAGTTAGTTTGTGAGCACAGTATGTAAGTATGCAAGAAGTATTTCAAGAAGACAAGCCGTCAACCGATGATGAATATGTAGTAACATCCTGCCAGTCATGTTGAGGTATCGTAGAGAAACAAAACAAAAAGATGCCCATCCTCGAGCCATCCATCCCCATCGGCGGGGGTTTGAAAAGCTTCAGCACAGACCACCTCCACATCGCGTTCGCGTTCTCCAATCCTCCACCACTCCCATCTCACTCTCAGTCTCAATTCGATAGATCCTCAAAATGTTTTGTTCTCTCATTCACCTCTCTCCCTCCTAACATATGAAATGCCCATCTGTATCGAGTGTCGCTATCCGACTACCCAACTCTATACCGAGTATTCCGGAGGATCAACGGGCCATGGAGTACGATTAACCGTCTGTAAGAATTGCGGACGATTTTGCGATAAATATGTTGAGCATGATTTTGTGGTTTTGTTTATTGATTTGGTTTTGATTAAGCCCCAGGTTTGTCTCTCTTGTCTTGACCTGATGATGTTTACACACAGACACACACATATATGTATATGTAATTGAGGGAGGGGGAGGCTAATAGTTCTGGGGACGGGAAGGTGTATAGACATTTATTGCATAATACTTTAATGAGAGAACATGATCAATTTGACGTATGATATACCCCCCCCCCCTAAATACAAAATCTTATATTGACATCTATCTTTCAAGCCTTCAATAATCCGTCTCGGCATTCTCCTCCTCCTCTTCGATGTCTACCTAACATGGGCACGTATCGAAAAACAAACTTCCGCGCCCATCTCTGCTCCTATCGAAACAGATAATACGAATTTCCTCCGCCTAGCCGCTCAACCCATTGTATTCCAATACATATTCTTTCTAATCCTCTGCGCCCTCTCAACACTAAGTTTCCACTTCTCTATCCGCTTCCTCACATCATCGCCACTTTCGCCTCTAGTATTCTTCGGACTCCTCCCAAAATACACACGTCCAAATTCCGTATCTACAGCACTGCTAGTCTCGTCTTCTACGAAATTATTTCCCATTTTGATGGTGATATGGGAGTACGACGTGCCGGCTGCGGCGAGAAGTTTAGGATGGGCTGTTGTTGCGAACAACGTGGAGGCTTTAAAGATTTTACTGGATTGTGGGTATGGAACTGCAGCGATATTGGCGACAGTTGGAGCGATTAGTAGGTGGATGGTTGGGAGGGGAATACTTTGGGCGGTGGGCTTGGATGGGGTTGACACGGTTGGAGATTCAGGGGTAGCGGCTGATGGAAAGGCGCTTTGGGCGGTAGTAGAATTGGGCAGGGAATGGGGTGGGAGGTTAGGCTTAGGCTGATTGAGAAAAGTGAAGAATAGAAGGAGATTTATGATAAAATTAATAGGAATGCTATCTATCTCAAACATGATAGTTTGTTGATATCTAAGGGCTGACAGTAGAGCATTTAGAGGAAATGGTGCACTACTGCGCAGAATGATGACATGCTCATACATAGATCTCCACTTGCCAAAGTAAACCAGACATCTGCAATCCCAAATTCGCTGCAAAGGCATAGATCTCCGCAGGATTTGCCTATACTTCCAGGACCATGTTGCAAACCGACCTTTGAGCGCAGCGAGGAGACTGGGGTCTTGGGGCTTGACCGCATCAGAAACAATCGAATAAGAGATACAAGTATCGCTCCGTTGGACCTCCGGAGGCCATTGCCGAGAGGCAGACTAATCAGAAGCTCAATTCAGTGCCTGATAAACCAAAGCTTCTATTTCCACAATCAATTCCTATAAGTATACACGAGTCGCATTTCATTCCTCCATTAGAGTCGATCCCATCCCAAGAACGCCAAATAATACATCTCATTTATCTTCATTCTCTTCCACTATCTTGCGTGTCCACCTGTAATAACCACTCAACTCATATGTCTTGCATAATCATCTCTTAAGTCTCCTCTTCTGGGTACGATGAGTGGATGCCATTGCGCCAAGAACGTAATTGCTGTTGTCAATGTCAGTATGATTCCTGGGCTCATTGCTTCTGTCTCCTTCTCCGTGTAATCTGGATCGATGCGATGGGAATACGTACCCCACATAATATAACAACTTGCGAAAGAGAGGATGAGGGAACTGCGCCAGATTCTGTATACCAACAAATCAGCCACCGATATTTCAGAAAATTGTCCATGTCCATCCATCCAGCCATCCATCCACGAATAGTCCAATGCAATATATCAGGGCGCAATAGATACATACGTTTGATTTTCGCCTTTAGGGGAGAGGATCCATGCTGCCGCACAAGCAAGCACAACAATAATGAGGCCAATGACGATACTCCAACTATTCAATCCATCTTGTTAGCTATGATTATGATCTCGCAGTTTCAGAATGTAATTGCACGAGTGGACAATGAGCCATACCCGTTTGCCATGTTGAATCTGTGATGATGAAGTCGTGAGGTCTGGGTTCGGAGGGTTTGGAGTTGCTCAGGGCGGTTGTCTTATTCGAGGTTGGTGATTAAATGATGGAGCTTGGTTCAAGGTTTCTAGGTACTACTCCGTACTCGCGCTAATGGTTTGGCTTGGCGCGTCAGCTCTTTCTTTTTCATTACACGCTCGTACATCAAAAATAATTTATGCGATCAAATCTATCTTCCTATATATTATTTCTTCACTGATTATTGATCTAACGATTTCTAATTGATTGTCGCATATATATGTACATTTTTTCTTGTCATTTCGATGACACTATGTAAAATTACAATATCGGTTCAAACTTCACAATCTAATTCTCGAATTTCAAGCCAGCCTCTTGTCTAACAGCTCCATAAATAGCAGAAATGTCACCAGCTTCTCCCTTATGGTTCTTAACTCCCTCCAAATGAGCATCTGCGACCTCGAGAGCCTTCATTTGAGTACCGGCGTTCTTAGCCAATGTCATAGCATGTCTTGCATCTTTTCTAGCCAGATCGACAGCAAATAATGGTTCCTCCCTCTTGTGGTAATCGCCCGACAACATTCTACCTGAGTATGCGGCATATGGACCTGGGAACAAAGTCTCGACAAGTTGATGAAGATTCTCTACGCCCAATCCAGATTTCTCTGCAAGCACATGGCCTTCGGAAAGAGCCTCAACCATATTGAATACAAAGGTATTTCCAATAACCTTCAAAAGTGTAGCTTTCCCAACTGGCTGTCCACCAAGATCAATAATGGCTTTACCCATAACTCCCTTGGTATATGGCTTAACCTTCTCTACCGACTCTTTTGGGCCCGCAAGTACGCAGATGAGCTGGCCACTTTCCGCCATAGCAGGAGCACCGAAAACAGGGCACGCAACAAAGTCACCACCAGCAGCACCAATCCTCTTAGCCAAATCTTCAGTGGTATCTGGATGAACAGTTGAACAGTCTACGAAAAGTTTCCCAGCAGCGCCATTCTTGATTCCGACATCGATTGTCTCGTTAATAGCAGCATCATCTCCTACGCATGTGAAGATGATATCGGATTTTGAGACGAGATCGGTAATAGAAGAAGAGACAGTAGATTTGCCGGACGGGAGAGAAGAGCTGAGATCTTCTGCACGTTTGGTAGTGCGGTTGAAGATTATGAGGGGGTTATCGAGGTTGCCTTTCTCGACGAGGTTCTTGCACATGCCCTGTGATATTTATGTTAACCATCGTCCATCTTCTGGAATGCAGTTGCGGGGTAGGTAGTTTGGGGAACTGACTCTACCCATGTTTCCAAGACCAATCCATGCTAATTGAAGACCCATTCTGTATGATTTTTGTATGGTTTGAAAGATACAAGAATGTACGAAGTAAATGTGATAGTGTGTGAATGATAAAATATAGATTGTCTTCTCTCAATTGGGATTTGAGACGGCTTTGAAGAGAATTTGTGCAGATACACGACAAACCACTCGGTCCCGATATTACTATAGATGTATGATCACATCGATTTTGATGGTACATCGGAGTTACTGTTATCACACGGCCGGAATGAAGCCGTTTGGTCCCACTGTTGACAAAGCAAGGGAAGACTTTGGGACACGCCGATTTTATTACTCACTCATGGTGACTGAACATCAGTCCTTCAGTCCTTCGTACTTGTTTTGGTGCAAGAATATATGGTTTTTTTTTGAGCCCTAACAATGCGAGTGTTGGCAGAATACTGTGAAGGAACAACCAAGTGCAATATGTAAAATGCAACATCGAATGTATACTGTCTACAAAGACCCAAGATATCTGCAAATGACGCTCTGCTAGCTCTCCGAGGGCCACTGCCGTGGAGGCAGACTATTTTAGACTACTGGCTACCAGTGCCTACCTCGGTATGCAAAAACAGCGAGGTAGCATGTTGCGTTCGACCTACTGCAGCATTGCTTAGAGTGCAGTTTGAACGTGCTTTTTTCTCCTGTAGCGAAGCGAAGAAGCCTCCATGGCAGTGACCCAGCGGAGCGTCGTATATCAGTACTCTTACCTATGGTGTAGGCAAGCTCTTAAGCTATTCTACCCAGGAACATATACATACATTTTTTGAAGATATATTATCTCTTCAAGGGAGGAACCACCAACCATCACACAAGACTAAATATCTAACTTCATGTATCGTCTACACACCCTGTCACCTGCCTCGCCTGTCTCGCCTGTACAGCCTTATGGTTTGATTTCATCAGATAAGATCCTTTTCTTGCGACGCCAACTCGGAATGAGCCAAAAAAAGGAAGTCGACTTGGTAGTAATTTGCTGATTTCCTATTAATAATTTTTTCGCCATTTTCAGACTTTCACGTGTGAGCTCCCACTGGTGTGTTCCTATCCCAGTTCGCTTTTATCGAAAAGCGTTATCGGATGAATAGTGTGGAGATATGAATCGACTTTCGCACAAGCACATATTATCCATTACTTCATATAATGAAAATGCCTCTCTTTCTTTGTTATTATTATTCTCAACAACTTATCTTCACTTTGGAAAACCATGATTTTGATACTTCTCCTTCCAAGTTGCTTTCAAATGATTTCTTCTGAATAGTTCAAATCAATATGCAATATGTTATTGCAAAATTTAGCCTTGAAAAAGGGCAAAGAAGCGGCTGGTCATAACGTGAGTCAAATAAATGGTTGATTCCATAGTGAGACATTTGCTAACATTCTACGAAGATTCAATCATTGACAAAGCATGGGAACTATTTTGTCCAAAGTAGTGATAGAAGACGTGCATATACCTCGAATCAATCTGCAGCCGATAAAGTGAGGGAAGAATTGGCAAAGGAAACTTGTGAAAAGCTCTCCAGTCAACACCAAGCCAAGAAGAAGGCCAAAGCTATTGATAGAGTGGGATATTTTCCATCAAACCATTCAATTGAAATGCTTACGAATTTTAGGACTTCTTTCTATCGGTTCTTGGTTCTTCCGCAACAAAACGCGAAGCTCGCTCTTACATTCAAAACTTCAAACCTCTAAATACTTCTCCCGCAAAGCCGATATCCCAAGAACCTGTCCACAAGAACACAAATGAGAATGGCGCAAACTTGGGAAGCATTTATACAGCAACAAGGGCCGTGGCAGAAAGTCCAAAGTTTGTGCAACAACCAGCAGTCTCACAATCCACACTGGGGGGCTCCATATTACATGTTGCTCTAGTGAAAGTTAGAGCTCCACAACTGCTAGATGACGAAACATTGAATGGGATTGGGAAAACTTTATCAAAACTGTGTAGACTTGGACTGATCAGTACTGTGGTGGTGGATTGCGAGGATGGAACCGATACCCACCTGAAGGTATCTGAATGCGAATGGAGGAATCGGATTAAAGAGCAAGCAGCTCGTGTTGTGACTGCCATTGATGCTAGTGGGACAGAAGCACGTCTAGTGGACAATGTGATAGGAATTGCGGAAGATGGATCCGATGTCAAGCAACAGCCATATCTGAAAGGCGGGGTACATGTCACATTTAGGGAGCTGTTGATGACGCCATTAAGACGAGGAGTACTCCCTGTACTACCTTCAATAGGGCATACGGACGCTACCCAAACTGCAGTATCAATCACCGCTAGTGATGTAGTCCTGGCGTTGACCCGAGAATTTGCTGGGTTTCGATCTCCGCAATCACCGGATGAACATCCTAATGTTGTCAAAGAGCACTTACAAGCCTTACAAAATGAGGTATCGCTTGATCGTCTAATTTTGATTGATCCTCTTGGGGGCATTCCAGCTTCGGACCGCAGAAATGGCTACCACGTTTTTCTGAATATGGAACAAGAATATGAGCAAGCGAAGCAAGATCTCATTAAAACAGGCGGATTGTATAGCGAAACATCCAGTCGGTCAACACGTGCAGAAGCAGACTCGAACTTTAATCTTCGCGATGATATCCCCCTTTCCAGCTTTACCGAACAAAAATCTGGCGAGCTTGAATATTCACCCCGACACCAAAATGATTCACCTACACAACAAGATCAAAGAATGAAATTTCATTTGGATAATTTGGAACTAGTTCGAAGTGCTTTGGCCATATTACCTCCTAGTTCTTCTGCTTTGGTAACCACACCTGATGAAGCCGCGAATTCCGGAAAACAACACGAGTTTAAGGCCGCTGGAGTTGGTACACGACGACAACGAAATCCATTGATTCACAACCTTCTTACCGACAAGCCAGCGTTTTCTTCGTCCCTTCCTGCTGGAAGGTTGGGACCACTGGATAAGAACGAACCAATAACCCCATCAACTAAATTGGCCCCAGCCACTTTTGCAAAACATGGAATGCCAGTGACCATTTTTCCCGATCCAAAGACCACCCCTTGGCAACCACCTATCGCTGGCGTTCCACAGATAAGCTTAACCGATCCTCAGATTGATCTACCTCGCCTGGTACATTTGATCGAGGACTCCTTCAATAAGAAATTGGACGTTCAGGATTATTTAAGGCGTGTAAATAATCGTATAGCTGGAGTCATTATTGCAGGCGAATACGAAGGGGGGGCATTATTGACGTGGGAACTACCACCAGGTGTTCCAGACGATGGAAGTGAAGAAAGTCGTAAGCGAATGGTGCCATATCTTGACAAATTTGCCGTCTTGAAGAGAAGCCAGGGATCGGGCGGTGTTGCAGATGTGGTTTTTAAATCTATGGTGAGAGATTGTTTTCCTGGTGGTGTTTGTTGGAGAAGTCGCAAGGTAAGAAATGTCTTGAATCCGTGGTCTTGATTTGGTGCTTGGTATTGATGAGACGACAGGATAATCCAGTAAACAAATGGTATTTTGAACGCAGCAGAGCAACGTTAAAACTGATGGATACGAATTGGACGATGTTTTTTACGACGCCGGAAGAAAATATGGATCAGCAAACATTCCAAGACTATGAAGCTGTTTGCAAGACCATTGAACCTTCTTGGGCGGATAAACAGGGAGTTCAGGATTGAACTCTGTACTCAGTGTGGGAGGAAATGGAAAATGCGGAGCTTGATACACTCATGAGGTACCTATGAACCAGACCAGGATGCGTCTTGCAATCGCCAAAACACCACGAATACTTTGGAAGCGGACATGAGTTTCGGCAAAGTGCTTGATACACTACATCATCCCAGCCTAGATGGTAAGAGTAATTTTGTACACGGAGGTAAAGATCGTTATGTGATCGGCACCACACTTATCAAACATATCATTCCATTATTCTTGGACGTTGAGTGCCCCGAGTGGTTTTGGACCACTATTTGGGCTGGTGAAGCGAGCTGGTAATTAGTTGAGGGGTGAGCCGGGCGTTGGTGGATGCTGTCAGAGCGGGAGGTGATATACACACACAACTGGTTCAGGATTACGCTATCCGAAGGTCGTTGTGGATCTATGTAGCTGCATTTGAAGATACCCTCGAACATCAATAACTACCGGTACCATATATTTGGCTCATAAGATCAAACCTCGCCGTCATGATTTTCACAGCAAGTGAGAGTTGCCTTTGAATACCAATGAATAATGTGATATAGCACGCGGTAAACAGACCTTCGGGTACAATATGAATAGAACTGGTCATACTCCGTACATAGTGAATGATTATTCCAAATTTGCCTTGTACGAGTTCGTATCAATCTGAAACAAAACATTTCAAGATACCCATAGCTATTTCCCATTCCATTGTTATCAGCTCTCACGTGAAGATTAATTTAGGCGAAACCTTTGGAAATCAAGCTGTCACTTCCATGTGCAGTCGCAACATCAACCTTTACTGCTCATAACTAAACAGAACCTACGAGGTATCCCACAATCATAAACCAGAGCGCATATTCGATCACAATAAACATACACACAATACAACAAATGAACATGGATTTCTCCAAGTTCCAAGCCTTTGGCAAGAATGTCTCGTAAGTACCAAGTTCTTTGCTCCCTTTCCTCCAGATATATATCATTGTGGTTTATTTACACCGAAGCTAATCTAATGCCTCACTCAATAGAGCCTCATTCACGCCTTTCGCAGCTCGAACCCAACAATATGTTAAAGAGAGATTGGGCCAATCTGATGATAAGGTGATTCGATTTAATCATGCGCTGTGAAGGGAAAGAAAGGAAGTCGTGAATTAATACTAAATGTTATGTTTTGATAGACACAACTCCCTCCCGATTATATTGAGTTGGAGAAAAGGGTCGATGCGTTGAAGAAGGTGCATCAGAAGATGTTGTCTGTTACGTCAAATTTCTCTCATGAGGGTTATGATTACCCGCAAAATTTGTCGGAATCGGTAGGTTCTTTTGTTCTTTTCTATCTATACGTTCGATACACGATTCAAGAATAGCAAATGACGCTCCGCTCGCTGGCTCTCCGAGGACTGCCGCCGCGGGGGCTTAATATTTGGGGCAATGTTCGAGCGCAGCAAGCTGCGGGGGTTTGGGGCTTGCCGTCATGATGATGATAACATCAAATCATTTCTCAAAATTAATGAGTATGATACATTTGCTAATGCATTATTTTCCAATAGTTCAACGACCTTGGCCGCACGGTTTCCGAAAAAGTTCAACTCCTCTCCTCTGCCACCTCCCCGGCCGAAGCTCAAGCTGCTCTTACAGCCCCTCCATCCGCAAAACCACAACCCAAAACCTTCAACCATGCCATTGCCCGCGCAGCCTTGGCCTCTAGCCAAATTCTTCAACAACAAAACTCTTCTGGAAATGAAGATCCCTTAGCTACTGCCCTTGAGAAATATGCTCTCGCAGAAGAACGTGTTGGAGAAGCAAGACTTGCACAAGATAGTCAAATTCAAAGTCGTTTCCTCGCAGGTTGGTCTACAACATTGAATACTAATTTGATGTTTGCGACCCGTGCTAGAAAGAGTGTGGAGAATTCGAGATTATTGCTTGATGCTGCAAAGGCAAAGGCTAAGAATCCAGGATGGCATTTACCTGGTCAAGCAGCTCCTCAACATGACGGTCATGAAGATGAAATTCAGAGTGAAGAAGCCAGAGTTGAGATTGAACAAGCAGAGGATGAGTTTGTTGGACAAACTGAAGAAGCTGTTGGTGTTATGAAGAATGTGCGTGTTAATTTTTGTGATACATTTCAGAGGGATCAAACTAATGCGCAAATCTAGGTCCTCGATACACCTGAACCGCTCCGAAATCTTGCTGATCTTATCGCCGCTCAACTCGAATACCACAAGAAGGCATATGAAATTCTCAGTGAACTTGCTCCCGTTGTTGACGGTCTCCAAGTTGAACAAGAAGTGAGACGTTCCGAGGCATTTTCTGCCTAATCCTCTTTTTCTTTATTTTTCACTCCTAGAATCCTTGAGCCATGTTGCAATTATGTTATTAGAATATCACAGTTCAGTTAGCTGATGAAGTGTATTCTACGCAGGCCAGCTATCGAAAAAGTCGTGATGGTGGAAGTGCTTAATCACCATCTAAAGAATATTGATACCAAAATGATACTCAATTCGAGATCAAAGAATGAAGTGATAAGAAATTGGGAAATTTGAGATGTGATGCGACGCGATGCGTTATGGAATCTTTTTTCTGACTGCTTTTTTTCTTCTGGCGATTGTAGGAAACTCAGGATTCGTTCGCTTCGACTAGGACTGGGAGTGAGGCTGGGTGGTAAAGAGAATATTTTCTGGGGGGGGGGGGGGAGCATGTAGGCAATCAACGTCGGTTGGGATGACATAAGTGAAACGGTGGATAGTTTTTCTACGTTTGGGGGAAATTTTTGAGAGAGTGCGTGCGTGGTGATGGTACTTGGTAACTGGACACCTGTCTTGTACGAATTGTATTGTTGGTGTGACTTTGGAAGGGCGCAGGTAGCTTTTTTTCTTCTTCCTTCTTTTGTAGAGGGGTTGGGGTTGGTTGGGGTTGGAAGATAGATAGATTGATACCTAGGTAGGCATCAATTCAAGTACTGATATTGATATTATATTTGTGTGATAGGTCGCCGAATGGAAATATGGGGGGATTATATGCTGTGAGTTGTATCCTAGGTGGATGGGATGTTCAATTGGTAGGCTGAGTTGGGTTTGTTTTACTGCAAACATGAATTTGAATATGGAGATGATTCTATGGACGCATGGCAATATGTGGGAGGTTTCTTTGTGCGGAATGGGGATGAGAGTTTTCTGGATTATGGTTGCAATATTGGACAGTATCGATGATGTGATATTCACGAAATGACCGTGGATGAGTGTGCTTGTTATCAGTGTATTTGTATTCTGGTTATGATAATATGAGATGGAGAAGAGGCAGTTTGATAATTAGATGGTGGAAGGTTCAAGTCTACGGACTGGGTCGAAAAGAGTGAGCTTCGAGTATTCCTGAACTTTGACTTGTTACTTTCGTCTATATCTTAAGTCTCATGTGATGATGGTTTGTTTCCTACTTGCTTGCTTGCATACGGTGTTTTGTTTTGGTCGTCGAACTTTTTGGTTCGAAGTAGATGAGATGAGATGATGTGTGGGAAGTTTGGTCTGGTATCTTTATTCGGTTGCTCGCTTGTGGTGGTCAGAAGGGTATGGTACGGAGGAGGTAGAATAGAGATAGAGTGAGGATAGTGTGTGTTAGTTAAGTATTTTGTTCATTTTAAGTAGAAGGGGGTGAATGAAAGGTACAATTCTGGGAGCAGGTGTGTAGAGTGAATCATGTTAGGGGAGTAGAAGGGGAGATGGGAATTGATACTTTTATAGGAAGAGGGATGCGAGAGATGCTTAGTAAATCTTAGGTATACAATATCATGGTTGGAAAGGAAATCAATGGTTTCTTGTTCGATGATGAATACGATGTTGAAAGGTAGAGATTTGTGTTGTATGTCTGTATATTGGAATTACGAGGTGTATTATGATAGGAGGTTTAGATGGCTTTCTTCTGATTCTCTGGCTGTCAAAGTGCAAGCTGATCTTTCTGGAGATTTGCCAATCATATTATCTGGAGGTCTATGTTGCATGTCTGTAGATACGAATTACGATGTGTATCCCAATAGGACTTTGAAATAGCTTCTTTCTAATTTTCTGGTTATCAAAATATACTATCTAAAGATTTGCATTGTATATATATATATATATATAAATTGAAATTTTGAGATATATTTCGATAGGACTTTTAGATATCTTCCTCCTAATTTTCTGAAAAGATAAGTA
This sequence comes from Botrytis cinerea B05.10, assembly GCF_000143535.2. Classification (NCBI taxonomy): domain Eukaryota; kingdom Fungi; phylum Ascomycota; class Leotiomycetes; order Helotiales; family Sclerotiniaceae; genus Botrytis; species Botrytis cinerea. The sequence continues at coordinate 1,897,582 of NC_037324.1, read as the reverse complement.
TTGGTATTGATCTACTAGCTTTGACTTGATCTTCCTGAATACTTTCCAACCATGCTATCTAGAGGTCTATATTACACGTCAGGATCTTCATTTTTTCAAAGAGATCCTAACAAGCACAAGAAAGAAGAGGACTTTAGTATGTTGATTGTCTAGAAACGCGAAGTTATATCGATATCTGATGTGATGAAGTTGCAAATATCGGAAATGTTGCACATCTACAACTTGAATTTACAAGGGTGGCCCCGAGAAGCCTTCAGATTGAAGAAATGTCCATCGCTAGTTCTTTCTACTGCTCGGAACTTTTCACCATTACAGAACATCCCAAGGACTAGTGAAGATTTATCATGAATACTCACTGTGAAGTTCTATCGAGGGGACTAGTGGTGGGTAAATGTAAAATAAGCTTTTGTATACATAAATTTCTTGGAATCTCAAGGTTAAAACGACACCGTTATATCCTGGTGAGTCAATCGGGTGTATGCAGATATACAATGAGAATGAAAATATTGGTGATGTTGTATATCCTATTCTTGTTACACTCATGATAATTCTAAGAAGTGCTAAAAGCCTCCTGCCAATCCGGTAACTTGACGCTAGTTAGGTCGATTACGGTGTCCTTGGTTGTAAATTCCAACTTTTACTCAATGAAACGTAGTGGGAGGTCTGGTATTGGCGGAGCGGAGTGGTGATCTACTTCGTAGTTGACATTATTGCTTTGACTATATCTAGTGCTGGAGTCTCCTACACGATTTCAAGATTTCCCTCGTATGTTTGGAGTCGAAAATGCTTACTGAAGACTACACTGGGATGCTACTCGGAACAAAGATTGTGTTTTATGATCATGGGTGGAAATTTGAGCCTGATGGTTTTCATTGTCAAAGGTCACCGGAGTGCTCATAGTTCCTCAAAGAACCCGAGATTCATGAAAGCGAGATGAGATGACAAGTTGAAGCTTGAGAGTCCGTCGAATAGGTACCCTCGAGTACTACGATTTGAATATATGTTTCAAAGCACCATGACTTGGCAAGTCATGGTCAGACTGTGACTTTCGGATGGAAAATCCTTTTATTCTTTAATCCACATTGTCTACACAATATCCTACAATCCCCACTAGTGACAAAAGAACACATATCTTATGGGTATAGAACCAAGAATTCATAATCAGCATAGCAATAGCTATAGATAGACTGAATCGATTAATGCTTTACTACTACTGACCAAGCATTGGCAATACCGATAGCTCTCAGAGGCCAAGTACACGTCTTTGGATCACCATGATATTCGGGTAGATCACGTTATAGCTTGAAGCAGAAATAACCTAAGCACAGGGTGGAATCGAGTATATCATTACGCTATCATTAAGAATGATATGAATTATGATGCACTGGAACAATCTCATCTGTCTTGATAACGTGAGAAAAGAAAGAACATCATGATATTGACAATTGAAATAATCATCCACTTCATCCCACCATCAACCTTATCTATTAGATCTTCCAAATTCGAGAATCATTTTATAATATGAGTGCAAGCCAAGCCAAATATCCCCGCGATCGGAATTTTCGGTAATGCAAGTCATGTGCAAGTCTAGACTCTGAATGATCCACTTTGAAATCAACCAACTAACAACTACGTATACTAAGTCTCACTTGCTTGGAACTGACATTATTGATTGGGAATCCAGCCTTCTTTTAGCGGCACTATGATTCCTCCCTATGAACCATAGAACAGTTGTGAGCACTCTTCATGATAATATTCATCAATTGTCCACATCATATTTGTAACAAGATGATAAACATATGGGCACTGGGAACCTTATAAAAGGTTGAATGAATTGCCACATGTCCAAAAATGAAGTCATCTAAAACTATGAAAGATCACCAATCAACGGCGTGTGATTGAAGTTTACTAAACCCAAAGATAAGGTGCTGGATTTTACTTCAAAGTAACCGAACTCGAAATAAGCTTTGTGTCTTGCCCCTTTTGGTTTGGGCCAGGCGATCATTATGGGGTAGAGCCAAACCAGACAGTAATTTTTGATAATGCTAAGGAAATGGATGATACTTGGAACCGTCAGGATAAACGCTATAGATTCTGATTGATATTGCGAATCGGCAGAGTGAAGTATAAGAAGGCCTTTGGTCCCCTGGTTGAGCGAATTCCACAAGAAATTTTATGAACAAATTGCAAAGTCGTAAATAGTACTCAATGTTCAAGATCTGACTGAAACTTCCCAATAGATCTTTGAAGCACAATTCAGGTTGTGAATAGCATCAAAAGTGCGTTTTCGACCAGAATGTATATTCCAGAGGAGCCGGAACTTTCAGGGGTGGTCGTGATTCAAGAATTGGCGCAGTCAGCCATGAAAATTATAACGACTATGCTTGGACGAACGCCACATCAATACCCAGACACTACTATCTATACCCGTTCTGAGAAGATTACTTCAGATAGGAACTCTCAGGATAGTGCTAAAACATGGATATTAGCCATAGCGTTTGGCGTGATGATTGCTTTCTTCCTTCTTCTCTTCTGTATACTCGAGATTAAGAAAAGGCTGGGACAAAGGAAAGACCACTATACTCAACGTCCCTTATCACGAACATCGACAACAATGTCACGAAAATCACGAAATGACACTCGCAGTTTATACCCAGTTTATTCCCATAGACCGAAACCGACGGGAGAAATGGGCGCTGCAAGAGCTGCATTGGGTGCTACGATTCTTCCATCTCCTATAGATGAACCAAGCGAAGAAGAATATACGACGAGCAGTCCGCGCAATCAAGGCTACTACCGACCAACTGGTGAGATAGGCGCTGCAAGAGCTGCATTGGGTGCTACGGTTCATCCAACTCCCATAGATCAATCAAGCGAAGAAGAATATACTACTACAAGCAGTCCGCGCAATCAAGGCTACTACCGACCAACCGGTGAGATAGGTGCAGCAAGAGCGGCACTTGGTGCGAGAGTCCAGCCAGAAGTTGAACAAGCGAGAACAAATAACGATAGACCCCTCCGATTTCAACAAAGCTATGTTCCCACTGATATTGGCAGTCGGGTCGTCTCACGTCCTGTTGAACAGCATGATTCCATATACACATTACGACCTGGCGAGAGTGTTGCAGACATGATGCAAAGAGTAGATAGTGAGGTACAACGAGCGGTCTCTAGATTTCCTATCTTCGCGAATAATCTACCCAGTCCCCCCCCAACAGCTCATCCTCCTCGACCCAGTCGATCAACAGTCCCAATGACAGTAGACGAGCAAGTAAGTCTACAAGTAGCCGCGTTTCCCATCTTCCAGCAAAACTCTGGAACTCAGCATGCAATGGCTACTGGAAGTAATCAGGAAGAATATCGAGAATCTACGACGATTACAGCAGCAAGCGCAAATACAGAAATGGATGACGGGGAATTGAGGAGGGAAGTTGCGACACTTCCTGTGTTCCAAAGCACAGCTAGTTACCGCCCGATGCCGACAAGGAGACCAGATCCGGTGACCCCAGGTTTTATAACTCCACCGCCAGCGTACTCACACGCTCCATCATATAGGGAATATGACTCAGATGAGGAAGCGCCAGATAATGAGGCAGACAATGCGGTTGATGATGAGAATCATGGGACTGTTCTTTCTAGTCTACCTCCGGCTTATTTCAGCGGAGATTATAGGCATTGAGTTGTGAATTTGTAATTTTAGCCTTGGGAATTTTTGCATTTGACAGGTTTGATGTATTATATGGCAATGGAAACCCACCAGAGCCATTAGAATAGGTGGGAGATATATAGTTTGAAGCAGTGGGATGGACATGAGTATTGAGATATACAAGGTCATTATGGAAGGATGGAGAGGCCAGCGGTATACACCGAGTGTCTTGAACAATCGGGATTAGGCCCTTCTTCTAGGAAATAATAATAATTCTTAACTTACTATTCAAACACGTTCCGGAAATGCACGGAGTCTTCATATGTTCGCATGGCAGTCAAGAATCAACAACTTTCAATATGCCGAAAAGAATTTGAGCTTTGATTATAACTTAACAATCTGAGGAAAGGTAACTTGCTAAATGCACCCCATGCACTAACCAGTATCAAGGAATAACGATCTTTATCGCACTGGGGTCCAGACTACTGGAAATCACCAACTCATAAACGATCATGGCATCTCTCTCCAAGCGTATTGCATCATTTGTGCTACAGCCAGAGCAGGTGATATCCCCTTGACTAAGGCCAACAGGTAAAGTGTAGCATCAATCCCACAGCTAATTCCTCCACTACTAATAACCCTAACTTTCTTGTCTAGACTCAATTGTTCCTTCACGTATCTGAAATTCAAGGACGCAGGATTCGGCACGACAATTGTTGGGTTGTAAGATGGCTTCTTCGCAGTATATGCATCGCAGATAATTTTGAGTTTCGGAAGAGTAAGAAAATGCGTCGTAGCGTTCAGACCCGAAAATATACCCGCAGAGCCAAGAAAGAGTGCCCCGGTACATATCGACATTATTACCCGCGGGCTTTGTAAACGAGGAGATGGACCAAGTCTTGAAAATGCTTTGATAATGTTGAGCATGTCTGAGAATGTACTATCTGTATGTGGATATAGATGAGGAAAGATATCGTCGGGAAGACCACCGGGTTGGATGAGAACATCATAATTCTCGAGGGTTTCAAAGGCTGTGAGGAAGGAAATGTGACGTTGGATCTTTGCTCCTTCGGCTGAAGTGATGATATCATGTTGAGCTGCGATTGTAAGTTTGAACGGATCTGCGCTGAGTGCGACATTTCCTAGCACGTCAAGAGGTCCATGAATATCAAGTGTGTTGAAAGTGTCATATGCGAGGAAAAGCACAGAAATTTGAGATGATTCTGGTGTGCCCTCCATTGAGGTATCTGGTTTGAGTGCCATTGAAGCTGGATACATCAGAGCACCCTTCAGAATCGAGGGATAGATGAAGAGATGGTTCGACTCTTATGATGATTTAATATATATGAGCTGATAGTCGCGTCTTGGTCATACGAGAAATACCACAGCTTAGACTTTGGAGAGACGAAATATGACACAGCTTACCTACTACCTACTACCTACTTAAACTATGAGTGAGTCCTCTTCTGATGAGCGGTGATGGGTTTTACAAAAAAACATTTTATGTGATCTCAATATATCTCTCGACAGGCGAAGATATACGCGATGTAAACAAGATAATTGCCAAGGCGCTAAATTACCCCGCGCCTGGTGAACATTGAATTTCTGAGCTGATGCGAAGTGGTAAAACATAACAACATGTTGTTATAATAATAGTATGATATGCTTCTTTAGCTACAATGTGTCATTTTCTTGTACCAGAATTCGATCAAATCATCTCAGCTGTATCGTACTTTTTTTTTCACACCAAAAAGCAACTCTTTGCAGGGGCATAGGCAAAGGCAATGGATGAAACGACTTACACAGAATGGCCAAGGTAAAGTGCTCGGTGTATGCAAAGATCCGGTCATGGTTTTTCATGCTGCCAATCTTCTATTTAGGTCTTACTATGAGGTGCAGCGTGCATAGGATGAGTTAAGACATGCAGTACAGCAGGGCGCCTTTAGGGGCAACCAAGTAACGGAATGGATTCCCACAGAGGTTTATGGCCAATCTAGTGATTTGGTCTGGACTCTTCAGCATCATTGCTCCAAATATTATTTTAGTGGTTCATACTCCACATGGTTATAACTATAGTTGTTCTTTGAGAGACAATATAGAACTATGCTGAACAGGACATTCACGCAGTGACAGGATCGTGTCACGAATTGCTTGGCGTTCAACTCGTACTGCAGGTCAGCATGCACGAATAGTGTCGTGTACTATGTCGCAACCCTACGAGGGGCAGCGAACTCTTCTCGGTTTCCGAAGCTGACTCTTGCGGTTCGTACGGACATAAGACAGTAGCCTAGACAGTTGGTGTTTATTTTCCTGTGGACGCAATAGACCACAGCTTGGTAAAGAATTGAGGAATCAACGGATAGGGAGAAAGAATCACGACACTCAATGGCATGAGGGCTTTCATGCTGCAAGCACTTCTCTTTTCCCTCTCTCTGCTTCCTCAAAATGATGCAGGTAATGCAACAAAACGCGATGTCACTTTGTACCTGTTACCTATTACCTACTTCTCTTCTTCCTTTGCGGTGCTTCGTGCCCGATCCACTTCCTCTGCTTCAAATGCAAGCATGGGCCACGTCAATCTTTTCTATGTTCCATGTTCCATGTTCCATGTTCCTGGCTACACAACAGAGAGGGGTAGAACCTGGTAGGTAGATCAAGAGCAATGCTGTTATCGCAATCAGGCATCCATCATCCAAATTGACCAAAAACCCCGTATCGCGAAACCAGCTGACTTCGTGAATTGTAACTGGAAATGATATTCGTTTGTGTTTGATTAAGTACATGATATACGCCTTTCGCCGCGTCTTCACGCCTTGCATTTGACAATTGATGACATGAGTAACAATGCTGCAAGATAAGGATATTGAACGCTTATCCAACTACTGCGGGGTATGCGTGGTATTCACCTCCTTGACATACTTGGACTATAAAAGATTTCTCTATCCAACGATATACAATGATCTATTGCAACATAACTTCTTTCTAGGTAAAAGGTTGCTCAAGTGGCTTTGCCAAATTATCAAGATGTCATCAACTTACACGACGACTTCTACAGCCACCCGCAAACCTTACCATGGCTCCTGCCACTGCGGACTAATTCGCTTCGTGATATTCATGAGCCTTCCACCTCCCGTGATCGAAGCAACGCCTTCTGCAAAAACTACCGTGCGCCTGCGCAAGTGCAACTGTACCACCTGTCATAAAATGGGTCTTTTCCACATCCGACTTCCGGATTCTCCAAATGATTTCATGCTTCTGAGTCCCGCAGGAATGCCGCATGAACAAGGCGGATGGCAGGATCAGGGGATGAGAAATTATCAATGTTTTGACAAAGAACTTGATTGGTGGTTTTGTGGTATTTGTGGTGTGAGACCATTCGCTACTGGATTGGATTTCCAAAATGGGGAAATGAGGACGGTGAATTTGAAGGAACTTGGAATAACCGAGGTTAATGGAGAGGAGGTCGGAGAAGGTAAAAGAGACGTTTGGATGTGCCCAAAGAAAGGAGAGGTAAATGGGAAGCCAACCGAGTGGATAGAAGGGAAGACTGGATATTTGTCTGTGAATGCCATTGTGTTAGAGGCGGGCCAGGACGGATGTGACTTGAGGGAATGGCATGAGAAGGGATGGATTAGTTACCTTGATATTTTGGATTCGAAGGAGGAAAACAGACTGGGTAAGCCATGGAGGGGCGGAATGTATTGAGCTAATGTTAGCTATGAGATACGGTACGATGTAAATTCCATTCATTGTAGGGAAGACGAGATGAGAAGATTTCACTCTAGAAATTGCGCGTGTGCATGTTTCATGACGTACAATTTATGACTGCTCAACAGAGGGGATATAATCTAGCTAAATACAAAAAAAGAAAAACAAAAAATCACAATTTACTGGGTACCCAATTCGGTTTCCTCTTCTCCACGAAACTCCTCACTCCTTCCTTCATATTTGGTCCCTTGTCCATTCTACTGTACCAATTTTGTTCAATCAATCTAGTCCCTTCCTCCGCACCAACACCTTCCCATCCCATCTTGATACCTTCTCTACTCACAATAACACTATCTGGACTGTTTGCTGCTATCAGCTCCGCCAGTTTGATAGCTTCCTCAACACTCTTTCCAGTTCCTACAACCCTATTGACCAACCCCCATTCCATCGCCTCTTCAGCCCCAAGTGTTCTTCCTGTCAACGCCATTTCCATAGCTCTTTGTTTTCCTACCGTCCTAACTAACCGAGTCAATGCTCCAGCAAGTGCCACAACTCCGATTTTCACCTCTGGTAACGCAAACACAGCATGAGATTCTGCAATCACCATATCTGCATTTATGATCATCTCACAGCCACCCCCAAAACAGATCCCGTTCACAGCACATATGATAGGTTTCTTTCCACCTCTCCGACTTAAACCTCCAAAACCAGATGTTGGTAATGAACGAGCTTGACTCGAGGCGGAAGTAGATAACGAATTATTGGAATCCCACTCTTTGAGATCTGCGCCTGCGCAGAAACTCCTCCCGACACCCGTTAAGATGGCACATCGAAGACCGGGCTCGGCGTCAAACCATCTGAAAACTCGATCGAGTTCGTTGTGGGTAAAGGTATCGAGGCAGTTGAGCGACGAAGGTCGGTTGATGGTTATGAGGAGAGTGGAAGCTGTTGGAAAGGATAGCAGTGTGTTTTTGAGGGGTGTACCGGTGGACATATTGTGGGATTTGCGATGGCGGGGTATAGTTGAAGGGATGTGCAGAGTAGAAAATCGAGATAAGATCAAGAGAGCAAAAGGGAAAATTGTGCAATGATTATCGTACAGATTTTAATTTACGTACCTAGTTGCTTAGATCTGCTGTAGCTGAAAATGCGTTGTCAATGATGGTGTCTCCATATTTTGTGGAGAAGATGCCGGAGACCTCGGTAAACTTGCTACAGGTCCGCAGGGGCATGTATCATAGCCTAAATACTTGAATGACCACGCTGTACTGCAAACTATTTTGATAGAATGGATATTGTCGATCTTCTATATTTTGAGAAAAGTTGTATTGTTCAGCCTTCAGGAAACTCTTATGTCAAGTGAGCAAGAGCAGTAACAGGCTCAGCATCTTCCTCTAAACCTGGTCACAATTCATCAGGAATTCTCTTCATCACAGTCACATAAGCCCATTCCAATGTAGAGTACCGAGCATACAATCTCACAGAAGCCCCAGCTCTTGAAAATCCCCTCGCTAGTTCCTTTGGCCATTCTTCAATATAGTTGCAAGTTGGCACCAAGATGGTGACCCCGCTTCTGACAAAGAAAATATAGCTTTGGCTACCCATTCAATCGGGCTCCATCTGAATAGTTCCTGGTCTATGTCAAACTGTTTTCTGCATATTTGTATTGAATCGTCACAATAACCAATGCCATTGTGAGTTGCACTGACATGAAGGAATGTACTTAGGACATCTTCAAAGGTCTTGTCGTTTGCAGCTTTCGTGATGGACTCCGACGAAAGGTGAAGGAGTGGAAACTTAATTTAGCATGTCTATATGCGTGCATTGATAGAATTTTCCCCTTTCCGGGAAGGAAGACCCCCTGCTTCAACCCAAGGAAACGTGACAAGTGATCATTTTTCTCCAGAAATGAATGCCATTTCTGCTCTAGGTTCCTTGGAAGACACGTATGATATCTGGATCTGCTTTCACCTGTTCAAGATGAATCTTGACAATCATTTCAGCAAAGTGCGCTGATCATTCTCTCAAATATGTCGGTGGAATTGACCTGTACACATCCGTATCCGCTAAAGCTATAAATCCCGCAGCTCTTCCAACTGTATCGATGTGAATGGTAATTGGCCAGCCATATGTCCTCAAGTCAGGCAGTCTTGCGTTTCTTGAGACTTTAAATGCAGATAAGCAAATTACTTGGAGTGGTGCAGCCATGAGATTGTCTACACTCGGACGAACATCTTTCCAAGATACTTAGGAAGCTCTGCAAAATAAATTGGTGCCAAAATTGCGAGATTCCATCTTTGAATCCTGTCGAGTCATGGATTTTGTGGCTGACACCTGAAACAGTTAAGTTGTTGGCTCGAATTTATGAATAGAATTACCATTATTCTGTTCTCGCCTCAATTGGTCCTTACTCAAACTTGTGGCTAAGTCCGGCTTCCAGATGTACTATTCTTTTCCTTGTATCGCTGAATCTACGCCTTAAGCCGGTATCTCCCCTTCGCCTAGACTGCACCACCCCAAGTATTTAAAGATCTGACTCGCAGTCAGTCATTCAGAAGCTTTCAGTATATGACGCAGATTCAGCATTCGATATATACTTGGTTTTTTGGGATGAGCTGTATGTTATAATTGAAATCAAGAATTGAAGCTTTCTGAATTCTGGAACGCATTCTGTTATATCCCAAGCTGCAATGATATCCAAGATCTGGATGTTGTCTACCTCTTCGGTGTTCCGAATCCTTCTTCCCACCGCCCCAGCCACAGGTATCACCTTGGACGCCCTCGTCCCTTCTTTCGACCCGCAATATGTAGCCCTTCCTTTCGGCTTTACTATAAGTGTTGCTATCTCCACCTCGCTTTAGTCTAGGAAAATTCAAATTTCTGGTTATATCATGGCTATTTATCTAGCGCCATATATGTTCTTCACAACGAGAGGATACAGGATGTTTGTTATTCCGTTATTGCCATTGAGATATATGGGCGCTTGTGGTTATTGTGTGTTTGTATGAGGGAAAAATTGAGGATCTGAGGATCTAGAAGAGTGATCTTCGAACATCCATTGTGTTCGACGAATAGTTGGAGTTTATGGTCTGTGTGAACAGGAAAGAGGTATTGAGGCGACCAGGAATCTGTGGTCCCTCTACTGGTATATCTCTCTATTGTGCGTTATAGTAATACAAATACATTTCACCATATCAGCACAGGACCTAGAACTTCTATCTCTGCATGTTTAATCTATCACATGCCAGTACACAATTTTCCCAATACAAAATTAGCGTTCTCGTTTTGCTGATAGATACATGAAGTATTTTCGAAGTAGCCCTGGCCGGAAATTCTAAAAGAGCTTATTTGCTAATTATTTGGAATAGTTAAGTGACTTGAAATTTTGAGCTGTATCTAATAAATTGTTTGTTGACTTGATATTTCATGTTCATTCCGTACTTCATGTGAGACCAGAGATTTTTCAAGGGAAACTCACGTATAGTACATGAACCCGAAGATCACAAAAGGGGGGAGAGTTCCAAGACTATTATGGCATATTGATCTTGCTCCATGTGTGCCAAGCAATTGGTTAACTAAGCAATCCTCTGTTGAGTGATTTCGATCTTCAGTCTTTAGTTAATTATTTGATAGTGTCGAAGTGGATGCTGTGAGAAGAATTTCATTACATCATTACAAGCTGATTAAATCTGAGCACAAGCAGCGGGTTAGACATTGAATTGATGAACTCTTTGTAGCTACAGGCAAATCCTTTCCAAATTTTCATATATTTAATCTGGAATCCGTTCTCCAATCCGTGAATGATATCAAGCACTACAGTATTAGGTGGAAATACATTACAGTTAGACATATCGTTCCTTGGATACCGACTGTCAGATTATAGAGAAAGTATTCTACTTGGAATCTAACTACGGCAATGTTTTATCAGAGATTGAAACCGCAGAGCTTCTCCCTACATATGGGGGTCTCGACACCTTGGACTTTTGCGACCCGATATCGTTCATGTGAGGTTGTCGAGGCGAGAGAGTGAAAATGTTTATTAGTTACTTTCAAAAATATGTATATACTTGCTTCCCCAAGTTGTGACAATCGAGGAAAAAGAAGAATAGTTGATGAAGTGGTAGGCGTTTAGAAAGTACTCAGGAAGAAAGATTTACAATGCAAGGAAAGGAACTACTAGTTTGTACAGATATCCATTGAATCAGCCTAGCCCAGAAGAAATTAGAGGATAAAGACACACAAGAAGATGAATACTGAGGTTAGAATCATAGATGAGAACCGAGCAGAAGTATCTGGACAAGAGGTGAGGAGAACCTGGGTCTTGCTAAGATGCATAGCTAATCCTCACGGAGCAAGAGAAGAAGCGTGAATTACCTAACCAGGTCTCATTCATATTTATGTTCGAGGAATTTACACAAAAGAGTCGAGGAGAGCTTGTATCAAAGGAAAAAGCATCAAGTCATTTTCTAATATATGATTAGTATTTTCTTCAAATAAAATGGTTGTTATTGACTGATGAACCATTATAATTTGACATTGAGGTATAATACAAAACAATAATCTTTGACATCGACTATTACTATGATGATCATCCCCCAATTTATCCCTATTTCCGCTTCCCCCATCCCTTTCCTCTCGTAATGACTTCAAAATGCCTCCATGATACCTATTAGCACGAGAGACAGAGAAACAAAATTAGCGAGCTCATGACGGCATCTAGTAGAATACAAAAGAAAGGGAAATCCGAAAGAGGCACAAATCAAGCAATGATTGAAAACTACACAAGTCAATGTACAAGCAAAATCCGACTCATTCAATCTCGAAGAAAATCACATGATTCCCAACCCAAACAAAATATCCCCTCTCGTTTGTATCTACATGCCAAGACCAACCAACTGTATCTCGGTCCCGATCACACACACATACACACATACCAGGATAAAATACGATAAATATCACATGTCAGAATTTCAACCTCAACCTCAATCTCACATAAACCGCATCCCCCATCCATCCTAAAGCAGTCAGCCGAAGATCCCCTGTCTAATTCCCCTCTTCTCGGCCACACCATCTTAGGATCCATCTTCGACATCTAGATCCATACCAATTCTTTACTCCTCCTTCCCCTCTTCGGACAAGCCGCACCGCAAGCCGCACTCCCATAAAAGTCTCCTTCCGTATTCAATCCAATTAAGCTAATTCGCATATCAATTTCTCCTTACCAAACTTCTCACCCACCACATCTCTTCAAACAAGGACAAGATCTTCAATGGATACGAAGAATCAATCCCGAGTACTGGCGACAGTGTGTGGTGCTGCACGCGGAGTATACGAGGATGCCATCCGTGATAAATAATTAGAAGGGAATAAATAAATATTCCGCGACGCATTTTTTTATTGATTCCTGATTACTCTGTGCATCTAGGCTTTTTCGAAATTCGGTACGCTACACGGAGTATCCGCCATCCATCCTATCCTCCTCCCAACCTTCCAAATAACGAACCGAGCTTCCGAGATGGTGTGCTGCAGGGAAGAATTCGATGGGTACTGTTACTACATTATGCAAAGACGTTAAAGATCTAGATTTTGCGTTTCTCTACTTTGTAGACATATGTAGGAGTACCATGAATGTAAATGCTACATGTCGTACTAGTCATCTTTTTTATTAGTAGTCGCGGATATCAAAATTTCGTGCAGGCTTGGGTGCTGATGTTACCCTTCATTCGGAGTTCATGAAGAAAACAGGTACCCGACCGGATAAAAGCCGTTTGGAATTTATCCGCACTATTTAGACATACATGAAAATTACCGCAATATTTGAGTATGCATGTGTGCGTGTTTGAAGAAAAATTAGCAATTTCAATTCTTCAAGTGTTAACTTTCGCTTCGTATGAAATTAACAAAAGTTGTTAGAAGAAAAGAAGAAGGTATAAGATTAAAAACTAAAGACTGGAAACTAAATCCAAAGCTGTAGATGTGATGCCATAAGATATACATCCTTTAAGACAATCCGTAACGACCCCCAATGCCTTTACTGTCCTATTCCTTCAGCCAGATCCCCACTCAAGTGCCGTCATGATTCGTGAATTTTTCGTCTTTTCTTCCCCTGGATACTATGTACTTGTAATTCCCTCTTAACCTTTACTCATCCAATTTCTCTTCAAAATTGCTTTTCCTCCTCGTTTCAGGAACCGGCACATTCTGCGCAGCACTGTCCCCAACACTATCTGGACCAAAATAATGCTGCCTCCCTTGTCCCACCCCCTGCGGTGGCGTCAATGGACTGACCACTCCGGATCTCTCAACCCCTTGTCCAATTCCGTGCTCCTCATCACCCGGTCCATCGATCTGTATCGCAGGCGTGGGTACATTCCCATAATCTCCATCTACACTTACACTCGCGTCACTAATCTGCCTCAGGTGAGTTCTTTCACTTTCAGTCACACTACTCAAATCACTATGAATCCTCTCTCTTGTGGTACCTCCTGCCTGCTCATTGAGTGTCACACTATCTGCGCGAGCAGGAGAAATGGGGGAGGATCTTGGACCCGAGCTTCGAGAAACAGTACTAGCATGCGAGTGATTGGAACCTGCGGATGGAGAATGGGCGATAGGACTTTGGTTACGGGAAATGTTATTCCAAACATTAGACTTTGGGGAAAAGGGCACAAAGCCTGTGTTGTGGAGCTCAGAGGGCTGAGATGTATCTGGAAGGCAAGGCTCATTAATTTCAGATCTAATAATAAAGGGATAAGGGGTTACATACCCATCATTTCGTGAAATTGTGTATCACCTGGCATTTCGACGGCGAATACGCGTGTATGATCAGTATCAGCTTCCGAAGATACCGCATTGAGTTCCGTTTCATCAGTTGTGACTGTAGGAGCCTTTACATCTCTAGGAGTAGAATAAAGCCATCGGAGAGTACGTCGGCGATTTTCATACATAGTTCCAGCTTCACTTTGGCGATCCGCTCGCGAGAGGCCAAAAATCTTGCGACGACGATAGATGATGAAGGCTAAAATGAGAAGGGTAATGAAAAAAAGACCCAAAACGACACCCAAAACAGGCCCAAGGTATGCAGGTGTTCCTGATTTAGTAGCGACGGGTGTAGGGAGAAGTGTTCGATTATTTGGAGGGGTCGATGAAGCTGGCGTATATGGATACCAATTTGTGATTTTGGTTGTGTTGTAGGCATTTCCCAATAGCTCCGTCATACTTGAATTTGTGAACCCTCCAGATGGTTTGGTTTGTGAAGCGCTACCAGTCCCAGAACCTCCAATCACAGATACAACTTGGCTGGGTACAGTGTAATTGCTCCAAACCAAAGGGTCATAAGAGTCCAGCCATTGAGGGTCACTAAGATTGAATATTTGGATTATGCCACCTTCAAGGCAATGTGGGACCTCAGTAGTAAGAGCTGCGTATCCACCTAAAACGATCATTTGGTCTGGATATGGCTTAACACACTTGTGTCCAGCTCGGCCGTGAGTATCACTTCCAGTGTAGACTTTCGTCCAGATGAATGAAGGGATCGAAAGAACATAAACATCATCCGAGAAAGGTTGCGTGGGTTGAATGCCATCATAACCTCCATACCAATATATGTTGTGGCTTGAACCATCTTCGGCTGATGCAACTACAGTACATCCTTGGGTCAACGCCCCTGGAGAGTTTCCGGATGTTTCTTGTTCGTACCAAACTTTTTCAGCAATGTCGTAAATGGAAACAGTCGTCATGAAACCGGGACTTATTTTACTCTATCGACAATCAATAAATGTGTTATTGAATGACAGAGAGACGACTCACGCTTTGTTCATTGATAGAGGCATTGTTGACCTGGACAATGCTAGAATAAGATGGATCAATAACTCCACCAACTGCTACCAATATTCCCTGATTCGAAACGGGAATCCACGCAATTTCAGGATTAGCACGGCCTGGAACAGTCGACGGCAAGGAGTCATTAGACCACTTTGGTGCGGTTTGACTAGCCATATCAATGCTAATTAAAGTTTGAGACGTCACATTTGCTAAATAAGACGCATTTCTCGGGCTTGGCTGTCTATAAATGGGTCCAAAGCTTGCGGCTCTGTATCCCGAAAAGTAAAATCCTAGATTTTCGGATGGAATGCTAACGGCTCCTCCGTACGTCACATATCTCGTCAAGTTTGTTGGTAGGTCGACTTGTTCAAAGCCTGGGTTGAATTGTTTAAAAGGTGTACCATCTGAGTAGACTTCGTATGATATGGCAGAGTCTCCATCTGGCGCTGAAAAGGCACTCGTGAGAGATAAAAGCCCGCCATAAGTGTACCATTCTTCGTCGTTTGCAAACATTGCTCCATCAACATAGTTTGGTCCCAGATTACTGGCGGATCCCCCATTCGGAGCCTTCGAAATGGTTGTAAGAATGGAAGAGATATTGTCTGATGTGTGAAAAGAAGTGCTAAAGTTGAGGAGGTATACGAGTCCAAGTGGATTTCCTTAAAGAAAGTAAGTATAATCTAGATATTCGAGCACTTGAGCTTACCATCGGCGAGGGGAGGATCGTATGTCCCATCGCTCATACCAGGCTCCCAGTACAACTCTCCTCCATCAATATAAAAGGTATCTCGTACCACCGCAGCTGGCACCGTCAATTGCTGTTGCAGCGGAAAAGTTTAAACGTCCAAACGTTATGTTCGCAGAAACGTACCTCGGGGCGATGTCCAGTAACACATTGTCGTATTCACCTGACCTTCAAGCCATCCCGCTTCTTGTCCCAAACATAATGGGACGAAAGCGCCAATCCAATAGACGAAACTCGAGCGAATCATTATAATTAACAATTATGAAGGTTGGAGAACCTTCTTTGCGCGGTGCTCTTTAGATTGAGGATTAAAGAGACCCGGCGCATCGCAGAACAACTTGTATCGTGGATGTACCTGCACTAATATTTTCTCTTTCCTTCACCAATAAAGATCGATAAAGATTATTGCCACTTCCGCCACTCAAATCAGCGATGCCTTGACTTTAATGCCTGATGTTCATCGAGACCGAGCTAGAATTCAGTATCCAAAGATGACAATTCTTCTGACTGTATCAATCAATGCACACGCACGGAAAGGAAAAAATGCGACCCTACCATCGGCTCAATGACCTCTCATGAATGTGCCCGCTCTGGGTGGATTACTGGAGATCGACTGAGGATTGGTGGGGAGCATGCTTGAACTTGCATGCTGCAACAGCAGGGTAACTCGACGGAAAATCTGACAAGGTATGAAATATTGATACGGATTGGGACTTAGCCACCAACACTCCCTGCAATCCATCAGCCTTGTGTGGGTAGAAAAGAATCCAGCTGATGCCAACGCAAACTCATCCGATCTCCATCGTATCCAACGAAAAGTCGTTTCGAGAGGATATAAATATGAGTTGCATGTCTTCACTTCCAACACGAGCGGGCGTGGAAAGTGGCAGATAAATGTCAGAAACCAGTACATTGGTGGTTTACTGAGTCGGTTTCATAAGAAACTACATTTGTGGTGTCTCACGGGTGGTTGCTGGATCATTGAGTCAAAAAAGCCGCGAGTACGAACGATATCGGCATTCTGCCCATGTGCAGCGATGCGATGTACTCTCTGGTAGGAAGCATGATGGCAATAATGACATGGTTCAGTAACAGCAGCAGATTCCTTCTCAAGTTAGGACTGCGAAAGTAGGAAGCAAGCAAGCGGGTCAATGTTGATATTGGTGTTGGTGCTGGTGTTGGTCCTGGTCGTTGGTCGTTGGTCGTTGCTTACGGGGTCGAGGGTCTTTCTCTTGAGTGCTCTTTTTGCCTGATGTGGGCTACAGAGCTCGATAAGGAACTTAGTCTGATAAGACAATGCGTTAAACCCAATCAGGTAAGTGGCTTGTGGGACCATTGGTGGTCATCAATCCCACCTGATTTCGGAACACAGCAGTATAAACAACACTAGTAATCATCTAGAGACTAAGAGATACTTCATATATACTTAAATAACACCAGGCAAATTTACAGTTCGATTTTCATCCGATGATATTCTCCATCTAAATTCAATACACATCTCGAGATTTCACTCACTACATCGAGAGCCCTGTTATCTACGCCAGTTCTGAGTTCTAACTGCTTCAATACGCGTTGGGTAGCCGAGCTAGCATTTACATCAGAGAGTACGTACATTGGTTGAGCGAGATGCATGTCTAGAATCTATTTTTTGAATCCTACCAAATTCTAGATTTGTCGTTTGACATTCCTGCCCAAGCCCTCTTTTTGCCAATTGGCCATTTCCATGTATGCCTCTACAACTTCTTCCTGTACAATTCTCCGCCACATGCTCTTAACTTAGCAGCCGCCTGCTCTGGAGTGATATCTCTTTGTGGTTCGGCCATTAATTCATATCCGACCAGGAACTTTCTCACGGTTGCACTTCTAAGAAGAGGAGGATAGAAATGCATGTGCAAGTAAGAAGCATTGATCTCCTCCTCAGTACCTTCCAAGGGAGCTTGGTGAATGCCGGAGCCTATGTCGGTTAGCTAAAACTTGCCATGCTATAGAAGAAGAAACAATGGGAGGGGTATATGCAGATGCTCAAAAGAAAATGAATGCACAATAAGAGTCGAGGATACTCACTGTAAGGAAAGCTAGTCTCGAACAAATTATCATATCTTCTCGTGACTTCCGCAACAGCCTCCGCAAATCCCAGTTTCTCTGCATCGTTCAAATCAACTAGACCTCTTTTATGTGTCTTACTAATGATCATAACCTCAAATGGCCAGGTTGCCCACCATGGACAAACTACCAAGAAGCTGTCATTTTGAAATACGATTCTTTCTTCCTTTTCCATCTCAAGCTTAACATAATCTTCCAACAAATGACGACCAGAGTTTTCCTGTCGATATTTAAGAAGATTGACGAGTTCGGAAGCAGGCTCTTCAGGCAATCCAGTCGTAGTCCAGATTTGTCCATGAGGATGAGGATTCGAACAACCCATTGCGGCACCTTTATTCTCGAAGATTTGCATCCATTTATACTGTTGATTTGGGGCTCCAATATTATGACCTGAGGGTGCAAGGGTGGTAGGTTGAGCAACACTTGCCAGAGGCGATGAAGGAGACAGATGTGCGGCGTAGATCTCTGTCCATGTCTGTATGACGGGAAGAATCTGAGCAGGAGTGAGGTCTGCGAGTGTGAGGTTGTGCGAGGGAGAGAATGTTAGAACATAGCATTTTCCTGTAACGGGCTCCGCGCGTAGAAGAGTGTTCGAGAGATCTGAATGTTTGCTTGTTGTTAGATGTCGTCTTGGTACATGGAAAGAAGGGCAAGTATCCAAGTTAAGAGGGTGGAGGGCTCAACAATATGAGGGCAAGATTATAAACGGACCTTTTGATTCCCCATCCTGCGCATACTCAGCTTGAACCTCCTTAACCGCACTGTAATCATTCACAAAAACGAAAGTGTCTTTGTACTGTGGGTTTGAGTCTCCCTGCGCGCGT
Organism: Botrytis cinerea B05.10; assembly: GCF_000143535.2. Taxonomy (NCBI): domain Eukaryota; kingdom Fungi; phylum Ascomycota; class Leotiomycetes; order Helotiales; family Sclerotiniaceae; genus Botrytis; species Botrytis cinerea. Next base: position 1,878,732 of record NC_037324.1, on the reverse strand, counting down.
TTATTTCCTGGACATAGGTAACACTATAAGATGCATTAGTCTTCAGTATTTGAGTCGGGAATATCTTCGGCATACTGCAGCGTCATATTCCGGAAGTGTAATCTTCGAAGCCGCTTCTTGCTGTCCTCTTCCATAGATGTTAGTATTTATCCGGGGCGACTTTTCATGTTTCCAGAAAGATTCAAAAACTTACTGCCATGGTCTCTTGGTACGATGAGGGGACACAAGAAGCCAACTACCCCGCAATGGGTTAAATCTCCTGTGTGAGATGTCGTCTAGGATCTTTTCTGGCATATTTCTTTTCGGATGTCAAGGTAACGCCAAAATATGTACAGGTTGAAGTTGCAGAAGGAGAGTGTTCGAATTCTTTCCAATGAAAAAATTCAAAATAAATAAACACCTACTAGGTAGTAATCTTACCTATGTGGTTCCTTCCAAGTTTTTTTTCCTATCTCGACCTTCCACTTTTGGTTGCTCGTGATGTTACTCCGCAAAATCGAATGAAATGGCGGGGCTTAACTTTGTTCGGTTGTTTATCCGCGAAGTGGGGTAATGAGGATGTCAGAGACTCAGAGGAAGGGAAATTACTTTTGGGCAACCACAGCAAAATTCTCTTAGGAACTAGTCGGCCGCTGGAAGAGCCGACTAGATATTATATCATGATTCATGAGGCTCTAGATCAGTCTGAGGTGAAGTGATGTGGTAATATTATAGAGCAATTAATGTGTGTTGTGTGTGTATGAGTAAGCACTTAGCAAGGCATGTGATGGCATGATAGGAATAGATCAGTGGTGGAAGTGAATGAGAAAATGTGTGGAAAACGCGTGGTATATTGACGTGAAAGTGTAGTGGAAGTATGGTTAAAAAGATACGAGGATTTCCGATAAAAATATGTTGTTTGCCATAATGAACGAATGATGAGGTTTCAATAGGATTGAGGTCGGGTTTAACGATTTTCCTTAAAAGGGTGCTTAAGCGAGTATCCCACATTTCATCCCTTCATCCTCGAATGATAACGATAGGCAATGCATGTTTGCCCAATCGCTCCTTCAACATATGATCCACCAAGCATTTAACTCCACTTACCGTACCTCGCACCAACCACCTCTTATTTTCCTTCCTTTTCTCGGCCTCCCACTCGACCTCCGTACGACCTACTGCTACTCTCGGTTCCTCCATTTATTATCCATTTGGTATCTCTACCCGAATACCTCTGACCTACATATGTGAATATCGTAAAATTGAGGCAACGAAAGGCTGGAAGCGATCACCTGCGTGCTCGATCGTATGCAATCAAGCCATCATGATGGCGAATGTGAGAGTGAAAAGTGGAAGAGTGAATGTGTAAAAAGTGCTGCAGTGAGATTTTACCTAACAGCCTCAAGACCCTCTTCCGACTCATTCGTCCAATACCCAATACCCAACACTTACCACCCCCTCTGCAAAGTAAGCAGAAGTCCACTGAAAGTCTAGCACGTTCTCCACTGCCACTCAGCCTCTTATCACGCTCTGTCACCTGTCAATTTCTCATTCAACCGCTTTGCAGATTCTTTTGACAACAGTTGGTAGGCCACAAAAAATCTCCATGGTTCATTTGATTCAGCCAAACTACCCAGCTACACGGAATAGCCCCCAAAATAGACATGGCTGCAATAATGCGGCAAGGTTAGAATTCCGGGATCTTACTTTCCAACAGTAAACAAACATTTTATTAACATGCCATTCTAGAAAAAATTGCTCGGTTCTGCAAAGAAGGTGGCAATCCGTTGTACGGAAGAATTTCCCGAGGGAAAAGGGCATGAACGGCATGGTCTTCTTGCTCCGATATCAATCCCCGTTATTCTTGCCATCCAAGGGATTGCATTAGGTTTATAGATCCGCTTGCAAAGATGCATATCATTTTCTGTTGAACAACAGTATGCAAGGATCGTCTATCGCATGCGAGGATGTTTAGTCAAGGGTAGGTACAACATGTACAGTAAAATGTGTTGTCCTATTGAGGCTCATGGGTTTTCTTTTTCTTTTCCCGCGTTGCTCTCCCAGAAAATGACCTGCTCTAGTCTCAGTAAGACGAAAGATAGATGTTCCATTTCTTTCTCAAGTCACCACATAGCCCCTGTGCTAATCCACGTACTACCCTTCGATTTTATTATCTCCTCCCTTGACCCTGCATCTTTTTCATATCACGAATTTGATATTCAAAGTGGGTTTGTCAAGGTAACGTGGTGTATTCGTAGGTTCGTAATGTCTAGGGTCCCCTAGCTCTTTTCCGTTTTGAGATTTTTCTCTCACAACAATATCGTCTGGACTTTTGCTCGTTTTACTTGTCTCTCTTGTTGTTCAACTAGTCCTCGTGGGCTTCCTGCACCTCTTCGGAATTCTTAAAAGGTTACCCTGGCAATTAGATGGCTGTGAAAGTTGTTAATTGACTTCTTGATTGGTCGCAAATCGCCTCAATTGGACTTTCCGAACCTTCAGCCTTAGAGCTGACGCACCTGGGTCGTATATTATAGTCAGGCACATCAACTAATATAGGTTTACCTGCAGTCAATCGTTCCTGAACCAAGTAACCGTCGTCTCTTTTTCTTCGCTCGTTGAAAAAGATCTCAGCATTATTGCTGTTATCTACACTATCGTTAGTCTATATCGACAGGACGGCATTTCAAAATGGTCTCCAATTCTCGGATCGTAATACTAATAGCGGGGTTGATCGGGGTTGTACAAGGACAGTATCTGAATACAACCGCGGCGATTGTGACTCCAATAACACCAGATGGTCAAAGACATTCTTCAACGTGCGAACCACAGACTGTGACTATCACATCTTCCGGGGGTGGATATGGATATGGGTCATGTCCCACACAAACTATTACATCAACTCAAGTATCTGTATCGACAACTACATGTTGGGAGACTACTACAATTGAGTGAGTTCTGATCTGCAAAAGCAAAGTAAAGATATGCTAAACGCAGTCTAGAAAACCAACCACAATTGTCTCGATATCTACATCTACAGCATATCAAAACCAAACCGTGAGCGATATTCCGCTTGGAAATAGGAATAGGCATTAACTGGGAGGCAGACTACAAAGACAATTACCTCAGAGGTTGGAGGTGGTTATGGGCCTGGGACTACAGTGAGTTGGGCGTATGGTGGAGAAAATAAAAGGATATCCAATTGACTTAGAAAAAGGTTACCGAAACTGTTACTCTGACCGCGAGCTCAATACCAAGTGGTGGATATCCATATGGAGGAAGTACTGTGAGTGAATCTGATTCCAGAAATCAAGCAAGGGATTTACTGATGAGTTTTAGATCACGGAGACAATCACTCAAAACCAGACTGTAAGTTTTGGATACAATACAATTAAACAATATAGTTCCGCAGCTTACACAAATTAGATAACCAAAACCGTCGGTGGTTATCAAACTGCAAACCAAACTGTAGGATCTTCCATCACCATAGCCACGAGGATACTGGCTGATATACAATAGATTACGGAGAAGACTACTGAGACAGAATCTTTCACAACAACGTGAGTACTTCGAATCAGTTTATCTATCAAGCTTGTTTTACTATCTGGAGCTATCTCAATGTTCAGAAGAGGTTGAATTTTCTGGAGTCTTTGAGCATTGGATTGTAGTTCAATCGAGGATTCTATTTTAATATTCGGAATAATTCCAGATTTTGGAGGGGTTTGAATGTTTGGAATATTTTGGAAACTTGAATACAACTCAGACTATTGGGTACCCTGCTGAAGAATTATACTTATGAGATTTCTATACTCCGTTGCACAAAATTTCAGTATCAGAGACTTTGCTAACATTTGACCCCAGTGTTCCCAGTATCATTTCAGCCATTACGACCCTGACGGATGTTATCACAGTGGTGCGTATTCAAGACTTTATTCAAAGTTTATGGAGCTAATATTGATAACAAACAGACCAACATATCTACAGCTAGCTTTACCGAGATTGATCTTGTCACGACAGTAATTTGCTCTGAGATTCCCTAATTTACCAGTGCTAATTCCCATGCTAGACTAAAAATTACAATTTCACTGCTACTCAGGTGGACCGCACAACTCAAACTAACACCATCACCGATGAGGAGACAACAACAAGTTTCGTTTGGCAGACTACCATATTGACAGATGTGATCACAACGTCAATCCCATACACGACTACTTTGATTAATAGCTATGGATATCCAATTACGATGACTAAGTATAGTACCCTGACCACTACTGAACGATATACTTCCAGGTTTACTACCACGACGACTAAGGATCACACGACTACAAAACTAAAGACAGTGACAACAACTTGCACAGAGTTTGTTCCTATCTTCATAACCAAAACGATAAGTGGTTCTCTCACGACGATCACATCGTATTCCGCAACGACTTTCACCTCACTCATTACTACCGGCACGACGGATTATCAGACAGCCACAATCACATCAGAAACAACTGATTACGTACCAACAACAATATATCAGCCTTCGACGTATATTACCACCCAAGATGTGACTGTCATCTCATCATATCCTGTGACTATTATTAACAATTATACACTATGGGAAACTACTACGAAGGTCGAGGTATCAACATATGAAACAACCAGCACGGTGATTTCAACGACTTCAATACCTTCACCCACAACGATTGATGTTTATATCACCACTACCGTGGATCATCTCTTCACATCTGTCTCCACATATACCTTGAACACAAGCTATCCGATAACTGTTATTTCCGACCACTCTACTACTTACACTCAATATACTACCGAGTACTACACTAGTCGGGAAACAACCACATTATCTACGACGACAACGGATACTGAAACAGACTATGTGACTACCACCTCATATGTACCTACTACGACTGTCTCCACATCGTTTATAACTACCAGTATACCATATACTGTTATATCTTCAACAACTTTGTACATTTACAGCACTCAAACCTCTCTGGTAACACTCACGACTTCCGTACCTATTACAATTACAGATGTTTCGACCCTAGTGTCAACAGATTATGTGACTACGACCTCATATGTGCCTAAAACAACCATATCTACTTCATTAATCACCACAAGCATACCTTATGCTGTCGTTTCCTCGACAACCTTGTACATCAACAGCACTCAAACGTCTCTGATAACTCTTACGACTTCCGTACCAACCACTGTCACAGACATTTCGACTTCCATCTCAACTTCTGTATCGATTTCGGATATATACGTCTACACAACTGTAATTGAGACCTACAGCACAACGGACACATCCTACATAACGACATCTTATCCATACACTGTAAGTGAGACAGTTATAAGCGATATAACTCACAGCTTCACGGATTATATCACTACGACGATAATAGATTTGTCGACTTACGTCAGTCTTTCTACTCTCACAACGAGTGTAATCGTGCCAACCACCACTACACAAGTCTCGTTGGTCCCAACAACCATCACGGATTCATATTTTTCCACGGCTACAGTCACGAAGACGACTTCATATCCATTCACTGTGGTATCCTCAACGACCGAATACAGATATAGCACGTATACAACGGTTTCAACGTATACTAAGACGAGTACAAAAACTACTTCGATTCCATACACCACGACGGAGATCATTTCGGTACCAACTACTACGACCAAGACTTCCCTTGTCCCAACTACAATCGTCTCTTCATATTTCTCCACCTCTGTTTTGACTGTTTCGACATCTTATCCTTATACCGTCTTTGAAACGATCATTAGTTCAACGACTTACTATTCTACCTCTTATATAAGCACGACTTATACGACCACTCAAGAATTAACTTCTATGTCAACACTCACTACTTCAGTCTGCCTTCCCTTTCAAAGAAACTTTTGATCAAAGTACTGATTTTCCATTAGGTGCCCACGACGACAACCGAGACTAGTGTCGTCACTAGTATAACCTCGGTGCGCGCCCCTTTCACACAAATTTTCCAGCTTTAGCTAATGAAGATTCAGGTCCCTACTACGACAACTGAAACTAGTGTATTTACAAGTATCTCAGTCTCAGATATCTACTCAACCTATAGTACAACCTTGACAGAATTGAGCACGATCAGCGCTACTTTGACAGAAATTTATCTTTCAACGATAACCGTTTCCACTTCATATCCATATACTGTATATACCACAGTTGTTAGCGACTATACGACTACCTCAACTCAATATGTCCCAACAACATATACGCAGGTTATATCCACGACACAGTATATCCCAACAACTTATACGTCATTGATTACAAGATCTGAGAGTGAGTAGGACATTATCAAACTATCTAGACTGTTGACTTACCAAAAAATAGCAACCACGGCCACAGCAACTGTAACAGATAGTGAGAGTGAGTGCCTTTCAAAGTTTGAGAGTTGGAAATAAGAACTGATTGGAATAAAGCAACAACGGCTAGCTACACAACCACTGATTTCCAGAGTAAGTCGACATATCTTATGCTTCCTATGTATACAATGCTAATCCAATTTAGCTACTACCACAACAGCAATATCTAGTAAGTTTAAAGCGATGAGGCCTTTTGATTTATACTAATCTTGCAGCCACAACTCTCACCTCGATCGATATCATTATCATTCCTCCCGTTACCCTTACTACCTCAATATCTGGTACTCCAATCACGATCACGGAGCCCGCATCAACAATATCCGTTACCAAGACAATTACCTCTGAACTATATATCACATCGTTGATTACCCTTCCTGCCAGTACTGTTACATCGGATATTTATATTACAACTTCAGGTAAAACCCATACCATTGGCATTCTAAATTATGTTCTGACAATTTCTAGTTCCCGGTCCAACGATTACGACTTCAATATCAGGGTCTCTGACCACTATCACCTTGCCTGGTAGCACCTCCGTTTTGACAGTTTCAGGCCCAACGGTAACATCCAACGTTTACGTTACCACCTCGCGTAAGTCAAGGAACAATGCTAGATGGATTTGATACTGACTTGGTGAAGTTCCTGCTCAAACCATCACGACTTCTTTATCTGGATCTTTGACTACCATCACATTACCTGGTAGCACCACAGTTTTGACAGTTCCCGGCCCAACAGTCTCATTATCCGGATCGTTGACAACTGTTACTCTCCCTGCAGTAACATCGATTCAGATAATCCCTGGCCCGACAGTTACAACATCAATATCTGGTTCTCTGACAACTATAACCCAGCCTGGTAGTACATCAATTGTAACCCTTCCGGGCTCAACCATAACTTTGCCTGGATCAACCATTCCAGGCCAAACCATCACTTTACCAGCCTCAACAGTGACTCTGCCAGGATCGACTACTACACTCCCGGGACTAACTACTACCATTCAAGGATCAACTTTTACAGCACCAGGACAAACAATCACTTTACCTGGATCAGTAACTACTCTCCCAGGATCAGTAACTACTCTCCCAGGATCAGTAACAACTCTTCCAGGTTCAACTATAATCTTGCCCGGATCAACAATTCCTGGAGAGACCATCACCTTGCCAGGATCAGTCACCACACTTCCTGGGCAAATTACTACCATTCAAGGATCGACTTTCACGGCCCCAGGACAAACAATTACCTTACCTGGATCAGTAACCACTCTCCCTGGATCGGTGACAACCATTCCTGGTTCAGTCTCAATCTCAACTGTCACTCAATCCATTGCAAGTCCAACAATTACCCTCACCCAGGCAGGATCGACCATAATATCAACTCTCCCAGGTTCCGTCAGTATCTATCCAACAACCATAAGTCTCGGCGCAACCTTGACAGGATCAACAGCATACATAACTGAGCCCGGATCCACCGTAACCGTAACTGAGTTGATAACCTGTCCATCACCTACAAATTCCGGTTCAGTAATTCCTCAAGACTCTAGCTCATCAGCGGTTTTCGGATGCTCACCAGGATACGTTTGTAACCCACCCAAGCCAGATCATTGTGCTTTGTGGGCCGATCCACCTACTGCAGACTATCTTTGTGAAGCCAAATACTGTATTCCATCTCCCAACACAACTGAAGTATACTGGGCACAAAACCAAACTGGGTATTACCCGCCATCAGCCGGGTACTTCAATCTTAATCCCAATGCATTTGGTCTTAGCTTTGGCATTTTCATTGAGAAAGTCGTTACCGAGGTCGTCATTGGCAATGAAGGAACTGAACTTGTCAAGACCTACACTACCGGTGACTGGACATCCCAAACAGATATTTCTCACTACCCAGTCGGAACCAAAACCGGACTCTCCACCTCCGCACTCGCTACACCTTCCGCTCCAGCCCGTCGCGGACTTCTTCCCCGACTCTTTGCAGGAATGCGCAAATCAGATACCGCACATCTCCACCTCCTCACCAAACGGGACTCTACTGTTGTTCCCGCAGTTTGCTACTCCACGTGTAACAATGGCTACGTTGAAGCGCTCAAAGTGGGCAAATCTCCCGCTCTCTGCGATTCCGACTCCGCATTCGAATCTGATTATGGCGCCTGTACAGCATGTATCGACGCGAATAGCGACACTGTGAAAGAAACAATGCAAACATACATAGAACCACAATTTGCACAGTTCTTGGATTTCTGCAGTGCCCAGGCACCACAGAGTGAGGTTGCGGGTAGTACGGAAACCCAGGTTGTGACGAAGACTGCCACCGTCCTACCGGTTGAGGCGAGCAGTAGCACAGTCAAACCAGCTGCCACGACCAGTGGTTCGAGTGCTGCCCCAAGCTCTAGCCCTAGTGCGAGCCCGACTGCAAGCGCTACCCCGAGTGTTAGTATTACGAGCCAAATTGCACCAGTTGATACATCTTCTACTTCCTCGACATCAATTTCCAGTGGCGGCACTTCCGTTGGATCTTCTTCAGCGGTCGTTAGCGTCCCGACAGCTTCTGGAAGTGGAAGCGGAAGCTCAAGCTCAAGCGGAAGTGGGACTGGAACCGGAACCGGAACCGGAAGCGCATCACCATCTTCAACAGGCTCGACTATCCACAGTACAAGCACCTCAGGCTCAGGCTCAGGCTCAAGCTCAAGCTCAGGCTCAGGCTCAAGCTCAGGCTCAGGCTCCAGTACAATATCAGCATCAGGATCCGGCTCGCGGTCTAGCTCGCGATCTAGCTCTGAGTCATCCATCCAATCCCAAACCTCCACTCCAACTCCTACAACAGGATCACAAACTAGTTCTTCATCCACCATCTCTGGATCTGCAAGCCCTTCGGGAACTGAACCTTCTCAAAACGTCGGAGCGAAATTAAGACCTTCAATATTCTTCACATTGATGACGATGTTGCTTGTGGGGTTCATGGGCTAGCAGAAATATGATTCTTCCTCTTTTACTTTCTATTATTCGATTTTCCGCTTCGGCATTTTATATATATTCTCACGACTGCACGACACCGACACCGAAAAAATGAAAAACATAACGAGCAACAGTCATATTTACGTATCATGATCACTTTTACATCTTATTTTTAAGCTTTTTTCTTTTCTTTTCTTCTTTTGCACTTTTTCCTTGTCTTCATGTCTCAATAGGACATGGTCGACCAAAAGACATGATGCACACGATCCTTATTTTTTAATCATGATCTTGACGAGGGAGAGAATGATACATTACGATCTTTCCGAGAAACATGGTATGGAAATGGAAATGGAAATGCCAAATCACAGTCTTTTAATACGGTATGAATGATGAATGCATGCATGGAAGGGAGGAAATGGACGGAGGACGATACCCAAAACACACTCATTTACGGCGTTACATTTGATTTCTGAGAAGGGAAAAAAGAAGAATGTGGCGAGTAGTAGGATGGGATAACTAACTGTCTTATCCGTCTACTTGTCAAGGGAAGGATAATGTTTGATTATGGGTGCGTACTCTCAGGTTGGGATAATACACGGAGGAATGATATAAAAAAGAAGGAAGAAAGAAAGAAAGAAAGAAAGGATGATGGAATGGGGAAAGAATGGCGGAAGGAAACGTGGTGAGAAAGAGGCGACTTTCTGATTCTCATGTATAATGTGGTTTATTAGCATGCGAGCTATATCATCATATGGGCCACTCCTTTTTATATACAAAATTCGTTTGTATGTAATCGTGCACTTTCTTTATTTAACAATATAATTTTATAAAATTTGATTTTAAAAAAATTATAATAATTGAATCATTTATTAGAAATTATAATTATTAAAATAATTATTATAGAAATAATATTTTTGTAATTAAAATCGTAACAATTTTCACTCTTTTTAGAATATAATAGAAATTTTCATTTGAAAATTAAGTTACTTAAAAACTGATTTTTTTATTATTATTTAATATTCTTCTTCTTTTTCAAAATAATAATTAGTTATTAAAATAAGAATATTGAAAAAGACTTAATTTTGATGTGTTTTCAGATGGCCTATATAGTGACATGACTCATATACTAATAGACCACGTTATATACTAGTCATCGGGAAAAAAGAATTTTTCAGATCATGGATTCATAGTAGCCTTTTTTATTTTTTTCTCATTTTTGAGATATATAAAAAAAATTGTTTTTATTTAATCTTTATAAAAGCCAGCGCTCAAACCTCCGATCCTCGCTATACTCGAGATTTAATTACAAATAATAATAATAATAATAATAATAATAATAATAATAATAATAATAATAATAATAATAATAATAATAATAATAATAATAATAATAATAATAATAATAATAATAATAATAATAATAATAATAATAATAATAATAATAATAATAATAATAATAATAATAATAATAATAATAATAATAATAATAATAATAATAATAATAATAATAATAATAATAATAATAATAATAATAATAATAATAATAATAATAATAATAATAATAATAATAATAATAATAATAATAATAATAATAATAATAATAATAATAATAATAATAATAATAATAATAATAATAATAATAACAATAATAATAATAATTTATAAACTTTACTAATCTCTTACTTCTAATTTATATAAAGATATTAGAAATATAATTAAATTTTAAATTTTAAATCTTAAAATCTTACAATTCTCTTTTCTTTTCTAAATCTCTTTCTTATCCTCTTTTCTTATTCTCTTTTCTTATTCTCTTCTCTTATTTTCTCTTTTATTCTTTCTTTTATTCTCTTTCTAATTCTCTTTCTAATTCTCTTTCTAATTCTCGCTTATATAACCTAACAGCTTATTAATCAACGATATTGAGATTTCGATTTAGATTTATAGTGAGATATCTATATTGCTATATAACTTTATAATTAGAGTTTAGAAAATAATAAAAATAATATATTTGAAAAGTGTATAATAAATTCTAATAGAATATATTTTTGGTAATTAGTTTATATTTTTTCAAAAGGTTATATATTGAATTGAAATTTTATAATAATTTAGCTTCCTCATCGGTTGAAACAATTTTGCCCTAGCATCGATATATTATTTATGATTAATTAAAAAAGGTTTTATAAATCTATAAATATAAAAATGGTCTACTATATAGATATATAATTATATAATATATGAGTATATTTCCATTCTGTTTGCTTTTACGAATCTATTATTATTATTATTATTATTATTAAAAGTTAAGGGTTGAATATACCCCACTTAAGCCTGTGCACAGACCACCACCTCAAAAAGCTTACAATCTCTGAATAGCTTCAAACTTCACATTTTGATAAAATATAAGAATATAAATCTTATTCATTTTTAGGATTCTAAAAGCTGCGCAGCACGAGCGTAGGCGTAGGTCCTGAGTGGCGTTAAAAATAACTACGGAGAGCGCTAGCGAGGCCGTTGTTATTTTTAACCACGAAGGGCCGAGAAAAAGCTCGTATATTTGAATTTTGATATCTTTGATTTGAGTTTCGGAAATCCAGAGTGGACTTGTGAAGGGGATGGGGCAAGTGGCGCGAGTAATTAGGATGACAAAGAGGAAGTGCAAGCAAGTTTTGAATAATTGGAAATGTCACAGCGAACATATCAAAGACAATTTCTCAACTGTATTGCTACCTTGCCATCATTCGGCACTGGATCTTAGACGTCGTTTGAAAACGTCCAACATCACCGTTGATTTGAACTGAATGATTAAAAAAGATTAATATGTCATTTGGTATACTCTCTAACTCATACATGTCGTATGTATCCCATAAACTCCAATTCCTTTAGATGCATGCACATTCCATATTTTACACACATATCAAAGCAGATGCCCTCAACCAACCATTACAGTCCCATCTCCCTTTTTCTCCTCATAAAACTCCAATGTTAACGCCGCCAAGAAACATGGAATGCTACCTCTTTCGTTGACCCAGAACTTGATGTTTTCCATTATCCTTCCAGCAAATTTACTCTCCGGCCCGCCGCTAACCTTCATTGTTCCTCTTTCGCCATCAAACACGATACTGTTTTCTTCTTCGCCAACGGAAGGGTAATAGAACGATGTTACACGCATTTTACCATTGGGCATGAATACAGCGTCCCAGCCCAAGAGAGAAGATACACCATCGCGGAATTCTTGAGATTTAAGACCCCAGACTTTCTTGAGACGATCATTCCGAGTTTTTTCATCCTTGAGTGCGGCTTGAGATTCGGCAACTAAATCTTGTTGAGTTTGAAGTGTAGATAGAGGAACTGAGGCATCCGGGGGGAGGTTGGTGGTCAGTTGAGCGAGGAGGTCTGCATTTTCGGCACGGAGGGCGGTGATGGTGGAAAGTTTGATGGCCTCAAAGTCAGAGGTAGGATTGGAACGAAGGGACAGAATGCGAGTTTGTGAGTGAGTGGTTGCAACTGTAAGACGTTCTTGTGTGACTGAGAGTTCCTTTTGGAGGAGCTTCTGTGACGTTTGAAGGTTTGTAATAGTGTCCTGAAGTTTACGGTTCTTCCTCGTAAGAACCCCAATGCGTTCATTTTCGTCATTTTCCTCTCGTGGATGTTTGGTACCCGCAAGGGTTGCTGCGTTAGGTTGACCTGATTCGGCGGTCGTGAGGTCATTTTGAAGAGATTGTACCTCTTTGCGATATTCATCTACAATGTTCTCGAGCTCTTCAATACGTTTGATTTTCGCATCATCAACGTTATCACCAGATCCGAAAGCTTCGTCTTCAGCATCGAAAGTCTTGAGCTGCGCTCGCAAGTATTCAACTTCCTTGATGGCCAAAGCGCGTTGTCTTTCCAGTCGTAAACGGACCTTAGCATCTCCACCGCTGGTACTACTTCCTGCTGCCGCCTTGATTTTCTCCATCTCTTCGCCCATAGACCTCTTATCATTTTGTAACCCGTCAATAATGTTATCCCGGTCAAGAACCTCCGACTCCATGGCACCAAGTCGCTCTACTAAAGTAGCAGTTTGCATTCTTTCTTCAACAAGTGCTCTTGCCAGATCTTCCGGGGAATTGAACTCGATTTGACCTTCAACATTGCTCTGATTCTGAAGGTATGCGGTCCACGCTAAACGCTCATCTTCAAGTCTTTGTCTTTGAATTCTTGCTTCTCCAAGCTCATTCTGTAGATCATCCATTGCCTCAACTTTTCTCTGTAAAGTTCGTTTCTCTTCCTCAACGACCTCCACACTCTTATGTAGTCTCTTGTAGTGTTTTAGTTCGGCCGATTGCTCTCGATTCGTTGCTTCCAGGTTTCGAATGTGTGTTACTTGCTCGCTCAATTCTCTCTTTATTACCTCCAGTGTATCGGTATCCCCCGTCTGTGCCTTGAGTCGTAGGACTTCGGCCTCAAGTGTTCCATATGCTGTATCTTTATCAGCCAATTGTTGCTGAACATCCTGTAACAAGGCTTCTCTTCGATCGGAATCCTCTTGTAAATCTTGGACGCTGCGTTGTAAAGTCTGATTCCTCGTTTCAAGCTCCGATATTCTCCTTTCCAATATACGGCTCCCCTCCTCACTCTCAGTCTTGATGTCCTCGATTTCCTCTTCCAAGAGACGCTTGCTTTCCTCCATCTCACGGACTCTTTTCTCCAGCGCTATTTTCTCATTACTTGAAGTGTCACGAATCTCATTCATCTCTTTGACTATAGCTTCATATTGTCTCACAGCTTGATTCCTCTCCCCTTCTGCAATTTGTTTATTCTTGAAATCCTCTTCGGCTTTGCGTGTTGCATCTCGGAGTTCATTTTCATGTCTCAATTTCGCAAGCTCTTCTTCTTGCTTGTGATTATCAATTGTGTATTTCAGTGTCTTCACCTCGGCTTTTAATTCCTCCAGTTCTTTTCTTCTTTTCTCAGCCTCTTGATCAGTCTCGGAATGAGTTGGCTCTCTTCTAGATTCGTCGAGAACGGTTCGGGTTGATTGGCGGAATCGATCTGTTCGCGATGGCGGTCTATGTGTAGATTCTGCGCCTGTCAAAAAGTCGAAACTGGGCTGGGTGTTTGATGGTCGTGCAATCGACATCTAATAAATTACTGTAAGATAATGCCAATTGTATACAAGTGAAATTGCACGACAAGAAAGTTGATTCCATACCCTAGATTGCGCACGAGGAATAGCACTGCCCATACTCATTCTATTACCGCCGCTTGTCGAGGATCTTCTTCTTTGAGAATCTCCCAGACCTTGAGGAGTATGCGCCCTCATCTCTAGTCCGTACCGCTACCTGCGGATTTGTGTTTTGGCGTTACGTCGATAGTTGTCGCAAACATGAATTGGTGGTGCAAGGCTAAGAATGGAGGAGATAATGTGTATTACATAATCAAAGCACTGGAGAAAACAGAAAATGTGGGGAAGTGGTTGGCGGGGTGAAGCGTGTTGCAAGTGAATTTTGAGAGATGGTTGGAAGATAAGCCAGCACGGGCAGGCAGGTATGTGCGGTGTGCGAGCTATCGGTAGGTATTAGACGATATTATACAATTCATTACACGATGTCTCAAAGGGTGCTCTTTCAATAACACAATTGGCTGGAATAGGAATAGGAATAGAAACATGAACATGAACATGAACATTCACTTCAGACACGGATTAGCACCTACTTCGATCTATCCCAACCACAGGTTATCATATCAATCCAGTTAACCGAACTCCTCCCTTACAATTATTCCTATGCAGTATCTAGATGAGATGCTCGACGGGACTCTCGACTTCTGATGATAAGTCATCTCGATATACACCTACCTGGGTACAAGAGCCTCCGAAGCTCTGCTTATGTACTTTGTAGGGTGGTACGGTCCGTACGAGCGTGTTCTATTCCCCAAACCCACGCAAGTCTACCCTTTGAACTTTATTAGACCAAGACTTGTCCAATTAATACGTGCCTGGCGCTGGCTCTGGCTTGGCTCGGTCTGGCCCCTCCCGTTGCTAAGAAGAAACGTCAACGCCAACAAAAAACTCAACACGGGTGGTGGGTACAACTGCTTGCTGACTAAGATCGACTTCGATAAAGAAAGGGTGGGTTTCCTTGCCCTTGATAGCTCCATACTTTCCCATGGAGATGGAGATTCAACACCGTATTCATATGGCGAGTTACAGCCGGTGACACTTTCGCAGCGATTTGCTGCTTCATAACAATCCCTTCACCAACAAACACAAGTACTTCACATGGGATCGCATCTCCTTAAGACCCTAATATCATGGCAACCCGAAAGCTCCCTGTACTGGCACAAATCCATTCCTATTCTTCTATGCTCTTCAACTAACAGCTCTTTGGCAGGCTCTGAGATCAGCTCTCAGATCAACCAGAGTAGGCTCCTCAGTATCGTTCGCTCAGGCAAGATGTCCATCTCAATTGATTCATCATACATTCTCTACGACGCATAGCCCTGCCAATGCTTCCAAAGAAACTACAGACTCGCAAGTAAAATCCGCACATGAAGAAGACTCCCCTTCCTCGACTTCTTCTTCCACCCCATCTCAGTCTACTTCTTCTTCGCCGTCAGCGAGTTTGGCCAGCGATATTCCAGCCCCGGCAGATTGGGAAGAAAATCCAAATTACAACATCGAAAAATTCTCAGAACTACCTCATTCTAATTTCGGGGTCAATCAGCACATGGTAATCAACGATGAGTTCAAAGAAGCTTTGAGACAAATTCTATGGCAATTCAGAGCCCCTATTAGGTACGCATTTGCGTATGGATCCGGCGTCTTCCCTCAATCGAAACATACGAAAGCGAAACCTTCAAGCATTACATCCATCCATTCGAAACCGCCCCCAGCAATCGTTGAACAACAAGGAGGCACTCCTAAGATGATTGATTTTATATTTGGTGTATCCTACAGTCAGCATTGGCATTCCCTGAACTTGAATCAACATCGAGATCATTACTCGGCGCTCGGCTCCCTTGGATCTGGGGCTGTTACTGCTGTGCAAGAAAAATGGGGAGCTGGTGTCTACTTCAACCCATACGTGACAGTCAATGGCACTCTTATTAAATATGGTGTCGTTAATCTGGATACATTGTGCACAGATCTTTCTGAGTGGTCAACACTATATCTTGCAGGGAGGTTACAGAAGCCTGTCAAAATTCTCCGGGACGATGCAAGAGTCCGTCTTGCAAACCAGGTCAATTTGATTTCTGCGTTACGAACAGCATTGTTGCTTTTGCCTCCTGAATTTACCGAACATGAATTGTATGGCACCATTGCAAACATTAGTTACTTGGGCGATCCAAGAATGGTTTTACCGACAGAGGATCCTTCAAAAGTCGCCAATATTGTTGGGAATAACCTTCCCCACTTCCGTCGTCTCTATGCGCCTCTCATTGACAACCTTCCCAATGTCGGCTTTAACGATTCTAAGTGCTCAAATCCAGAATGGGCATCTGATCCATCAACAAACATACGCTTAACTCAAGATATGGACCCAGTTCGACGGGGCAACATGGTGAGACGCCTGCCAAAAGCATTCCGATCGAAGCTCTACTTCCAATATCAGAAGAAATACCAAATACCTCGACTAGAATTCGATCAAATGATTGAGGCTTCGCGTGATGAAGACGGGACCAGAATCAATAGGAGAGAAGGAGGTGGCTTTGAAAGGAGGATTGCCCGAGAACCTCCAGAAGACCTAAGATCCGAAGTCCGAAGTGTAATCAAAAACACGATTGGGTGGCCTAGCACGAGCCAGAGTTTAAAAGGACCCTTCACAGCTGGATTCGGTCGAACTTGGCGGTATCTGAGTGAAAAGATGGCGAAGCACTCGGAAGGGAAAAAGAAATTGGAGGAAGCCAAGGAAAAGAAACAAGATTGAGCATAATGCCAAGACGTTTTGATGATGACACGATTAAACGGTGAGCTGTATGCTGTGATGTGCGCTGTAAATAGACCGAGTCTGTCTCTTAGACTCATTACACGGCTCCTAGTAAAGGATTTGTTGGAAATCCGGGCTGTTGAACACTTTTTACTTTGGCGGGCGGCTATACATGTATACATGCGTTTCAAGCATTTTGGAGCTGCTAGAGGGGAATTGGATGGTTAAAGGTTTGTGGTGTTACTTGTATGCTTTGCATGAGAAATCAAGGCTTTGAGAAATGGACATTACTATATTAGCAAAAGTTCTCCTATGCCTCCTCAGTGTGTCAATTTTTCTCAATATATCGAGCCTCTTTGTATAATACTCTACTCGCCGTCGTTGCACTTTTATGTTTGAATCGATTACAATTGGCTTGGCGCTCTCAGCCTCGAATTTCATCCCATCCGGCTAGGCCTGATCAGTAGATATTTTCTCGATATTCTAACCATGCAGCAACACATTATCTATATTCAATGCTATTGTGTGTAGTTATCAAGACTAGTCACAAAGCCGTTAGGTAGTTTCGATCATGACAAAACTTTACCTGCCGGGAAGGAAAACGGAAGTATCCATCCGTTTTGACCACCCTACAATCTACGTGTCCGCCACTTGTTTTTCATGAAGAAATAAAAAGGTAGAGACATCATTCTCATTTCAAATAATCACTGTCTTTTCAACTCCCGACATTATTTTCATCTGTTTGATGGTTACTGGACAATCAACTAACAACTGACTTGGCTTCAATATGGTATTTGATCTCCCGCATATCATTTTGGGAACTAGAATCTGATAGAGATAGCACGTTTTGATTATTGGTTGTGGGCTTGCGGGCCTCACTATATCTATTGCACTTGCAAAAGGAGGTCATACTGTGGAAATACTAGAAAGTTCTGAGCGAATCTCATACGTTGGAGCTGGTAAGTGATGCAGATGCATCCATTGAAATCCAGCACACCAATTTGATGTGCATTTGTTCACGATTTGTAGGTATTCAGGTCACTCCAAATTCTTCAAAGATTCTTCGTACGTTAGGAATCGATTCATATATTGAAAAGTATTGTACAAATCCAGTGGATCTGAGGATGATGCGCTGGAAAGATGGTCAGGTTCTTGTCGAATGTCCGTTGAAAGAGCCCGCGGAAAATGTATACATGTCTCCATATTGGTTAGTTGAATTCTCTCAATTGTATAAATAAACTAATAGTAAATAGGCATGTTCATCGTGCGGATCTCCATCGTGGATTACTTGACGCGGCGACGAATCTTGGTTGTAAAGTTCGGTTGAACAGTCGTGTAGTGAACATTGATCCTTCATTGCCCGCGCTTGCTACACAAGATGGCAAACTTTACTCCGCAGACTTGATTGTCGCATCTGATGGTGACTATTCTAGCTACTGAGCCTTTCAAATTTCAAATCTGACGCTAGAAATATAGGTCTACATTCAATGGCCCGCGAAGTCATTCTAGGCAGAGCTGGAGCGCCCATTCCAACTGGACAAATGGCATATCGTGTAGTACTGCCAGCCAAAAAACTTGAAGGAATTCCTGAGTTGGAGGAGATCATCTCTGTTCCTCGAAATAATCACTGGCTTGGCCCCAATGCGACCATTTTATCATATCTGCTGGAGGGAAAGGAGGAAAAATTATTGAATCTTGTTTTCACGTTAGTGTGTTTCTTCTGGTACTCAACTTGACATTAATGGTGACATTTCCAGGTGTGATGCAACTATGCCGAATGGGACAAACCAGCGGGTCCAAAGCAGTACAGAGCTTCGAGACAGGTTCAAAGATTGGGATGCAAGGTGATTACGAAGTGACAAGTTGGTTTGACAACGGCTGATGCATAAAAAGGATTGGAATGATTCTTAATCATGTGGATACCGCTTTAGAATGGAGGGTAGTATTACTGTCCTTTTTTTTATGATAACCTTGCTAACGCATGCTCCCGGCAGCTGTATACTCACGAAGAATTAGAAAACTGGGTTCATAACTCAGGAAAACTTTGTCTGATCGGAGACGCAGCCCATGCCATGACACCGTATCTCGCACAAGGAGCAGCCATGGGTATCGAGGATGCAGCAATACTTGGCGCGCTTCTGGAGAGGTTTCCTACCAAGGATTCTCTTCCAGAAGTATTATCGATGTACTGCAATCTTCGACGGAAGCGAACTGCGAAGGTTGCTAAAGCCTCAATCGACTCAAGATACTTTACACAAATGCCTGATGGAGAGACACAGAAACGCAGGGATGAATATCTATTGGCCCATCCTGGTATTTGGCAAGGACATATGAATATACGGTCCCGGCAGGAATTCTTGGATGAACTATTTGGTTACGATGCGTACAAGGCTTTGGACCATATTTCTGCAGTACTTTGATCGTATTGTGGTTGGAAGTTAACATAATTGGTAGAGCTTAGACCTCGTTTAGCCGGATAATTACTTGCATAAAGCACTTCATCACAATTCATACCAATCAAATGATGTTTCCGTCATCGAATTACTAGCCCACAATGACAAATAGTTACATCATACCAATAGAGATATAAGCTTAATAACTCAAACTGCACGTCCTGGGTGATTGCATATTCCACCCAGAGATAGTTCTTCAATAGACGGCTTAGGTTAGTGGGCCTCGCTTACCAAATTATCGTACAAGTTCAATTTAAACGGCAAAATAAAAATGTAACCAGAGTTGCTTCTGATTTTGAAAAAAATATGGTAAATTGATGCTGATGAACTCTTGGCACTATAAAATTCAATAGACCCGAGTGCCGGCTACCGTCTACTTCTGAAGCTTTGCAATACTCAAACGCCCCTGTACTTGTGGGGATGGCGCAATTGGAGGAAAAAGGCATGGTATCAAGTGATTCCAATGCTTTTCGTGGCTCATGGACTTTGATACTATTCATCGATATGGTAGTGAACGGGGTGAATCACAGAATCTAATTTCTGCTTAATTGAACTACAAAATGTTGCGAATGTTGGTTGGCAAACAATCCAGACATCCGATAGGTATATGGGCTGGGGCGGGCGAACCGCACTGACGGTACCATGCGGTAATTCGAGCACCAGAAGCAGCCGACATTACGTGTCGACGTGAAGTATTTATGTGCTAGAAATGATCACTTCTTTCCTAAATATCAATCAAGTAGCAGAAACCTTAATCGTCGTTAATCACGATGGCAGCCGATCGAGGATCTCATGATGATAGCAAAAATCACATGATGAGTCCTAAAGGGGGTAGCGAAAAGAAAGCATCGGCGAATCTTGAGATTGGTTGCACAGTTTCGCAAGCGTCGGCTGTTGCATTAGATCATCATGGTCTACCGGTTGTCCCTCAGTCTAGTTGTTTCAAAGATGATCTTCTGGTTAGTTTTTACAATCTTTCGGTCACTAACAAACAGTATTTCTAATAGCATGCAATGCAGTATGATCATCAAAAGCTTTCAACGTCTAAGAATGGTTACATGTTCAAAATACATTCATTCTTTAGATACTGCGCTCATAATTCCAATTAGATCTTGAAAACTTGGGAGTATTAAGCTGCAGTCCGGACTATTAGACTTTGGTCAAGAATCTTCGGGGCTAATACTTTCTAGAACTGGCTTGTCTGGCTGAAATGGACAGTGTTGATTTAAGTCGGTTTCATGGCATTCTTAGGTTCAATTAACACCGCAGCGGTTAATCCTAACTTGGTTCTTTCGAGTGAAGCTATGGGAATGAGCTCCAAGACCACCGCGCACAGCACAACCACATGTGTAATCATCGGTGGCCTCTCTGTAGACAGCTCATATTATCTTCTTTATGAATAATTATCTGACCAATATTCACCAGCCATTCGTATGGAATACTTGTACTAACGTTTATGGCCATCAACCAATTGCTCTACTTTCAATGTTAACGACTGTTATCGGTGGGATTGGCTCTGCCTCTTAGCCAAACTTCGCTACAATAGTCGGAACATGTGCAATATGCGGTGTCGGAATGGGTGGAATGATGTCTGTAGGTGCATTCGTCGTCAACGATATGTTGTTCCTCCACGAGCTGGGAGGGAAAACGGGTATCTATTCCATATTTGGGACCAATGGTGCTCACATCGCTGCACTTATTGGTGGCTAAATAAGCCAAACAGGTGTTTGGCAATGGTATTATTGAGTCGGTGCTATTGTTACCAGTTCAGCTCTTTTCATTGCTATATTTCTCTTTCCAGAAACTCTTTTCTATGGCAATACCATGGCTCTTGATACGAAAAGACCCGAGCGGACATACTTCTAGATGTTATTCCACTTCAAGGGGAATCAAAGCACGATGAGAGAATCACACATGCAGGACTTTTTGTATGAATTCTGTATGTTGAGTTACCCATCGGTCTTGCTCACCTTCTAGTACTACACATCAGTCTGGACATTCATCAATGTTCTCCCTGTCATTTCCCTAGCCACCATTTACACCAAATTCCACCCTTTCAAAAGAGGACCTATTGGTATCTCTTTAGGTATCTTCCTCACTATCGGAAGCATAATTGGCGAGCTCTGTGCTGGTCCTGCTTCAGATGCAAGTATGTGCCACATGGCCCAACGACATAACAGTAAGAGAAAGCCGGAGTATAATTGTAATTGAATATCACAATCATTTTTTGTCATCCTCATTCTTTTCATTCTATCCTGAATTCTCAAAATCCTATTATGTTCTAGAGGAAACAATGAAATCCTTATCCTATCTATCCTTAGTTCAAGATAAAATAGGATGGGAGTCTTGAAATGCTGTTCCTGATATTGAATCTGGAAACAGTTGCGCTAGACCATATTAAGACGAGTCTTCTTGGTTTGCTCAAAAATGTTGGGATAGCAGAAACTAGCTACCTTTCCTATTTAAACCCCTTCTCCTTCTCCAAATCTTTCTCCTCTATCCTTTCAGGCAAAAGCCTCAGGTCTTCTCCTTCAGGGGGTGGTGGAAAGCTGGCAAGCTTAGAATTTTTGTATGGAGCTGCTTAGTGCGCGGCGTCATGGTGTTTTAGAATGAGATTAGGTTCGATTAGAAACAGGGAAAGAAAGTAAGGCTACGTTACGAAACGAAAGATGTAGCATAAACCACAGTGATCAGTCTAGGTTTACCAGTGACAACGTTGTTTAACGATATTTACATAAATGAATCAATGACAAAAAGAGCCAGAAACTTAATGACAGCAAACATTTTACTTCTACTAGAAACCCGCGTTGCTGTCTCCCGCATCTGATCCATGTTGTCAGTCTACAGGCTTACGGTCCACACGCACGTTATACTCATCTTACGTAGATTTTGCGGCAAAGCAATGATTGGTGCTACTGGTGATGCGTTTGAAAAAAATTAAAAGTTATAGCATCTACTAAAAAGATGCAAAAAACAGATTGGTGTAAATATCATTGTATGATCAGTCTGTGTTGTCATCGTTTGTTTCCTCGCCCTGTTCTCCGTTGTCAATCACCACTCTCGCCATCACCTTTACCCCTTAATTGCTTTTATCTCCATATCTTCAACAAAAATAGATGAGAAGAGCCAAACTGGAAAACTGTGAAAGATCAAAAGAATCCCCAAGGAAAGGCCGGTTCCCAGTTCAGTCCCTGGCCCATACCTATTCGAGTATCTTTAAAATTTCACAATCCTGGAAGCTTTATTACCATTTATTAAGGTACGTGTGGGAGAATTTTAGAGGAAATATTGAGGCATTTTTATAGTAAATATCATGGCCAGTTCTACTGAGATTATACAAAAGGCAAATCAAGCTCAATATCTCATAGTCTCAAAAGAACAAAAATTCAAACCTAGTCCCAGTACGGACGAGTTTGTCTTATTTGGACAGATTTGAGCGTCAATCGGACTAACAAGGGAGAGACCATTTCTCTATATAAATTCTGCTATGTCACCCTTCTTTTATTCAACAGCTTTACACTGTGTACGTTTCTGGGGGGAGACAATGTGTTCCTAGTGCTTCGGCTAAATGCACGGGAAGAAGGAATGTTTTTGGTATTGCGGAGAGAAAAGTGAGCAGTCTTTCTCAGACCATTATAGTGAGATGAGGCGCCATCAATTTGACTCTAGGTGTTTTGATACTGCTATTGTCGTTTTTGGAATCACTATTAAATAATTTCCATTTTCTACACATAGGGAGTAAGATTTAAACCACAGCAAGTGGTCAATGTAACTTAACCACTACTTCTCTGCGTCGATTCCATCAAGTGATCTTGTGCATGATTCTCAAATCAAAAACCGACTGTAGTTGCAGGCACCCAGCCAGACATGTTGAAGCAAGTAGCTAGTAAACATTGACTAATTAGACCATTTGATTGTTTTCACTTTTTCTGATCTCAAGTCCATGGTTGATTTGAACCCCTTCTCGTAACGTCTCTTATAAATCAATCATCTAACTATTGAGAACCCCTTTACACATAGGTGGAAATCCTTTGGTTCGATTGCAATGTATTGTATGACACCATCCCTAACCTATCTCCTTCAATCTTACTGTCATGTATTAACTTTCAGGTCAATATGAGTCAACAGCTCCAAGATACCACCAGTACCTAGATATCAGCACTAATAATGTGGAGTAATGATCATGATTGATAATACGGATTTCGAGTCACATCACCAATACAGACAAACAGACTCCAACAAAAACTCCATTATTGGCTATTTCGTACATAAAATCCATTCTCGGTGACTCCTTCACCAATCTCGCCTATTTATCACTGTGCTAGCTGTAAGCTGTAAATGTCACTATACAGGGTTCTGGGGTCTCAGAGCGCCTGTCTAGATGGTGTTTTCCGCCCGCAGTCTCAACCCTCAACCCTGTAGCTCCATGGCTTCATGCTGGACCGTGCTGGAACAATTGTCAATCATCAATCGTCAATCATCAACATAACTACATCATCGCTCTCTCATCCCCGATTAATCTACTTCATATCCAAAACAGTAATAAATAAAACGACGAAATCTATACGAAATCTATTCTTCATGCCTAAAAAGAGGTTTACACCACACTATTCAAAACCTGCGAGTACAGTTCATCCATCGCTCAATTCGAATGCATCTGCGTCGACATCGGCATCGCAAAGTACGTTCCTGAGAAACAATCCTATTGTACCCCGCCACCCTTCAATGGATTATTGAACTAATGTGCGCATTGTGCAACAGACAACAATGTTTCGTCCGTAAACGATTTAATAAACTCCGCCCGGAGACTAAATATCTCTCCCACCGAACACCTCCGCGCCGCTTCTTCCCTCAGTCCGTCCCCTCACACCCTTCCTCCACAAATTCGTCATCTCCTCTCCCAGCCCGAAACCCCCTCTCCCGCTCCTCGCAGACCACTCCACAGCCGACGTTTTGATGCCAATGGTCGTCGCATACCAGCTGGTCCTGCGCCACCCAGAAGTTGGCTAGAAGGAAGTATACACGCACCTCCTGATGTGCGAAGGCGATTCCGTCTGGGTGAGGAAGGAAGGTTATTTCCAAGAGGAGTGGGCTATTTTCCTGGTCTAGGCAATGATACAAATGGAAATGGGCCTAATGCGGGAAGGAGTTTGTTAGAATCCTGTTTGAGGAGATTGGCGAGTGATTGGCAGAACATGAGTGTTTATGAGTCGAACAATCTGGCATTGTTGCCGGTGGGATTGAGGATGGGGCTTCTAAGTTATATCGCGGTATTTGGGCCGGAAGAAGGGATTGGGTTTCAAGGCTTGAAGAACATACTTGCTTTGCCAATACAGGACAACAGTGTAGTAGAAGGACTGATCAAAGAAGAGGCAGAGGATTGGGAGGAAGAAGCCGATGAAAGATCTCCCGGAGGATACAATGATTATTTCTTTCGACTAGACCTTGGTGGCTCAATAGGAAGATCGGTTAGCTTGAAACAGCTCTCAATCCTTCTTACAAATACTTCTATTATTAAGGAAGAAAAAATACCTCGATCGTTGCCCATATTCCTTCCACATCTCACCCACCTATCGCTCTCTCATCCTCCACCCTCGATCTCCTGGTCTCGTCTCCTAGCTCTCACGCCTCATCTCAAGACCGTCACGCATTTATCACTGGCTTACTGGCCCCCTCCCACATTCACAACAAACTTTCAAAGAAGCCAATCTCGATATGTCGCTAGTGATTTGGACAGCCAGACTATGGATCAAGAATTTTCAGAGTCGCCGTTGGTTTTGAAGAAATTAGCGAGTGGTGTCTATGGTCTTGAATACTTGGATCTGGAAGGATGTATAGATTGGACGTTGGCGTTAAAGGATTTAAATGGTGTAGATTGGGGTCATCAGTGGATAAGACTGAAGACTTTGATTTTGAAGAGCGGAATGATGGGAGATGATCCGGACTCTGATATGGCAGACTTTGAACGGTTTTCCGGAAATGAGAAAAGTGTTTTTGAAAAGGCGATACTGGAGGGGCTGCACACGGAAGATCACATATATGGAATGAGGAGAGGAAAAGGACTACCGTGGATGGATGTCATTGTTGATCAGAACCCTAACGGCATGAAAATGCGGATTCCTAGGGAGTCTTCTGAAACGATCGTTGGAGGTGCCGGTGGTAGGAATTGGAATACCGAATTGGCAATGGCTATTGCAAACAGTACTTGGGAGTCTTAGGAAACACTGGGGGTCGGATGGCGTCTAAAGTATTGGCGTTTCACTTGTATAGACAGGATGCATGGTCATGTAGGCTCTGGTACTCATAACGGTAGATTTTTATACACACATACATATGTATTTATAGTACGGCGAGTATATATACAAGCCAATGAATATTATTTATTACACATCTCTTCGTGCCCAAAACTTTCAGATAACACTGCCGAGTACATCAACATACCCTCCCTGACTCTACTGGGTGTATTCATTCGAGATGTTAAGAAGTGACGACAGGATGATATTTAGTGGTATCATATGTACACAGAAATTGCAATGATTCAAATTGCAGTCCAAGAATAAGAAAAAATCAATTTCTTCCCCGGATTCATATATTGAACAGGTATAACCCTTCTTCCACCTTGTCATCGTTCGACATCTTCTACCTTCGTAGTACATTGGCTTCATTTGGGACCTGTAATCGTCTAGCTAGAGTTAGAGTCCTATTCTCAGTACTTCAAGATGTCTAGGAATTTCGGGGATATATCAACTCATTATTCTTGATTACTAGTTATCTTGGGTGTGGAGATTTCTCTTGCGGTGTTGTTGGGATTCAGCTTTTGAGAGGAGAATACTGGGATTTGATGAGGTGGAAAGGAGGGAAGGAAGAAAGGGAGGGGAAGGGAATGGGAGTATTCACAGGTACTAGAGTGTCGATTTGGCAGAGATGTTTCTGGTGTGTGCAGATGTGTGGTTTTCTGCTCGTGGGTGCTGGTAGCTATAACTGTTTGTGTTGTTTTCTGTCTTGTCTAGAATCTCATTGCTCACACATGAGATTCTGAATATGAAAAGTATCCAGTTTGGAAGAGGAGTTGTGAATCATGGAGTTCTATGGAATGGGATGAGATGAGATGAGATGACATGAAACTGAATGGAATAGATTGATGAAATGAAGAGATTGGCGCTGGGTGGCAAGGTCATGGATTCATAATGACCAATATTGTCAGATTGTAGTAGATGGATATCTAACGGTCATTCACCCTGAGGTGGGCAGGCGTCGCTGAGACATGCTGCATTGATTCAAGGGTAGAAATTGGAAGGGCTGTTTCCATTGAGACCAGGAGATAGTAGATTCTTACGCCGGGGAGAGATACTCGTGCTCATGGGCTTGGTCATGGTCATGGCCATCACTACTTTGGATGGGGGAGATAGTTCTCATGAAAAGTCCACATCTTTCTCTCCCCAAAAGACTGAACAAAAGATGATGTACAAACTCAATACCAATACTCTTTGCTACTGTAGATGCCTAATCTAACTAAAGATGTATCTACTAAGAAGCGCCGAAACCCAACATGATGAAGAATTCTCCTACTTCATCTCCGATTGATCAGACAGTCGATCCTGATTCCGACTTCTCTTCAAGACTTTCCTACTCCTATCCCAACATCTCGATCTCATCCCATCAAATTCCTGAGCGTTATCGAGCAGTTCCTTCTACCTAAACAACTACAGATCTACAGATGCACCACCACACAGCCTCTCACCCCAATTCCCTCTTCAGTAGTAGTACCCATCCCATCTCCATCTTCATCTCCACACTCGCACCAACTCTCGAAGAGAAAGCCCCGGGCGCATCCAAACCTTAAAAATCATGTACCAAAAACCCACCACACACATGCACTACTCCCTCCATCAATAAAGAAACACCCATCTACTTTCGTGATGCGATTTCGCTTCCTTCGCTCTCGAGATCCAGAGAAGATAAATTAAGCATTAAGCACCGAGCACCGAGAATCAAGCATCCAGGGCTGTGCACAAGCGAATCGAACTATGCCATAGCCCAGGAGCTAAGAATTTGAGTTTACGCCTAGATGGACTAAAAATTTCGCTATGTGCAAGTGTATGTGGGGCCCGAAATGCAGTTGAGAGTAAACATGCTGCCTGCGACGAGAAGGACATACCCTGTACGATCGTACTACTGTATGTTCTAACATTTTCTCTGCAGGCCAAGTTTCTCTTCGTGCTGAAGGATGGGGGGCTCGTTTTGAGAGGGGGCTGCGTTGGACTTGGTTTGCATGGACGATAGACAAGTCTACGTACGCGATCGGTTTGATTTGGTGCTGGGATCGATGCTTGAGAATGGGGGATCTGCGCTATGGATAGATGGATGGTAGTGCGAGAACCTTAATTGGACATACAAGACGGAGGGTTTGATTGAAGCCTGGAGTTTGGGGGAAGGAAGCGGTGCTACGGATTGCATTGCTTTATTTCTTGATGGAGTGATTGAAGCCGCGGATTCAGGATTTCATGTCGGTGTCACTCGAGTTGTAACTCCTATCCGAGTCCCGAATGGTTGTGGTGATGAGCGAGGGGATGGATCATGGTTAGGTTAGCACCGCCTATTGACGGCAAAGCTACCATGGAAGACTGTAGGAGATATCATACCTAGTCTTGATAATATCCAGGAAGCGAGGCAAAGAAGACGGTGAGGGAAGATGTTCGAACTCCCTCTTCGTGCAACCGCACCGATATACCCCCACCAGTTCTTTGTCATTAGCTTTTCTCATCTGTCCACCGCCATCTCATCACCTCCCCCTGGGTTTGTCTCGTCTTGTCTTGTCTTGTCTAACATGCAATATATTTTGCCCCCAACTTTTGTATGCATTATTTCCATAATCATAGTCAAATCTCTGACCTAATAACATCATAACATCCTTTCCCATCCATCCACTCATTTCCAAGTAGTAATAGACATTCATGAACACGCTCGCATCGCCATTTCACTCCAACCAAACCCAACCCAACCGGAACTAAATCAGCCCTGTGCAACCCCGGGATGGATTCTCAACAGTGGTTTAAAACACTCCACGCAGAAGCGATCCCTGAAAATCCCACTTCAGCAGTGAGATAATGAGATGGGAAATTGCTCTGCTTCACCTGCTTACTGCTTGCTTGAATATGGTTCTGACACGCACACGCGCACGTACATACATCTGCATTAGGGTAATTTCTTTCATAGTTGCCATACTCGGGCCAGATGCAGGAGATAGATGCAGGCATGTTTGTCTCTGGCTTGTCTTGCCTTGCCTGTCTGGTTTGTTTGTTTTGCCACGGTGATGTATGCTATGGTTATGCCGACAAAGGCTCTAGGCTCAGTGCAGTGTTGACGAGGGAATGGATCCGAGATGTTGGGCTCGGGCTTTGCGCATAAAGCAAACATGGAGGAGCGTTGTTATTTCCCTCCCTGTTATTGGGGAATGGAACTTTGGATGTGCCATGCGGTGAATGTCAAGGTATGGGAGCATAGGCAAGTGGCATGTGATTATTTACCTTTGATGTGCTGTAGACAATAGGCTGTAGTATGAATGCTCACCTCACCCAGCGACTTAGACCTTGAACATTTCATGGTGCCTTGCTTTGCCCCTGGATTATTGCTTGAGCATGTACATATGCATGATGTTGGGTTACCCAATACATTTGCAGAATGAGATATCTCCGTTAGTAATGGCAATTGCTAAATGTCCAAGATGGAGATTGAAGACTGAAGATTGCAGTAACATCCCGGAGAACACCCACCTGACACTCCTGATGCGATCGATGATTCAAACCCCCACTCGAAATTCAATCTCAACTCGATCCATCCAAGCCCACACCCTGCACAGCGGAAACGCTAGACAAGTGGTAAGGTAGATACCGTGAAATGAAGAGAGGCTGGTCTCACGAAAACGAAAGAATCCTTAGCCTTCCTTGGCCTGACCCCCAATTTCGATCTCTCATTCCTCTAACCTAATGTCCCACATTCATGGATCATGATCATTCTCGTATCCATCCATATGAACAGAATACCGAGTAACATAGAAATTGAATGGTGTCCATTGTGTTCAGTTCCAATTGAGTCTCAGCCCAACGCCGACCCCAGCCATTGAAATATGACTATCAAATTGAAAGACCTTCAACTCATTTCAACGCCACCAATCATACCATTTCATCACGAAAATCATTGACATCTCTCACCATTTCCACTGCCTATCCCTCTCCCACATTTCGCTCAAAGAGAAAAATCGTATCAGCGCGCCCACATTGAAGAGTTCTCTCCGCACTTCTATAGAGCAAATCGGAAGGGCAAAGACGCACCCCCAATCTCCAAGGAAAGTAAGATTTTACCCTCTTCCTTTTCCCTCTTTTCTCAAGTCTCCCCAGTAATTGTGGCCGCACAAACAATGGAACCAAAATTTCATGCACCAACAAAACGGGGATTCAACCGAAATCCCATGGGAGCCGGACTCTATCTCCGTACTTGTCGATTACTGGCTGGGTAGCGCCATAGTTCGAAACTCTGTGTAGCCTTTGGTCATGCGGCTGCATGTTGCGTAACATGAGTTATCTTGAGGAAAGAGGAAAGGACAGGGTGAGATATTGGTGGAGATCTGTGCGTCGCCATCTTGCTGAAGAAAGGCCATTGTTTGGTGATTGTGACAAGTGATGATTGGTGAGAAGCAAGAGGAAGACGCTTGATAGTTGCTATTTGCATCCTTCACCAGACTTACAGTACTGCATCTCGTATCTTTTGAATGGACGTGCATGTGCCTGGTCTGTATTGAGGACATTACTGTAGACCTAAATGCCTCATTACTTACGAGTAGATAGACTTTGGATGAGTGTCGGCAATTCAAGGCAAGACGGCAGAGAGGACGAGAATAAACCGAGACTCTGGACCCGAAACCGGAGACTCGGATTTATGTAGATGTCAAAGAAACAGTGTCACATTCCAATTCGGAACTTATGGTCCAAACCTGAAAGGAGACATAGGTATGAATCCAGTCTTCGGGAATCCTGTTGCTGGTACGGGTAGCGGCGGGGTAGACCAACCTGTCTCTCAGCGTTCGTAAGATTAGATCCAAGATGATCATGAACCTGATCATATTGAAGCTGAACTTGATTGATATGATAGCATTGAGGCTTTGGATACAGATGATGCACATATTATGATGGAAATTCGGAATCATGGAGATGAAAAGGTTTCGGGGCGGAAGATTGCCATGGCAAATATTGCCTGGAAGCGAAGGATGAAACAGGACAAGAGAAGAAGGGAAATTGGTTGAACCCTTAGAAAAGAGGAAGAAAAAGAAAGAGAGGAGATGATTGGATGAATGTTCCTATACTCTTTTAGTTCAAGTCTGTTTCAATAAGTTCTCTGGGTACAGGTGCAAGAAATTGGTTCTGGGATTTCCCCATGGGTGGGTGTTGGGAGGTTTGGTTGGTGTGCTAGCAGTGAAGGGGCGAATCAACTCTTAGGCGATTTTATCAGTGAGCTTGTACCAACCATGCCAGCATATTGATTTTATTAATTTCTGAGTATACGTGTTAGCAACAATTACATCTATGTTCATCTAATCTCGCATTCTTTCCTAAGAATGCATTCCATCAATAATCATACGATGGCTGAAATTATAATTTCAACAAGAATCTTCTCTTGCCTTCACTCAAGGGTCTTGTCTGGCTCTAATCGGCCTCAGAATGTTGTTGTTCCGTCTTTCATAGATGACCCCGCATAGTCCCAGCCATTAGAAGTACTAATAATGCGATACGAACAAGGGTTAACGGGTACAATCCCCAAGGATCGGGATATGAAAGCACGAAAGGAAAGGTGCTATATTGAATTCTGCATGCTGCATTCTTCTTAGGCTTTGGATAGGGGATGCAGTTGAGATCCACTCGACTCTTCTTTCGTTCAATCTCCTTTGGCTGCCGGTGATTTCTTGCAGCAGTCATTGACCGTATACATGCCGAAGCAGAAGTCCGTAAATTTGATACTTATTAGATAAAGCATGCAGCAGAGACTTGGGTGTTTTATCAATATGAAATTGGTTCATTCTGTCTGCTTACCTAGTTATATCCCAGTCAATGACCGTCCGGATGCACCCCAATGCTTCCCTCGCTAAAGCAAACATTTCCCGATGTTGACACAATCCTCGTTAGTTTTCCCTGCTGATGACCAACGATTCCCTACATTTGGGGAAAAAGGAACAGTAGCTTTGATGCATTTCCCAATTCAATCTTGGACACGGTACCATGCCACCCTACCTGGGACGTTATATTGAGAAGCACGCCACAGCTTTCTCACTGCTCTCTTCAGATCCCAGCAAGATTATCTCCAAGGTCTAGAAACCAAAAGCCAGCCCCATGTCAATCAACGGCACATGAAATGCACCATGTGCAACCGTTGGTCCATTCGCAATCAAAGTCGAAAGAAGAGAGCGAGGAACAAGAATGTGTTTGTTGAGAAATGTAGAAGTTGCATTTTGCAAATATACTTTCTCCTTTTGATTGGCTGGTCCCTCAAATGGATGTGCAACCTGAGGTGTTTCTGTCTCGAGCGGGAGCGATTTATCACATGGCACAGAGATCGCATATCACTACACAACTGGGCACGACAGTGCCGCTGTAGTGAAACATCTATTGTTGTGAGGAAGTAGGATTCTGGAAATGATTAATACATGATAAGGATGGGATGGGATGGGATGGTTTGATAGCTGTCGAGTAAATCTGGAGAGAAGGTATAGATATCACGATGAGATTGGTTGATGGAAAGAAACCTTAATACACGGGATTATATCCTTTTTCTCGGCCCTTAAGCGTAAACCGTTGAGGAAAAGCAACAATCCCGACCCGAACCGGCAACTTACTTTCAATGCAAGCAATAATAGAAAGCCTTCTCGCCCCAGGGTTCGCGGATTAACCTTCTTGTCCCTCTAGCCTGTTAAATCACCAATGAACCAGTAGCTAATAGCAAGGGGAATTTCTGAACCTTGTCTTGATTTTGCATTCGAGACAGCCCAGATCGATAACTTTGCAGGCAATCTGTAATCGCTCAATAGCATTCCCTTTCGAAGCACCTTAAGTCGTATGCAATAACATACACGTAATTGAAATAAAAGAATCCTGATTTTCAATTCCAATGGCTGGAGGCAAATGTAGCTCTTTGTTTGGTAAACCTAGGTCTAGGTGCATTTGGCTGAAATAAGGAAATCTGACTTCTTGGGCCCAAAACTGGGCATTATCACTATTCCATTCAAAGGGGGCGAAAATGAAACAAGGCTCACGTGTTCAGAGGGGAGCTGTGTTCCGGATCCGTGCAGCAAGCATCGTCCTTCATGCAGATTCTGTATGTGCGTGACTGGATATCAGCGCGGCACCTTTCTGTACACAGATTTAGCGGCATGTGAGAAGGCGAATCGACGTATGATCTGTCAGTATGCCTATCCGTACTATTTGATAGAATGCGAGATCCTCATTCGTGATTCGTGAAGCATTGAAGATTATGGCAGATAATTAATCCATGGAGCGTAGTGGTGATCCCTTGGTTGTTCTCGGCCTTCGGCTTGCTATTCTTTGGCTTCTCACCTGCTCACTCATACGCTCTATAACCCACGTCCCTGCGGGGAAGATTTGGAGCCAGCATAGCTCTAAAAGCCATCGAGATGTTATCCGAAATACATCTTGTTAAATATGCTTTCGACTCGCCAAGTGAACTTTTGAAAGATCCAGGTTTTGATAGAAATGAGTGTATGAGATGTGCGTTCAGTGAGTTTGACATCAAAGATGACAACAGACGCCATGGGAATTCTCCGTCCATGGTTTGCAGTAAGACCTTTGCACTATTTTCGAAGAGAAAGTTGTGAAGTCGATGCATACTGGATGCGGAAGATAGTTGCCGGGACATTGCATTTGACATTCAAATTAGGACTTACTAGGCTGTAGCGCGGTCCAGGGCACTCAATGTTTACGAGACTGTCATGGCCTACTTTATCAAACACAGTAATCTCGTCTTCCTGCACGATCCCCACTAGGGAGAATCGAGCTAGGAAGAGGTGCGAGCATATGAAGGGAAAGATTCAAGCACACATCGGCGTCATCTTGGTTTCCAGCTAAGAAATGTCAAAAATGTCAAACATGGCGCAGTCTAGGGAAGCAGCTGATAAGTCTGCCTCTGAATGAAAGCCGTGGTTGACCCTCGGTAGTCGACCATTTGACTCGGTCAGCTAGAAGTGGAGCAGACGATAATAGAAAGAGTGAGTGTATGCTTGATACCTGGATAATCAATCGAACTTCATCGAAATGTATCTCAATGTTTCTCCCTAAAGCACACTAAAAGCAAGGCAATACCGTCTGATGAAGATCTCCTATTGAATAGGCACCTTTATCTCTCTGATAGCAACGATAATTGTAAGGGGCTGAGACATTGAAGTCCGAGAAGCTTCAATAGTACCATGTCACCATGAGAGACGGCCCTTTTCGTCTTTTGGGGGAGTTTGGGACGCATTAATTTCGCAGGCCGGCAAACCGATTGGATGAAGTTCGCTGGATATTCATGTACTTATCGGTAGTTGATTACGCCGTCGTCATACATTTTGGAAGTCTTGATGAGAACTTGATAAGGGTGCGAGAAGAAAGTGTGCTGTTGCTAGTTGTCGCTTGCTATTGCTCGCTCTGGCTCTGGCTCTGGCTCTAGCTCGCTGTGCTTTTGCTTTTGCTTTTGCGTTTGAACCTTGAACCTTGAACCTTGCAGCTGGAACCTTGGGGTAAATCCGCAAAATACCTACCTAGGTCTAGGGTCTTGGGCACTAGTGGACTTCCCCTCACACGCTTAATTGATTAAAATTTACCGTAGTCGAAAAAAATCACGCAAGATTTTTATCTAAATTTGGCAGCAAACAAACGACACCCCTAGACATTGACTTGGACTTGGAAGTACCGTCACCTTGCTCTTCCTACCTAGGTATTTGCAGCAAGTCTTATTGTGGATGTTCTATGGAAAGGGTCCAAAATACTAACCTGCAGCCTTCAAAACAACTTGGACGCTTAAGTGGCTAATACTACAGTGTCACAACAGGTTGCAAATCCCCCACTTACCCTTTCTCGGAAAAACACTGCAAAAAAAGAAAGACAAACAGATCTCAAGAACTTCCGTTGGCTATAGGATGCACCTTCCCTCCCTTGAATGGCCAATAGACATATCTCGATCTTTATGAGGGCGCATTTCGAGGCTCATAGCTCGTAAAAGGCTCTGTCAATATTATGTCCCCTATTGTCCAATCATGATTCTCGCTTCAGCATGCGCACCAGACCGCAGCCGTCTAATTTGGTAAAGACCTTGCTTGTTGATATTCATTTAGGTTTCGGCTTGTAATTGACTCACTAAATCTTTCCCCGCCCGCCACTGATGATTTGCAGAAAAAGGAAATCGTGTGAGGCTCTCAAAGGACGCTCCGGGCACCCTAAGCCGGCGGTACCTGGTGGATACGATAGCTCAGATTTGGTAGATCATCCACATACGTGCTCCACCAAATCTAGATAGACTTCCAGCAACTAGACATTGTGTTCCTGCATCGAAGGACCCCCAGTTCAAGTGTTAGTTTGCCAACGCAAAAGAAGGTCGTTACGGCTGCTTGCTTGACCACGAACTTTAGTTTTTTTTTTCATTGGCTCTATTCTAGGCTCACACACTGCTCCCTAAACTATCGACAATGATCTCGAGCTAGATCATACATCTTGTGCTGCTTGTCAGTAAAGCTTAAAGGAAGCTAATACACTCGAGGTCTTCCTATCAAAGTTTTAGTTGGTTCCAAAGAAAAGAAGGATCACTATCATTTGGCCCTTGATCTTGCACAACGTTCTTTTCACCCGGAAGCTTTATTGATTCAAACTTTGTACGAGTATCTTTCGGTACCTCCGGCTTTTGGTAACGTTAAATCCAGTTCCAGGAGATTGGAACTTGTCATAGCCAAAAATCACGTCAACCTGCTCGAAAGAGAAAGAACTGATATGTACTAGCAGAGATAGACGTATTGACTACTCCACGTGCTAATAAGCAGCAAACATTTTGAGACTTTCCAACCAAACTCGACGGCGTTAGTATCAATAGTCGGGTATCATATATCTCAACATCTCTCCTCGTTGAAAATAAACTGCAGCTTGCAATATACTCATCATACATATCACACATATCAATATCATTAATCTGCAAGATCCTGCTCCTTCAACATCATCTCGCACCAATATAAAATTACGTTACCAGCGGACGTTTCAAGTCAGCCTCAAGGATACAGATTATCATCCATTCACACATCCCTTCTCAGCATATCAAATTTGTTCTGGCGGCAAGTTCAAGGGGACACCTGTCGCCAATCAAGCTTGCAGTACTGCGTTCAGCACACCAGCACTCTCCATACAGATATCCAAACTTCAACGAATTGAAAATTGGCTCATCCCGTCAGTACATGAATCTTCCCTCATTTCTGCTCTCATTGCTTTATCACAACCCTTCCATCAACCATTAACCGGCGCATTGGATCAGCCGTGCATTCAAGACCCTAGCCACGTTATGCCCTTTTGGTGGAGGAGCATAATCTCTATTCTTCGCCCACAAATTATATTCATGATCCCGAAATCGTCCTTCCTGCATTGTGTCGAGCTCGCTATCCTTGTTCATTCGATCGGAAGTCTATCTGGAAAATGCTTCGTAGGCTAACTGCATTATAGCCAACAGTTTTCGTACGTTAGTTCTCCAGAAATTTCTGCAATTTTCCGCAATCGCATTGTCGCAATTGAACTCGATCGGATTAACCCCCGAGGCAAACATTGAAACAAAATAAGAGGATATCCAGACGGAAGAGTGAAATATTTCCGTCTCAAACAATAACTTTCTCAATCTGCTCGTTGATGTTCGTTCTATAAAAGAACACACAATACCATCCATACTTCGTTGAGACATCCGAAAGCACCATTCACGCGCACGCTTACCCACCATCCCAGACTTATCCTCGCCTGCATACTTTACAGTACATCCACTACAACCCACCGTACTATACTTAACTCGCTCGCTCCATCAATCAAGCATCAGCAATCTGGAACATTTTCATAATCGGCATACTCTTGCCTGCACACGGGTAGCTCTCACCTCACTACACGCACGGCCTGCCCAACGACGGCTATTACTTCATTTGTTCCAATACTTGGCCCCCAACATTAGAGGATCAGCAGGCATTAGACTTCAAGGGACCGTGAATCCATTTTCACATCCATACAGCCCAGCCAGCCTATCAAGAACGCATCAAGTCATCGCTGCCCATCGTCGGAAGCTGGTTCCAGTTCCCACGAGGCGCCAGCTACCACCCCCGAAAACTTAGATTGCGACCATTGCACGCAAGCTCGGAGCTACTTTACCGTTGCGCTTCCGCGACCCAGGTGAACCCCTAAAACGGTAAAACATTCGAAAAGAGCGTTGCCGAAGACAGCAAGCAATTTAGCAGACAGACCAGCGACGCGGTGCAGTGCAGTGCGTCTCAGCACAGCAACGAGCTGCGACTGGACAAAAGGAGGTTCCCGAAATACATTGGAAGGAGAAGTCAATCAATAGGAAAAAAATCAGACCTCGATTAGTAGCAGCTCGCTCAATTGTGGGACTGTTGGATTCGTCGAATCTTCTTAACACGACCTTTTTTTCTTTCTTGCATCCGTTCCATCGTTACACGCCGCTTTGAATCGTTCCCCTGTGCGTGAGGATTTGAAACAATAAGCCGGGGACGGGTAAGATTTAAGCAAGAAACTCAGCATCTCCCTACCGAACGTTGAGAAGTACGGACGGTACTGCGAGGATATTCCTGGCAATTTCGTGCATATTACCGCTCCATTGCAGCCGTCGCAGTAATCAATCACACCCTGGACACTCTATTCAGCAGATTCGACCCTGTTCAATAGCGATTCTTGAATCTCTGCCACAGCCCTTTCAGCGTAACTTTCGCCGAGTGCCTTAGTCTCGGTGGGCATCCAAGGCCTTTTCAAGGGACAATTGAGGATATTCTTAGAACTTAACGGAGGAGGATTAGCGGCGTAAGAAAGCCACTCTCACCACTTTTTGACCCTCGATCAGCTTTTTTAATTCTTGTTTCGACAAGGCTACTTGGGACCCCATCAAAATCGACCCCATAGCCAATCCCAACCCCAGGGCACCAATTCCAAATCTACAGGGACTCTTCAGGCCTGCTCGAACAGTGCGTTTGCATCAGTATACACTATACAGCAACCGGGCGACGAATAGGGAACGGCACTTCAGCTTTTACATTCTCAGCGTGTAATTTCGCAAAAGCACGCACGATAGCTTCCAGCAGTGAGTCGCAAGCAAGAAGCAGCACGCAGCACGCAGCAACGAGAGGCAGCCCTTCACACCCCGCGAAAAAGACCAAGACAAGGCCAGGGGAGGTAGAGAAGTCGGAAAAAAGAAAGGACAGGAGAGAGAAGAAAGAAAATTTTTGTTCCTTGAATTATTGCACATTTCTCCCCGGGAGGCTTGTTTTTTTTTTATTGTTTTTTTATTTTTATTTATTTAAATTGTTTTGGGTTTCAATTTGCATCATTTCGATTTGGCTCCAGATCATTTTGTCGCCTCGACTCTTTATCGCCTGCCGTACAACCCTTTCCCCCCTCTGGCCTGACTTTAGCACATTACATCAAATTATTACCTATATCATCTATATCATCTATATCATCCGCCTTCCGCCAAATCACAGCCTCCGTCAACACCTTTTTCGTTCAACCCATCTTCCGGGACGGACGACGGTGACAACCCGTTGTTGCTGCTGTTTATCTGTTCGTGTCTCGCACTCAAGTACATGAGACGACTCACCCATCGTCCTGAGAAAATTATACCGTCACCATACCCACACCCACACCCACACCCACAACCACAACCACAACCACAACCACAGCTCTCCACTCCCCTCCGCCGCGCATTATTTGTTCGTTTTCATCGCCACCGTGGACTGGTACCGCTGCGTCTCACTCTCTCCCATCCGGCTTGACGTCGAATTTGGACGTTGCACCCACGACTTCACCAAGATAGTATTATCGTGGAAAGTCGAGAGATTTGGACGGGGCGAGGCTGCAAATGAACGATAGTAAGTAAGCCCGCCATCAATCCATCTTTTTTATCTGTGATCGACGCCTCCCCTTGCCCCTTCTCGTTCAATTCTTCAACCAAATTGTACTTCTCTGCAGCTTTCAGCTGCACTTTGGGGGGGGGAACGATTCTCCATCCACAAAAACAGTTGATTTTGGTGGTTGTATTCAGCAAAACCTCCCGCATCTCTTTTTTGATATCATATCCGCACGGAAGAATGATGGGAGAAATAACCCAAGTGTCGAAGTTGAAGAGAATAATTTTCGATGCCTTCTCGTTTTATTTTGGAGTGGTCGTTGATAATTCTCGCGAAATGGTTGGTGTAGTAATTCTCCATTCCTCCAATGCGGTCTTCATGTCAAATATCAATCGTACCTCCATCTCAACCGCTACACTTCACACCTCACACTCTCAAATCCCCCATCTTGCATCTTACATCTTACATCTTACATCTTACATCCTACACCCTACACCCTACATCTTACATCTCAAATCTCAAATCTCAAGTCTCACATCTCACATCTCACATCCCGCATCTCACACCTGATGAAGCACAAACCACAGAGCAATACAGTGTAATGCCGGGCCCTGACAGTGAATTGGTCAAACGGAACGTTTCATGGAAGAAGTTCCCGAGTGCGACGTTCGAAATCAAACCATCAACACAACCCTCCATTCCACACTCTTCTGCCATGCATCCTCTCAGTCAGAATATTGAGATTCAAAAAGAGGCGCACACAGTAGCCTAACCCCAAAAACGTTATACATCCCACTCCCCTATCATATCACTCCATCCGAATTTTGCCAGAATCCCCCTCACCCCTCCCCCGTCCCCTCTCCCCCAAAAGCTTCATTAATCACGTCTTTACAACGCAATTCATTCTCTGGCCAATTGGCGCTGTCTTCGCAATCTTCATTTTCGTTCTTGTTTCTGGTTGGCCCCGTTTGTCGTTTTATCCAGAAAAGATTTCAATAACCTATCTCAATCTCACCACCTTAAATATCTCGGGGATTTTATATCGTCCAATGCTAACCATCTTACCCCAATAGTCCTTACTCCTCAAAAATTAACACTCGATCACTTCATGTGCTCTCAATCTGGTAATATCCAAGACCTAACCGCCTATTCAGGGCATTCGTCTTCGTGCATTGTCGGATCCGAACCAGAGCCTGACAGCTCTACAAGACAGGAATTTGTTCACCCTCCGTCGTTACCCTCTGATATGGGGATGCGATACATGACGATTCCAGCGACAGATGATGTACGGTAAGTTTTCCCCCCAAAATTCGTTGGTCATTTCTTTTCTCCCGATGTACCCCCTCGTCAACCTTGCATTTAGGCACATACACCACTCCTTGGGTTGTCTCTCATTATCGTTAATTTCAAAATTATGCATCTATCTACCGCTTGTGCGATCTGCGCTAAAGCTGGTAATGTGGTGGGCTTGCCACGACTCACACTCCGTCATTGTTCTTATCCAGTGGTCACACAACTTAAGCCTCAGATCAAGCCAAACCGCCTGCACTTCCGCAATGGTTCGCATCACGCGAGTAGTCCCCGCTATTCTGTACCACTGACGGCTGTGTTGGCTGTCATACATATGCAGTCCAACTGGGCATCATTACCGCCATGAAGAATTTTTAATCCACAGGCCGTGTCTCCTCAGAACCTTATCTTCTTTTGTCTTACACTTACTTAGACCCGTGGCTGATATGATAGCTCAGTTACACTTCCGATTCCGGTACCTCTCATAGCCCTGTGTTCTCGATAGAACCCACGATACCAAATTCAATCCCGTCCAACATCCCATTCCCCCCATACGCGCATGCCTATCAGTCAACACTGAACGGTCCCACGTACTCAGGTGGGAGCAACCCGTACTTTTCTCCGAGCTCGTCTTTATTTTCTATGCCCGATCTTAAACCCCGCTTGAACTCTATGTACGTACCTTCCACCCCCTTTTAAGTACTTCGATACACCATCATTTCTGTGCACAGATAATAATGATCTATCCGCACAGTCACTCCTCCCCTGGAATGGCACCACCCTCACGCTCACCAGCCTTACCACATCCACAATCACCAATAAGCACACGAGATTTATACGCAAGTGCAACACCACATTTACGAAGAGCGGACGGAATTTCAAGATCTCCGTCGACCTCTGGAACTGTAAGAGGCGTACCGTTATCACCATCCAACAGCGGATTCGCAAGTCCGGCGAATATGGAGGGTTCGCAACTGGGAGGGCCACTTACCCCTCCTCTAAATCCGACAGAAGTCATCCTCACTTTGCAGGCGGCTGACGGACAGATCATCACGCCAGAAATCTTTGGCAAAATTGATAAAGGATTTTTCATGGCAGAAAACGATTGGACCTGCTATAGAAGAAACTATTTTTCGCTGAGTTGCTCATTTACACTTCAACCTATCGTTCCGGGAGCAAATGTATATCTTTTGTTGTCTGGTGGAATGAGGCCGCAGGTGCAGCAATTTGCGATGTCCATAGCTGCCGTGGTAGATTCACGCGATGGGAAATCAATAGAATTGGTCCAGCACACTCCCAAACGAGACAAAGGACCACAAGATAAGCCGCCAAGAATCGCAGTTGCCCCAAGACCGCACACAACACATAACATGTACGGCGGCGACAACGGTATTGGAGGTGGACCGCGCGGAATGTACGATGGATCCTTCGGTCAGTCACCAAGCTCACCGCCGAACGAAGCTACTTTTGAGCGTATCCAATTCAAAAATGCAACTGCGAATAACGGAAAACGTAGAGCAGCTCAACAATATTATCACCTGCTTGTAGAACTTTTCGCAGATTTGGGTACTAACCACAATCATTCAGAACGCTGGGTAAAAATTGCCGTTCGTATGTCTGCACCAATGGTGGTGCGTGGTCGCTCACCTGGGCATTACCAGAGCGAAAGACGAGGTAGTAATGCAAGTTCTGGACCTGGAGGTGCTGGTGGTGCTGGTGGTGGCTCATACACACCATCCGGATCATCCCGTACCCCGGGCGATGTTACCATGTCTGGAACTTCCTCCATGCTACCTGGATCCAACAACTACGGTTCTTACGATGGTCGGTCCCACCATTATCGCACTGGGCCTCTCCAGATTCCCATGGAACCCACTCTTTCTGCTGAAGAAGCCAAAAGCATTGAGGATGCTCCTTGCTATATGTATTACCCAACTCCAATATGGGAGGGCGCAGAGCCACGGAACCAGTTGCCTAGTCTTCCGGAATATGTGCCAGGAAAAATCAAGCAAGAATACAATACTGGTGGCTACTCGTTGCCGAGTATCAGTGGTGCACAAGATTCTTTGGGTAGACATTGTGGAAGGTGGGAAGGAGTTCCGGAATCCAAGGGTTATTTTCCAACAATGGCACTGGCACAGGAACTCAATATCAGCTAGCCATTTCACACGGGGAACTAATCGCAATTTAACACGCGGCATAACACGTGTGCTTCACTACGATGCAGCATTCGTAATCCCCGTCTTATCCCTTTCCCTTCCCCGCTCTGGTTCAATTTTAATTGTTTGCGTATCACATCTCATAGTCGCCCATGTCTTCAATTTTCAGCTGGAGTATAATGGATTGGCTCATCGCTTGGTCGCTTGATATATCTGCAGAAAACACCCTTGTCATGGAATTGATTGGCGCAAGAAATGGGAAAGGATTGAAGACTCAAGGGTCATGTTAGCGTATTTGATTGGGGAATTTCACTTTGGGGAATACTACAAAATCGAATGGGATCGGGTGCATATCGACTCGGTATGGCACACATACAGAGTAGATCAATATGGATCAGATGGATGGATGGATGGAAAAAGCTTGCATCTAGGTTTGGTCTAGGATGGAATGGGAAAAAAATATACTGAATTTTGGTGATGGAGTTAGATTTGGACTCGGGTCATTTCTTTATATGCGGATCTCGGGCATGGTAATGATGGATGAAATGAATGGATGGACAAATGGGCAACAAAGGAACCGGATTGCAATGGATTGGGATGGATGGGTTCATGATCTCGCCAATCGCGGATCCTGGTGTTTCTTACATGTGTCTTTGATGGATTTCTCATCGTACTTTTTTTCATTTCTTTCTTATCATTGGGTTTGATGTGGAGGTACATGAGAAGGCTCACTGCCCTATCAAATATCTTACTTCAGGCTCAGACACAATAGTTCCTCTTTGCTTGCATCTGATTATTTCTTCTACCTTGACTGCGTGTTAGTTGATGTTGTTGCGTGGGTGGACTTATTATTGATGAATGAATTTGAGTTGTGGGCTGTTGAGTAAGCGTTTCGTGTTTTCAGTTGTGTCTGTTGTTGTTATTTTTGAGTGTGGGAATTGATATCGCTGAGAAGAGACGTGGGGGATCAGAAGGTCTAGATAGTGTGGTAAATTGACCAAGGGCGCCAACGGCTTGTGGGGATGAAGACTGCC
Source organism: Botrytis cinerea B05.10 (assembly GCF_000143535.2). Classification (NCBI taxonomy): domain Eukaryota; kingdom Fungi; phylum Ascomycota; class Leotiomycetes; order Helotiales; family Sclerotiniaceae; genus Botrytis; species Botrytis cinerea. The sequence continues at coordinate 1,835,416 of NC_037324.1, read as the reverse complement.
AGTGAGCAGATAGAAAAAGCCAGGAGAACAGTAGCGAGGAGATTGATTAGGGAGGAGAGATAGAAAAATTGCGTGCAGGAAATTGAAGAGGTGATGTTTTTCGTTGATTTCTCGTTTTGCAATGCCAGTCAGTTAGGTTAGTCGATTAGTCAGTCAATGCAGGAGGCTTTTGTTGATATATATATATATATATATTTGATGATTATGATTATGATCATGATCATGATCATGGTGATGAAACCGTAAAGCCGTGAAATAATAAAATATGTCTGAAATACCGATATCTCTTTCATCCCCGCGTACAGCAGACCATAGAGTGAGTGAGTGTACTGCTGGTGAGAAAGCTGGGTGAAATGCAGCATGCGTGCGTGCGTGCGTGCATGCATACTTCAACCAAGCTGAATTTCTACCTACTCAAGGCCTCCGACAGCCTCCCTTTCTCACTTCCTTTTACTCTCGTACTTTCTATGAACAACCAAAGACACAGACGAAAACTAGAGTTTAGCACAGCTTGCGACATCGTCTCTCGGTTGCGTATTGCATATCACAGATCATAGTATAGATCATACCCGTAAGTAACTTCAGGCAGCATCAGCATCTTAGTTCTTGTGCTGTTCGTGCGATTCTACCGTCATCTTTGATCTCCCACTGTTTGTTTTATTCTCGATTTTGGTTCTCTCCATCGCCGCTTCTGTCCGACCGCGGCATCTTTCTCGTTTCTGCTTCTTCTTTTCTTATATAGATCCTTATTGGTATTAATTAAGCAAGTAGAAAAACGCCCAACACAAGCCGTGGAGATACCAAATAGGATGGAGATTGAGAAGAGGAGAGGAGAAATCCAGGAGCTGTCTAGTGGGATTTTAATTCTGTGCATTGCAGATATCTATCGAACTTGGTGTGGAAGATTCTCTCTTGCTTTCTCAAATCCGAGGTGTTTGTAAGGGTTTTTTGTTAACATTGTTGAAGTAAATTGAGTCTCCCTATCAATCAACCATATAGTAGTCATCATGTAGCCAATTTATACGAAAACCAATAATTTATGATTCAATTTCATCGATTGTACCTATATTCACTTTGCTCTGTGCCATGCCAATTACAATGCAGATCACGCCCTAGTACTCACAAAGAGAAGCAGTGGCAGCTGGATACCGATGTCCTTGCACTGGGAAACTAGCAAGAATCTCATTAATCGTATCAAGATCCGAGTCCGTCAATTCAACCTCGGTAGTATTCTCCTCAACCCTAGACTCGGATCTAGCTCCAAAGACTGGAATGATGAGAGGATAGCCCGGCTTCTTGCTCTGTGACTTGATCCAACACAAAGCCAACTGTGCCGGTGTGCATCCCTTGTTCAAAGCCAGCTTTCCTAACTCCTCCACCAAATCTAAATTCTTTTGAAAGTTTTCTGGTTGGAAACGGGGAAAGTGGCGATGAGGATCACTCTCTGGCAAATCATCCAGACTCTTGAATTGCCCCGTCAGCATACCTGCTCCAAGTGGTGTATGAGCAACCATGACGATTCCCAATTCTCCACAAGCTTCTGCCACGCCGTTCTCAAAGACATCCGTAGCCCACAAGCTAATTTCCGCCTCGAGCATATCGATCTTTGCCACCGCACTAGCACGGCGAATGGAATTGGCCGAGACTTCACTCAATTGAATTCCGCCAATCAAATCCTTCTTGACGCACTCATTCAAAGCCCTAACAGTATCCTCAATCGGCGTCATCTTATCCTGTCTAGCCATACCGAAAAGATCGATGCGTTTATGGCCTCCTAAAATCTTCTTGGCGTTTTCGACATACTTGTAGACCGCTTCTGGCGAACTGTCCATCGTGAACGTCTTTCGATCGGCAAATCCACTCTTGATACAGAGAACCACTTTCTCTGCATCTTCAGGATACTCTGCGAAGTAGCGCGCGAGGAGGTGAAGGGAGTTGTTTTCTGGAGAGCCGTAGAAATCTGCGCCATTCCATACATTTACTCCGGCTGCGAGAGCGGCTTTCAGGACGGGAAATGCAATGCTGTCCGGAGTTTGCTCGCCGCGCCAGGTCATACCTGGGGGCAATTAATGAGGGTTCTTTGGCTTGAAAATGATTGGGATCCATTGGAGTGTTGAGTGGAGGGTGAGACTTACGCATGAGACCTAGGCCATTTTGGGATATTTCTTTTCCGGCGAGAATAGGCATTGTGATGGAGACGCTAGACTTTATGTTGTTATGGGTAAGAGGTGTAGTGTATCGGGAGTTTTTTTGCGGGAGGGGAGAGAAATATGGAGGGGAGAGATTCTAGAGAGAAGAAGTTATAAAGAGAAGAAGATTGTATAGGGAAGAAGTTGTAGAGGGAAGAAGTTAATGAAGAGAAAAGTTCATGTTAACAAAGAGGATATATAGATTGGAAACTTCAAAGTCAACTGGAAGTAAGTATGAAATCTCGGAGTTACGAGAGAGAAACCGCGGGCATGCGGTTGAAGAGGGGAGGTACAAATGACGTGCGACAGTGAGTGCCAGTGACATCGATCGCACCACCGCAGTGTCTCTAATGGCTCAACGTAGATTTGACTCTCAAATCTTGGTTTTGGCGTGTCTTGGTTTTCAAAGCTTCGTTTTTGGGGGAAACCCGAAAGTCTTTTCAAGCGTGAGGGGTGCGTTCATGGACGAGAATTCAGGTTCCGCTTCGTGGTAATCGCACTTGTAATATGTGTATCTACCTAGATAGACACTGTCTGGTCAACAGCAATGTATCATTCGCCTTTCTGATTCCTATATAACATGTTGGTATTGTGATGGGATTGTTCATCAACAATGCTCAAGACCCTGGGTTGATGTTCATGATATCTTCTTCTTCTGCTGCAATATCAACAGGTAAGCAAGTGGTCACGAAACTTCTAGTCCTGTCGTGGGATATTGCTCTTCTCTCTCCCCTCTTCACATGGCCATACTCGTGATACGGGGAGAATATTGTCCTCGGATTTACTCACCTGTTCAAACGCCGATATCTCCGGCTTCATTGGTGGAAATGGGAAGGTTTGAGTAACGGTTACTCTCATGACATGGATTGGGGTGACAAAATTCTTGATTTGAACTTTATTTCGTACCATGAGCTTAGGTATTGATTCAACTTGAAGGAACGATAAGACTGAGATCACCCTTGAGATTGAGACGGCAAGAATAGTATTACGCAGGTGTCACGTGTCCCCAGCAGACTCTATCGGAAAGGGGGACGTTTTCAAACGAGATTACAACAGATTGAATCCATTTCACGATTGGGATAAGTTTGAATTCAACTGTCCCTCGGTAATCCTCAAGCAGACAGTTTTGACGTCAAAACATCAAAGTATCAAAGTATCAAGCATACCACGTTCATGCATTCATCGCTTGTTTCTCTAGACTTCTCTCCACAATCGAAGTAACCGTATATTTGCTGCTCATTTGCCCAAGAATCCTAATATTCATCAAGACTAGGAATACTTATACAGCGAAGAGATATGGGCGTTCTGCTATGGGTCTTTATGAAAGGGTATTGATTACTGATGAAGGCACAGTGTCATCAGAGCAGTGATCCTACTGTAGTTGATTTGTTGCTTAGAAAATTGCCGAGAACTGTTTTCTTAAACTCGTCGGCAGCATCTTAGTAGACGGATGTAATCTACCTGTCTGTTATACTCGATTCGATAAGTGGACGAAAGAACTAAAGGAGACTTTGAGCTTTCATTGCGAAGCATGGAATCAAGCAAAAATATGACGGCCAATCGCAGGGTATCTTGAGACGGACATGGTACCAAATCAATGAAGAGGTAACAGCTGGTCATCACGCAGCATCGAGTTGTCGTCGGTCAAATGGGTAAGCACGAGCTGTCTCATTCATCGATTTCAAATCTTTATACTGCTTGCTGGTTCCTGTCCTCTGTCCTAGATTGGTGAAATAACGATGTGAGGTTGGATTTGAGCACGGACCAAGCGCTAAACACCACCACTTCATTCGTCTTGACCTTTTTCAAACACGCGTATACCTCATCAACCGACAAGATGCTGAAACCCTCCCCTTATTTGATCAAGGGCGTATCTGATCCAAGAACTCCTGCCGGGTAGCAACTTGAGCTCAAGCACGAATTTACTTATGCTCACGACACCATCGTACTGGAATCCGGAATCCAGGATCTCGAGGCTAGGAGGGAGTGTCGGATTCTTCCAACTTTCATCCGACTCAGCCAACGTTATCTGCAACGGGAGTGTCTGCCTTACCTTTTGCGTTAATACGAGCATAACTTATGGAAAGTTCTAGTCGTGGCCTTCCCACTAGTTCTGCAGAGATGGTTTGATTGGGAAAGCTGCTTAATGAACTCATTCGTGCAGGAATAATCAATCAAGAGAGCTCGAACAAGCCGTTTATCGTATAGCTGCATACACGTTTTATGTGGCCTCGGGAGTGTTCCGAGCTCGGGTGCCGGAAACGAGCAAGTCTTGCGCCGCTGACTGCAAACGGTGCATACACGTGAGTTTGAGCACAGTAATCAGCTGATTGTCAAATTCAAGAGATCTTTGCGTCGTAAATGTTGAGCAGTTGAGTGCTAATTCAGGTAATCGTTTGGTTGCGAAACGAGATGCATGCTCGTAAGTTCTTTCTGGTCGACTCTCACGGCATAGAACTTGTACTCATTGCACCGCTTTCATCAAGATAGCCCTCACGGGAATCTATAAAGACCAACGAGTCGCACACATTTTTTCAAGAGACTGCAATAAACTCTATCAGAGCAAAATCTCCTCACATCTTTCACACACTATCTAACTTGATATCCAAAATGCTTTTCAGCAAGCCAACGATTACAGCCATTGGTCTCTCTCTCCTCCCGGCCAGCCTGGCACAACTTTCGGAGCTTTCAGTCTTTCCTCCAGGTGGACCTGGAACGATTCTGGTCACCTTAAACGGTCAAGGCGCTTCTACCGGCTGTCTTAATGATCAAGGTCTATGGACTCTTAAAGACGCCTGCGCTATCTTTCAAGGTAACGGTCAAGGTGGGCTTGGATCGGATCTAGGATATATCATCCTCGATTCTAGCTCCAGCATAGTCACAACGACTGGTACTTGGAGCACTGCGTGGGTCGGAACACATGTTAATCAAGGCGTAAGTAATATATGTCCACAACCAAAGTATTGAATTATGATACTGAAAGATTCTCGCTTTGCAGAGAGATGCTGCTTGGCTCCAAGCACAGATTGGAACAACCGGAGACGCGCCGTGGGGAGGGCCTTTGTGGTACACTAATGCACAGCCCGACGATACAACCAATGTGGCGCTCAATGGTCACGCGATTGCCAGCTCTGTTCAGGTTACATTGAGCTTCAATTCCACTTTCGTTGCCTCTTAGAGTTCGAAGTGGCTGGATGTTTCTGTAGTACATGGGCAGTAAAATGAGGAAGGTGCGGTGAATGTGAGAGAGTATTGGAAGACTCTCAAAGATGGACACACTTCCATTTATAGGATGAATCCTCATGTCAAGTATCCTCATGAAGAGGACCCACGGTTTCTTCCTTATTTCTCTTCCGTATATACATATGAATGATGTGCATTTGAATCAGTAGGCTGCATCTTTTCTTCCACAAGTACAGTAAGCGGATAAGGTTGGTTCATGTTTTTGAGGGTTAGTAATCTTCACGAATCACAATCACAATCACAATCTCTCAGATGCCGGGTATTTCCCGACTTCCTAGGTTGGCCTGATCACCTCTCTTCAGATGTTCGAATTGACTCGATCATACTGTGTAGAAAGGAACATCTCACCTATAGATAGATCAACATTGTGTTTTGTTATAACTGAAGGTATCCAGAGTGGCAGATTCATGACGTGGGAAGCGGGCACGGTAATCACTGCCCTTTTGGTTTTGAAACAGCTACAGAGAGACTACCTGGAATGTTCCTTTGTCCAGCCACTCAAACAACACAATACCTACTCTCTTGATCAATGATTTGGTAGTACTGCCAGAGAAGATGGATCTCTAATTGAAGTTTCGATGCAGTTTGAAGGTGATGGGTTATCTCAACAATCAACATCGTCATCACCGTCGGATATGTAACAGTACTTGAGAGAATGGAGGCATGTATGCGGCTGAGTTGATGTAGCTAGACACGCAGCTTTAATAACGTCTTATCTTTCATTTCTCCTCTCCTCACCTCACATCAAACTATCAAATGAAGTGATCAGACTGGCAACGGGTCATGTTTCTAGATCAACATCTTGAATACCTCAACGACTGGGTGGGCGAGTCGACAAATCACTCCGCATTTTGATGGTATGTCGTTTCCCCCAAATCCTGACAACACCGACCTCACACAACGATCGAATGCCTAGTGGGACATTTGACTTACAATCCAGTTGGAGTAGTCGCGTCACCGTTGAATTCTACATGGAACTAAACAAGTCTATCAAAGATGTGTTAAAGGTTCTTTTCGCCGGTGTGCTCTCAACCAAAGCATGCATTCCCAATCGGTAAGGAGTCTTGATGGACTAATGTCACCCATGACCATCATTTTTACACCGATCATACAGTTGATCGCCACCAACCGTCAATGACAGTGGCAATGACAATGGTAATACCGCCGACAAGGACAATGGCACCTTCTGTTTCTACCGCCATCTCCATCTCCACCGCTTCAAGTCAAATGGCATCCAATCAGTTGATCAGGATAGATTTGGAATACAATCTTAGAACGTTGATGGTGTCTCCAGGAAGGGAGGGAGGGAGGGAGGTAGATAGGTAGGTGCTTACCCCGTGACTTCGTCCTCCCAGATGCAATGCAAAGTGAGGTTTCCTTTTCCTCGGTCTGTTATTTCCGCTTCAAGTCAATTGGGAATTGTTGAGATGTTGAGGATGAGAAAATTCTCACTTTCCTCCGTGTCTCGGCAACCACCTCCCGGCACTTTACGGTCAAATGGCAACGGCGCGAAGATGCGACTTCCTAAATAGGTAATATCGCATCATCGTGATCAATTGTTGAATGAGATGGAGCGAATCTTATTTCTCATCGGCCCTAATATCGTAGAGATCGGCGGTCGAGCTAGCATTTTGCTCATTCTGCTCATTTTGTTCCTTCCACGTTCGATTGATGAAAGTACCCGTCAAGGTCACGCTAGTGAGTCCGTCTGGGTATATAAACCCTCTCATTCCCACATCCTTTGAAAAAATCGGACACCATTCGAACAACAGCAGCAACAACAACAACAACAGCAACAACAACAGCAGCAGCAGCAGCAACAGCAACAACGACAACAACAACACCTCCGCCGCCGCCGCCGCCGCCGCCCTTCCTCTCCCTCCTCCTCCTCCTCCTCCTCCTCCTCCTCCTCCTCCTCCTCCTCCTCCTCCTCCTCCTCCTCCTCCTCCTCCTCCTCCTCCCCGCTCTGCTCTGCTCCCCCCCCTCTCTCTTCTCTCTTCTTTCTCCTTCCCCCCCCCCTTCTCTCTTGGGCCTCATGGCCAAGAACCGTCGCCGCGCCGGTGGGCGCAATTCTCGTTCCCCTTCGGGGGCTTTTTTCGGTGGTCCTTCCACCATTTTATCGGAAGTCCCAGGGGGTGGTGTCCCTTGGGCATTCATCGCTTTTCTTTTGGCTTCGGCCTTTTTGTTTGCCTTCGGGCTTTTCCTGGTCGTTTTGTCGGGCCGGAAAGAGGTGGTGTTTAACACCTACCTCTTGTCCAATTGGGAGGAGCTGGACTGTGGTGTCGGGGGGGTGACGGTTGTCGAGGCTCGGAAGCCCTCGGGTCTTCTCCTCCGGGAGTTGACCTGGGTGTAAGTTATTCTTTTCTTAGCTTTTTGAATTCCCCACTTTGATTTCCGGTTGTCTTTCATCCTTCACTAACCTTCCATTTGCCTTTCATTTGTCTTCCTCCTATCTTCTTATCGGTACACTGCTGTCACTACACCACTTTTGTTGCACATTTTTCCCCCTACAATGTCGCTGTGATCAACTCTCCATATCATCACTCTCCTGTTGCTGTCGTTGCATGGTATCATCCCCACTCCTTACTGCTGTTGTTTTGTTTTCTATTTATCACATCCAGTGCTATCACTGTCATGTTACCCACGTCTTGTCATTACTCTTATTCCTTGTTGTTGTTGTTCTATCTACATCAGACCATCAAGCTATTTTCAACAACCAATTACTTTTGTTGTCATACATTCTTGTGTTCTCAAAGTATTTGGGACATTCATATCATCTTATACACTCAAATCCTCTCATGTTCTCGAAGTACTTGGGACATTTACACAATCACAATCATTCAAACTCTTTCATTCACTCAAACTGTTTCAAACATTCAAAGTCTCTCATGGACTCAAAGTACTTGGGATATTCACACAATCACAATCATTCAAATTCTTTCAGATATTCAAAACACTTGAGATATTCAAACCCTTTCAGATATTCAAAACACTTGAGATATTCAAACCCTTTCAGATATTCAGAACACTTGAGATATTCAAACCCTTTCAGACATTCACATCATCAGATGTTCTCAAAGTACTTGAGACAATAGATCTATCACTGTCGCTCTTTCCTTCATCACACCTTCCTGTTGCTGTTATTCTACATGTGTGCTAGACCCACCATGGGGCCATTTTGTCCTGTTTGCTCACATCTGAACTGATCTAGTCCCTTTATGGACGAGTTTGTCCTGTTTGTCCTATTTGTCCTGTTTGCTCAAACTTGAATCGGGCTCGCACGGACCATGCCATTTTTCTATATAAACCCCCTTCCACTCCCCTCAACTTCTCTCTCTTCCTTTTTCATTATGGACGCTGACCTATCTCGACTAGGGCACCGGCCTTTGGCATTTCGATCCTCCTTGCCTACGTTGTTCTCGCCGCTTCTTACCTTCTCCGACGCGCCAGTTTGAGTCAGTGGATGTCTGGATTTATCGGTCTGTTGTCACTGGCGGGCTTTTTTACGCTTGTTAGTTACCGACTGCTTCCGGCCTTGATCATATCCTTCTTCCTGTTCGCCGTCTGCGTTGTCTGGCAGATTGTCTGGTTTGATTCTAGACATTTTTCAAGAGTTGTAACCTTCGCCATAAGCCAAATTCGACCCTGGACGCTGCTTCTGATTAGTCTGGTTTCGAGCATCGCTACAGCTTTATCGTACGCTGGTTTTCTCGCCGTTCTTTATAGTTTGAAACGGATTTGGGATACGGCTGTTCCTGGATGTACTAAGGATCGAAATTTGTACACGTCACGCTTCATCGCTGCGATTATTCTACTCTCTGCCACGACATATTGGTTTACGCATGTCATATCTTCCTTCGCGCATATTCTGGGCGCCATTGTCGCTAAGAATCACGTAATTCTCAATGTACAAAAAGAATCCGGACAATCATCGATTCAAAGAAAGCAAATCCGGGCGATGCTTAGGTCAACTTACAATAGCGTATGCTACGGTGCGGGTCTCGTTTCTTATACTGTTTTCCTGAAAGATCTTGTCATCGGTCTGGGGCAAAATATATCTCTCGGCCCGACATCCCCCTTCCTATCAATAACTGGTGCCCTTTTGTTGACGGTTTTGACGTTTATCGGACCTTTTCACGGCGCTCTTGACAGAACGAATTCTCCTTGGACCTTTTCAATGATGGCTCTTGATTCGACTAAATACTGGCACGCTAGCAAAGCCGGTGCTGCCTTAATGTCCGCAGCTGGTTTGAACATTCTCAAAGAAACGGGATTGTTCCAAATGATCGAATACTTCCCCGTCTTGATTGGTGTCGTCAGCGCTGTTTCCACGTTCCTATTGGTCACCCTTATCCCCGGCCCCATTGTGGAATACAACGATATTCTAGTAGCCGAAGTTCTGGTTGCTTTCGCGTACTTTGGAGGTTCACAAATTTCTCGAGCTGCATTCGCTCCATTCAATGGAGCTATGTGTACCATTTTCGTTATGATGGCAAGAGAACCGGCTATTTTTCAGGAGCACTATGGAGTGGTTTGGACTCGCTTAGAAGAATTCAACCCCAGTGTTGCCGAGGCGTTGTTGAAGTGAAGGAATGGAGATTTGATTGTCGAGGTTGGAGGGGGACAATGATATGCTGGATGGGGGTGGTTAGTTGTGGCTGGTTGGTCTGATGGTGGAGATTTGATGGTGGATGTTCCAGAGGGGCTTTGATATGCTGGGTGGGGGTGGATACTTATGATTGTTGATTGGTCTGCTGGTGGAGATTTGATTATCAAGGCTGGAAGGGGACTTTTATATGCTGGGTGGAAATGAATAATTACAATTGCTTGGTCAGAGAGACATCGGTGGTTAGTTACTTGAGATTGAGATGAACATTAGCTTGACGAGGAAGATGGACTGAGATTAATACTGGGGTTTGATGATGAGCTATTACCATGAATGAGAATACACCTTCTTGCTCTCGATACTTTTAGATTCCTTGCAGGTGACTATGAACATGATCTCAAATACTTCTTTTCCTGAACCTTCCGGTTTGTGCCAGCCTAAGGCTGATATGCAGTCTCTAATAGCCAAAAGCAACTCCAAATTCGACTTTTGAATGTCCGACTCCAAGTGGGACATTGAAACACTTCAGATTGCTTCCAATACCTTCAATTGTGCCTCAGGAAAGGCCATGGGCGACACGCATAACTTGTCTCCCAATTCCACATTTGAATGTTCCACCATGATTCAGATTTAGACAAGACACACATATCGAAAGACCCAGCGAGAACCTAAGAAGGATTTGATTGTTGAAGTTTCTCTGGAACAATCAAATGTTAATATAGTATATCTTTACTATCTGTATATACTCGATAAGAGTACAGAACATACTTCAAATGTTGTATTCATGCTAGACAATGAGATAGTTCTGTGGTGCCGGGGAGAGGAGAGGGCCTGGGGTTTCTTTCTATATCATGTCTACATTTTGGTTTGCGTTTTCGTTTTTATTTTCATTTCTATTTCCAGATATAAGAACTATCTCTCTCTCTCTATCTCTCTTACTCTATACTAAAACGATTAATGGCTATTCTTACTCTAATTCAATCCAGCCCAACCCAATCTAATCTACTCTAATCTAATCGTCGCTCTTTGTATAGAGCACAGTAATAAACAGTAAACAGATAGTAACTTATATAACTTATGTAGTTAGGGGATTATTATTTTATGAATATAAAGAGATTTGAATGTAGAATGAAAGATGATTAATTAATTTATATATTATAGCAGATTAGTAATAGGCTGTCGAATTACTAACTTATAAATCATAATAGTGTAAAAATAATGATTATTTTTGAGTATAAAGTTTTATATTATAATGAAACTTTTTTTTATATAGATCTTTATATTTTGATTATATTAATAAGTCTATTTAATATATCAAATCGATAAATCGAATCAATAAATCAAATCGATTTTTTTTATACGATATTTATTTTGTAACTCTTGATATCCTGATTATTCTTTTATTCTGAGGCTATTTCTTTAGAATATTATTAATTCTAGTCAAGCTTGTTTTCATTTCTTATTTTTTTTTCCCCCTAGGATATATTATTCTAGGGCTTACATTCTATAATTTAGGTTTTCTTATAACTAATATTGATCTAAAATTTAAGATTTTCTAGACTATCTAGATCTCTACGATATTCTATAGTTGGATCTCTAGTATCTATATTACTATAATTACAAGGATTATAATTAGTTACAATGTTGTTAAATTCCTATTTGAAATCTAATCTAAACTACCTCGAAAGGTCTCTATACACTTTCACATAATCTTAAAGATAGCTCCTATAATATTATACTTGAATACATATATACTTATATACATATACACATCTACTTATTATTCAATCAATTATATACATCTATAATCAAACTCATCTTCATCTTCCCTGTAGTAGTAAAGTTAATAACTCGAATAAAACGAAAATTTAATATAAATCCCTATATAAATTTCTACTATATATATTATAATATTGATATAGTATTTTTATTATTAATAAAATCCTTATTTTGTAAATAATAAATATTATCTGTAAAATTCGAGACCTATCTATTATTGAATTTTGATAGAGAAAAAAAGAGAATGAAAAGTCTGAATAATCTTAGAGATTTCAAGATCTTCAAGTATTCGAATTGTAGGAAAAGTAAATAGAAGTGTATATGCGTAAGGGCTAATAGAAGATTAAAGAGATAAGAAAGAAGAAAAGCGAGTGTAGAAGTTAGAAAGTAAGTAAAAGACATTAGTTAAAAGTTTGAAGAGACGTGAGGGGTAAATTACTTATATTATTTTCACTTTATTTTTCTAATCAAAAGCTTTACTATTATATCACACCATATAGGATGTATTATACAAATAGAAGTATATAAAATAGCTCTTATATATATATATATTTCTATTTATTAATTATGAATTGAATTCAAAATGAAAATACCCTTCGCGTTTAAAAATAATTATCTTGAATCAAAAACTTGGATTAGCTTTCCAAATTTGAGAAATCCATTAAAGTCTTATTAATGAAAATAATCTTTATAAGATACAAAAGTTTAAATCAATCAGATGAATCTATGAAAAACGATTTATTTAATATATAATAAAAGTACTAAAGATTTGATTACACAAACGAAGCGTCCACTTCGTCAATCACTGATTCTGTTACTACAGGGCTTTACACTTTATACTTTATATGTTTATTATCTCCTTTTCTCACATATTATATTAACACTGAAATAAAACAGGATCTATAATTATTCTTAGGGCGAGTTCTATAACCCTAGTGAAATTAGTTGATTGGAATTCGAAAGGATTGAATGGAGTAAATTTCAAGGTATATTCTATTCATTAAAATTTCTAGTTCGAGTCTCTGAAAAGACGAGGGTACCTTAGAATTATTCTTAGCTCGCTTATGATTAAGGTAAAGATGTAAACATTTACCCTCAATACAATAAGTTTAAACTATAAAATGAATTGATATCCTTGGAACCAAATGGCGGGCGGAAGCTTGGATGATGAAGGTCAGATTTGAAGCAAAAAAGTTCAATGTGTCACACATCATGGATCACAAGTATTGTGAAATGAAATTAGTTACTTTTTTTATCTATGGTATCTATTGATTCAGGGTATCTTGTATACAAATCTTCTCAGAAGCTTTCTCAGTCTACCCCAGATCTCAATCATCATTATCTTCTCCAATCTATCCATCCATTTATGTATCCGCCACAAAAGAAAAATAAGTACCGTTTTGACCGAAATCCCCACCGGGTCATTGTCTCAAGTTAAACTAGACAATCTGGCAGTGGGGAAAACGGTCAATCAAAGAATATAAGCAGCTTTTGACAATCCCCATTCCAATCCAATCTCATACCATTTGTACACGCAACTCCCATATCCTATATTACATGTTGTGCCGCCATCCCAACCCTCTAAACTACTCCTAAACAGCCCAGAATATCCCTAAGCCAAGCACGCCGGCCAGTAAACCCGATCCCGAAACCTCCATGTTTCTTCCCGCAGCAGCCGTGACTGTAGCCTTAACCGCCGAGGCTGAAGCTGTCGTTGATAAGCTCATAGTTCCTCTCGAACCGGTACCTGAAATGGCAGGCGCTGGCTGTGTAGTAGTATCAATCAGTAAGGCGGTTGAAGATTTAGAAGACGCAGGAAGTGCAGACGTAACGGCAACAGGGACCGATGAAGCAATTGTAAGACGACTGGACAAAAATGACGATGATGCAAGCCAACTAGTAGAGTTGGCATATACTGATGTGTTGCAAGATACAGTGGTGCTGTGGAGAATACTGACAGTAGTTGTGGTATCGAAAGTAGGTGCGGGAGTTGCAAAAGCAAAAGTTGAAAGCTTTGATTTAGAAGAAGAGATAGTAGAGGATGATTTTAAAGTAGACGAAGGGACAGCAGTGGAAGATTTTACTTCTTCCGAAGTAAGTGTAGAGGGCTGCGCGGTGAAAGAAGGAACTTCGGGGGAAGAGTATACCGTAGAAGAACTAGTCGTGCATGGAACTGTGGTACTTTCCAAGATGGTATCGGTGACAATTACGTCTGGGGATGAATCAGTGGTTGCGGCACTGGTAGCACTAGTGGTCGGTTTCACACTACTGTGGCTAGAAACAATGGATGTGCTGCTAGTGATAATGGCGGCGGATGATGAGGATGAAGATGGAGGAGCTGATGATGAAGAGGAAGGAGAAGAAGAAGCTGATTGAACAGATTCTTGGCCTTTGACGATTGGTGGCGCGGCGGAAGAGACAAGTAATCCTTGAATGACTTCCAGAGCACTCATCTGTTGCCCAGGGCCGGATACTCCATCATTGGATCCCGTATACCACTTTGTGCCACAAGCATTAGCATCACCAACGCAAATACTTGCCGCTGCGGATGCTGATTTGGTGAGATATGACGTGATAGTGGCTTTTGTAAAAGGTGCCATTTGAGTAGTTGCCCACATGAATCGTGAGAGATAAGCCTTGAAGGAAAACTGATCATTGTTGCAGGTACCTACTCCTTCGCATGCTTGTTCGTACATGATACTATCGGGTGTAAAGAAATTGGAAGAGGCTTTTAATAAACCCTCGGTTCGTGTTTGCCAAGTGGAATCGGTGGTGTAGTTGTACATGACAGCGGCTCCGTATAAGAAAATGGCATTATTGTAACTCCATGTAATTTTGTTTGGATTGGTGCAAGCTTTGGACTCATCAGCACCGTCCAAAGTGTTGAAATTTGAATCAATCAATCCAATCTTGGAAGTCCAATCATAAACCTTTTCTGCCCAATCGACGTATGTTTGATTTCCAGTATATCGTGCAAGACGCGCTGAAAGTTGAAAGAAAGCTCCATTAGAAACCGAGTTCTTGTACGTGTATCCATTATTGAATGAGAAAATCTGCCATTTAAGACCACCCCCACAAGCCGAAGTATCCCAGCGGGCTGCTTGGGTGTTCCAGAGATTCTCGGTCAACTCTGCCCAAGTAAACCCCCCAGTGTTGGAGGGCTCCGGGAAACTCTTTTCTGCAGCAGACATGGTGGACATTCCCCAAAAAGCTTGGTCGTCATTTCCTTCATCCTTTTGGTGGTTCGGCATCATGTAATCAAAGAGCGGGCCAGCTTGAGATGCCAAAGCTTCTGTGGTAATATCATTGTAGGTGGAATCTCCAGTGTAGTGATAGTAATCGAGCATGGTCCCCCACATAGCACCAGCTTCCCACCAGTAGTACGGCGCTGGCAGTACCGCAATAGTATCTGGGGTATTGGTGACATTGCCGGTATAATATTTCATGAGGCCATGTGCAACGGTACCTGCTGCATTTTTGATTGAGGCTGTACACAAGGTTGTCAGTAGGGATGGTAAATGCTGTCTGGCCAAAGATGACGAGTAACGTACTTGGATTCGATGTATCGAGCGTGATGCCAGATACGGATTGAGAAACAGAAAATGCTAGGAGAAGGCTCCTTGAAAAAGGTTTGGGAAACATATTGTTGATTATGAAGTCAAGAGAGAGAGAGAGAGAGAAAGAGAGTACCAAAATGAAGAATGAGATCAGCCTGTCGCAAGATCAAGAAAAAAAGGTGTTCCGACTTAGTAAGTAGCTAAGGACGGGAGCTGAATATATAGTTTGGACGCAACTCTTGGTAGTTTCCAAGATATGATGCAATGCGAAATAATGAATCATCCAAACGCAAAAGAAGGACCAAAAATGAGGGTGAATGTATGTATTGAAGACGATATCCAAAAACGATCGTGATGAAATGGGAAGGAAAGAGAGATTGAAAGATTGAAAGATTGAAAGATTCCACGATTTTATTCTTCAGGTGCAAATCATCGAGGGGTTCGTCTGATCTTTCCCAATTGCATTCAAAAGGCGGCGGCTGTTTCGAATGGCTCTCGAAGCACGTGCCGGGGCGATGTTGGGAGAAACGGAGGGTGAGTGACGGCCAATCAAAAGTGGGAGATGTTTGGGAGCTAAGATGATCTGATGCGAAGCGAACGCGGATCGGTACGGAGCCTTGCACAAGTGTTGGAAGTGAATGTTGGATATGACGATGATATTGGTTGGATGTTGAGCAAGGGCCAAGGTGCGCGAATATCAAATGAATGGAACGGAACGAAATGAAACGCAGCCAAACCAAGCCAGCCCAATTGTGGTGAGGATGGGTATGTATGTGAAGACGAGAAAAAGAAAGAGAGAGAGAGAGAGAGAGAGCTGCAAATGAAGAGACGTCGGAGTAGATTGGAAGGATGGGCTCCTACTTAACGACCTCGAAATACATGTTACATGTTAGCACAGCCTCCAGCGTGATCTGGGATGATTTCGCCAGATGCATGCTTGCCTGCCCTCCCGAAGGAATTGGTGATGACTTGGGGATTGATGAAGGAAGGAAGGGAGGATCGTCCCACGATACGACGTCGGTGAATGGTCAATGGTCAATGGTCAATGGTCAATGGTCAATGGTTAATGGTCAATTACTCCTACCTACCTCTCCCTGGACGGGAACACATTTATTTAGCAAGGAAGAGATTCATTACAGTCCTCGAACAAGTTGCCAACATCTCTCACGAGATTATTGGTTTGAATCACGGCAAAGGATCCCTAGGTAGACGGGATCAAATCAAGATGTGCACGTGATTGTGGTCGTGATCGAGGTTACATCCTTCCAAAGCATGTTTCTTAGAGTCAACAATGCGCCGTGTAAGAAATCAATCTGATGTCTGATAACGGACAACGGATGATTAATAACGGATGATTAATAACGGACAACTAACAACTCATAACTGATGTCCAAGATGGGAAACAAGAGAAGCACCTGGGAGCATGAAGTTGAGATAAAGCCATGATCTGGGGATGGGGATAGAATGGGGATAGAAATGGGGATAGAAATGGATGGATGGTGCACGTGCATTGAACTGGGACTTTATTTTTAGAACGTGAGTGTGTCACGTGCTTTCCCGTTTACGATCAATTTACTTGCCAGCGTCAATGCAACATCACGACGCGAATAACTTCTCTTCTCTTCCCCCTTCATCCTGCCTACCACATCTCATTTGTCTTATCATCTCTCATCTCTCATCCTACAGGATTTTACTTCCATCCAACACACAACACCAATGGATTATCAATCCATACACGGCCCTGGAAGATCAAATTTCTCTTCATCTTCCCCACGTAAATACTCATTTCATCACAACTCCTTACGCCACAGCGCAGCATCGTTGACAATTGATAGGCTGACACACTCTAAGATCGTATGCCTACAGTTTCCGCCGCTCAAGCGTTGCAAGATTTAGAATCATCACCAACGCGTTGCATTTCCACCGGGTTGTCACTTTTAGATTTAGCTCTCCAAAATAAAGATCCATTGCAAGTGTCCACAAGTGTGGATCACAATCATGGAGGTATTCCAAGAGGAAAGGTGACGGAAATTTATGGCCCACCCGGTGTTGGCAAAACTACTCTGGGGTAATGCAGCTGACCCAAGTGTCCGTATAAATGTCCATGTATGCTAATTACATGTAATGTAGAATGCATTTGGCCGCCAGAGTTTTACACCAGAATGAAAATGTGGTTTGGGTAGGTAAGTCGTCTTCCATCTATCAAGTATCTCTTTTATACGCGTTTGTTATTTGTCTCTCTGTCTATCATCTTACTTTTCGAATTCTTTTTCTAGATTTCCACTCCAGAATGATTTGGAGTACTTATATCGCTACCATGTATGCCACTTTTAATATCAGGGATCCTCAGAATGTACTTTACTAACACTCCCAGACGCATCACATCCAATATCAGGTCCTAGATTCAGTCAAATTTTACAAGAATCTCCATCTACATCTCCAGAACCCCTTAATAATGACACCCTTCTAAGCAACTTCAATCATTTTACAACACCAACTTTATCTCATCTCCTTGCCTTACTTACTTACACCACCCAAAATTTCCCCCCTGAAAATACCAGCCTGATCATCATTGATTCATTTTCTACTCTAATCGATAGTGCATTTCCCCGGAATGCTGTCTCTACATCTACTCCTAAAAAGCCAGGAGGTATGTTACAATCATCACATGTCTATCAGCTGCATCTATCTCATCCTCTCATGATGCCTTTTATCGCTAATTGACGTCAACAGTTCCCAATCCCTCCTCGCGCAAGTTTCCCCTTCTCCAATACCTCATCAATGCCCTCCAAAAACTTGCCACCACCCGTAATATCGCCATAATAATCCTCACTCAATGCGTAACCAAAATGCGACCCGGTCTTGGCGCAGCCTTGATACCATCAATTTCAGCTACTTCATGGGAACAAGGCCTTGGATGTCGAGTAGCTTTATTCAGAGATTGGGGATGGGACGATGATGAAGGAAATAAAGTAGATGGTGTACGGTTTGCACAAGTCATTAAAGCGAACGGTACTACTTTATCGGAGGGAAAAGGAATATTTTCTGCATTTGTTATTAGAAAGGCGGGTGTTTCCCCCATTACACCTAATCGAGGATCTCCTTTACTACCTAGACTCGCACCCGCTATTGCCCTCCCTACTCAAAAAAGAAAAAGATCCGAGTTCGAAATTCCGGATAGTGAAGATGATGAGGATTATGGATGGGCGGAAGAAGATGAAGAATTGCCACCGATGCCACCTCAATGGCAAGGGAGCGAGGATGTATTGGCACCGCCACAGGGAGATAGCGAAGATGAATTGCCACCGCCGCAGGGAGATAGCGAAGATGAGTTAGCTCTTTAGAGTAGCTCGGTCTATCATCATGTAATGTAAAATCCAAGGATCCTACTATCATCGGTAATCAAATTCGGGGCTTTCAATTATTCAAACTTAAGTTTGACACTCATACGCATCTAATTATAAATACAGTTAAAACATTGAAATGACTTGAGTTGTCAAGTCCACTTTGTGTATTGGAACTTGGAGCTTATTCATCACTTCGAATTTGCGAACACCACACTGGTATTCATGGTATCATTTGGATATAGTGTCCATAAATCAAATTCCTATTTATACTAATTACTACCCCCCATAACTTCCTTCTTTTGGAAACCTAGAATCTGGTCTCCAATTGTACCACAGCACGAGTATACTTTATCTTTATCTACCAGCTCCAAGCCGTCTAACATTTCATTTGATCAATATTAAACACCCCCTTTAACTTTCGCTTGATGACTATTCTCGAATGATACTTTGTGAATTTCGTCTTCACACCTATCTATCATCTATACGAGTTGGATCATTTGATCATGTTTCAGTGTGTCTTCTGTAAGAGACGAGCCTGTCTGTTGTTCTAGGGAATCGTGAAGCTATTTGGAAGGTTGTATGTATGTATGTATGTATGTATGTATGTATGTATGTATGTATGTATGTATGTATATAGAATGGGAATTGATGATTTCGCCATGTATATATGTTCACTGTGTGAATTGAGGGTTTGCAGAACTGTCTGTAATCTATCTTAGTTTGATTGCGTATATAATTTATGGCGCATTGGTATTCCGTATTCTTTGGGTGCTAATCGCTGGTTATGTTATGTATAACATAACTAAAGACTCGATTAGATTAATATTCGGGATAGAATTGGTATTTATAGTCACTGCACCGGTGGATGTGAACTGGTTTCAAAGTAGAATTCTCAGATAACACATTTATCATCCTAAATCCGCTTAGTGAAGAGCTCGCAGAAGAGAATCTGTATAAAAATTTCCTTTTCCTCAAAACTCCCCCCTTTCAAAACCCAACTAAAAGACAGACAGGGCACGGGAAAGGAATCAAAGCGAAAGCCATCCCGACAAAATTCAAATCTGGAGATGGATGCCTTAATATCGCTCTCGGATTTATTAAAATCGAGAGCCGGTACCTCTATAGAAATTTTCAATTTCGTCTTCAAATTCGAGGCCGGCGCGTATGCAGAAGCTCCTTTGTACAAAGCTTGTATCTATTACGTATCAACCACATCAGCCATGCGTCTTTAATTTTACTGAGAATTCAGAATCGGTGTTGCGGTCTATGAGGAAGGAAGCAGCTGAGGTAATCGACTTTGCAACTGGGCGGCTGGACCTACTGTGGTGGAAACTCTTTATGTGGCGCCGTTACCCTCAACGTGTTCTATTAGTACTATTTCATCAACTCAAAACAGCCTGGCACCATTGACGACAAGCAACCTTATTACTCCAACACTAGAGCTCGAGACGACGTTAGGTAAGAGTATATATGAGATCACCTCGACGACTATCTCATCATCTCAGCTAACTCTACAACATCATTTTCCTCTTCCGAAGAGACCAGAAGCATAACAGCACCATTCCTCGCCAATCCGAGCAATTTCACAAGTACAACAGGTCATTCATATAGTTCCGATATCTCAATCGCAGCGACGAGTGCACCCAGAAGAAAACTTTCAGGGCTTTTAACGGTACTGTTGGCAAATTCAACTAGTGTTCTCGTCTCGCATCCTCGCCCGGTTCAAACATGTACTAGCGAGACCGAGTCATCTTCTATCGATGCCATCAAAATGCTCAATTCACCTGTTTCTACCACCAACTCACATTCCACCTAAGCACTAACACCCCACCCATCAGCACCACCATTAGCGCCCCCTTCATCGCCTACCGTTCCCCAAATCATTAGCGGTAGCACCTGGTATGTACCCGGAGAGAGTCTATGGAATTCTCCTGGATCTACTACCTCAGCTATTATAACCAGAGGGGCCGAAGACCCAGAAGCTTAGTTCAATGTACGAGTCTATGGAACCCTCTAGAATCTACCACTTCTCCTGTCACAACTGGAGAACCCGAAGAACCAGAAACTTACCTCAACATACCCAATACAACTTTTTCTAGAAGAACCAGAAGCGGAGCTGGCACGATTGCAGCAGATGTAAGTCTTACTACAACGAGAGGAAAAACTCCAAGAAAGACACCAGAGATAGGTTCAGCAACGGGTAGAAGAATGCCAAGTATCAGCAGAAGTGACAGACAAGCAGCGATCATTACACCTCAGACACAAAACAAACATTCACAACACACAAATCTAACACCCATACCTACCCCAAGAAAACCCAACCCATTCCCTGATGATATCACCACATCAACATCTACATCCCCAGCCATACCAATACCACATAAACACCGAGAGTGTACCTGCAAGCTCCAAGCCCAGAAGTCCGAGTATTAGCAGGCAGGTATGATCAACCCTCACCACTTACCAATATTCTCTTTCCGCATAATTTTCAAAGAGATCCATCCACATGTACAATTTCCATCAATGATGATCTGTGATGTTGTATGTGTCATTTGCAATTTTGGTAATAATAATAATAATAATAATAATAATGGAGAGGGGTAAATAAGATTGGTAACACACGGAGCCGAAACAACAGATGCTGTGCTGTAAGTAGTAATCCCCTTCGGTTCATGTCAATGATTTAGACTTTGATATCGCCTGGATAGTTAGTGAATATGCATTCGACTTCACCTAGAGTCCTGTTTCGTTGACCAATTTTCGAAACTTTCAAGCCCGAACTTTCGGTGTGCTTTTCAGATAGCAAGCCCCCCCTTCCCCCGGTTGTACTCCTCATTGCTTAGCCATGAGAACTTTACTACTGAAGCTAGTGTCTGATGAGTTTGTGTGTCTCGTGTTAGGAGGTTCGCAGAGCCCATCAGTGGATTCAATTAAGTGATTCTAATGGTCCAAAATGCTGAATTCATTTTGTATGTCAGGCAACATTGGTCGAGTTCGTGAATAAAAATTCATCGCAAAGAGACATGGGATATCATTCAAAACACATTTGATCATTACATCTTCATCTAAGTCCAATTGTTATTGGAAATCTACAATAGCTACAAAGAAGTAATGTCATCTAAATTGTAGGACAAAAGTAGTACATAAGACAAGAAATGTATTATCCTCACAAATTGCTGCGAGAGTAAGCATTGTACGCCCTCTGCAACCTTTGAGTCTGTTTTCCACAGCTTTCACTTCTCAATCTTGCCATCACAGTGCCGCATACTGCTCATGCAAACGCCAAACTCCTGCCCTTCGCCCATCACCTTAATTTAGCCGTTCAAATAGCTTCTGATGGCACCTTGCAGTTTGGTTGCACCCTCTCCAAGGACTTGTGTTAAATTATCCAGATCGTCCCCGGCTGTGACACCAAATTTCCTCACAAAGTCCTTTGCAGCGGTCTCGAGATCACCATAATCTTCTCCGCCCTCTTCTTCTTCAGGTCTTCCAAAATAAGCATTGGATGAGATAGATGTTGCTCCTTCGAAACCTTGTAGGCGGGTTTTGGCTTCTGATTGTGCGCTAGGATCGAATGACCCCTTGCCGAAAAACTCATCGGATGAAATTCCTTTTTGGCTGCCGAACTTTTGTCGAGCGTATTTCTCATCGTCATCTGCAGAATTGTTAGCTTTGAGATTCGGTAGATGGTGACCTTTGAATGTAAGATCTTACCTTCTTTTGTGGCCTTGATAGGCCCAACTGAGCCGAAACCGCCCATCTTCTTCTGTGCAGTAGCTGCAGGTTTAGCGCCTCCAATTTGTCCAAATCCAAGCCTTCCCATGCCCATTCCAAGTCTTTCAACCTCGCCATTTGATCGTTCTCTGCTGTGACCGGAACCATATCCCGCTCTTCCTGGGCTTACAGGTGTTGGTGCGGCAATGCTCGAAAGATCAGCTGCCTTGGCGGTTGACTTCTTTGTCGTAGCTTCTTCGGCCTCAGGGTCATAGCCTAATTTCTCAATTCTCTCGGCTTCCTCCTTTGCCTTACGCTCGGCGGCATCAAAATCAATTACGTCGCCTGTAACCTTCTTTGCACCCAATTTGGTTTTCTTGGCGCCGAGGACATTTGCTTTTCTTGGTCCGGCTCCTGTTGTAGCGCTTTTTCGCAACGCAGCAGAGGATGTAATGCGGCTAGCCGTAGGTGCTGCAGCTGTCCCATCTGCTTTTCCTAATGGTGATGTTGCTCTTGCGATTCCGTTACCAGCAGCATTGGCACCGGCATTGAGGAAAGGGGAAGGTGTTCGTCCAACAACAGGTGGCGTGGCAGTTCGAGATATTGGGGGTGTGGGTCGCTTGATCGAAGGCTTATCCCAGGAAGAAAAGAAGTCATCGTCAGGTTCGCCGGCGGGTGTGGAGGTTCCGTCAGCAGCATCAGTCGCCGCGTCGGAAATAACGACTTCGTTGGGGTATCTGTGTATCAATTAGCATTAACGTCTAACATCAGCGAGAAATGGCATACTCTGCAGCATCCTTGGCAGCACGTCTCTTCAATTCTTCTTTATATTTCGTAGCCGCGTTCGATTGGTATTTAGTTTTAGGGTCCTTGCTATTGAGTGCTGCAGTACCTCCATTTGATTGAAAGTATTTCGTGGCAGATTCGTTGCCGCCAACTTTCATAACTCGAAGTTGATCCCATTGCCATTCTGGTCACAATGTTAGCCCTCCAGTCTGTTCCAAGGTCGTGCGCTATACGTACGATCAAGGTTTGTCGATCGCACAAAGGAGATGTGAACACCCAAGTTGCGATGATTCGATGAACAATCAAGGCAGAGATAGATTCCAAAAGGTACAGAAGTCCATGTTGGGTTCTTTGCCCCACAATCAAAACAAATCTATTGCGCGAAAGCATATCAGCACATGCATCATAATTGCATCTGTCCAGAGGAGGCTTGTCTTGCGTACCCTATTTGCTGGCTTTGTCTTTAATTTCTCGAAGAGCTTTTGGGATTGCGCCTTCGAAGCAAGAGCCGCCATATTTGATAGCCGTATAGTATGTGTGGATGTTATTATCTCTGACGCGAAGTCGTTGGAGTTGTGTCGAAATAAGAGACCCCTTTTTGTGATCGGATTCAAATTATTGTTGTAGTCGAGGGGATGGCCAGATTGCCATGGCGTTCGCACATCAATTGAGGTTCCAATCCGCTAAGCTTAATTTGGTAAAGCGGCATGGAATCAGACTACAGGCATACTTCGTGGATTAGGTAACGACAGGGTATTAGAGTCGAGGTACCTAGCACGTGCTTAAGAGGAAGGGACTTCTTATATTTGTGTTGTTAGATTTGAGATACAACTGATCCACAACCTATCAAATGCTTGCAACTGGTTCAATCAAAAGCTGCTCGCAGAAAGCAGTGAGTGGATTAAATGCTATGACGGATGTAAAGACTATGGATGCAAGCGATTCTTAGGATGCAGACAGGATTCTTTTCTTGAAACGCTAGACGACTGATATATGAATTTGAAGAAATTTTAAATCAGAGCATTGTGTCGAGGTTTCTGCGGACACTCTTTGTAAAGGCTATACGACAATATGAAAGTATAATATAAATCACAATAATCATACAATTTTGAGGAAGAGAGGGCAAGAGGAGGTGGAGGGTCGCGAGGGCTTTTAAACCCCGTCTACAATGCGCACCCCCATTGCCGTCTCACGGTAAAGCTTTGAATGTCTAAGACGGCTTTAGAGAATCTAGAATGTCAAGCTCTTCAGAAGATAGCTTCTGCAACAGTTGCTCCACCAACCTTGTAATCCAGCTCTTTCTTAGAAGGCAAGTGTTCATTCAACACCACCTCGTTCCGGCCCCAATATCGTTTAGAATGTCCTGGTTTGAATCGGACATACATATCATCGCCAAGTTACCCCCAAGAATCTACTTTTCCCCGGTCCACTATTTGTTGCATCTGCGTTCTCAAGGTATATTCTCTGATGTCCTTTCACGTCCAAGAATAAGTACTTGTACGCGAATTCGCTCTCAGACGGTCGCTTGACCATGTGTAGGTTCACCACACCTTTGTTCAGCGGACCCTCGACGTTGAAATGCATAATCATATGTTCCACCCCTCTACGATCCTTCGAAATATTGGACCTTGATGAATGTTAGTATAGTTTGAGCACATGTATAGTATGAAATACATACGCAATAGGCCCTGCTCTCGCCCATTTGCTCGTTGTTGCCTCGCCATATGCTCTTATCTTCTTTCCATCGCCCAGTATTTCTATGCATCGTGGGTCCTTCTTGACCTGATCGGCGGCCCTGTTGAATTGGTTGGTTTTACTCTCGGGCCCAAATACTTCTGTGTAGAGGAGATAGATGACACCTCCCTGTATTGAATGTTAGTGGTAAATTATGTGTAAACATTGAGATTTACATACCGTTAATGCTGTGCCGACGAGGACAGTACCAAGATTAAACGTTTGTTGCGTTGTTCTGGAAACCTTTTCCCGCCGCGATAAGTCGCGCCAGGGAACTCTGCCATCATCGTTGAAGGTAGTCACTGCCTTTCTTTTTGGTTGCGATGAGGCATTCGTCGTACCTAAGCCTGTGTGTGTTGCGTAGAGCCGTGACAGGAGGAGTGGTCGCAGAGATGAAGGGAGACTGAGCAGAGACACTGCTCTAATTGAAGGGAGCATGGTTGGTTTGAATTGGTTTGATGATCGGTATGAGAAAAAAACAAAAGTCTTGTGTAAAGGTTGTGTTGCTGTGTTTTTGGGAAGATATAAAAACGCAAAAGTTGATAAATGAAATATATTTATTTACCTACGCAGTGTAAATTATTTTGAAGCTTCAAGCTACCGTGGGGTATTTGCGATCAGGGAACACCGTGCTCTATAACCACCCCTCTTTTTAAGTCACCCCTTTACATCAAAAATGACTTTTTCAATCTGTTAATATCTCTATTAAAACATAATATAATTTTATAAAACTAAGTGTAATGAATCTTTATATTGATATTAATGATACCTCAAGGTTTAGTATTTTTGATATTTTTCTAGAACGAGATTCAAAGACTCAAAATACGATTCTTAAATTTATATATAAATAAATAAACTATTTAAAATTCTATAAAATCTTTATCAAAAAATGACTCAAAATAAAGCTTTCATTCTTTTATTTTTTTTGAGTTTTTGAGTTTTAATTGAAATAATGATTCTAGAAAATACTATAAATTATAGTAAATTACTCTTTCACTTCTCAAATACAATTTAATTACTTTTATATTCTAAGATTAAAAGAGAATTTATATTACAGGAGCTGCCTTTAGAGTTAAATGGAAGTATTTAGAAATCTTTCGAAGTAATTTAAATTAGATTTCAAATAGGAATTCAATAAGATTATAATTGATTGCAATTTTTGTAATTATAATAATAAAACTAATGATTATTTTTGAATATGAAATTCTATATTATAATAAAATCCATTTCCTTATATAAATCTTTATTTCGTTTGAATAATTGGAATAACTGATTGTTTCTGAAATGTTATTGTTTTTAAGCTATCTATTATAGAATATTAATTCTATAACTCTTAATATCCTAGTTTATTCTTTTGTTTTGATTTATCTTTTATTATAGAATTAATCCTTTAGAATATTATTAATATAATTTTGCAAAAAGTTTGTAAAATTATATTCGATATTCTTTAGAATCTATTATTTTAGGAACTGTATTTTATATTTCTAGAATATCCTATAATTAATACTATATATATATTTAAGACTTTTTTTGAATGTTTAGTATTCTTTAGTATATTATAGCTGAATTATTAAGATCTATAATATCACTATAGCCTATAGATTAGTAATTTTATAGCCTATTACTAATTCATTGTAATAAGAATCTATAATATATTTATATTTAAATAACTATATTCTATCTTCTTACTTATAGAATTCAACTATTCTACTATATAATCTATCTTTTTACTATTATCTATTATTTGATCTATTTATAATAATATATTTGAAATATCAAATGATATTCTATTTAAAAAGCTAGTGGATTCATAGAAGTAAACGAAATGGAAATGTACTTTATATATTATATAATCATATTATATTTCTATAGCAGATCATTTTCATATTTGTAGATTTATAAAGCCCCTTTTAATTGATTATAAGTAATGTATTAATACTGAGGTAGAGTTGTTTCAATCGATAAGAAGGCTAAAATATTACAAAATAATTTCAATTTAGTATATAATCTTTTAAAAATATGTAAACTAATTATTAAAATTATATTTTATTAGAATTTATTATATATTTTTCAAATATATTATTTTTATTATTAAAATTATATATCATTAGAATTTATTATATACTTTTCAAATATATTGTTTTTATTATTTTCTAAGTTCTAATTGTAAAGTTATATATCAATATAGATGTCTCACTATTAATCAGTCATTAGATCGAAATCTCAATATCCTTGATTAGTAAGCCGTCAGATTATATAAAGGAGAATTAGAAAGGAGAATTAGAAAGGAGAATTAGAAAGAGAATTAGAAAGAGAATTAGTAAGAGATTCATGAGATTTATAAGGTTTTGAGGTTTTGAGGTTTTGAGGTTTTGAGGTTTTGAGGTTTTGAGGTTTTGAGGCTTTAAAGCTTAATTGTGTCTCCGGCGCCTTTATACGAGCTATAAGCGAGAGGTTAGTGAAGTTTAAAAATATTATTATTATTATTATTATTATTATTATTATTATTATTATTATTATTATTATTATTATTATTATTATTATTATTATTATTATTATTATTATTATTATTATTATTATTATTTATAATTAAGTCTCGAGTGTAGCGAGGATCGGGGGTTTAGGGGCTGGCCCTTATAAAGATTAAAGAATTAAAATTAAAATTTTATATATCTCAAAAATAAGAAGAAAAAAAAAGCTACTATGAATCCACAGTCTGAAAAACTCTTTTTCCCGAACGGCCAGTCAATTATATAAAAAAGTAGATTTTGAATGAGAAGAAGAAGCTAATCTTTTTCTTATTTATTTGAAAACATAATGTAATAACTATTGAATTGAAATTATTTACTACACTTACTTTCTTTTTATAGAATCTAAGAGATATAAGAGTAAATCATCTTTCTATTTTAGGGTATAAGAGTAGTTAAATAACATTTAAGGAGTATTAGAGTAATTTATCGTATAAATTATTTATAATCAAATTATAAGAGAAATATTGACTCATTCTTTATTCTCCTCCTTCTCCTTCTCCTCTTTCTCTTAGTAGATTATCTATTATATTATGATTTTATTTAAAATAAGAACTACATATGTTTAATATTAATATTCTTTACTCGAATTTTTTAGATTATATTTTTTTACTAGGAATTATTATATTCGAAACTATATATAAAGTGAAATCAAAAACTAAGAGTATATTATAGTTTATATTTAAACTTAAATTAACATCTATATTAAAATCTATAAGATAAAGAAAGAAAATGATAATTATCTTTCTCTCTCTTAAATCTTCTTCTTACCTTCTTAGTTTAAATTCGAATTCTATTAAAGTTGTATCGTATATTTTAAAGAAAAATAGTTATTTCCCCCCTCCCTCATATTTATAGCTTTCATCTAACTTTATATTTAATATATTAATAATAATAATGTCGTTTAACTATTTATATAAAATTCATTTTTCAAAATCTATATTATATATACATGTACAAAAAAAAGTTTACATTAATGTTTGCTTTAATATCACTCTGCTTTACATTTCTTTTCTCTTCAGATTCATATTCAAGTTTTAATATGAATCAATAATAAGTATAATAAAACTCTTAATTTCGAGGATAAAATAATAACAAGATACAATATTTTTCTCTTTATTCAATTTTTTTCTCTTCTAGAGAATCAATAATCAATTTTCCATTATATGATATTGACATTAACAATAATGACATCTTCAAATTTCGTTTAAATCAACGACAAAAACGATATTTGTATGTCCCCTATATGATCACCCTTTTCTTTAACTACATTTGTTGCTCACTGATAATAAACCTAGATGGTCAACCTCCTTCAGTTTCACCAATCTCACTCTATATGATATATATGCCATCAATTTCCATAGCTATCATAAGTTAACATCTCTATAAATAATAGCTGGGGGCACTAGCTCACGTTTAATATCTGCAGTCTGGCTTAACACAGTCATCTCCCTCCTCCCAACAATGTGTTATCCCGTAAGTGAAGAACAAGGATCTGTTGTAACAGCCTTTCTTATCGTGCCATCCTTGATCGATCTCTTTTTGCGTGATGCATGGGCGGGACCCGGGATATTTGCATGGTTGCGGTGTGACCTTGGGCTTTGGCTTTTGTTTCTTGACTTTATAGAGTTTGGCTTTGGCTTTGGCTTTGGCGATGGCACTCTCGGTGGGTGCTTTGCGGGCGACTTTGGTCGCTTGGGATTTGCCGTCTTCTTCACGTTTGGTTTTCGTGGGGGGGGATTTGGAGGATGGTATGGCGAATGATGGGTTGCATTCGGGGGTGGTCATGTTGAGCGAGGCCGCATTTCCGTCTAGGGTAGAGGATTGTGGGATCTCCGATGCTATGATCAGGTTGAAGAAGGCGATGAGGGCGAAGACACATACATTCAAGACCTTCATTTTGACGATGTATTTGTGAAGACGTTATGTGGATCGAGTTGTGTTGACTTTTGTCGTTCGAATTATATGTTGGGAATAATTTTCATGAAGTGAAGAAATAGAAATCTTTATATGGTGAAGAAAACGAGCAGAGAGTCAAGACGCTAAGTGGAAAATGATGGACTAGTTTTTACTTCGTAATAAACTTTTTCTCTCTGGTCTTTCATGCACCCATCCTCGATATATTTGCAAGTAAATGGGCAAAAATCATACATCACCCACATCTGTCAAAAATTGTAGGTCAGTAGTGTCAAACGAAATCAACTTTGAGTGGCAGACCATTGCACTAGACTCGCCTAAATCGATTAGGGGCACGTTGACGGTAAACCATTGAGCCTTGGCGCGAAACTAATGAGGGCGACTCAAACTTTATGCCTGGAAATTCTATCGAGCAATGTGTCATTATGTTATATTTCGACTTCATACACCATAATCGTCATTGATGGTTGATCTACAATCAGATTTTGAGATGGAGATAATCTCATCATCATCACTTTAGTGCCAGCCTGGCAATATTCCTTACCATGCACTTCAATCTTCTTCAATCTTTTTCCAAATTCACATGTATATATGTAATTTTTGCTTAAAAACTGCCTCGTTTTTTCCTTTTCGTCATACCATTATCTTTACTCCTCCAAAACCCTAAACTTTAATTTACAGCTACTAAATCCTGCGCTACTGACTAAAAATAACTCGATGCTGCCAATGAAAAACGTTGTTGAGAAAAGACTATCAAGCTCTATATTAGCTCGGCCAAAAGACGAAAAAGGAAAATCGTAAAAATGAAATGACAAAGAAGAAACCCGAGCAAAGGAACTGAGATCCCGTGGGTAGGCATGATATCATTCTTTCTAGCGACAAAGATGTCAGATTCACAATGTCAATGAACACGTAACTCGAATACTCAGCATACATTTAAAGAACAAGAAGAAGCGATATTGGGAATGCTGTCTTCATAGACGAATTGGTTGGAGCTTGGAATGGAAGTGTTAACAATTGTAGCGAGTTCGCAGTATGGACTTGGAAATGGAAAGAGGTAACAATTGATTGTGAGTGTATTGTCGTGGGGGTAAGGGCACTAAATTAGAACCTACAGATTCGATTGAAGATTTCATTCGAGGAATGAAAAAAGTTTTACAAAAAAGATGAAACTGTCACAGGCGGAACGTACGAAAAGATGGTAGACGTCATGGTGGCTCATGATTCTTGTGTAGGAAAATACATAGCCTGGATCAAAGAGGCCACCGCGTATGGTTTTATCGATAGATATGCACTGGCTCGGTTCAGAGAGAAAGAATTATTGATGAGGGGGCGTTCAAAAATGCAAAAATGACCAAGGTGAAAGGAGCACAAAGCAAAGGAAAGGCGACGGACCATGAAAAAGAATGGAATCAAGGACGTATTGAAGAGATTCATAGACTAGTAGTCAGATCTGGGGTCTCTTGAAAAATATACGGCATTGGCACTTTGCTTGGTTGCATTATTGTCATTTTTTATAAATACATTCGGGACAATGTAGGATTTTAGGAGACAATTTCATTTTCCAGTACACGAGTTATACCTGCCATGTTCCCCGAGGATCTCATATAGCTTCTCATAGATACATGATTTGTACGATTTGAATGATAATATTACAATCGTAAGGAACAAGATATCTCAACACTTACGTACGTGCTCATTTCACAATTAGCATTGAGATAGTTTAAAGTCATAATGTTATAATTGTTGATGTAGTTTATAAGACACAGTCGGGGTGTGGGCTGTACACATTACCCCAAAGCCTGAGTATCCAGATCTCCACCTTCCTTTCCAGTTTACTTTTTACATATACTATATATACACCAAATCGTTTTGAAGTATCTTTAATTTTCAAAGTTCGGCCTGCTTTCAAGGTGTCGTATCCTTTTGGTGCACAGCCCTGTTCTAAATTATTCGTCTTTGGTGCTACAGAGGTCAAGATAACCTTGTGCTGAATTAGATTTTTGGATCTGATATTGAAGAAAAGGCTGAACATACCTTGCTATACCCCTTGTGATATATTGTCCCCCGCATCTGTAATCCGACGATGCGGTTTATGCGTGAAATATGCAGGGGACGGATTCGGACCAAAGTCCAGATAGATATGTAAGAGGTAATCGAGACTATCTGTCCGTAATCTCGACTCGAAGATACATGGCACTGAATATCTATGACATATTGGATAAACGAAATAAGCGGCAGATTTATCGGACATAATGTGGAAATTTGGAACCCTCCGTCGATCTCGCCGGTCTTGAAATTCTGGGTATCTATGTGTCTGGAGATTGCCGTGAATGTTCTCTGGTGGAGCCTGATTAGGTCGGTCTCCATCTCGTATTGAGATATAATGATCCCTTACCGCCGGCGGCTTGCCAGCAAGGCCTCTTCCTGTGTGAGTAAATATTGGTATGACAACACAATGCTCGCGATATTTTTGAAGAACAATATATTTACGTTCTTTCGAAAATACAGGTCCAAACACTGTGTCAGTTCGGTACCTATCATTTTTTTCCGGGATTGTTCTGGTAAAGTCGGGGTAGTGCTCTACTGCACAAATTACGTCCCCATGATGGTAAGCACCTGGCAAATGTGCCGATCCGTACCGCTCCATTCTTTTGTATGGCGCTGTTTGCATTATTGCATCGTTATATAATGGGGGCGGTTTACATTCGGGTTGTTTGTCACCCACAGCTTCATAAAGCTTCTTATCAAGCTTCGGCCTCTCTACGTCGTCTACCATGATGGTGCTAGGAACTGGATCGTACCAAAATGGGTTGTCTAGCATTGCTTTCCCATGTTCCCAAGGTTCATGAGGAAACCGAGGAAGTTCATGACCTTCATATGGAAGTTCCATCCTAGAATCGGGCAAAGGAACAACCTGTCCAGGGGGGGGCAAAGGTGCAGTTGTGGTTACTGCAGGTTGTTCAGAGGGCGGTTTTGGTGGGACGGGAATTCCACCCAATGGTACCCCTGGCTGGAAGGCAGGCGCTGTTCCTTTTAAGGGAGCAGGCTGGCCTCGGCCCTGCGGTGTCGGCATGATCACGGATGGGGTAAGGGCTCCAGCTGCAGGCCTGTTATCTAATGACAAAGATGACATACTAGCCGAAAGTGTTCCAGCATGACCACGACCCCGAGCTGGCTCATTACCCCTACCTAGCGGGAGAGCTGGCATACCTCTTGCTGCCCCGCTAGGTGCACTAGCTAGCCCATCACCTCTCCCAGAGCCACTGCGTCTCAACCCTGACTCATTACCTCTTGCAGTGCCACCGCGACCCCAAGCTGCTTGTGAGCCTCCTCGCCCATCACCGCTTCCTTGTGTGCCTCCCTGGTGAGCCATTCTTGAAATTTTTAATTCCCTTTGCAAATGAGTACTATTGGGAATAAGTTTGATATATTTGCCAATCAGTGATAGAATGAGATTTTGTTGAAGCATGGCAGTGAATAAATGACAAGCTAGAATTCTTTGTCAATACAGTTCCGTTTTCGGCTCTCAGTACGGCGTAGATTGTCTTTAGTGAATAAAGACAAGATTTAGTGGCCTAAGAGATAGCCGTATGATTCAATGTTTTGATATAGGAAGTCAATGGTTATTTATACTTCAAGAACATATATTCTGAAGAACTTCTTGAAGCGATAATAAACAACACATAGCAACATTATCAATAAATATCTCAACCTGTCGAACCAGCCTGGCTTATTAGAAAGGATAGAGTTGCACTCATTTAAAAGTTTTCGGCCTACTTTCATCACAAGCCAAAGACTAAGAAAATGGTTAGGGTTGTACAGCCAGATCAAACGGCTTCGTGGTGGGGATCGTGGTTTCGAAGCTCCAAAGCATCACCCATCGCACCACGGGTCTCAACTATTGATGACGTGGAGTTTCTGCGCAGACAAATCAGAAGTCTCGAACGTATTATCCTAGAGAATATTCATTACACTAATAAGCGCGAAGATCCGGACATCTTGACAGCACGGCAGACAATAGAACAATTGAAACAGGAAATAAATGACGAAAGAGAGCGAACGGAGCGACTTAAGGTTGACCTCGGAGTCGAAAGAGAAACACTTAAGGATACTAGGCAAATGGTCACTGAGTTGAGAGCAGATGCCGCCGCTGAGAAGCAAAACATAACTGAATTGAAAAATGAGAATAAGGAACTTCAACGAGAGGTTAACGATCTCAGAAGAAAGGAACGGAGTGGGAAGAGAAGTGCGAAGCACGACAACGATGACGACGAACGTGACAGTCCCAGTAAGTACAATAGCTTTTCTCTCCTTCTAGTAGATCATGGACTAATAAATGGGAAACAGGGGCGAAATCTTCGACAGATCTGATTCTTGTGAATCTTGAGGGTCGAGAATTGCCAGCAACTATACTTACCGAAGAGTTGACAGAATGCTGGAACGATTTACTACGACATCATTGGGAATACACGGTATGGGTGAAGAAGCTTGTACAATTAAAGGAGACTGATGAAGATCTACGGAAGGAGATCTGGAAGAGTGCTTTTGGGCCAGAAAAGGCCGCGACTCTTCTCGAAGAAAACCAAGAAATGATAGATGCCATCAAACCTCGACGCGATGCAATTCTTATATCAATGCAACCTAGCTCGGAATACATATTCGGAGAAATGCTGAAAACTCTGAGAAAACACAATCTATATAAAGAAGGGGACAACCTCTGGAGAAGAGTGGCGGGTTCATTTGGTGAGACAGATACATGGCTAGATCCACCGATACTGGGCAAAGAGGAAGCAATGGCTGTATTGAAAGGGTGGAACAAAAAATGGAAGCGAGAGTACGAGGGGTATGATGAGGATGACTGGGAAGAAGAGGAAGGGGGGCAGGAAGAAGGAGAGGAAGAGGAAGAGGAAGAGGAAGATTACCTGGCTAATTCCTTCTTATAAATTGCTCATATATGTTTAACACGCCTCATTTTACACAGAAAAGTGTTATCGATGGCGTTATAAGAGCTTTCAGTATGCATGATTAGGATGGCGCGTTGTCATGAAGAGAGGTCAAAACCAAATATTATCTTACACATTACACACAAGAACAAACGTGCTGATAAATAGCACGCTCTAAGATGTGGGACCAATGCACATGTGACTTGCAACACATACATACATACATACGGTGAACGAAAGAAAAAAAAAATATGGCACATCAAACCCATCAGAATCACTCTCTTTTCAAAACGCTATTATTTCAAAATTGAATAACAATTTGAAAACATATTATAATTTGTTCAAAACAAAAAAAAATACTAAATATCATAAATTTTGATATCTCGTTCTCGATAAAAAGATCTTGAAAATATTATCATTGATTAAAAAAAGAATTTAATAGATGGTACTGTTTTTTGGCCTGCCGTTTTTTACGTTCACCGCATAACATAATGCTAATTCATAATCTCATCTCAACTCAACCAGATTGAAGGTAGATGAAATCAACAAAATTCTAGAATAATAGGGAAGGCAGCCTTATTGACGCGAGGGTCTCATAAGATCCAAATACCCTCGCCATCAGAAAAGTGAGATGGCCATAATACTAAGAATATCCTCATTCTCCTTACGAAAGCATCTTATCCCAGCTTTGAGTGGTGCTCATTGAGCCCCATGTCGCTCTTCCAGATATCTACCTCATTTTCTAGTATTCAAAAATATGTACTATTGTACTGTGTAACTGTGAGAAGCAACGTTTCTGTTCATTTCACTGGGCCCATTGTTTTTCTACTAATCATCATACATCAAAAGTGCTTTATTGCATTCATTCTACTTCTCTTCTCTGGGTATCTCGCTGTAATACAATCATTATCCGAAGGGTAATATACGCCATCCATTTTCCTGCTTAAACTTTGCATGTATCCGGCATCCATTTCGCCTCTTCCTACTCTCGCCTTTCCATTAAGCCGTACATGAAAATAAAGGGATATCAAAGTATGCCGTATATCTGTAAGTATCTTATCCAAAGATAATCTGTCCCCATCCCTCCATCTATTCACGTACCCAAAAGAATCTTCCGGGCTACAAAAAAAAGAGAAAATGATATCTATGCGCCCCTTCTCGCAAATTCGCTACTCTCACTCTGTCTCGACTTCTTTCCAAAGTGACTCTTCTCATGGAATTCACGTCCCTTTTGTCTGCGACCAATGCAGAAAATGGCTACCCAAGCAATTGTCGCAACAGCAATAACAGCCGTGGCGGCCCATGTCAGGATGAGATACTTCTGTCCTTTGTATGCATACACTCCAATATCATTTCCGAATTTATTGATAATATGTGCAGCTTTGTTTTGGAGAACAGTGACGATAATTGAGGCTATTGCAAGAGCCAGGAGAGCTATGGATGCTAAGCCCCAGTTCAGGAAGGAGAAGATACGACCTGTTATAAAGATGGCGGCGAGCGAAGTTAATATTGCTAGACCAGCGCCTGCAACGCCGATGCAGTAGAATACGAACGTGGCGTTCATAGCCGTGGAGAGTGTGTCGAGACCGTCTTGAATAGCAGAAGGCCAGCCTATGTCGCTAAGATTCAGATGAAGGGGGCCGATAGATAATTGTTCAGAGATTATGGAGCTAATATCGAAGTGGTCTGTGAGAAAATATGAGCAATCTGAGCAACAGTAATTTTTGGAAAGTAATAGTACTTACACATAGCAGTCTGGTTCGTGCAAGAGCTTACGTTGAATCCTGCTCCCTTGGAAGTTGCATTGGGCGTGTAATAACCTTGGCACATATCCATCAAATGAAGTGAATACCATTCTTCAATACCTAATGTTTCCGCAAGCTTATCCGCAATTTCGTTTTCAAGATCGCCGAGTGCATTTGCAATAGCATCGCCAATTCCAGGTTCACGGGGTATCAAGCTGCTAAGACTACTAACAATTCCTCCTGGGGATAGAGAGGTAGGTGTGGAACCAGAACCACTGGTTGTTGTGGGTATGAGGTCTTGTCCAATTCCGGAAGTATTGAGCTGGAGAGTGTTTAATTAGAGAAGTCTCTTTGGAAATGGGGACTTCTTAACATACTGTCACAATGTGGTAGTCCTCCATGAAACCAGGCTTATTGCCTGCGAAAAGACACAGCATGCCGAGCACGAATGTCACGATGGAACAAGCTAGCGGAATGGCAGCTAGTGGCTGCATCTTGGGAAGTGATTGTTTGGAATATTTGGTGTGTAATAATTATTGATAGATGATACTCAGGTAGTGTGTATGTGTGGAATGAACAAGTACTTATCTTCTCCTTGAGAGAGCAGAAATTGAAAGAAACAGGAAATCATGAGCAATTCAATTATCAGCCACTCAACGACTATTCAAATAACGATAAATGAATCATCCATATAGGAAATTTATTGACCATGACATGACACAAAACACCACTCCCATTCTCCTACCTTACCAAACTCACCCCAGCACCCAAGCACCCAGCAAATCAATTCACAAAGCAGACAAAGAAAACCAGGAACAGATCTTGGATCCTGATTTTACCTTTGTTGTCCTCCATTCAGAGTGTCCAAGACTTCCAATCCTGAAAACGGTATCAAAGAATGCATCCCAGCATATCTGGTTGGCAGTCCGAAGGTTGAAGCTGTATTCAACTACGTCATGGGCATAATTGTGTATCAACGTCGGATGTCGAATCGTCGAATCGTCGGTCAAGAAGAAAAAAACCTGAAGTCCAAGAAATTAATCAAGCGTCAGTTCGTAAAAGCTTACTAACCCTGTTCCATGTCCCCTGTCTTGACCACGTCAATTCACAAGGCTCGTAGACCAATCAAAGTGCTTACCTAATTCACATGCCAATCAAACATCGGGGATTTATACCTTAGACATTCATCCCCAGCCATTCAAACTTCATTCTTCGACCGCTTATGCAACCTTACGCAGGACCATGTACAAGAGCTCTCTGTATATAGAAGTCAGGGTTTGACTGCCGAGCATCTGCAATGACGACCCTAGAAAACAAGCAAGTTTTATTCGGTAGTTATTTTGGGGCAATTGGCCACCTGGGAACCTATGGCTTTACTTTTCGCTTCGAGATAACAAACACTACATATGTATTTGACGTTCTCGATAAGCGCCTTTCTACTAATATCGTTGCACCCCAATCGATGCAGGCCAAGGAGAGCAGGGAACCAAGACACAAAACCAATGAGCGTCCAAACGCTCTCTACCATGCTTCCCACATTTGTGCGCCCACGGAAACTAGGCGATTGAACAATTCCTCCCGTAATGCGATGGCGGTAAGTTGTTTTCGGTCCCCGGCTTTGTCGATGACAAGAAGTCCATCCGCAATTTCTCGTGATGTAGCCCACCCTACTACGAGCTTACTTTTCCAACCTAGCCCACCAACCTTCTTAATCTCCTGTTGTTGCTGTATCAGCTTATATCTTTCAACGTGCACAGGCATGTTGATGGAACTTACCATAATATCAGCTATCGCTATGGAGAAGACGGGATCAATGTCCTCTTTCTCGGTCGTCCAGCTCAATGCCGGAGTTGTTGCGGTGGCTGTGATATATGCATGTCCTTTCTGACCCTTGTATCTAGAGGGAAAGCGTATAGGACCCGCCGGATCGTCCGTCCCATCCTTTAAAACACCAAGACGATTTTTCGCATGTTCTGCTCCAGCTGCAGCCTTCAATCTATCCGTTCCCAGGGCAGTCTCGACACCGCCTTTGGTAACACTTTTAAAGGCCGCCAACAGACGGTGGCCTTTCTTCTTAGGTTTTGACTGATCTATGCTGGTTGTGGTCGCATCCATGTCGGGATGGATGGCATCAGCCATTTCTGCCTCGGATACACCTTCTAAATAAATTAGTTTGTTACTGCTCATGAAGCGTCGTCTACTTACCAAGGTGATCGAGATCCTCTCCCGCTGTAGCGTGCGCAACATCAGGTGGTGGTAAGGACGAGGATGGAGGTGGTGGAATTGGAGCTTTATTGGCTTCACCAATTCGCAATAATGTGATTGTAAGTTGGGCATTTGTTGGGACACCTTTGAGTAAAGTGTTTCTAATCTCCAATAGCTTCTGCCAATTCGGGAATTCGCCATTCAAGTATGAAAGCCCTCTCCAAATCAACGGATCCCCAAAAAACCCAAACCCAATGAACAACCCATTCATTTTCATGAACATATAGGTACTGGTAAACATAGAGATAAGGAGCAAAGGTGCAAGACAGCCAGCGAGCTTCAGTCGAGGTGTGTCAAGAGGAAATGGTGGTGTTGGAGACAATGCATTTGCAAACCTCTCCCATCCATCAGATATGTCAGCAATGGTATGCATAACAGGTCTGGTTTTTGACCACATCGCTGCCGACATTGGCTCCTTTGTTTTATCATGTAGGCTATTTGTTTGATCCCCTGCACTACTTCCCTTTGCATCTGCGGCATGGACTGCAAGGTTTGTTAGGTCTGGCGTTGCGTCTTCGAGAGCGCTGGGCGCCGCCTCATCGCTAGATGGGTCTCCCTGGGGGTGCTTCCCCGCTGTACTACTGATTGCAATGGAGGTAAAGCTATTTACGAAGTTGCTAGCTTCTTTTTCAACTGCCTCTCCTCGGTATTTCTCGGGGGCTCCAGTCAAACTAGTATCGTTACCCAGCACTCCTGCAGTCGGCTTCTTGATTCCTCCTGTTGTGCTATCAATAAGTGCGGGTGGTGCTGGAGGAAAGCAGTATTCTCTTGCTGGCGGCCATGCTATAAGAACAATCAGAAATCCAACGATGGTTGGCACTAGGAAGTCTATCAGCCAAGCCAGGAAGTAGACTGATGCGAAAACAATTGTGCGATCTCTTTCCCTCCATGACCTCAACCTCGCAAT
Organism: Botrytis cinerea B05.10; assembly: GCF_000143535.2. NCBI lineage: Eukaryota > Fungi > Ascomycota > Leotiomycetes > Helotiales > Sclerotiniaceae > Botrytis > Botrytis cinerea. Next base: position 1,796,153 of record NC_037324.1, on the reverse strand, counting down.
ATGTTTCCAAAAGGTCACAAGTCCGACGATCACTGTCATATACAGTCGCTCTACATTTGCCCTCAACTTATCTGGTGAGAATTCCTCTTCATCCGCAATATTCAAGTCCAGGCCTCCAAGTGGTGGCTCTGGCAGCGATTTGACATGATACATCTGCTTATTGAATCGCCGAATTAAAGTCCATAGGTCTTCGTTTGGTAAACCTCCGACCAGGGGGGTGGGAAAATCGTCATGCTGATCATTCCAGCCCAAATCTCTCACTTCAACACTTCCATGATCTAGTTGTGCTGCACCCTTTTCTTCGTGATCTGCGATTGCGAGAGCATGGCTATCAGTAGGTATGTCTTCTTCGTGGGCTTCGACTCTGATAGGTAGATTGTGAATTGGTTGCGCGCGTCCACGATAGGGATCTGTTGGTACAGCGTGGGGGTCGTTGAGACTCGGAACATCGTGGAAGGTACCTGTATCCATGATTCTGTGTCGAATTGGCAGATGAGGAAGACCGTATCAATGTGGCCAAAGGCCGAGGAAAGGCGGTATTGGAGTCGAATGAAATGAGGATGTTGCTGAGTGTTACAATGGAGAGAACATTGAGAGTTGAGAATTCGATATCATGTATCATGGGAAAAGAAAATATAGCTTGGCTTTGTATGGCATCCCCATATGTCTTATCAATATTATAAGAAACGGTTAGGAATGTTGATTCGATCCTGCCCACCTAGATAGTCTTGAGCATTTCCCGTCTATGACGTATTCGGGTACACGCCATTCAAGCAATGAGGCGCCGTTTCTTTGTGCATCTTGATTCTTGACATGTTGACGACTGGCAAAATACTTGGAAATCTGAGCTTCGAGGTACGAAACAAAGCTCCGACGGATGGTTGAGATATTTCGACATGGAATTGACAGGCCGAGGAGCGATCGCTATGGATTCAATCGTCTTTTCGAATCTCGAGGATATCCAGATGGATATTCATCCAACAAGTTTCTGCCAAGAGTCTGTGCACAACTGCACGAGCCACAATTGAAGTAAACTACCAGCTCTCAGCTACTCCAGCCACGCACGTGCCATGGTTCATTCGTTGGGTTGGGCAGGTAAAGTATTATATCATCGATGTTGATATCGTGGATTATAAATGCACCCAGTTGTCGGAATACTCATTCAATTAATACACTTCATCCCTTTGGTTCTTCTCGGATTAGCAGGCAAAGTTACAAAAGGACAGACAACCTTTTCTTACAGCCATCCCACCATTCTTCACTTTATTCCGCGCCTCAGCTCTGTCGTCACTTGCAAGCATCACAATGCATCGTCTCGAAAGCGGTATAGTCGCCTGCAGCACCCATGGTGAGCGGCTGACAAACACAATATCTCCATAACTGTCAAAGACTTTTGCGTGCAGTAATCGCTTTTCTAGCAGGCTTTGTCGCGAGCCCAACACAATTGACATCCGGCCGATGATTGCGGGGTCGTACCTGGCAAGGTCGTCGAACTATGGATAACTTTATCGTCAAAAACAGTACCAATGTTTGGGAAGATTCGGCGTCGCGAGCTATCTCAGAACGATCCCAAGCTTTCATCGAGAATGGAGAGACGATGGACAAATCTTCTGCTACATTGTTATCTGTGAGAGATAGTGGAATACTTGATGCTACCGCGCGGGAAATTGGCATGACAAAGACCGATGAAGATGAAGTTCAACTGATGAAGGAGAAATTCCCGGGACTTGAGCGGTTTTTTGCCGTCAAACATCACAAATCAACACCTAGCAACGGTGTTTGGGAACAATTGAAGCCATCAAATGCCTGGCTACAACCCATAGAGAACAGCCCGGACTACGAAGTCGATCTCACATCAAAAACTGGCGTGGCTCTAAGAAAGTCTAAAAAATCACAGATAGTATTGGACAACCGTCAAAACAAAAACCTTCTGGTAACACAAGCCGAAGAGCAAGATAGTAGTGAAAGCATTTCTGAGAGGGGCGCATTTAATCAAGAAGAACCAGTGCCTACCACCAAGAGATTGTGGAGGGCGTATAAACGCCCCTATCGTCACTTAGACGACCTCCTGGCAGCGAAACCCGATATACCATCAGGCGCTTCTATACTTGGTTTGCTTCATTTGGCGGAGTACTCAATCAAGCAAGCAGATACGTTTCTCGATAATTTAGAGCGGCCAGATTTAGCTCTGGAGAAGTGGGTCACAGTGAACATCACAATAAATAGTACTATACCCCGCAGCGATGGCTACAAGTCACTCGTGAGCGATCCCGGGCTTCTGACTAGGTATAATATGTTGAAAAAATGGCTGATAGATAAAGACTCGACATTTGAAGAAGCCAAAAGCGTTATTAGGGGCGACAATTGGAAGCATGGCGTTCAGCCCTTGTCAGCGTATCCAATCAGCTGTGCAGACGGAGATAACAAAGCAGTACCCATCGATGGTGAAGGGAAAAGATGGCGAAAACAAGACAACACCAAGTTCGAAAAAAATGCAGCTGCAGCTCCAGCATTGTCCGATGCTAACGTTTGTGAAAGTTCGAGCGAAAATGAGATTCCTACAATGCATAGTGAGTCTTCTTCCTTGAAGTTATCGGATGGCTTTACAATTTCCTACCCATGCCATATTCGAACATGTCCAGACCATCAAAGTGGCTTCTCCTCTCAGCAAATACTCATGCAACATTATGTCCATTCTCATGGCGAAGCTTATTATCTCTGTGACTATCCTTCATGTCAATCACAAATAGGCACTGCCAGTGCGTTAGGGTCCAAATTCCGTTTCCTTCGGTCAGATTTTCGGGCGCCAAAGGAAGATTACAGAACCCACCTCCGAGACTTCCACAAAGAAGACATCGGATTATCTTCAAAGTTGTCGACGAAAGAAATAGAGAACCTAGGTACATGTAGGTTCGAGCCAGAATGGTGGAGATGTCAAAACTGCTTGAGAAAGGTGGTCGTGGGGAGCGAAGGGTATAGTTGCAAGTCTTGCAAGACTATCTGTGAATCAGCAAGAATTTTGGCGAGGAAGACGAGGTTTGGGTTTGGCGGCTTGATTGGTAGCGAAAGAATGATCTCCAGTCCAAATGGAGCTATACTCCATCAGGCTTCCTATCTTGCCGGAAATTTGGATGTCGCAGATGAGTCGAAAAATCTTGTTTGTGGAGAAAATCAGGGTTTCGAGGATTCTGCAAACCCCCGTTCTTTCGATCCACGACCTACACCATTACCTGCAATAAACCCTCCGAAACAAAAGATTGAAACGGCACAGCGGGAGATATCGACCGTAAATGTTGCATCAGAGCGGAGCATTTTTGCTACAGAATCTATAACTAAAGAAAATCAAGACAACGGCTCATCCGAGTCGAAATTCTGCCCATCGCCCAGGGTCCCTCATCAGGGTGTCATCATTGAATATACTCACGAAGAATATACCAGCAGTAAAGTAGTTCCACTCACGACGATCAGACAATTAGGACACGGCTCTCTTGGAATCGTTGACGCAGTTCGTTTCAATGACAGAGATCAGAGTGGTTTAATTGCTCGGAAAATCATTCGTCTCCCCAACTTCTCACGAAAAAGGCTATTGCCTCTGATCCAGCAAGAGGTGGCAGTCCTTCGGGGTCTCTCTCATCACCATATCGTCAAGGTTATCAGCACCTATGAGACAATCAAAGCTCCTCGGCAATTTGGAATTCTCATATCTCCAGCTGGTGACGAAGATCTAGGCCATTTCCTTGAACGAGTTAGTGACAGTGATTTTCCAGAAGAAGAGATGAAGTTGCTGATTGGCTGGCAATGTTGTCTTGCTTCTGCGGTAGCTTATATTCACTCTCAGAATATAAGACACAAGGATATCAAGCCAAATAATATAATTTGCAAGGGTGATCAGATTTATTTGACTGATTTCGGATCCGCCCACCAGTTTAGTGCAGGTGTCACAAGTTCAACTGAAGGACCTTTAGTAGGCATCACGAAAATGTACAGTGCCCCCGAAGTAATTTCAGACGATCGAAGAGGCCGACCTGCTGATATTTACTCCCTGGGATGCGTTTTTGCAGAGATGGTCACTGTAGCTGATGGCGAACGCATCGAGGACTTTCATGAATACAGAAGCCAGCCAATACCAGATGAGCCTGATAGAATGACCTACGCTTATCATGCGACTTCGCATATGATAGGGCCATGGTTTAACGAGTTAGGAGATTTCTGGATAGCCTCACTTCTTCGGGATGTACTGGCTCTTGATCAAAAATGCCGCCCGACAGCTGACGTTCTTCTTAAAAATCTATTGAGGCATTATGGGCCCCCTAGTTGCTCGTGCCAAATATAGTCTTTCTCGACATTTCGACCATGAGTGCATAATATCATAGCCCCAAAATTTACTAATTATACAGAAGAGAGTAGTTCGGAAATCACTTCGTCTTTGAAGAATCTCTCGAAGTGTATCAGTAAAAGATGCACTTGGGAAGCAAAGTTCAATGACCTTCAAATCAATGAGATTGTAGATGCTCGGTTGAGCGAGAGCGAAACTTGCAAAAGCAACTCGTTTTATGAAGAACATTCCAAAGCAGTTGCTAATCTTGAGAAGACACTTTCTAGCGTCTTACACCCCAATGAATTACCGAGGTCAAGGAGGTGCAGCTGAGAACGAATGGAGTTGTCCACTCAACGAACACTCTGTTTTAAGGTTCGTTTGTGATATTGGTATTCATTTTCAAACTCGTTGAAGCTGTTCCAATTCATCGAGTCCATTCTGTAGATGCTCTTGTCCACTCGGGGACAGATGTATGCTTCTTGGAAACTGTTGATCTGCACCTTCGTCATTCACAATTTTCTGGGAATCTGCTCCCCAGTTGTGATTTAGGATCGAAGCCTTTGGAGATATAGTAGGCTATATTCGTTACAAAAGCCATCTTCGGTCTAATCGTCTTTCTGGAATTTCTGGAAACAGTTGACAGGGAACCTCAACAAGACGCAGAGATGGAAGCACTGCGCCAGGCCAACTTACGACAAGAAACGAAAATTGGGGATGGGCAGAGGAGATGATCAGAGGAAAGTGCGAAAAGGGTTTTGGCAAGTTTATCCTTCATGCCTATTGTGGACATGTGGACAAGAAGCCCATCAATAAATGCTTTGAAGATGTCATTTATTTTACTCTGGACTCTTGAACATGAAGTAGGCACGATCCGGATAGACTCCCTCATTAGTAGTTCAGACTGCACCATGCACGGTAATAGGAATCTTTAGAGGCTTCAATATTGCACCTACGATCTATCAACCTTGTTTCGGATCCGTTACTTTACTTGCGATGTTGGGTTTAATTTTCCGGAAGACAAAGACATTCTCTTCATAAAGATCGTATGGCTCAACCAGAATCATGAACTAATGATGATTCTCGCGTATTCAACCCATTGTCATCCAATTCATTTACATCTGCAAAACATTTCATATCACTCGCAATAGCTTCATCGGTAGACCTCGACTCTTCAATCCTATCCAAACTTGTATCTCATTTGTGTTAACATTCATTTCGAAACTTTTGAAATTATCTTGCCACAAACAATGTTCAGGATCCTTGAGGGGCTTACAGTACAGAGGCCATCTCCTTCGTTGGGTGCTGGAATCAACGCATAGAGCAGTGGAGAATATGTTCTTGATATGCAGTTGTCTGATAATCAGTTTATAATGTCTTGTTTGTTGGAGCACAAAATATCTTTCTCGTGAGCCCGGTTAGTTCCGAGGCACCAGGTAGCTTCAAGAGACGTGTGCATGTTCTCTGCTCTGACAGTCCAGTATTAGAGATCCTAATATGACTACTTGGATGGGAAATACCGGTTTCCTAAGCAAGACAAAGACTAGTTATGCAACACGCTAATTTGAAATGGCAACCGAATGGTTACACCCTAGGAACAGATTGTTCCTCTTGTTCTGGGAATATCAGCAAACACATGACAATTTTGACCTATGGTCTCGAGAAATTTAATGTTCTATTTCCATACCCTCTTTATCTTATTTATTTGCTACTATGTTTCCTGTCCCGAAATTTGACCTTGACCTGGTAAAACCTTTTTTAGAACTAATGTGATTCATCGCACATCCATGCCTAGACCCGATTGTTTTTCCATTTGGAATTCATGGTCGACGTGCTCCTCTTCGAATGGCAGCTGGGAATTTGTTCCCAACTATATGGTTTTGTTCATTGGCGAGCTCATTGCTGATTGCGGAAAGCCCCATACATTTTATCTATTGAACTTCATAATTATATGTAAGTATAAATCTTTCACCTTTGAATATCTATTTCTCCCTCTGAATTAAGACCTTTCTTCTGTCTTAACATCTCCTCACACACAATTATTTCTCACGATGTAACTCTTCTCTCGAGTACTATCCTTTTTACCTTCTCGTTCACGATTCTCCCTTCTCCTGCCAACAGGGCTTGTACCTTCACAATTTACGCCTTTGTCGATGACAACATCATCAGTATCGCAAGTCTGATGCAGCACGACTCACTATTGTCTAATGATTTTCCTCAATGAAATTTTGATCAATGGTTGCCCAAGTGCTCTGAAAGAGGCAGTACTTCTGCTTTTGGTCCCTGATATGGCTTGTGTCCAACAGGTAAGTCTCTCGTTATCTCGGCCGGCACGAGAATCCTCACTACACGAATGGGACTGTTACTTACACGAGAACTTTGACCATGAGAAATTCAAAATTCTTGGCTGATTGTCAGGAAAGTAATTTTGTTACTTCGTCAGATGACTGTACAAACGACGACTCTTGAGAGTGACAGGAAATGGTGAAGGGATTCGAGGGAAATTGATGAGATCGGCCATTGGTAAACCTGGCTGGTGATAAAACCGAAAATATAAATTATATATATTTTGAGCAAAAATATTGATGAACACGAAGAATTAGCTTGTAACCCTTAAAAACTAACAACGATCGTTTCACACTTGCTCTTCTGTTCTTCCTGCTTGACAGCATCTTGGGACTGAAAAGATTACAAACAATCCGAACACCCCCGCACCTTACCCGAGCACAACACCAAGCCCCTCACATACCCCACATAGTACAGCAAATTTTCCCTGCATTTTCAATTGATCTATATAGAAAATCAGCACAGAATTTTGCATCTTCAATCAAACAGGACAGATGGCCGAGTGGTTATGGCGTGTGACTCAAGCTTAATAGCTTAGTTGATTCAATCAACTAGCATTCTCATGGGCTTAGCCCGCGGGGGTTCGAATCCCCCTCTGTTCATTTTTGTTCAGAGTATTCCGAGCGAAACTTTTTTTAACAAGTTAATAAGAACGTATCAATTAATAACTCATATTGAATTTTAAGAAAATAGAATATCTATTAATGTGACTTCTAATAAATCGGAGTATCGTTTTTTTTAAAAAAAAAAAAATTAAAAAAATTAAAAACATCTTTAAATAATTTTGTCTCATAAGTTATACATTTATTCAATTCTAATCATATATTACTCGAACTATTTTGTAATTAAAAAATTAATATTATTTTTTATTCTTTAATTAGTTATTTATTTATTTATATAACAACTTTTATACATCTTTCTTTTTGATTTATTTTCTAATTTTTTTTAATTTCTTATATTTCTTTGATAGATTAATAGAATTAAATAACACTTATACTAGTCGTTAAGGAAATAGATTTTTCAGACTAAGAATATATAGAATCTCTTATCTTCTTATTAATCATTAATAATTATGAAACACTTTTAATATGAAATCTTCGGAACTCTTTTTCTCTAATGATTACTATTATAAATATATATAAATGTCATTTTCATGAATCTTTGTTAAATTCTATATAATAAGAAAATATAAGAATTATTTTTCTACTATTCTATTATATTACTAAATTGATTAAATAATTACGCTTTAGAATTTAGCTTTATAAGTTTTATTAATATATAATATTCTTTTTATTCGAGAAAGAAAATAAATTAAACAATGATTCAAGTTAGTCTTAAATCAAAATAAGTATAATAGAATATTATCTAAGTATATAATACTCGATATACTAATATAGTGTTATAGAAAATCCTATATTATAAATATATTAATTATATAGCATATGAGAAGCTTACTTCTTTTTAATTTAACGACTTCATTATCTATTTAGAATATATATATAGGAGCTAATTCTTATAATTAATTTCGAATTTATCTAGTATATTAATATTTATTTTTGCTATTTCATATCAGGGGTACACGTGGGCATCAAGTGACTAACTAGGCTTAGAGATAAGAAGAATATAAATATAATTCTCTTCTTATAGCTAAGCTTTCTCTCTTCTCTTTATAGTTTATTATTATCAATAAAAACATTCGATCTCTATAGTTTTCCTTTATACGCTCTAGCATTTCATACTTAAAATAATCAAATAATATTACTATTCTCTATAATATACTTAATTTATAATATTTTTTAATCAAAAAAAAAGTATCAGTACTTATCTCAGATCATTCTAAAAAAAAAAAAAAGTTAAGAACTATCATTAAATTATATTATAAGAAAGTAGTAATTTACGATATAATGTCTTATTATAATTTAAATAAATAAAACTAATTCTCTCATTAAAGTAAAAGTGTTTCACTAAAAGATCCATCTAATATAAGAGATAGTATTTATAAGAGAAGGATACGAAAGACATAGCACTCACGAATTGCGTAGGTCCTGTACGTCTAGTTGTATTCTATCTGTGAAATTCTATTCATCTACCCTATAATATCATATAGCTTCATCTATTAGTCTATTATTCTTTCAATATTCGTTTTCCACCCGCCCGATCGATTTATTAATGTTATCGAATCTGATATCTCTACATTTAAAGACTCTTAATTTTTAATTTTTTAATTGAAATTCAAATCCTGGCTTAATCGCAGACTTCATCTATTCGGACATTGGAGGTCCGTTCCATCTTTTAAAATCTCCGGTGTCAAGCCCAAAAAGATCTAAGCATCGCCCTACCATCTGATCTACTAAATCATCTATCGAACTAGGTCTTGTATAGAATGCCGGCATCTGCGGGCAAATGATCGCTCCGGCGCGGGTGACCGTCATCATGTTTCTCAAGTGTATCTCGCTCAACGGTGTTTCTCTGACTGCTAAGATCAACCTCCGTCTTTCCTTTAGCATGACATCGGCAGCTCTAGAGATCAAATCTTCGCAATATCCAGAACTGACGGCCGCCAAAGTCTTCATGCTACACGGAATGATAATCATGCCATCAGCATGGAAAGAACCACTCGAAATTGGGGCGGCTTGATCATTATTGGACCACACATGATCAGCAAGAGCTTTGATATTTGCTGGCGTATAATCCGTCTCGTACTTTATAGTAGCCAAAGCCCAGTGACTGAGGACGAGGTGTGTTTCGATATTTAGACGTCGTAGAGCTATAAGGACTTTGATTCCCAGACAAGCACCAGTGGAACCAGTCATCGCTACCACAATGCGTTTGCGAGGAGTTGGAGGGTGGAGAGCATCATTCGCCATTGTTTCTAACAAGAAGAATATTGTGTATGCGAATTTTTCTAGCTATGGGAAGATGGGCTGCTGGTGGCGTGCAAGAAAGAAGACTTATGAATGATAGATTATTTCAGTCCACAATTGAGATCTTTAAGTAATGGTCTTGAGATTCACCATGACACAAAGTTTAAAGCATTTGAAGTTTGTGTGGCAGCCGCTCCGAATCGCGCCGAAGTGCCCCGAACTGTCACTGTCCCGCAAATTGCTGTACGTGAGGCTAAGATAATCCCGACTCAAGCCAATTAATTTTTGATAACTTTACTAGGTTTTGATATTGCATTGCATTTTTAAAAGACATAACGTCACTTATGTTCTTTTGAGCGACCAAAGAATAGCTCACATTATCACCCCCGCAGGTTCCACATCAAAGTTGATTATGATCCATTTTGAATATATGCTATAAAGTCGGGTATAGCGGAATGAGTCTATGATACGCGCGATTTTATGGATACAAAATAGGGGCTCTTGAGAGCTTCGGAGCTATAGTATTGCAGTTGTGTATACAAGTCGTCGTAATTTGCAACGATGCCATATAATATTGTAGCGATCCTCTCCGAGGCGTTCCGTACGCTCCGTCCGCCGAGAGAGGCCTTGGAACTCTTAACCAATGAGCAAAAAGTCGTTCTGTTCAGAATATATATATACAATGAATGGATATGCAGGTTCACTGAGATATCATACACAGAAGATCATTCCTCACCAGTGACGACAAACAGCATCAAATAATTCCCTACAACACATCAAACAACACCATGGCTTCCACAGACCTATCATCGTATCTCTCAAAATCGAACCGAGAACTTCCACATTTAAACTTTCGAGAATTTGTAGAAGCTCTCAAGAAGGATGATGATATTGTGGAGATCGACGACGAGATTGATCCTTATCTAGAAGCAGGAGCTATCATTCGCAAAGCTTGCGAGACTGATGCCCCTGCGCCCCTCTTCAACAATATGAAGGGCGCAGAAAACGGTCTCTGGAGAATTCTGGGAGCCCCGGCATCTTTACGCCACGACCCTACTCAGAAGTATGGTCGCGTTGCACGCCATCTAGGACTTCCACCGTCCGCCGGGATGAAGGAGATTCTTGATAAGATGACATCAGCTGCACATGCTACACCAATTCCGCCAAATATTGTTAGCAGTGGCCCAGTGAAGGAGAACAAACTCTTCGGATCTGAATTTGATTTGGACAAACTGCCTTCTCCTTGGCTTCATCAGGCTGATGGAGGGAAATATGTGCAAACCTACGGCATGCATATCGTACAGACACCGGACAAATCTTGGACGAATTGGTCAATTGCGCGTGCCATGGTCCATGATAAGAATCACCTTGCCGGATTGGTAATTGAGCCCCAGCACATCTGGCAGATTCATCAGCAATGGAAGAAGATTGGAAAAGATGTGCCATGGGCATTGGCTTTTGGAGTGCCTCCAGCAGCCATCATGGCAGCTAGTATGCCCATTCCAGATGGCGTCACTGAGTCTGGGTATATTGGGGCTATGACTGGATCTGCTCTAGATGTTGTTAAATGCGAAACTAACGATCTATATGTTCCAGCCAACGCTGAGATCGTTTTCGAGGGAACCCTTTCAATCACAGAAACTGCTCCAGAAGGTCCCTTCGGTGAAATGCACGGTTACGTATTCCCTGGAGATACACATGAATGGCCAAAGTACAAGGTCAATGCAATCACTTATCGAAATAACCCAATCATGCCAGTTTCTAATTGTGGTCGTATCACAGATGAGACTCACACACTCATTGGCTCACTTGCAGCTGCAGAGATCCGTCGACTTTGTCAGGATGCTGGTCTCCCAATTACGGACGCATTTGCGCCATTTGAAAGCCAAGTCACCTGGGTCGCACTGAAAGTGGATATCCTAAAACTCAAAGAAATGAACATCACTCCAGAAGCATTCAGACAGAAGATCGGAGACTTGATCTTTTATCATAAAGCTGGCTATACCATTCATCGCCTGATTCTCTGTGGCCCTGATATTGATGTTTATGACTTCAAGGATGTCATGTTCGCGTTTTCAACACGATGCCGACCAAATCATGACGAGACATTTTTCGAAGAGTGTCGGGGATTCCCATTGATTCCTTATATGTCTCATGGAACTAGTTCGCCTGTTCAGGGTGGAAAGGTCATCTCGGATGCTTTAATGCCCACCGAATATGAGGGGAGTCAGAACTGGCAGCAGGCCTCGTTCAAACACTCGTACCCCGAGACTTTACAGAAGCATATCAATGCCAAATGGATGAATTCGTGGGGATTTCCAGATAATTGAAGCAACATACAGATAGATAGCCAGTAGATTAAAGCATATAAACATTGACTAGAGAAGCAAGCTTTTTAATGCCAGAATCTAAAAGCTTAACCCTTCCATAGTAATTATATTAACTAGAATGTGCATAATGTAGATATTTCAATTGATGCCTCGATGCATCGTTGTCGAAATGGTTAACGAACTTATGGATAAGGGCATGTACTTGAAGATTAAGAGAACAGATATTATTTAGGAGCCTCTGCTAGCTCTGTCACCTGAAGACTCTATTGCTTCATCACCTGCTGGCCCCGATGCAAAACGTTTTACGGTTGATTGATCTTAAGGTATGTTGTTCTCTAGCGAAGAGTCAAATCCAAACAATTGGCATGCAACCATTAAGGAATCTATCTATACGGTTAGTAATCTTGAGAACCTTGAGAGTAAGGACCCGTGCTTACCCCGTATAATTGATTCAAACAGGTCTATTGAGTTTACAATTTCTAGGCTGTCCACTGGCGGTTAAGAATCAACATCTTTGCCAGCATTCTGAAAACTCATGAAATCCTGCGGATCGGGTGACCTTCGACTCCCAAAGAGTAGGCTTATGTAACATGGATGTAATTGTTGGAATAGGTGCAGTGCATACATATCTAGAGGCTCGTTCAAGAATCTTGAAGCAATGCCTAGCTCCTTTCCGGTAAATCCATCCGCAGTTCGATCCATAGATTTGCTTTGAATATTGTGTAGTTCCCTGAGCGCAGAAACTGCTCTGCGTTAGCTCATCAAGCAGCTCCCCAGTAGGAAGAAGAATTCCCTCAATTTGATTGACATTCTCGAGGATCGTAGGGGATTCAAGAAGTCAAAAGGATATCAAAGCCTGTAAAATTTTCAGGTTATCATTCAGATTTACTACCCGCGACCTGTACTAAGTGCCGCTTTATAAGCACCACATGCTGGTTAAAGAATCACGGCTGACATTCACAATTTATTAAACCCCTAAACCTTTCCCCGTGGGCCTCTCATTGTCTAAAGTTAACCTTAAAACATTCACATTCACATTCACATTCACAATTGCAAATCATTGTGTCTTCAGGGCGTCTTTGATCGGCATCTTCAATTTCCAAGTCTTTACTCGTCTAGCTTTCAGTCTTCGTCTGTTCACGATGCTCCTTTGCATTACTCGCAGCATTTCCTTCCAGCCCATAGGACATTTTCCCAAGTGGAGGTTGCATCTCAAATGTTTCCCGCACCACAGCATAGCTATAATAACCACATCTTGCAATAGGCTGAACCTTACTCAAGTCGATTAATCCATCTGTGAGGACTGTGTCCGAGATATGAACCCCGACAACCTTCGCAATGATAATATCTACAGTCCCCATAGGAGGGTTTCCCGGCAATCTCAAAGTCGAATGGTAAGTGCATTCGAACCTGATAGGCGACTCTTCGACCATGGGAACTACATGCTTGAGATTTGTTGAGGGAATCTTTGAGAGACTAGCCTTTACAAATTCATCAACGCCATATTCAACTTGTTCAGATGTGATATTCACAGCTTCTCGGAGGTCCCAAGTGGCCATATTCCATACGAAAGAACCAGTTTGTTCAACATTCATAGTGGTATCTTTTCGAACATTGGCATCTGTTTGATTGGCTGAAAACATGACATATGGTGGGTCGAAGGTCAGGTTGTTGAATTGACTAGATTGTCTCCTTAGCTATCGTTTAGTTCAACTGAGAAGGCACATACCTGTACGGTGCAAGATTATCTTTACCGTCTTGTGATCGGGTGGAGATCCAGCCAATGGGTCTAGGTACAACACAAGCCTGTCATTCCTGTCAAAGGCTGTTGTATTAAAGGATTCGAGTTCTTACTTTGAATGGATCTCGGGGGAGACTATGGTCAGTGACACCCGGTTCGTAAAAAACCATGATTGAATTATTGTCTCGGGTTTCTAAGTGAAGTCAAGTGAGTTGGGAGTCGAGACGTTCGATGATATTTTGATTCTGATAACGAGCAAGAAATGGGATGTGCTGTGTTTTATGTCGCTTCTCTCTGCTTATATATTTGTCCGATATTCAACTATCACAAGAGAGGAGTCACTCAATTGAACCGGGAGATGGCGGGATTCACAAAAGATATGTCTCAGCAGACAATGGAACAATTAATGACGAAACAGACACTTTTCTTCTACTCCACGATATTGATAGCTACTTGGAGCGGTTGTGGCGGGGTATTTGGTAGCCAGGATCAATCTCGGTACAATAGCACGGCAGTAGCATCCGCTCCGAGCAGCTCCGAACCCCTCCGAACAAATGCGAACCTGAGGTACTCACACTCTGAATGAAACAAGCGGCACACCAAACCCGCCAAAATCGAGATTTTCCTCAAGATACTATTATGTCGAACTTAAATGAAATGAAGATGGATTATAAGACATAAGCTTTTGATATCTGATTTTTTAACCCGAATACTTAGGGTTGAAGTGATTACTGACTTCCGTGTAATGCATTCAATCAAGATTATTGCTCTACTAAAACTGAGTTACTACCTCGTTGGCTTGCCACAGTCATTATACAATGCGTTCACTTAGAATGTCTACTTCGGTAAAGAAACAAAAGTCTGTGGGAGGATAAACAAGGTATGCAAGCTTGTTCGAGCTCAAGTTGCAGTTGGAGAATGGAAGTCCTAGAATATTCAGCCAAAGACAACAAAAAGTTGATATCTAGAAGTAGAATTATAGATTTGCACAATATAAAACGGGACCGTGGCCCCCGACCATCACTCAAGCTAGCATCTCTAGGCTTCTCTTTGCGTCACATCATACAACAACAGAGAGAAACTAAGATTTACAAAAAGAAGTTCCTACGGCACAAGTATCCAGTAAAGCTCTACATCCACGGCTCAAACGACGATATATTATAATCGCAATTCATGGGCAGAGACCCCTCAATTTCATTTGGATCTATGATTGAATCAGAGATTTTGTATCAATATCTCATGGATGTTCAATACTCACCCCAAATTATCGAGTCAAATGTGCCGAGTGGAGAATCACTCATCTGCCCCTGGTACCATGCTGGCTGGAGCGTAGCTATATCGTCGATGTTCATGTTCCTCTCTTGTTCCGGGCAGGGTGTCTCTCTGATTATGTGAGAAAAGCCTCTCGCGCAGTTTATTGGCAAAAGGGACTTACCGCGCACCTGTGGCGACGTTCGGAATTCCTCCAGTATTTCCAGATTCGGGTGTAACATGACCCACAGTTTGTGTGGTGTTACGTTCATGCTCAGTGTATAGTCTCTTGAGCGCAACAATAGCTCTAGCGTGTGGTGGAGAGAGTTCCGAATTAGTTTCCGGGTATGATCCAGTGGTACCATCCTGGTCCTCGGAAAATATTTCTAGAATTTTGCCTTGTAAATCTCGCACTTCCGGGTCTCGAGCAGTACCGCCCAGAAGACCTAGTAAGAGGGCTGAGCTTAAGCCATTGTGCATAATAGACCATGATCGTGAAGTGACAACACTCATTGAATGTAGTTTCACAAATGCTCGTACACATTCAACAAGATTCTGATAGCATTTCTCAATTAATTGTGAGTGGGTGGATGTTCGTGTTGTAGGATCATGACTGCGGAGTACTGGACGACATAGCCAGGCTGTGACGAAAGAAATGTGCAAACTCAGTATTGAAGTCTCACAACGCTGTGCAATGTTGAATTGATGTGGTCTACCGTTTAAACCAATGCTTTTTGATCTAATTTTCTCAATACTTGATACGTCCTCGAGTATAACAGCCAAGTCTGGTGATTCAGAAGATGCCCACAGGCTACTACTGCGGAGAGTACGATCACAGAGAAAGTGCATGGCTTCTGCGTAGGAAAGGCTGTCTCGAAGGTCTTCCGCTGCCGTGATTGGCCTTGTGACGGGGATTCTGTCGAAGCATAAGGATAACAGAGAATCTTGCCATACGACAGCTAGCCTAAAAAAGTCAGTTTGTTATGAGAATGGAGTGGAAAACAGACCATAGCTTTCGGCTTGATGAAGAGGCATCGTGTTTTTGTGTGTGTATTCCAAGGCTCTGGGCCATTCTAGCGGTGGTCCCTAGAAGCATCCATGCAGTTTCGGGTTTCGTGTCGTTCTGAAGAACATGTCCGAGAATCAACATAGTCTCGATACATAACAATGAAGGTCGTACGAGAAAATTTGCCATTCTGAGACATTGGAATGAGTATCGAACTACAGATAGTCCACTAAGTTAACTGCAGCGGTTGGGTGAATCCATGAGACTGACGGTATAATTGAGTCTTCTCCTGTATTTGACTGCTGGTGTGTTCCGAAAATCGTAGTCCAGAGGCCAACACTGCATAAAGAGATGCCAGCCATGCTATTGAGCGCCAATTTGAAGTATCTAAAAGGGTTTTTTCTACAAAATTGGATTCTCCATCTTGTGGTACGCGGCCTTCAAGGTACGAACAAAGACAGAGTTCAAACTCAGCTAAATCTGGAATAATAGGTGTAAAGGGGTGAGAATGAAGTCTATGACATTCGAACAATCTATACCGATATTAGCATGAAAGTTTTCCATTAAAATCAGATAAATCAACGTAGTTTTGATTGAACTGCGTGAAGAATAAACTTTCTTCCACTTAATCGCAATCATCAATGACAATATTATTGCGTACATTAGCAAATATAGAGAATTGAAGTTACTCACCTAAAAACTTCAATATTCGATGGCAAGGCTTGTCGGATGTCTCCATTGGCTTCGTTTGGTATTGATCCGGGTGGCTGGAAGAAGGGATAGGTGGACTTGGACCTCGCACTACTGAGGCCAAGCAATGGCATGACTGCAGAATCAATTACCTCCGTAGTAGTGTTTTGAGGAGACTGACCCGAATGAGCCTGATCTCGAAGAAAATTTGGCACGGAATTCATCCCAAGAAACGGTCTCCTATCTTCTGCCTGCCGTGGCACATCCTCGGTCTCAACGCCGTTTTCTGGTTCCAAATGCCTTATATCAACAAGATCCGCGGAGTAAGCTACTACATTGGGATCTGTAGTCAAATCCGGCAGAAAGTTTGAGCTCGAATGTGTTAAAGGGGTGCCAAATTCTGTATTCCTCTGTGTGTTGACATCCTGCTGTAATTGAGGTCTCGCCGTTTGTGGGTGTTGATCTCCTGATTGTGAAGCACCTTGCCTTTGTATGGATGTTCCAGACGGCGTGATACTGGGTCCAGATTCATCTGCATATTTGCAAAGCTCTGGATAACCTCTAATCGCACAGTTCTCACACGGAGAAGCTTTATCACATTTAACCTTTCTTGTTCGGCAAGGATAGCAACTCGTTCTCGTGCGTGGCTTTTTACGTTGCCGTAAAAGTCTTCGAGTTTCTTCTTCGGTGCGTGAATATGAGTCTTCCATTATTAGAACATATACAATTTTGTATTTTAGTGAAATCGAGTGGAAGGCACTGATGCACGATGCACAGCATTGATTCATTCGTTATCACGTGATATGGATGTCCCTGTGCGACAAGGTTTAGGGTTTTGGGTGTTGCAGCGGCTCGAGCGGGTAATGATACGGCACGTTATATATATCATTTAATGAAGCCTCTAAAGTTTAGAATGAAAGATAATATAAGCTTGAAAACTTAGGGTTTAAAAGAATTTGAAGAGAATAGTATTTTGAGTTTTATAAAGCAGAAAGAATTATAATATGGTTTCTTAGTGAATGTGTTAGAGTCAATGCAAGGTGACGATTAGTCTATAATAGGATCCAGGAGAATATAAGACTTTTCATTGATTCCTTTCAATCTTTTTCAAAATAAAATTATATATAATATAAAAACTCTATATCGAATAAATGATCGATTCAATATTAATTCTATATTAACATTCCATAATAAACCCCTTCCTTTTAAAACTTTCATTTTTAAAAGTTATAAACACTATAAAGAATTCAAAGACTTTAAAACTTATTCAATAGATTCTCTTTATTATATTAATATACTTTCAAAGCCTTATTAACTCCTATAATAATAAACCTATTATAATATCTATATCCTTATTTTATAAAATTCAATTCCTTTATAATTCTGAAAACTATATTGTAATATAAAAATACTAAAAGCTAAACTCTTTAGAACCTTTAAAATCTTCAAAATTCGAAAATTCGGAAAATAATCACTTCCTTCCCTTTATTCTATCAATATTAATTCGCTTTCAATAAAATAATGATTTATATTCAATAAAACTACCTCCCCCTTTTCAACTTTCGCTTTCGAAAATTATAAAAACTTGAAAATCTAAAAACTCGAAAACTCTGAAAACTCGAAAATCTAAAAAAATTAAAAATCGATAATATTCCATTAACATTAAACTAACTGAATACAGAAATCCCGAAAATCCTATAAAATCTTATAAAATGCAAAACTCTACTAACTTTCCATTGAATCCTTGAAATCTAAAAGAAATCCTGAAATCCTATAAAATATAGAAAATACTTGAAAGATTTGAAATTCTATAAAATAGTTTATTTATATTCCTAAATAAACAATTCCAATATAAATATTGTTTTGTTTTTTATTAAATATAAATTATTCAATATAGTATTAATTATTTGTAATTAATTTCTATTAATAAATTCTAATTAATTATATAATAACTAATTAGACTTTTTTTTTATAAAAGATCTTAAATATTATATAGAAATATTATTAATATTTTGTAAATACTATTTAAAATAAAATTCGCTTTTCAAAAGAGAGATTCTTTTTTTCAATATTTTTCCTTTCTTTTCTAACTTTTATTTAATTATTTTGTTTTATTTTGAAAGAATATTAGAGATATACTGTAAGAATATTTTATAAATATTTTTAAAGAATTCGATTTATAAAAACTTTTTTTTTAATATTCTTTCAATTTAATTTTATAAAAATAAAGGATATTTTAAGATTTGAATATTATTGTTTATATATTAATAATATATTATAGGTATATTATAGTTTAAAAGAGTTTTAAAGTTTTTGAAGCTTTTTGAAATTATTTTCAAAAACTAATTAATAACTTATTCTAAAAAAATTAAATAAAAAGAATTATTAGAATCAATATAAAATAACAATTAATATATAATAGGATTCAGAAAAATATAAGACTTTTTATTAATTCTTTTCAATTCTTTTTAAAATGAAATTATATATAATATGAAAACTTTATATCGAATAAATGATTAGCCCGATGTTGATTCTATATCGATATTTCATAACAGAATGAATTATTTTTATTTTTATTTACTGTTTTCTTCTTTGATATATATTTTATTAATCTAGAATAAATTCAAATAATCAAGGAACTTATATATTTCTTATTATTAAAGTTATTCAAAAATCAAAAAATCGATTATTTAAAAAACTAGACATCGGGAAAAAGAATTTTTCAGACTATGAATTCATAGAAGCTTTTTTTCTTATTTTTGAGATATATAAAATTTAATTTAATTTCTTTAATCTTTATAAAAACCAATCCCCAAACCTTCAATCCTCACTATACTCGAGATTCGATTATAAATAATAACAATCTGCTTATTGTAAAAGAATAAAAGAAATAGAGATTATATAAAAAAAGCCTTCGCATATATTATAGTTAATTTAAATAGTTATGTTCAATAATTGAAAGTAAATCATTATATAATAATAACAAAATATAAGAATATATCTGAGCTATAGTATAATATAGGGGTCAAAGTAAGAGAAAAAAAAACAATGAATTTTTAGTTTATAGAAAAGAGAAGCTATAAATATTAATTATATTTAATTATATGATTTATAGATCATATATTTTTTTGTATATATTATATAAAGAATTACAATTTTCTTTCAATGATATAAATAATGATTTACTTATATAACCCAACGATTTATTAATCAAAGATATTGAGATTTTGATTCGATAATTTGTTAATCAGATTTATAATGTGTTATTTATGTTAATATATAACTTTATAATTAAACTTTAGAAAGTAATAAAAATAACATAATTGAAAAATTAATAACAAATTCTAATAAAATATATCTTTAGAAATTAGTTTGTATATCTTCAAAAGATTATATATTAGATTAAAATTGTTCTATAACGATTTAGTCTCGTTATCAATTGAAACAATTCTATTCTAGTATTGATATATTATTTATAACCAATTAGGAAGGGTTTTATAAATCTATAAATATGAAAATGGTCTATTATAGTGATATATGATTATATAATATATGAAGTACATTTCTACTTGGTTTGCTTCTACGAACTCACTATAAAAAATATATAATATTTCAAATATAATATGATAATGTAAATTTAAAAGGGTTTTTATTTAAATTAAAGAATGTGAAAAACATAATAAATTATATTTATGAATTGGAAAGTATAGATTACATTAAGGGATTCTGAGTATATTAATTTATAAGATATTGAACTTGATATTAATTATTTCAATAATCTAATATTTTTATAAAATAATCAAATCAATAAATTCATTAAAATGCATATTAATTATATTTAATAAAAAAATCAAAATTACATGTAAATAATCAATCATTTTTCGAAATATAAGATCAGAATTTCAAAGAACAAATTTAATATTATTGAATTCTAAAATTATGTTTTCATAACTGGATATTCTATTGAAGGAATGGTTTATATAATAGTAATAAATAGGTAAGCTAATCCTAATTAGAACTAGTAGGAATTCTGACTTTAAAAAAAGTTTTTATTTTATAGTATATATAATTTTTAAAGTTATATAAATAGGTGAATAAAATCAAGTGAGTAATCGTTGTAGTTCTCAAAGTCTATTCTAAACTTTTCAATACATCTGTAAGAGAGTTATAATCTTAATAAATTCCAATTTAACTTTATACTTTCTCTTTCTTAAATCTAAATCAATAAATCTTTTGAACTTTTTATAATTTAATTCGAACTATCTTTTAATATATTTTATTAAATTTCTAAATAAAATACTATAAATTGTGTTTAACTGAAAATGTATAGAAATTAATTCATAAAAACGTATTTTTAATTATAAAGATTTATATATTTCAAAAAACAAATGAAATATTAAATGAATATTAATATGACAAAAAACCTAATTATATTGAAAAGAAATGTTTTTTAAATAAAAAACTTTGCATATATTATTTTAATAAGAAATTAATATTCAGATTTAATATAAAGAATATCCAAAAAAAAGATAAATTTTAACAAAAAAGGGGTTTTTAATTAATATTAGAATAAACACAAAAATATAAATCATAATATAAGAATCTATCAAAATAACATAATAAATCCTAGATTATTATGTTTTTAACAATTTAAATTAATTGATTTAATAATTATTAAATGATCTATATTTGAAAGTATGAATTGAAATGAAAGTGATTTACTCACTAATATAACCTACTCACTAATAAACTATATTATAATGATTAAGATTTCCTTTTAATATAGAACTCATTACTTAAAATAATTACGGTTTTTTTAATATAGTTAAAATAATTATTCTGAGCGAAAATCTTACTCGAATTTCTATACATAAAGAATCTAAAGCGTGTTTAAATAACTTGTTTTCTATTAATCAAGACAGGATAGGATTAGTATAAGAGTAGTATAAATTTAAGGATTCTAAACAGTTAACTATAATTTCTAGAAATAAATGAATATACTGTATCCTAAAAGTTAAATATTCTAATATGTAGGTATTTAAAAACTTCTTTTGTAATTATATACTAATTAATCAAAAAGAATAGTATGAATAACTTATTAAATATTAGAAGATTGAAAAAAGGTGTAGTGATAATATTAATTTATATCTGGGGAGATCTCCTAAGAGATATTGAAATATATTAAGCTAAGTAATTACAGTGTTTCATGAGACTGAATGTAATATATTTTAGAAAAAAAAATTCTATAAACCTTGAAAGTTATATATAGGTAATGAAATTTTTGATTCAGTTCGAATTGAAATATCCGTCTTATATTACAGCTAAGAATTATCATTTGAATATTAAATGTGTTTTTTTTTTTTAAATTTAATGCTTGAGAAATTAACAATATCCGATTTATATTAAATTACTCTATAATGAAGTTAAATAATAATTTTGTTAATGAAATCATCTGGAGTGTTTCATTCATAAAAATAGTTAAATACTTTTAGATTTGTCGAAAGGGAAATACATTATTATTTACTATAGTGTTAATTCTTTAGAAACTTAGTATTACGGAATGTCGATGTAGGACCGACATCGGGCCGATCATTTATTTGATACAGAGTTTTCATATTATATATAATTTCATTTTGAAAAGGATTAAAGAAATCAATAAAAAGTTTTATATTCTTTTGGATTTTATTATATATTAATTATTATTTTATATTGATTTTAATAATTCTTTTCATTCAATTTTTTAAAGTAAATTATTGATTAGTTTTTGAAAATAGTTTCAAAAAACTTTGAAAATCTTAAAACTCTTTTAGACTATAATATGTTTATAATATATTACCAATATACAAATAATAATATTTAGATTTTGAAATACTTTTTGTTTTTATAAAATTGAATTAAAAGAATATTAAAAAAGAAAGCTTTTATAAATTGAATTTTTTAGAAATGTTTATAAAATATTTTTGCAATATATCTTCGATATTCTTTTGAAATAAAATAGAATAATTGAATAAAAGTTAAAAAAGGAAAGGAAAATATTGAAAAGAAGAATTTCTTTTTTGAAAAGCGAATTTTATTTTAGGTAGTGTTTGTAAAATATTAATAGTATATTTAAATTTTATTATTGAAATAATAATGTTTTTATATAATATTTAAAATTTTTTATATAGGAAAGAGTTTAATTAATTATTATATAATTAATTAGAGTTTATTGATAGAAATTGATTGTAAATAGCTAATATTATATTGAATAGTTTGTGTTTAGTAAAAAACAAAACAGTATTTATATTGGAATTGTTTATTTGGGAATGCAAATAGATTATTTTATAGAATTCCAAACTTCTCAAATATTCTTTATATTTTATAGGATTTCAGGATTTCTTTTAGATTTTAAGGATTTAATGAAAAGTTAATAAAATTCTGTATTTTATAGGATTTTATAAGATTTTAGGATTTCTTTTAGATTTTAAGGATTTAATGAAAAGTTAATAAAGTTCTGTATTTTATAGGATTTTATAGGATTTTAGGATTTCTTTTAGATTTTGAGGATTCAATGGAAAATTAGTGAAGCTTTGTATTTTATAGGATTTTATAGGATTTTTTAGGATTTTATAGGATTTTATAGGATTTTATATGTTTTATAAGATTTTATAGGATTTTTTGGATTTTTATATTTGATTAACTTTATATTAATGGGATATTGTTGATTTTTAATTTTTTAGATTTTAAAGCTTTTATAATTTTCAAAAATGAAAATTTTAAAAAAAAAATAGCTTTATTAAATACAAATCATTACTTTATTAAAAATAAATCAATATTAATAAAATAAAAAAAAGGAAATAGTTATTTTTCAAATTTTCGAATTTTAAAGATTTTAAAGAATTTAACTTTTAACACTTTTGTATTACAATATAGCTTTCAAAATTATAAAGGAATTAAATTTTATAAAATAAGAATATAAATATTATAATAAATTTATTATTATAGAATTTAATAAAGTTTCAAAAATATATCGATAAAATAAAGGGAATCTATTAAATAAACTTTAAAGCTTTTGAATTCTTTATAATATTTATAATTTTCAAAAATAAAAACTTTGAAAGAAAGAGTTTTATTATAGAATATCAATATAAGATCGATATCGGACCAATTATTTATTTCATATAAAGTTTTTATATTACATATAGCTTCATTTTGAAAAGGATTAAAGGGATTAATGAAAAGTCTTATATTCTCCTGGATCCTATTATACACTAGTCGTTACCTTGCATTGACTCTAACACTTAGAGAACTATATTTTGTATAGTATTTTTTCCTAATATTCGGATTTTTACAGTATTAAAAGTAATCTATAGAGTGACTCTATTAGTCTTAATTACATTATTCCATTTAAGCATACTCAAATTTTTAAGCTCTTTAAAATTTGATACAAAATATATACTATGACTTTATATTACACGCGAAATACATAAGCTGGTTTACAAAAACTAAATATGTAATACAAAACAATCAATATAACTATGAGGATCATGGAAAGGAGATTATCAAATGTTTTTAAACGTATTTTAGCTCACAAAAAAACTGAGCTCTTAATTATAGTACTTAACATAACTTAAATTCTTGTTTAAACTTAGATTTTGATTTTGAAAATTATATGTATATATATATATATATTGAGAATTCCGCTATACAGAAATTAGAACTCGAATGAAAATAAATTGAAAATTTCCTAGTTTGTTCTAAAATCTTCTACTATATAATACCCACAACAAACTACTTCTATATCTTTCAAATATTTTTTAATAATTTTTATGCTTTAAAATGTATACTTGATTTAACTTTATAATTGTTAGGTTTTACAATACAAAGATATATTTCACAAAAAATTGCTTTCATATCCCCCAAATGTCATACGATTATTTTTGTATCTTAAAATTGAGAAGTAATTTGTTTTTGTGTCTTTTGAATCTTATAGTGGATTCTATAAAGACACTTTCTAGTGTTTACTTTTGTAATCTAAATTTCTACGGACAGTATAGCACCTATAATAATAGATCCTAAATAATACAAAGTATTTTATCGAAAGAACTAATTACCTAGGTAGATATAGGAAATAGTAGGCTTTATAATAAGAACTATCAAAAAAGCTAGTATCTTTTGTATTTGCTTAGAATTATGATATAATAACTATTAAATTAAAGTCATTTACTATATTCAGATACTTCTCTACTTTAGAGTATATCTATACTACTATACATTCTATATGAGTCTATTGTAAGTTTTATTATAATATTCAAAAGATATAAGAATAAAAGAGATATATATTTTGGAACATAAAAGTAATTAAATGACTTTGAAAAAATATGGAGATAAATCATTACAGATTTATAATAGAACTTAAACTTCAAAGACTATAAAAACAAAATAATTTTCAATTTTCTTAAGTGATGAAAACAATTGAGTAGAATTCAAGGGCTTATATGATTCTGTACTCTTTCAACATTGATAAACAAAAGTTATCAAAATTTAACACATATTTAATCAAAAATTTCGAACAAAAGAAATCACATATTGATTTTTGGATTAATATTAATAGGTATTCATTTTTAATAAATTCACTATTATTATTTCTAATATTTGATAAATTAATATCCTTTTATTCGAAAAATATAAGTATCTGAATAAAAGTCTACTCAGATTATTTCTATTGTATTCACATGAATATTTGAGCTTCTATTATACCTAGTCAGATTCTAGAAAAAAATTCGCTTCATTTCGAATTGTAATGTATATATTAATATTGATTCTTAGATTTAAATAATAAACCTATAATATCGAGAAAGAAAGTAGAATTAATCTGAATAAGGGTGCCAGATTTAGTTGAAATTATGGAATTAATTTAAACAAAATAGGTAATACACTTTATATGATGTCTTATGATCACTTTAAAATTTAATTTATTCAATTTCAAAATGCAAATCTTACATGTTACTTAAACTTCATAAAAAGAAGAGTGTCTAATTACCTAGGTATTTCTAAAATTCATTACACTTATTCTTCACAATGTAAAGAGTAAGCTTTTTTACAATCCATTATAGCTCAAAATGAAAGCAAATTCATTAACAATCTATATAATTTTCTTGCATATTTTCTAGACTTATTATTGAGACCTATTCATACCATATATATATATGTGTGTGATATATGTAAATTAAGAATAGTGAGTTTGAAGTAGATTTTCAAAATAGAAGTAATACTCTTTTTTTTATAAAATTAGGATACTTAGGTATTATTCATCCCTTGAGAATGAAGGGCAAGGATTCAACATCTATATATAACATCCTCTAGAACTGTATATTCCTTTTATTAGAATCTATATAATTAAGACTGAATAATTAATATCAATATTTGGAATAGTAAAAACCCCGAGTATCTTTATTCTATATATTGATATCTCAAATGTCAGATTTATAATTAAGATAATCCTAATTAGCATTAAGTAATACTCAATAATGTTCTATTTAATATAAAGACTTTTAGAAATTAATAAAATAAAAATAAAAAAGATATAATTATTGATTAGAATTCACGAAATTCAATAATACGATTCGTTTTCAGTTATTTTTAAAATTTAAATTTAAATATAATACAATAATATTTTGATTAGTTTTATTATCATAATCAAACGTTAATATTAACTACCTTATTTTTGGAATTTTATTTTGTTAAATTTTATTTTTAATTTTCAAAATAATTTAAAGCAAAATATATTATTGAATCCCTTGAATTTAAATTAACAGTTATATTTCTTTTTTATTAGTTTGTAAATTCAATAATATTATATCAATATATAGAATAATAATATTCAAGGTTTTTATTATATTTTTGATATTCTAGTATAATATGAAATCTGTCTCATTAATCAAAAAATAGATAATATATACCAGAAAAAACACAAATACAAAGAACCTTGAAATCTTTTAAATGAAAAGAAAGAGTTCTTTTGAATTTTTAGGAATTATGTCTGGTAGGAGTATTATGGTTGAGATCTAAGGTTTATTTAAGAGAGATTTGGATCATTCGATATTTTTTGTTATTCGAATCAATAATTATTTATTGAAAATGGAATAAAAGGATTGTATAAGTAATAGTTGTAATTATATATAACATTTAACTATAAAACTATGTATGATTGGCCTCGAAATACTTTTTGAAATAGATAACAAAAATATAATATCATGAAATCAGGGATCTAAGTTTCTCTAATGAAGAGTTCCTCTTTCTTTTTATAATTTTTGAATCCTTTAATAAATAATATATTATCATAATTATTTAACTTAACATATCTCAATACATTTTGGGAGATCTTCTGATATAAATCAATACTATTGCTACTACTACTTTTTATCACTTGAACTACTTTAAACATCCTTTTTAATACTTTATTGCAGAGATGTATATACAATTACAGACATCCAATCATCTACTAAATAAGTATGTTTTTCAGAATTGGATAGATTTCATGTTAGATTCAAGTCTCGGTTCAATGGAACCGACAAAGTTTTAATCTTTATTTTAATAATAATAATATCATAAAGGAACACTCTACCTAGGTATTTATCAATATTTCAAACATCGAAAACATAACTGATATTATTTCAAATAACATTTTTGATATTCTATTCTTTACTTTTTTTTATGATATTGTTATTTTAGTTGCGATTTGATTTCAATGAAAAATTGAAATTCTGATCTCAAATTTTTTTTTATCATTTTACTTTTAAATATCATAATATGAACGGTTTAGTTCCATTCAATTTAGCTTAATTACCTAGGTATATAGAATTTCATCATTGTGATATAAATTTTGAATTTTGAAGTAAAAGATATTGTATTTATATAACGTAACTTATGGGGAACCGGGTCATATGGGGAACCGGGTCAGGTACCTTTACACCAAAATTTGTATGTAAAGGTACTTAGAGCGACTTTTTATATCTCTATGGATATTAAAGATAATTTTAATTTTTTTGATAATTAGGCTTAATATCTAATAAAAATGTAATATTAAAGTTACAGGACACTTTTTAGTAATATTATTCTTGAATTAATATGATTTTAAAAATTCCCATAGTAATTTTTGTTAGGCAAAACCGAAAATTTGAAAGAAACTTTAATATCTTTATTAAAAAAGATTATATCTCTATAGAATTTTGTTATATTAAATATTTATACTGAATATATTATACTTCAAAATATCGAAACTATATCTCTAATATTTATAGAGTTATAAAAAATCGCTCTAAGTTCCTTTACATACAAATTTTGGTGTAAAGGTACCTGACCCGGTTCCCCATATGACCCGGTTCACCATAAGTTACGTTAAATAAAGTGTAATGATTGGTTTTTATAAATAGCTTTCTAATTTTTAATTAGGTAAAGCGATTGGTTTTGGAAAGTAATTTAATCTCTAGATTTTTTTGTGTATGATTTATGAACTAATATTGTTCAACTGTTATAATTTTGTTAAATTCAATGATACCGTTTGTCTTCAAATGGTGTAATATTTTTTGAATGGGAATAATTGTTTCATGGGGATGACTGCTTTTTTTTGATTAGGAATTAGGAGATTGTTTCTGAAAGCTGATTTATTATATGTTATATTTTCTCAATATTTAAATTAATATGATATTTTTTAATTAATATTAGAATATCAATATCGTTATAAATTTGGATTAGAGTAATGTTTTCAGACTAAAACTAAACTGACACTTTCAACTAAAACCAGAATATTGTCATTACAAAAAACAAAATAATCTAAACTAGTAAACATTAAAACCCAACTCATAGTTTTGATATTTGAGATAACAATATATGAAATGCTACTATATAAGGTTATCACCATTATTTTCAAGTATTAAATCTTTTTGAATTTCTCACATCCAAAATCCTGAGGATAGATTATCAAAGTTTTTTTTTGAAATCAACTCTCCAGTCATCGAAGAATCTATTCAATTAATATTTTAGATCTATTAACGTGGTTTAACACCGAGTGCACCATATCACCGAGTGCACCACGAATTTTACATACAAAATACGTCTGTGCGTAACCGTGCACTTTCTTTATTTAATAATATAATTTTTCAAAATTTGAAATTATACCATTTAATTATATAAATATTATAGAAATTTAATTATTTATTAGAAATTTGAATTAATATAGTAGTCATTATAGAGATAGGTTTTTTGTAACGAAAATCGTGACAATTTCCACTTTTTATAGAATATAATGGTAAATTTTATATAAAAACTTAATATTTTTATAAAAGATATTTTTTTATTAATAAATCTTTTTTGTTTTTTAAAAAATATTGATTAATTATTAAAATATGAATATTAGGAAAAGGCTAATTTTGGTGTATTTTGAAGTGGTGCATTCGGTGATATGGTGCACTCGGTGTTAAACCACGTTAGTGTTATCTCTCATTACTAAAAATTTCTTTGTTCTCAAATGGCTATTAAAAACAAGTTCAACGTAGAAGCTCAACAATCTTCCAAAGATATATATATCAAAAATACTTTATTTTATTTTATTAAATTAATATTATTTTAACCATTTTATTTCAGGATGTAGTTTTTATTCAACATATTGTATTATAGTTTGAGTTTGATATAAAATTCACTTAATTTGAAAAAATCTACTCCTTCCATAGATTTCTCACACTGAAAGGTATCGATGAATATTATCTTATTAAATCAAAGTATATTTTATTTAAAGAACGATGTTTTGATCTTATAAAAAATTTGTCTCTTCTATCACCCCTGCCAATGCCCATCTGAATCAATTAAATTTTTGAAATCAAAAAGGATTTACTTTCTAAATGTTTTTATGTATGACAGGCTTTTAATCAAAGTATATATACTTACGCCTGCTTTCTTCAAATATAAAATTTATTATTTATATTATTGATAAGTTTGATGATAGAATTTATGTTATATCAGATCATTATATGCAAGAGTATATATTCAAAATTATCATTATAATTATAAAGGCTTTAATTGAATAGTTTTGTGATCAATCAGAAACTTTCATATTATTGGTATTACTAAAATTTACTATATATTTCTATGAAATCTTTCTACATTCAAAATAATTCCTATTTGAACAACTGTAATTAGTGGTTCTGTCAAAGAAATTATTAAAAACGGTTGATAATCTTGAGATTATTTATTTATAATGTAATAATCAAATTGCAAAATGATTACGAGATATTATAGAAAACCCCAAAGAATTATATTATTGAGGTAACTGAGGAATGTAAAAGATTATATACTTTCTTCGGTTAAAATAATGGTTTTGAATATTGAGATAAAATTGTTTATTAATCAAAAGATCACATAAAAGATGCGTAAATAAAATTGGGAAATAAACAATTTCAAATGGTGTTCAGATAGTTAAAAAAGTGGATTATGATATAAAGGAAAAAAAAAATACCTATATATATCCTATGAAGAAACTGATAAACTATATAATATACTAAATTATTATTTAATTGTGAATGAAATAAAATGTCTGAAAATTGCTTCCTTTACTTCAAACTAATTTGTAATGAAAAAGAATGAATCCTATCATATTGATTACATAATAGAAGTATTCAAATAAATTGATTGTTTTTCGAAGTTTTCATTTTCATATCTGAATTTGAGTTTATTGTTGAGTTTATTCATGAAATAACGAGTATTTTTTTAATATAAAATTGAAACTCAAAGTTGGATAATTTAGAATTTTATTGTTAAAAGTTAATTAGAGTTGTTATATTATTAGTTGAACAGATAATTCTAATATGGAATCAAGAAGTCTGAAACTGCTGACTGCTATAATAATGTATTAAAGTGTATTTATTATGAATGAATAGTCATGAATAACATTACTCTTTTCATATTATACGAGAATAATATACCGAGATAATGTTATATTCCAGCAATTAAAAGAGTATAGATTAATTTCTTTAATGAATCTAACATGGTGTGTCAGTATGCGGCTCACTTCCATCTCAATTTATACTTTTCTCTTTCAACATATATTTTATTAATAATTCATAATAAACTCGAATAACCAAAAGCTCATATATTCCTTACTTTCAGAATTATTCCAAAAAATAAAAAGTCAAGTATCTGAAAAATCACTGACATATAAAATATTTTGAATACAATGTTATAATATAAAATTAATTGATTTATTCTTTATATAGATCATCGACATAAAGTTCATAATTTCTCAAAGCTAGAAGAAAGGTTTTCAATACATCAATTTGTATGGTATTGAATTGAATTAAAAACATATTTGAATCGATTATAGATGTATTAATGAAATATAGTATTGTCAATAATTATTTTCATAATTTTATTGAAATAGGTTTTATAAATTCGTAAAAGTAAACCAAATTGAAATATAATTTATATATTATAATCACATATCTCTATAGTAGGTAATTTTCATATTTATAGATCTATAAACCTTCTTTTGATTGATTATAAGTAATATACCAACACTAAAACAAAACTATTTTGATCGATAAGGAGATTAAACTGTTGATTAGTTATAAACAATATGTCGATGCTAAAACAAAATTGTTTCAACCAATGAAAACATTAAATTGTTGATTAGCTATAAATAATATACTAATAATAAAACAGAATTGTTTTAACTAATCAGAAAACTAAGTTATTACAAAATAATTTCAATTTAATATATAATTTTTTGAAAATAAATTAATTATTAAACCTTTTTTCTTTTAGAGTTTATTATATAATTTTCAAATATATTATTTTCATTGCTCTCTAAACTCTAATTATAAAATTATATATCAATATAGATATCTCACTATAAATCTAATCAAACATTAAATCGAAATCTCAATATCCATGATTAATAAGCCTTTAGGTTATGTAAGCGAGAATTAGAAAGAGATTTATATAGAGATTTATGAGATTTATGAGATTTATAAGGTTTTAAGGTTTTGAGGGTTTTAAAGCTTTGTTGCGTTTCCGGTGTATTTATAGGTGTTAGAAGCGAGAGGTTAGCGAAGTTTATAAATAATGATAATATTATTATTATGAATTAAATCTCGAGCGTAGCAGGATTGGGGGTTTAGGAGCTGGCCCCCATTAAGATTAAAGAAATAAAATTAAAGTTTTATATATCTCAAAAATAAGAAAAAAAGAAAAAAAGCTACTATGAATCCACAGTCTGAAAAATACTTTTTCCCCGACGGCTAGTATAGATGAATCATTTAATCTGATATCAGTGATTTTAAATATTAATTTTCGAAAAGAAACGAGGTTAGACTGTATTCATTGAAATTATACGATAAGATATGATAGCCTTAATAAAACTTGTATGAAATTGATTTTTAAAATAAATTCAAGAATTTTTATAAATAATTACAAGTTATTGTATCAACATGTCTCTCTTAGAATCTAGGGTTTTTTAATGTAGGTGATTAAATTATATAATTAAAAAGAAATCTTAGCATTCGAAGATTTCTGAGTGGATAGAATGATATTTAATTATATAGTATTGTTTTATATAAGATTTAAATGAAATGTTTCTTGCAATCAATTTTTATACCAAAAGTAAGCGAAATCTAAGACTTTTTCGGAAAAAATTCCGTTAAAAATTATCTCACTCAAAACAAGGATTAATTAAATAAAGTAATCTATTTATTTTTCTAATGACATTTAAAGAAATTTCGATCAAATTGGAAGCTATGGTAACATCAAAATGAAGAACTGATCCTTAATTCTATTTTAAATTAAACATATTTTAATGAAAATAGTGAAATTCAACAAAACACATTGATCGTATTTTCAGGGGACCATTTGAATACATATAATTTACTAATGAAAGAAGACTTCATATTTGAATTTAAATCATTATTTACTGAGTTTAGTATCATTTTTAGCATGTTTATTCTTTTATTCAAGAGTTTAATGTTACAAAAATGATAAAGATTGCTAATTTTACTCTAATTAATGTTGAATAATAATTTATAATAGTAACATTTTATTAAACTTTCAATACTATCAGAGTAATTTACCGTATACAGGAGTAATTGACACGATTCTTATATTAGAAGTTTAATATTTAAAAATAGCATTTTGTAATATTACCAGACTTTTATAGTCGCAATGTATTTTTCAAGAAAGCATGAAACGAACTCAATAAATGCTATAAACCTTGGAATAAAAAAGGTTTTGATGTAGTGTTTGACAAAATTTCAATTTTGGATGTTTACATAAATCAAAAATTAATATTTTTAATGTATTGATTATATAAAAACTTGTAATAGTGTATCAAACCATTTTACAAATCTTGAACATCGAAATCTATTACCTAGGTAATTCCCCGAACTTTTTCGAACTAAAGAAGAAAAACTATCAATAAATTCATCAACCTCAATTACCATAAATTCTTTTAAATTCTTGAATATAATTCAAACCCGGGTTTTTATGAGATCATTTCAATAAAAAATTTAAAATTGAATGTGAAAGGTACCTAGGTAAGTTTCATTCACGCAAATTGAATTTTTTTAAGAAAAATAAGTTTATTAAGACTTACATTATTGTATATTAATATTTGATATTCAAGATAGAATGCTTTCAATAAATATTATGGGAAACTGAAATGTAACAATAACAACTCGAAATACTCTTATGTCTATTGAAAAAACATCTATAATCATGACTATTTATTCACTCTCTTCAGAAAATCCAGGTTTACATCAATATTGACTCTTGTTAACAATAAAACCCACTCTCTTTCTCTATCTTTTTTTTAATTTTGAATGAACTTTATTTTTTGAAGTATTTTGATTGACAATATACGATATCATTACATTTACTTAATAAAAACAATTTTTTTTTCATATGATCGTGTTGTACCAATTCAAAAATAATTATTGTAACTAAATTGTCTACAATAAATTATCTCTAATTATAATCAACATCTTTTCTAAGGAAATACTCATTATTAGAGAAAAAACTATTAATCAGTATTTATCTTGAGCAGTGGATTATTAATTATTTTTTTAAACCTTTTCAATGTACATATTAATTCGATTAAGTCTGATTGCTAAAAGCTTTAATATTCTATAGAAGTTCATCCTGATAATAGATAAGTGTTACCTAGGTATTAAAGTTTTAAAAAAATTGGAAATAGTTATGTTACTTTGTTTTAGATTATTAATTGTAATATAATCATTAAGACTTTCAGATTTGCTATTGAATATTTATAAGTAACTTAGTATAAGAATTAATCATTTTAATAACATACAAACTTTGGAAGATTTCAATTATAAACAAAAGAATAAAAATAGGGAGGAATGAGGATTTAATTAATCTTTTTATGAAGAAACTAGGTTTTTCTTCCTTCTTCTTGAAATCATTAATTTGGATCAAATTGAAATGGGGATTTTCTATGAAAAGAACCTTTTATTAATAAAAAGATAGATCAGCATTTAATATATACGATACAAATTAGAAATTACATAATATCAATATAAAAACGATTATTATTGAAATCAAAATTTTGTATTTTATTTTATATCATCTAATATAATGATATTTATAGACTGCATTGTTCTAGTATTTATTTTAAATATTTACAATATTATAATCTTCTCAATAATTTATCTTGAATTTAAGATATCTTTATTTTTTCGATTTTGATTTTAAAAACGTACTTTTTTGTTCTTTATTAATCTATTGTAATACATTCGATTCGATTCTGATTTTTATAATAACATTATTGGATAAGAAAGAGTAAATGCTTCCTAGGTCATTATTTAAAATAATTACAAAACTGTTCTGCTTTTATTCAACTAATCAAAGATTTCACATTATTTATAAGTTTCTGAGGTTATTATAAGATTGATACTTCCTTCAATTGGTATATCAAAACTTCGATGTATTGATAAAAGATTTTAAAAAGAAAAATAATGAATATGATTATCGAATATAGGTAACATAGTTTATCAGTGTGTATGTTATATCAGTATATGGATTACTTTATTTTTTATACATTTGTCTACATGTAACCATCCACATCTCTTATTTATAAAAATAAGTTAATTTTTATGGATAAATATTATATTTATTTATAGTAAACTCGATTCATTATAATAATTACCATGAAACAAGTTTTTTAATAACAGAAGTCATAACAACTTCGATTTTTCTTTAAACATAATGAAAATGTCTATGCAAAATTTATATTTTTGAAGCGGTACAAATACTGAACTGATGTACGCATCGATAAACTACGCTATGTTTAATATGATGAATAAAGAATTTTTCTTTAAATGTAGAATAATAGAAAGTGTAAGGAATTGTATTTGTAAATTAAGAGAAATTTGAAAACCGAAAGGTTCTTAATATGTTGACTTATTAAATATCACATGAAACTAGAAATGTATTTTCTTCATATTTATAATACGTACCTAGCTAGGTAGGTATTGACAACAAAGTTGAAAATATTTTAAATTCACTAAAATAATTCTGTTCTGTTTTGAATATAAATATCAACCAAATATAATTTAAAATTTCAAAGAAAAGAGTTTTGTAATGAAATTTATACACGGTAATAATGTAATAACATATATTGAAGAAATTAAAGATAAATATATAATTAAATAAATCAACTATATAATATAGTGAATAATGTTGTTAAATGAATAGACATGCAGCATACTAATTATATCTAACGATTGTTTTTCTATTCTCAATAATATAAATATATTTTTTCTTGATCAATCTACAATAGCAAGTTTTCTTGTAAAATAGATTATCAAACTTATCTACAATGAATGAATGAACTGAGAATGAAATTATAATGACTTAAATGTTATAATAGATATATGTATAGCTATGTATATACCTAGGTATATTTAATCAAAAAGTAGATAAGCAAGTACTCTATATCACTTTCAAATAGATATAAAAGGTATGAATGAGTAATATTCTAATTTGGTATGAATATAATAATATTATATAAGTTTGTTTATTGTTACATTCGAATTATTTGACTGCTATTATTGTGTACTACATATTTAAATATATATAAATGGAAATACAATATTCAAATTGAAGAGTATATAAGGATACTGATTATATCTCGAAAATCAGATTTCATATAACTCTTGAAGTTATATACTAGTAGTTACCTAGGTAACGGTTTCTAAACGAGAATATGAGACTTAGATTTCAACGAATACAACTAGTTTTTTTTAAAAAAAATCAAATCAAATACTCAAACCAGTGTATATATGTCTTTTTATTCTAATTTAAATTTCTAGATTTCTGAAATACTGAATAATCTTGAAGAAGTTCCCTATCAATTAATACTGTTTAAATTCATAATAATTTATAATTAATTGAAGATTCTTATACTTATACTTATATTTATATCCTAAATTTTATTAATTAAAATTAAAGTTACGAAAAGAACAAAATATGAAAATATATTCGAAAGAAAAAGCCTATGCATTTTCACAATCAAAAAAGATGTTCAGTGAATAGAATAATAATAACAGGTGATAATAATAATATTTATTTTTATTTAATAAATACAGGTTTAAGATCTATGTTCCAAGGTTCTATAACATCCCACGAAGTATGAAGATATACTAAACTAAAAGTTTTTAAAATGAGAATAATTGCATAATCGTTATATTTTCAAATACAAATCTTTAGTTTCATTTATAGAAAGATTATATTGAATAAATAAATGACATAGTCTATCAGTGCATACACCATATCAATGTGTACACCACTTTTACCTAAATTTATACTCTCAAATTCAAATTATTCAATAACAATTGAATCAATTAATCAAAACTATCTAGAATCTGATAATCTAAAATCTATTATATTATTTTAATAGATTCTTATGTCATGACCTACCTTTTTATATTTGTTATAATATCGAATAAAAAATACTTTTTTATTGAATTTCTTTTCTTTTTAATCCTTATTATATTGAATCTGAATACCAATTTCTTTTCGAAATAATATATCAAAAGCTTCTTATTCAATAAAAGCTTCTCTTTCATATAATCAAAAAAGATTATATATTAAAACTTATTTGATGTGTTTCATTTGTTATTTGAAGTATGTAAGTTTTCATATTCAAATACATATTTTTATAAATTAAATATTGTGTATTTTTAGGTAAAATTAATATAATCTTAAATATGAATATAAAAATGCTTGATTGATAATAATTTTTTCGAAATTCAATTAATATTGATTTAAAAAAAAGCTTCAATTGGATTATAAGAATTTTGAAAGATTTCATGATTTAAATCAAAAAAGAAGAAAGTAAGTACATGAATTTGAGTATTCAATTTCGAAAATATTGTTTCAGAATTAAATAATATTAAATCTGTTTCTCAAAATTCTGATTTCAAAATTCTGAAAAATGATTGGTTTTTTATATATACCTTTAAAAGTTATAAAGAATTTAACTTCCGAAATATAATTAATATATGTTTTAATAAATCTATCAATTTGATTACTATATAAACATTTCAATTTACTAAAATAATTAATATTAAATAACTAAATTAAGTGATTTGAATACAATAACAACTATGAATATCTACCTAAGTATATATTATTATTCTTTTTACAATATATTTAAAAAAAAAACTATTAATTTATAACTTGTATACCTATTCAATACTAATATTTGATATTTATTATTTCTTTAATTCTAAATATACTTATCAAATTCTTCCAATCATTTTAAATCTATCTCATTATTTATGCATTTGTTAAATATAAATTTGATAATTCAATCTGTAAGAAGATTAATTTCAATATATTAATTGAAGAGATAAACCTATTTTTGAATTATTAGAAATAAAAAAATAATTTCACTCTTTTTATTTCTATATATTATTACTATAATTCATTCTTGATTATATAACTGTATTAATCTATTACTGTTATATCTTTTAATACTAATAATAATTATTATTGTATATATAGTCTTCATTATAAATCTATTCAATTATAATTATAGAAATCTCTATTCAAATATTATATTTTATTTGTATATTCACAATTAATCAAAATCATTCTTCAATAAGCTTAGAATCCTTATAAAAAACTGTTTAAAATTTTAAACATAATTAAAATATATCTTTAATTCTTTATAATATTTTATAGATTGATATATTAAAAGCTTTGCAATAGCTTTTTCTTATTTCAGTTTGAAAGTAGAATCTGTTATATCTTTCATCCTTTCATCCTTTCAAATTTGAAAAGAAAATCTTTTAAATTTATATCAAAAATATATAATATAATCACTTGCTTTTCTATTTTAATAAATTTCAAATTTTATGATCGAAATTTAATTGTTGGAATTATATTATTTATGTTTTGTATGAATATTATATATGTAATATTATACAATTTAGTAGTTTTTCAAATCGAAAGTCTTATGTCTTTTTTGATAACTTTAATAGTTAGAAAATATTCTATCTTTTTTATTGTTTAATTGTATAATAGATAATTGATAAATCTTGTATTGAAACGAAAGAATATAAATTGAAATAAAAGTGGTGCATACATTGATATGAAATACGTACTAATAAACTGTATTACAAGATTTATTCTAATATTATTAATAGATTAAAAACAAAGATATAAGTGTTCTTAAATAAAAATATCAATCTTATAAAAGATAAATTAAAATAAAAGATGGTAATTAATTAGATCAATTCAACATTATCAATAGGTCTAGATGTTTAAGAAAAATATAGAGTAATATAAGAAAATAAATAAGATAATTAGTAAGAGTTGAGGCCCCAGCTCATCGCACATCACGCTTTTTCGAATTTCAACTCTTAAAATTTAATAATAAATATGAAATTTGAATTTTATATTAATGAATAATAGTTAATTCTTGTATTTGAATTATATCTTCAAGTTCATAAATCAATATCTTAGTATATAGTTTAAAATTTGAAGAATCTATTCTTTTTTAAAAAGCTTGTAATTCATGTTCAATTTCTTTATAGAAATAAATATAAATAATAGCTTTTTTAATTTCTATTTCATTTATTGTTATATTTTTTCAATTGGATTGAGATTTGGAAAGGAGGGTAATCAATTAAAGATTTACATGTTATATTCTAAGCAAATTCTTGGAGTATATTTTGAATGTATTTTTGAATTGTTTTTTATAAAAATGTATTCAAATCTTATTTTATCGAATAGGGGGAACATGATAGGCTTAAGTATTTATTATAGATATTCTTGGAAAATAATATCTTTATTATTCTCAAACCTTTCTAAAAAGATTAATGGAGATTTATAGTTTTAATCAATTGCATTTCATATTATTATCGATATTCTTTCTAATCGATATATTGATTTAGTATAATTAATGTATTTCTTTTTATGAATCCATTTAGTAATCCAAATCCTATCTATTTTCCCTAATTCGAAAATACTTTTATTCGATTATATAATCTTTCTTGAATTATTCCCTCTTTTTTAAATGATAGTATAATCGAATATCCTTTTTTATTGATATTTATATATAAAATCTGATCTTTTTTTATTTGTATTTTTGAAATAAAGGGTTTAGGATATGCTATATATCTTTTATATTTATGTTAGTGTAGTTGCTTTCGAATTGTATGTATTGAAATTTTAAGGCTAAGTATATTTTTGATTTATTTCAATTTTTTGCTATGATTCTTATAATTCTATGAATCTTTTTAATATTTATTTTAGGCTTTTGATAAGATTTTTTTTTTCGAGTTTTTTGAATTGAATTG
Organism: Botrytis cinerea B05.10; assembly: GCF_000143535.2. Classification (NCBI taxonomy): domain Eukaryota; kingdom Fungi; phylum Ascomycota; class Leotiomycetes; order Helotiales; family Sclerotiniaceae; genus Botrytis; species Botrytis cinerea. The sequence goes on along the minus strand of NC_037324.1, from coordinate 1,756,763 downwards.
AATTTGAATATATTTTTTGTGGTGGATTGTGGTATACTTAAATTTGAGACAATCTATTTTCAGGAATTTCTATTAAATCTAGTTTGGATAATTCTAGAATATTGAGGGGTATGTTAATTTTGATGAGATTTATAATTATCTTTATGATTATATTCAATATCAATTTTGAATTTGAATAGAAAATAATGAAGATTGGAATAATAATAGAGTTTTTAAAGTAAGGTGTAATAAATAAGGTGGCTGGGCTTATCTCGTTTAAGTATGCAATAAGCAGGGGCCACAACTCTTATATTTATGTCATATAGTCCTAGTGAGAGTCATTCTTATATAAAAAAGTAAATCATTAAACTTTTAATTATATATCATTAGAAATTTAAATCCGTAATAAACTTGCTGCCGGCAAGAACTAAGATACTATATACACACAGAAAATGAGAACTCTCGCTTAGTAAAATCAGATTCAAATGATTTGATTGATTACAATGGATCTTGACTTTATCAACATTTTGATATAATATAAATTTAATAAATTTAATTGACCTTCTAAGATTTTGTAACAACATTATTTAAATTTAATTGAAAAAAAAAGAAACGATAATGATATAGAATAAATTAAGAATTTTCAAATGTTATAGTTTTTGTAAGTTAGCTTTAAAATTAAAATTTATAATTAGAAGTTAAATAATACAAATAGTATCAACCATTACATAATTGATTGATAAGGGCAAATATTGATTATAATACATACAGTAGATACAACAGATATTAATCAAAATTAACTGATTTTATGTATAAGTATTCAATAAATCGTTTTATAAATCTTTTATAATAATAATGATATTTAAATTATATTTTCTTAAAAATAAAGAGGTCTAGAGGCTCAAAGCTGCCTAATATATTTGAATCAATTTTTAATTCAAATATGTACATTTTTAAATAATAAAAATATTAATTTTGATGATATTTAAATTATAAAAGAAAAATAGCAAAATGACTATGTTGAATAATATTTCCATGTGCAGCGGATAGTTGCAGTGCCCTGTGACTATAGTTAAAGACAGGAGCGTTTCAATTATATAAATAAATGTATAATTCCATAATAGAAGTTAAGTTTTTTAAAATATAGTTGTCCAAAGCCTAAATAATTATATATCAAGAATAAATAAGATAATATCAATAAAATTTAAATTAACAATCTTTAACTCTAATATATTATAAACTTCTTATTCATATTTATATTTGATAAGTTTTCACTCATTTTTCGATTATTTTCTATTTACTGAAATCCATATCTTAATAAAAGAAAGTTTCAATTGATTTTTTGTAAAATGAATACCAATAGCTTTTTCTAATATGATTTGCAAGATTCATTTTAAATTATCAATAGATATATATGAGTTAAAATATAAAGTTAATTTTTTGGAGAAGTTTAATGTATAAACTTTATGATAGTATCAATTATTGGGTAAAATTTCTATTTTATATAATAAATAAATACATAGTATAGTAAATTATAAAATAGAAGACACTAGTTTTTATGATATATTACCTATATTATGTTTTATAAGTAAAAAGAGAGATTTTGCGGATATTGATACTTTCCTATAATACTGAAAAAAAAACCATTAAACATTTCTATTGGATCGTAATTATATTCTTGGTAACATATTACTTCAAATAATGATATTGGTAGCTAGAAATTCAAAATTCTAAAATGTAAATTTATATATAGATGAGTTTTATATACAAAATGTGGTTATTAATATTGCAGTATAGCTCACGTATTAATAATTTATATTATGATCATTAACAATATATTAGGTATATTTATACTACCAAATTAGAATGTGTTTATTCTTATATCATTTGCCTTCTAACTTCCGATTATATTTTTCTTTTTAATACTAAATTCTATAATAGATTCTAGTTATCTTTCAAATACTAGATTATAGCTTATTATATAATAGCTTTTTTCCAAAAGACTCGAATATTAATTTATAATTATATTTTTAATTTATGGCCTGAAACTATAGACTCCAAATAATATAATAAATAGTATGTACTTTAATAAACTAACAATAATATAATTGTTTTTAAATCAAGAGATAAGACTGAAACTTCAACATTCACTTCATGTTTTAATACGCTTAAAAATCTACATCTATACTTGAATTGTATACTCAGGATAGGAATAGCGAAGATTCAAAAGATTTGTATTCACATTTAAGTTACGAAGTTATCAAAAGGTCTTAGTTCTTTTTCTTTTGAAAAATAATCTCCACATATACTTAAATCAAATAAACTCAATGCCTTCTTAGAATCTGCTTTGAAATTTGAACATATATACTTTTTTTATCTTTTGTTTTTCAAATCTGACATTTATATTCAACATGGGATCATATCTAAAAGCTATAAAATCTGAAGCTATTTGAAAATTTGAAGCTCAATCCTAATGAGATTCTGTTAGAAATCTTAATGAAAATGTTAATAACAAACTTATTCAAAATTTAGATATTTGTTCTCTACTTGTTTCTCTACTTTATGTTCAAATAATAATACCTAGGCATCGATTGAAATCCAGAAACCATTGAACTTGAATTTGAATTTACATTTGAATTCGAGAATCTAATTGTATACAAAACTACTGGGCAAATTAATTAACGATATATAGTGTAAAGTAATATACATCATCCAGTGATTCCATATTTCTGAAAGAATGAAAAAAAATTGAATCACAAAAAGATAATCTAAGTTGATGAATCTATTTTTAACAAATAACTCACCTAGATACCTCGGTATCGTTATTTTCATTTTTGATAATTTAATCGATTTAAATCATTCGATATTTCAACTTTGATACAATTCAAAACATCTCTAAATTCATTAAAAACATACCTAGGTAGCAATTATTCAACCACCACGCAGTTTAAAATATTAAAAACCAGTCAGAAGTATAGTAATTGCTCAACTCTACAGTTCTTTTTGAAGTTAATAAAAAAACTAATCAATAAACAAACTTGTCATCAAATGACCTTCTATTCAACAATTAATTTGGTTTTTTTAAACATTTCCTTTTTTATCACATATAGTGACTATTGTACCCAGTTTTTCATTTTCTTTCTTCTTTTTAAATTTTTTTTTTTTTCGGAACGCAAAGTATTTGTAATTTTTGATGATCAAATAGCTGGGTAGCTTCTCATCATAAAGGATAATATAAATTAGACAAACTAGAGTTAACATCAACAAAGACTTTAAATGTATTAAGTATTGACTTGATCAAATAGTTTAGCACCTAAACATGAAATGAAAGATCTGTTAAGTTAATGTTTGAATTTAAGTTGCAAAGTTATTTTCTGAATGAATTTAGGTATGTATGTTTTGAAGTTTCGAAATAATGAATAATTTAGTTGCAATTATAAAAGTCAAGGTGTGAATTTGAATTAGGATCCGAAAAATATTTCAAACTACCGTAAATTAATGCCATATTACTAAAATCAGTTAAACTGTCTTTATATTATTAAAGTTAATATAATTATACTCTTATATTATCTATACCTTTAGTTGAATCGAGTAAGTTCTATTATAGATTTCATTTCTTAATTAAATATTTTATTCTAGATTCTTATTTGATAATATCTGTTCCAGCTTTCAATTATGTTAATCTTGAGTTTTGGTTTTTAGTTATATAGATAATAAAATTTTTGAGAACGAATCTGTATGATAACTTGTCATTCTAATTCTAAGTTCTAGCTTTTTGTTTTAGATGTTGACACTTTTATATAGATGTAATTTTTTTAAATTAAAAGCTGTTACTTAGGTAATATAAAATTCAAAGAACTATAATATAAGAGTTCTAAAATTTTAATGGTGAGTTAGATTGCTTTTTGAAAGCTTTTTAAAACAGTATGCTAGATTAAAGAATCGGGAACTTGTAAGTATAGTACCTGGTATTATAACAAGAAAACGTAGCTTATTGGTAAGTGGGTTATATGAATAGATGATCACTTTCATCCCCATTGATTTTCTTCTTTTTCAATATAGATTTTATTAATAATATACAATGAGCTCGAATAATCAAGATCTTTATATACTTTTTGTTATTAAAGCTATTGATAAGAACAAAAAAGGAGTATTCAACAAACTGTGAAAATGTATAATATCTTGAATACCTAAGTATAGTATCTAGGTACTAGGATATAGAATAAATAGGGTACTTATTGTTTTATATATCGATAAGCTTTTAGGTTTCTTAAAACTAAAAGAAAATACTATTTCTGAGTACATATTTGATAAAAAAATGAAACGACTTTTATTGAAATTTAGAGATATAAAAGATATAGCACCTAGGTAAGTTATAATAAAAAGTTTGAACTATATCGCTCTATGGAGTATTGAGTTAAACCAAAGATAGATTTTAGTTCTGTTTGTAATTTTTAAATAATTCTCTGTAAAAATTCTAAGCTTATCAAAAAGTAATTTTAATTGACTTTGGATATGTAAATAAAATATGACATTATTAACAATGATTTCTATAATTTCAATTAAACAGATTTCATGATAGTAATTATTAATACTGAGAAAATAGCAAGAAAAGATCATATAACTCAGCCATCAAAAATGAACTATAATAATACATAGAATTAAAAAGAATGATAACACACTTTTTTTCCTAACAGTACAAAAATAACTTCATTTTTCTAATCAATATATCAAAACCGAATGTTCCATATGTTAAATTATTAAATCTATATTTGGTAATTGAATAAATGCTTGAATAATATGTTTTAGATCAAAGAAAAAGCAAACATTGCGTATTGATATCAACCAAATAAGTATAAAAGCTATAAGTTAATACTTTTTTAATTACCTAGGTATATTAAAGAAATAATAACATTGTATATTGAAATGTATTATTACATTTCAATTTATTTTATTTGATCATTCAATACCCATGTGCTAATTATCTAAATACTTGTAATTTTTTACTTAATAAAGACCTTTTTTTATCTTAATTGAATCCTTTTCATATATCGAAATTTATTTAATACTTTTTTTCATCTTTTATAAAATATCAATTTCTGAGATCAAAAGATTTATTTCGATAAACTAATCTTCCTACATTTTCAATCAAAAATAGTATTATAAAATATTTTAATCAATAACGGACTATTTAAGATTTTTAAAATCAATTAAAACAAGTTTCAATTAAATTAAATTTTCTTAAAAAACATTACTGATTCAAGTCGAAAATGTAAAAAATGAATATACAAATTCGAATATTCTATTTTGAAAATTTAATTTCAGAATTGAATAAAATTTGGGTTATCTTTTGAAATTGTGATTTTACATTCCAAGAAATGACTGATATCTCACATATAAACTTAAAAACTGTAAAGAATTTCATCTTCACAATATAACCAATATGTTTTTTAATAAAATCATTAATCCTGTTTATATATAAAGGTCTCAGATAATTGAAACGATTTATATTGTATAATTTAATTAGTTACATTGATTGAATTGATTAAGTTCAATTAATTAAATTAAATATAATAACAAATACAAATATATACTTTGAATTTATTATAATATTTTTTGAAAACATAATGATTTATAAATTTTATATTTATTTAGATATTTGATATCAGCATTCGATATTCTTCTTAATTATCAACTTATTTATTGAATATCAACTTGATAACCTACTCCATAAAAGAGCCAATTTCAATATACTAATTAAAAAGATAAATTCATTCTTAATTCATTTGAAGTAAAAGAATAGTTTTACTGTCTTTATTTACATGTTTATTGCCTTAGCCTATTTTCTATTAGGTATCTCATGATATTGATTTATTTTTCTTACAATTCTCAACAACATTTGTGGTTATCTTTGTATATGTAAGTTGTATTATAAGATGTGTTTTATGAGAATTATAAGAAGCTCTATCTAAAGTACAACATTTCACTTATATATTTGTAATTAGTCGAAATTACTTTCCAGGTTGCAGTAAATTAAAAAATTTACAAAACCTTTTTTTTTTTTTTTGAAAATTATTAATGTAAGTAAACTACATTTTTAGTTCGATTCAATGTTTTACAAATTAACATATTCAAAACTTTCAAATACATGTATTATTCTTCGATTCAAAAATATAAATCAGTATATATTCCACATTTTTCATTTACTCAAGTAGATAGAAAACCTTTCGAATCTGTATAAAGTATGTATTCAATAATAACATATTTTTCTAACTTTGAAAGTTATAAGATTTATATTGATATTTTGTACAATAAAATGAATTTGTCAACTCTACATTGGAGTATTGTGTATGTAATATTATATATCTTCTAGGCTACATACCTAGTAATTTTTCAAATATTTAGTTTTTTGTTTTTCTATATAGTTTCAATAATAAGTAGTATATAAGTTTCTTGCTTATTCGAATTTACTGTAAATTATTGATAAAATATATATTAAAAAGAAAAATGTAAATTGAGATGAAGCTGGGTCATATAGTGAGTGAGTGATATGGGCTATATTTTGACAAACCATATTATAATAAAATTCAAATAATTATTGATTGAAAGGGCTAAGCTTTCATTATAATATTACTATATAAATTATACGGCAAATTACTCTTATACCCCTCAAATGTCATTTAATTACTTTTATGCCCCAAAATTCAGAAATAATTTACTCTAATACCTCTTAGATTCTATTCTTTTCAAAATCTTACTCTAGAATCTATACTTTTAATTATAAAATCTACTCTCCTATAATTCTAACCTTAGAATAGATTTTATAACAAAGTAATTTGTAATTTTTATATTTTTCTCAAATATAGAATCTAATTTCAAAAGGTTAGAATCTATTTATTTGATTATAGAATCTATTATAGAATCTAAAAAATACAAGAGTAATTTTTTTTCCAATTTTAGGGTATGAGATTAATTAAATAACATTTGAGGGGCATGAGAGTAATTTGCATTTTAATATCACATAGACTTGAAAATAACATTTAATCATAATGATAATCTTGATGAAACTATTATTTTGAGGGATATAATATGAAAACAACATTATAGTCGAAATGAGAATGGAATGTCTAAAGTCAAATTTAAATTAATCAATTAATACTTTAAAAGGACATATTTTTTTAATAAAAGCAAAATAAAGTATAATGACTTCTTTAAAATTATGATTGTTTTGGCAATTGCTAATGCTTAAGTAAGTATAATAAATATCACATTTCTATCCATAATTATTTACTGAAAATAGAACAACAATTAAGGACTTCAAATCTCAAATCATAAATCTGAAACAAAGATATTATTAGAAAACGATGATGTGTGAGATTTAATAAGCTAACATCATTATTACGAAAATAATTAGATCAATTCATAGCTAGCATGAAAGAAAACTCAATGTTCATCATAAATACCGAGGTATTCAATATATGCTTCATGTTCTTCATTATAAAGATCATACTATGGACAAACCGATAATGAAAGGTGCTATAACATATTACAATAATTTCATTAAAGTAAAAATATATACAACCGTATGAAAGAAAATACATGATTACAAGCTTTTCCTCCGCCCTTTATAATTAAAAATAATACCAAGGTTGTCAGAATTCCTTGTGATTATTTTTCATATTTCCTAGAATTCATATTTATGCTAATACTAACTATATAGTTCTCTAATCTTGAAAGATTTTAATTAATATTTTATCTATATTCGATGTTTGTAGTTGTACAGGAATGTTGGGGTTTTTTTAAAGAGGGTGGTTTTTGTATTCGTTTAATTGTGGTAAGTCTTTATGGCTCTTCTACATTCGAATCAAATGAATTCAACAAATCTAAATCTAATTCTAAATTCCAATGCACAAATATCAGTATCAATATAAATCTCAATATAAATGTATACCTTCATTTACCTTTTGCTTTAAACTCAAAAAAAAAATCATTAAAATACTTTCAAACTCTCATACTATTCTTTCCAGAAAACCTGTAAAGACTTTTACATTTATTTATTTTGGAAATTATAAACTTTTCAATTTCGATTTTAATTTAATATGAATTTCATGTTTATCAAATTTTCAAAACGGAACTTGTATTTGACTCTATATTTCAATATTATTATCAAATCTCTACTTTTCATCTTAATTAAAAAGCTATCAATAATTCAACTTCAGAAACTTTCAAAATTTGATATAACAATAAATAAATCATTATTGATCCTGAAACTATAAAAATAATTTTGTTTAAAAACTCTTGATTTCATAGTTATTGAAACTTCTTTCAATATCATTTTATTGATCAGTTACAATTACCACACTTAATATATCATTTCCATATTTTAATATTTGATGTATACCTATCTAGGTAGGCAGAATATTAATATTTTTTTTCTTGATCAATTAGATATTTTCCAATTATAAAGGATATTTTGAATCATTTAAATTAGAAAAATTAATTCATTTTTAAAACAATTTTCAGAAATTCATAATAATCAATCATTTAGGAAATATCAAGAATAATGTGCTTAACCTTTTTATTGTAAAAAGGTGTCCTACAATTCATCTAAATATTCGTCAAAAAATCATTGATTAATTTATTCAAATCTCATCATAGTTAAAACTCGAAAAAAAAAGTTCAAAGTCTTAAACTATTCAAATATACAATATTTTCATAAAATTCTTCATATCCAATAAACAGTAACTTGACTTAAATCAATTAACAATAATTACATATCTAAATAATTGTTTTATTTTTCTATTGAAGTGATAGAACGTAACATCACATGGTATTATCCTTATGACTAAAAGAAATATTCAATTGTTTTTTAACAGGTTACAAAATGAAAAATATGTTCAAAAGAAAACTTGATATTTGAAACACTTATCGAGCATTTAAATTCAGCTCTTGCTTTCACTACAACATTAAAATATTTTGAATGATGTTTTTTTTGTGGAACTTTTCTCAATTACAAGAGTAAGCTTATCAGAATGTTTTACTAGGTACATTATTTTCTTAAATGTTGCATTCTCTCAATTAATAAAATATGTGTTTATCATAATCATAATTCAAGTTTTTTATTAAATTGAATACAAAAACAAAAATCTATATTACTTTAATGTTATTAAACTTGATATGTTCTCTTTAATATCATTTAAATTTTAATTTCAATAAACTAGATTATAGTGTGGCATATATTGGTATTCCCCCCCCCCAGAAAACCTGAGTAATCGCCTTTAAACGAATTCAAATGATAGTTTTATAATGTCAGTTTTGGATTATGGTTATTCTAGATCTGAGTACGAAGTTTGTGCGATTAAAACCTTTTTATCAAAACTTATTTTATTCAGAATAAAATGAAATATCATTTTTTTATTTTAATATCATCAAAACTTTGAAATTTAAAGAAAAATTTACTTGCGTATTAGCTAAAAATAAAGGAATCACTAAAAAGTAGATTGTTTTAGATTGTTTTTGTTTATATTGAAAAAGATTTCGAAGTTAAAGCTTTTAAAAAGTTATGGAATTCGTTTAATTTTGACATAGGAATTTATTTCAAAGAAGACGCACTTCAATATTATATATAATATTAATCAGAGAATATAAAACTATAAGATTAATATATAATTAAATATACCTAAATAACTAAAATTTAACAAATGTAAAACTTATTAAAGAAATATTATATTCATAAAGATTAATTTTTCATTAAAATCAAAATATCAATGTTTTTACTATACAATATAACGTAGTTTATCAGTATATGGGCTATATCACTATGTGAGCTACTTTCACCTCAATTTACATTTTCAAATCTATATTATTCAATAACAATTGAATCAATTAATTAAAATTATAAAGAATCTAATAATTTAAAATTTATTTTATTATTTTAATAAATTCGTATATCATATCTTATTTTTCCATATTTATTACAATATTGATTAAAAAATACTTTTCTATTAGAATTCCTTTCTTTTTAATACTTATCATATTATATCTAAATACCAATTTCTTATTAAAATAATATATTAAAAGTTTTTTGTTTAATAAACATTCTTTTTTAATATAATTGAATTTTTTTTATATATCGATATTTATTTAATATTTTATTCATTGTTTGAAATATATAATTTTTTATATTTAAAAATATATTCTTATAAGCTAATCTCTTTATATTTTTAAGTAAAATTAATATAATTTCGAATATAAATATAAAACAATTTGATTGATAATGAATTATTCGAGATTTAATTAATATTGATTGAAAAAGAGTTTTTATTGAATTGTAAACGGTTCAAGAGATTTATTAATTTAAATCAAAAAAGAGGGGAATAGATATATAAATTCGAATATCTAATTTCGAAAATATAGCTTTAGAATTAAATAAGATCAAATTTGTTTCTTGAAATTCTGATTTCATATTCTGAGAAATAATTAATTCCTTATATATAATTTTAAAAACTATAAAGAATTTAATTTTCAAAATATAATTAATATATATCTTAATAAATCTATCAATTTGATTACTATATGAATATTTCAGATTGCTAAAATAATCAATATCAAATAATTGAATTAAATAATTTAAATATAATAGTAAATATAAATATATAATATTATTCTCTTTATAGTATATTTGAAAAGCTATTGATTTATAGCTTTTATATTCATTCAATATTAATATTCGATATTTACCTTTTCTTCAATTCTTAATATATTTATCAAAGTATTTCAATTATTTTAAATTCATTTCATTATTTATCCATTTATTAGATATAGATTTAATAGCTTATTCTATAGGAAAATTTGTTTCGATATATTAATTAAAAAAATAAATTTATTTTTGAATTATTAAAAATAGAGAAATGGTTTTATTCTCTTCATTTCTATTTATTGTTATTATAATTCATTTTTAATTGTTTGATTATATTAATTTGCTTTTATTATACCTTTTAATATTAATAACAATTTTTATTATATATATAATCTCTATTATAAAATCTATTTTATTGAAATTATAAAAATCATTATTCAAAATATTAAATTTCATTTATATATTTATAATTAATTGAAATCGTTTTTCAATAAGTTTAGAATCCTTATAAAAAGCTTATTAAAAATTATAAATACAATTAAAATATATCTTTAATTCGATTCGATATTTTATAAATCGATATATTTAAAGCTTTTTGATATTTTTTATATCCTTTAATTTGAGAATCTGATTTATTATATCTTTCATATTTTTGAATTTAAATGAAAACCCTTTCGAATTTATGTCGAATATATATTCGATAATAATATTCTGTTTTAATTCTAAAAGATTACAAGCTTTATATTGATATTCTATATAAGGAATAAAACTATCAATTTTATATTATAATATTATATACAGAATATTATATATTTTAGCAATCTTTTGAATACTTATTTTTTTGTTTTTCTGAATAGCTTTGATAATAAGAAATATATAAGCTTTTTGATTATTTGAATTTATTATAGATCATTGATAAAATGTATATTGAAAAAGAAAAGTATAAATTGAAGTGAAAGTGGCTCATATAGTGATATGGCCTATATGCTGATAAACTATGTTAATTGAATAAAATATTTATAGAAACATTGAATTCAAAAAAAGATATATTTAGATAACAATTTATGATTATTTATCAAAGTTATCAAAACTATTCGAAAAACTAATTTCATATCTATAAATTTTATTGAAGTTATTATATCTAGATGTATCGAAATGAAAAGACTTCAATAAATTAAAATTCGATATTATTTCTTTTTAAAAGTAATATAGTATAGCTATTAAAGAACTCATTGCTTTATTATAAAATGTATTTGTTTTTAAAAAGAATACAGATTGAATTTCTTTAGTATTGGAATAATCGAATAACCTTTAAAATGTACAAGATTATTCAAATTTCTATCAAAAAACCTTTGTACTTGTAGAAAACACATTTTTATCTTATTAAATTTTATGGAATTCACTTGAATATTGAATTGTTTTAATATTTTAGTATTTTGTATTTTATTCAATGTTTAGAATATTAAACAATATTAACTTCTTCTAATATCAAGAATAGAGAATTATCAATTGTTTTAGTCATACTATATGAGAACCATTATGTGAGTATGCCTCTATTGAGGATTAAACTAATTAAAGGAGTTGAAAGCTACCTGGGTAAGTATTTAAATTAAAACCCAGAGTTATATTGAACAAATTAAAGATACTCGAATTAAATATTAAAAACAATTTCATCCTTAACATACAGGATCCAAAATACCATTCATAATTTGATGCTGATTAGTCGAGAAAAAATATAGATATTCTACACAGTTATATGCAAACATAAAGCACAATCGAATTCATAAATTAATTAAAGAATTAGAATTAAAAGATTTGTAAAATGAAAACGAAAAGTATTATATTGTTCCTTGAATTGAAAGCTTTTTAGTAATATAGCTTTTATATTAATTACTTGTTGATTGTTAAAAAAGTATTGTTTCAAAAATTGAATTTAACAATTGAATTGAAAAGGTAGATTGAAGTTTCGAAGAATTGAATGGATTTTGTTCATTAGTTTGGAAATTCAGGAATACAATGAAAGAGCTAAGGAATGTAAGGTTTTTAGATTTAATAGAAGAAAATAAAATTGAAAATTAAAAAGAGAATTAAAAAGAGAATTTAAAAAAAAACCTTAAAAAAGAAGATTAGGAAAGAGAAAAAAGAATTAGGTAAGAGGATTGAAAAAAAGGTTAAAAAAGATGATTAGATATAGATTTGGAAGAAAGATTTCTCATAAAATTAATTAAATTTATTAGATTTTAAGAATTTGGAAAGAGATTCAGAAAAGGAATTAAAAAAAGGTTTAGAGAAATATTTACTAGATTAGATTAGTTTTAGGTCTATCTTAGGTTTTTAGGCGGAATCGCGCCTTAGGCGCCTTTAAAACGAGCTAGAAACAAGAGGTTAGCGAAGTTTATAGACTATTGTTGTTATTATTACCTAGGTATCTAGGTATTATTATTAAAATTTGTGGGTTGAATATATCCCATTTAAATCTGCATAGGTATAGATTAGGTATCATTTCAAAAGGCTAACGATCTTTGAACAACTTTAAAATTTATATTTAATATAACATAAGAATATTAATCTTATTTATTTTTAGAATTTTAAAAGTTAAATAATATAAATATAAATAATGGTTCTGAGTGGTATTACAAGTAACTATGGCGAGCGTTGGCGAAGCTGTTGTTATTTTTAGCCACAGCAGGCCAAGAAAAAGCTTGTACTTTATAATAGAAGTTCAAATTTTTTTAGTTAAAATATAATTACATAGATATTAAGATTTCAATATTGATCTAAATGGAAGTTTAAATATAAAATGAATAGTCGTTCAGCAATATCATAACAATAAAATAAATAAAATATTGAAGGTGCTCAGGTGAATAGAAAATTAAATAACAATCAACAATTTATTTTTAATCATTATAAATGGTTTATTGTAGAATTTTTGGCTACTTAGGTAGTTATATACATAATTTAAAAGATAAATCGAAAATAGTTTAAGATAAAAAATTTAGAGCTAAATTTCCAATCGTCAAAATCATACTGAAAAAATTAATTAATATGAACACCTCAATGATTAGAATGAATTTTTAATGAACACTAAGAATAAGATACATATTGAATAAAATAAAGATATCATACTGTACAACTCGCTTTCATCTTGATAGTAAACAAATAACTCGATTTAAACTAAAATACAAACGTTGTAAAGTTTCTATAAGTCTAGAAAACTCTTTTTGCAGAATTTTTTATAGATTTCATTCACAAATACTCATCTTTTACTATCTAGGTGTCAAAGAAAAGATAAGTTTTAATTAAAGTTAACTACAAATGTAATATCAATCAAAGATTAAGTATTAATATCAAGAGGTACAAACAAGAAATGTGTAAAGGAGAAGTTAGGTATTAGAAACGTGAAAATATTAATAAATCTCTGTGAAAGATTTTCATCAAGGAGTTTCCTTGAAAACACACTGGAGTAGCCAAGTAGTAGAAGTATCAGGTTTGTAATAACCTTTGATATAGGTATATATTTAATAACACATACCTACTATTAAAATTAAAGTCAACTGGTTTTTGCAATTAAAATGAATTCTAAATCATTTTTGCATTATCTAGATACCTAGGTAGTTGGACTTTATGATAATTAGAATTCATGGTCTTGAATTAAAACTGAGAGTTACAAGATTATTGTTTAGACTTTCGAAGAAAACTGTTACCTAAGTATTTAAATTCTATTAAAAAGAACTTTTTTTATAAGCTACCATCTAGTATTCAAGAAAAAATCTTTAATTGAAAATTAGAATCTAGTATTGATGGGTACCTACCTACCTAGGTATGTAGACATTAAAATTGAAAACTAAAATCAAGAATGTTTTAAGAAACTCTTTTCAAATTTATTATTAAATTGTACCTGCCCAGGTATTGAAATTAAAATCCAGGTTATATGAGATTAAATATGTAATAGTTCCAATAATGCAAAGTCTTTTACATTTTTAATTACTTGCGAGTAATTCATTGTATTTTGAGATACCAAATCACCCTTCAATAATATACAGAATGCATCAAGTTATTATTTTGATTATAATGATCAACATTGAGGAGATAAAAAATCTAAATCTTTATATTATCTCTTCAACATTTTTTCATCAGAAAGAAGATTTTAAATCTAAGTATAAATATTAAACTTCATGAGCATGATAAATTATATTTATTTGTATTTCGAAATTGAAATTACTGGATATGTAGACTTTTTGTAACATTAATTTGAGTAAAAGATACCTATACCAAGGTATTCATGAGACTACTAAACTACTCATAGAACGTTAAAACTTATTCAATCTTTAATTTTGTATTATTCAGATTTTGACTTCAAAAGATAGACGAGATTTTATAATTTATTATATTTTTCTTACTCCTAGATTCTAACTTTTAATTATGGATTCTAGTTGTTGAATATTAAAAATGTTTTTGAATCTTTTGAAACAACTATTATATAATAAAACAACATGTACTCGCCTAGTTAAGATTAGTGACTTAAACTTGAAATTATTAATATATGCCCACAATTAGATACCTAGGTATCAAACCCAAATTTTTAAGTTTTATAAATCTAAAACAATTTGTTGTTACTTCTGTTAAACATGAAGATACAGCTGGATCTGTATTCCATAAAAAATATTAATTATTATGAAAGAAATTACTGAAGTTATTCATTTTATTTTGATTTCTACAAAAACAAAGTTATAAACCTGGAATTATCCTTATATTTAATTAGTTTTAGCAAACTGTTATACGATTGATATTTTTCAAAAGAACACATGTTTTCTTTCTATCATTTATTCATTATACTTATTTACGATTTCAATCTACCTAAGTAGGAATGTTACAATTCGCATCTTCATTTTGATATTTGAAGTTATATATATTCTGAAGATTATTGCTTTTCAGTATATTAAATTTTTATTCTTAAAAATCATATTGTACAAAGAAACTCAATTATTCAATAATATTATAGCTCTATAAAATCAAAACAATATTTTACAATCGAAAATCGACATATCTTTATACTTTTTACTTTGATATTATTCGAATACCTTTTCATTTCTTCACAATTGTTTTATCAAAATTAATTATCAATTTAACGATGCAAACAGTCAACAGTGGATTTGAATTTTGAACTCATTTATTTTAATTATTAAGGCTAATATTGATATATTTAACAAACTTCCAATAGCTTACTAATTTTAATGAAGTATATGTAGTTATACAGATCCCTTAATTATGTTCAATTTTCCATTTATAATACGCTTATTACAAATTTTAATGTCTTTATGAGAACAATTCGTTTTGGTGAATATAATTAGAAATAGACTCCATGAGTTCTTCTTCCATTCTATATTTTAGAAAGTTTTTATTTGTGTAAAATCAAATTATTGATTAAATATAGAATCAATATTATACTTGATGAAAATCAAATTTGAAGAAAATAAAGATTTGTTAAAATTAACAAAACTACCACAACCATTATATTACTTAGTATTTTGAATGTAATTTTTGTAGTTATAAATTAACTCTTGAATTTTTATGCTTTAGTATGTGTCATCAGTAGAAGATTTCACAAATCTTGAGTGTTATAATTTTAAAAAATACTTGAGATTTAATGTATTTTTGTATGATATGATATACAATAAAATTTATATTCAGTCAATGTAATAATATAGTTTTGAATCTATTGAATCAATGTTGATTTCAAATAATATAATGATTGAAAAACTACTCTCATACCCTTCCAAATGTCATTTAAATACTCTTACATCCTAAATTTAACTTTGTTTTACTTTCATGTGCTTTAGATCCTATAATAGATTCTATGATAGAATCTCTAGTAGGTGAGGAAATGTGGATATAGTGAATGACTTCAATTCAATAATCGCTGTTGTATAGTTTTAAGCGAAGACGAAAGAGATTAGCTTTTTGAATCTAACTTTTTTCAAGTCTTTATTCAAGGCCTACTTCTTATATATAGTTAGCTAGCCCTTCAAATAAAATACCACTTACCTAATATAGAGTACCACTTGACATTTAGAACCTACTGCTATAGATAGGTTCAATGGTGAGCGGCGGCGGGAAGATAGATTCTACAGTGGAATACTTAGATCCTATATTAGAATGATTGAATTCTATAATAAGCTAGAATCTATCCATTTGAGCATAATTTCCACTATAGAATGAATCTAAGGGGTATAAAAATTATGTGCTCTATAATAATATTTATACAAAAAAAACACCAATACTAATTTCTAAAAATAATATTTTATTTATAAGAAAGATTTCTATTGAATTAATTGAATGTAAATAAGAGAATCAACTGTACATTATTATTATTGTTTCCTTCTGAATTAAAAAAAATATTAATGATTAATATCATTCTTTAATATTTGTAACATAAATCGCATTTACAGTTTTTGCTTTTGTTTATAAGTTTCACAATAATGTAATAAAAAACTAAAATATAATGTGTATCTAATATTATTGAATTTTCTTATTGATGTTTTTATAATTATTAGAAAGAATATTTAATTATTGAAATTGTAAGATACAAACAATCAATATTTCGTATTAAGAACATAATCTTCTTAATATAATATCATCTTAAAGTACTTAAAACGGAATCAAATAAATGTTTAAAATTACTTTATATAAATATACTACTTGTTGACTGTTTACTATATGACTAATCACTCAATATTGGTTGAGAGTGTCGATTCTGATCTATTGTGATTCTAATGTAATGAAATTTATTTTATAAATTATTGTTAAATTAACCACAATTATAATCAACTTAATGGATATAAAAAATAGTTTAACACAAATATTTTAATTTGAATATTTAATACGATTGAAATAAGAGTAGTAGCGTAAACACAAATGTGAGATTAATAGTATTTATCTGATGAAAATCTATTAAAAAAAAACAAATACACTTGAAAAAAATCTTTATCATTATTTAAAGCATTAAATCTTATACTAACGATCTCGAATCAATTATATAATAGTACTAAGCTCATATTAAATTTGGTCTACGTAACTGAATTAAATTGACTATAAAATATATCTAAATGTATTATACTTTCTTTTCCTAGGTAAAACTATTTTGCCAATGATAATATTTCAAATCTAATATTATAAAATGTAGTAATCATATCCCTAATCTTGAATTTGTATTTAGTATATTAGTATTTAAATTGGATTGATATACTAGGTTTAACAAAGATATTAAGATATTTCTACTTTTTAATGTTATACTTTTTACATATCAAAAAATTATTACTCCTTTTGAACATAAATGGTGGTATATTGTATATTATGCAAGTAATAATCGCTATCGAGGTTATTATAATGCAGTTTCTATTACTTTCATTTCAAATAGCTTATAAACTGATTCAATTGTGTACCTAATGTTCTCAGAATATTTAAAAGTTTTGTGCTTTTCCGTATAAGATATTCATGAACGTTGTTAGGGACGAATATAGAAGGTGAGACTTTAGTAGATTGATATGTATTCTGGATCTATAGTATTAATAATTTTACACCACTTCTACCCCTGCAAGAACGATTCTTTCAAAGTTTCGTTGGAATATTAAGCTTTTATATCAGTATAACTAGAAAATGTATTTCCTAATACAGCATGGCTTTTCATAGATTTTTATTTTATGTTTTTTTATATTTGAGAATTTTGTTTCTTTATGTATAAATCCTTTTCATGAAACCTTCGAATACTAAAAAGCTCAAATTATTATAAAAACAGATGAATAAACCTTTTCCATTGATTTGATTCAATATAATATATTTATTGTTCATATCACCTTTTTTAAAAGCATATAAGGTCTGCACTGTTGACCTGTTTTCGGAGTTAAAACTATAAAAACTAACTGTATTGAAAAGTAGATACAATCATAATAAATGATAAATAAAATGGTATAAAATTATTTTAAATTAAGGATTTTTGAAAAATATAATTTTGATAGATTTATAATAAATGATCGTTCATTTCTTTACTCTTTTGTTAATCATTTTTGAAAAAGCTTATAGTTAAATAGCTAATATATTCTTCATTGATTCAAAAACATTTCATGTTTAACAATATTATTCGAATTAAAAACAAAATTGAAAGAGAAGCCTTGTTGTACTATATAAATTTAGATTCTAATTCAGGTTCAAGATCTCTATATAACTTTGAGATTTAATAAAAGGAAATCATCTTTAGATTCAAAAGCATCTTTAATGCTCTATTCGAATGTAAACCGAATACACAAGTGAGATATATGGTTTTTATAATGGTTTTTTTTTAAATTTCTAATTTTGATTCTGATCTTCAGATAACTTCAAGTAGATATTGTGGTTTTGGAAATTAATAGTATCTTTAACACTCTTACCCTAATTTTTAGCACAATGTAAGCGAATAAGATAGATTTACATTGAAGTTGATATTTAGATTTATATCTAGATATAGATTGTTTCATTTGAATAATTATGTGAACTATCTTATCAAAAACTCTAAAATCTCTGAGCAGCTTTAAATTTCAAATTTAAATCACAGAATAATTGAAACTTTTCAATTATTTGAACGTTTTATAAAATTTTATAATATAAATATGAATATAAATTTCGAGGAATATCAGAGATGGTTATAGATAGTTTTAGTAAGCTTATTATTATCTCTAGTCATAAAGGGCCGAGAAAAAGCTTGTGATTATATAGTGTAACTTTTAGAATTCTAAACATTCAAAAGAAATCAATTGCTCTTTTATTTGAATTCGAACTTAAGAGATACTTAAAGATTTTAGATTTCCTTCAAAAATTGGATCACTTTTTTTTTTTTGCAATGAGGTATATTTTATGACTTGTTATTATCTGGATTTAATTAACTATTAATCCAAAGTTTTGAAATTTGTTCGTAGAGTTATTAGAAATCAAGAAATTTCTAAATTTTAATATTACCTATCTTGATTTCTTTTCTTGCATTTCGTTATAAGGAACCTGCTAACTTTGAATTTTCTGTTATAAGATATAGATAGATATAACGTTGTTTAACACTGAGTGTATTATATCATTAAATGCACTACTTTTATTGCAATTTATATTTTCAGTCTTATATTATTCAATAACAATCGAATCAATTAATTGAAATTATTAAAAATTTAATAATTTAGAGTTTATTATGGATTCATAGAAGCAAACGAAGTGGAAATGTACTCCATATATTATATAATCATATATATCTATATAGCAGGTCATTTTCAATTTTGCAGATTTATAAAACCTTTTTTGATTGGTTATAAGTAATGTATCGATGTTAGGGTAGGGTTGTTCCAGTCGATGAGAAAGCTAAATAATTATAGAATTTCAACTCAGTATATAATCCTTTGAAGGTATATAAATTAATTATTGAAGATATATTCTATTAGAGTTTGTTATATGTTTTTTAAATATATTATTTTTATTACTTGTTAAATTCTAATTGTAAAGTTATATGTTAATATAGATATTTTATTATAAATCTAATCAATTATTAGATCGAAATTTTAATATTCTTGATTGGTAAGTTGTTAGGTTATATAAGTGAGAATTAAAAAAAGAATAAGAGAAGAGAATAAGAAAAAGGATTAGAAAGAGAATTAGGAAAAGAATAAGAAAGAGAAAGAGAATTATAAGATTTTAAGGGTTTAAAGTTTAATTGTATCTCTAATATCTTTATATAAGCTAGAAGTAAGAGATTAGTAAAGTATGTAAACTATTGTTTTTATAATTATTATTATTATTATTATTATTATTATTATTATTATTATTATTATTATCATTATTATTATTATTATTATTATTATTATTATTATAGATTCGTAAAAGCACACCAAATAGAAATGTACTCTATTCATTATATAACTATATTATGTCTCTATAATAAGTCATTTTTATATTTACAGATTTATAAAATCTCTTTTAATTATTATAAATAATATATCGATATTAAAATAAAATTATTTTAGTTGATAAAATTATTAAATTAAAATCTTAGTACTTTTAATTAATAAATTATATAAATAGATTATTGTTGTTTATAATTAAATCTTAATTGTAATGAGGATTGAGGGTTTGAGGGTTGGCTTTTATAAAGATAAAAGAAATAAAATTAAAATTTTATATATCTCAAAAATAAGAAAAAAAGAAAAAAAGAAAAAAAGCTATTATGAATTCATATTCTGAAAAATTCTTTTTCCTCGACGGCTAGTATTGCTTTGATAATTTTTTACATTATCATTATTTTGTATTAAAATTCCTTTCTTTTCGATATTTATTATATTAAATTTGAATATTAACCTTCTATTTAGTAAATTTTTCTTTGTAATATATTATATTGGGTTTTATATATTGATATTTGTTTCATAATTCATTTATTATTTGAAACATTTGATGTTCTATATTAAAAAATGTATTCTTCTCGTTTTGTATTTTTAAATAAATCAGTATAGTTTTGAATATAAATAGGTATAACAAAGTTTGATTGATAATAATTTATTTGAGATTTAATTAATATTAATTGAGAAAAGTTTCAATTGAATTATAAAGGATATAAAAATCTATTAACTTAAATTGAAAAAGAAAGAAACAGATATACAAATTCGAATGTTTAATTTCGAAAATATAATTTGAGAATTATATAGAATTAAATTTAATTTTTGACATTGAGATTTTATTTTTGAAATGTATTCGCTATACATTTTAATAAATATGTAAATTTAATTGTTATATAATCGTTTCAAATTATTAAAATGATCAATATTAAATAAGTAAATTAAATAATTTTAAAAAGCTATTAATTTATAACTTTTACATTCATTTAATATTAATACTCAGTATTTGCTTTTCTTTTGATTTATAACATACTCATTAAATTATTTCAATTATGCTAAAATTGTTTTATTATTTGTTTGTCTATTAAATATAATTTTGATGATTTATTTCATAAAACGATTTTTTAAATATATTAATTGAAACATGTATTCTTAAATTATTAAAAATAAAAATTAAATTACATTTTTTCTATTTTTATATATCATTACTCTAATTCATTTTTAATTGTTTAATTATAATCATTTATCTTTCTTATATTTCTTTAATATTAATAATAATCATTATTCACAGTATTATGTTCTGTTTATATATTTAAAATCAATCGAAATCATTCTTCAATAAACTTGAGATCTTTATGAAAAGCTTTTTGAAAGTTATAAATACAATTCAAATATATCTTTAATTCGATTCAATATTTTATTAATCAATATACTTAAAGCTTTCCAGTATTCTTTATATTTTTTATATTCTTTAATTTAGATATAAATTCTTTTAAATGTGTATCAAATGTATATTAAACAATTACCTCTTTTTGTAATTCTATAATCTCATAAATATTTAATCGAATTTATGTTTAAAAAGGCAAATCTTTCAAATTCTGGGCTTTTGATGTTTTTGAATAGCTTTAATAATTGAAAGTATTTAAATTTGCTTTCTAATTGATTATAGTTACCTAATGAATCGCATATTAAAGGTGAAAAATATAAATTAAAATAAGAGTAATAAGTATATTCGGTGATATAGTAGATTCAATGTTAAACCAAGTTATTCAAAATTTTATTTGTCTAACTTTCATGATTTTGAATACTTCTTTTTATAATCATAAATAGAATAATATACTCGCTTTTAGTATGAATAATATTTTTGAAATCGATGATTATTTCTACATAAGTACTATACTAGTTGAAATTTCAATAGAAATTTTAGTTTTCTATTTATATATCTAATTTAGTTCTGAGTTTATAAAGAATTAAGAGAAAATCATTTGCTTTTCAAGATTTAAATATTTATTCAGTTCTAGATATTAGAGAGCGAAGATTCGATATCTATATATAGTGCCCTATACAAATCTATAATTCTTTTATTAGAATTTATAAAGGTAAAATTGAATTATTAATATTTTTAGTAATTTAAAGATTATGTTAGTTCTTTTTCTTTGAATTAATATTTTTTAAGGTTCAATTATTCTACTATCAACTTTTCTAATTCCGAGGTCTCTTCTATAACATAAAACTGATTTTTATTGAAAAGTAAACAATATATAATAAAAAGCAAAAAGAAAGTTTTCAGAAATAAAAAAAGGATATTTTCAACGTTTTTAAATTTTTAGTACATAAAAACATTAAAATAATGATTTGAAACTTATCTAAAAAAAAACTCGAGTTATATAGAATTCTTTGTTACTCAAAATTATTATATATTCATTTTAAATAAAATAAAAGTGTTATATAAATAATAAATATGATTATATGATTACATGATTATTTATATAGAGAATAGTTACGTATGAAGTTATATATAATAAAGCTTGAAACACTTTTTAAAATGTAGAATAGAATTATAATACATACCTAGGTATTATAGGATTAGGCATTTTTTTATCATTTATTCAAGAATCGCTTTTCCCTTTCATAGTTTTTGAATTCTTTAATAAATAATATATCGCTATAAGTTTTAGTCTAGTATATCTTTGTATTTTTTTAGAAGTGGTTTCTAAGTGTAAATTAATATTACTATTACTATTATCTCTTGAAATCATATTTATGATCTGTTTGATAGTAAAAAAATGTTAGTACTTGATATTATTAACTTTGTCTATTTAGTCATATTTTATTTTTGAGTATCAGTTGGTAGTATTTGAATACTATCAAATATCTTAGCAGACACTGAATGTTTAAAAAGACAGGACTTATTTGAATAATTAACTTTCAGCATTTATAGTATTCAAAACTTACTATCAATTACGACATATATGATAATTCAATTAATATCAATGATGTATCCTTATATAATAATCATTTTTAATACTTTCAGTTATATTTTCAATATAAATAATTTTTGAATTCTAGAAATTCTTAATACTGAAATTCATAAAAAGAATACACTCTGAAGAGATTTTGATATACAATTTAATGAAATCTATATTATGCTTATTAAAAATAATATGGAGTAATGAAAAAGCACTCATTATATAAAAGAGGATTATAGAGTTAAGTTGAAGATTAATATTATTCGGATTCTTTAGAAAATATTGTCATGATTTTAAACGCTAGTATTTAATATTATAATAGATAATAATTTATAATGTATTGCCAGTAGTTGTATATCAGAAATGAATAATAATAGATGTTAAAAATATCATATGTATGGGAATCAATTGTTGCCATCAAACACTGTCTTAGCTTCCTGCAATTCTGTAAATTATATTCATTTTATCTCAGTTGATCAAAAACAAGTCACTCATAGAGATATTTAATTCTTTTATATATAATACCATTTTTCATAATATTTGAATAAGTTCATAGTTTAATATATTCCTATGCTTCGAGAAATTCTTTTAGAATTAATTTTATACTGATTTACTGGATAGTGATATATGAACATTTATCAACATTAGTATTAATTCTGATGATTTTTAGTGAATTATTAGTAAATGTTTTCTGAATTTATTCAAAACTATATATTAAATTGAATAATTATTTTGAAAATACTTCAGAAAAGCAATAATCAGAAAATAATAATTTTTCTTGTTAGTTATGGTATTTAATTAAAATATAAATCGCAAAAATGAAGTAATTATACAAGTATAGTCATTTAAATCTATGTAAATTACAACTAAACTTTATTTCATCTTATAAATTTATAAAAACGAACCAAGCCAATTGACTTCAAGTAAAAATAGACTGAATATATTTCATTTTCGTATTATGCTATCAATTAACGTACCTAGGTAGGTAATATAAATTATTACAAAAAGTAATCAATTGAGAATCTGAACCTAGATGCTGTGGTTTTTGAAAAAGAAATTGTCTGAAAATCTGAAATGTAGTTTAAATTTAATTGAATTTATTAGATTCGTTACATTTATGAGATTTGTTAGATTTATGAGATCTCATTAAAAATTCTTGACTCAAAAGACTAAAAAGTATCTTTTATGTTTTTCAATTACAAGTTTAAACACAAAGAAAAGCAGAAAACATACAAATCTTTAACATAAGAATTATAGCCATAGCTCGTTGCATCCTTAATGAGAATATAGCAAAAATCATTATTTATTCAATTTTTATATCTTCTAATAATTTGATATAATACAAAACAAATTTCATAATTTCTCCTAAAAAATAACGAAAAAATATTTAAATTGATTAAAAACCCGAACAAAATATTTTTCAGAATCTTTCGGATTAAAATACAAGGGTTTGAAATTGAAATTTTTTAAATTTTTTAGAAAACCGGATTATTTTGTATAGTAAAAGATTTGATTTCAAAATTTTGTGGTTTAATTACAAAAATTGCCAAAGATTTTTATTTATTTCTTTGAATTTCGATTTATTAGATCATATTATATTAAAGTTTCAGATTTTTTGATTTTGAATAGTAAAATGATATTTTTATACATATTCTGTCATGAATTAATAAAGAATATAATAAGCCATTGTTAAAGAATTTATATTATAATACTCTTTATTATTTGAGTTCTATTCTTAAATTCTATTGATTAATCATTAATTACTATTCTCAGAAGAAAGCCGGAATAATTTCAAAATATTTTAAAAATTGTATTATACTATATAAATATAAATCACATAAGATATCACAAATAATTACAAAAATCGGTAATAGATTTATTTATTATCACTTTTGATTTTGAAAAGAAAATTCAAATCCAATCACCTAGGTAGGTAAGTTTATAAAACAATATAAGATGATTATTATATTTCTCAATGTACCTTATTTGAATAGGTATGATGAATCCATAATTTATCTATAAATCTTTTTTTCATAAATTGATGTAAAGAATTGAATGATGAAATTGAAATTCGCATTGGATTAGATCTAAAAAACGATATATAAGATAGTAAATTCATCTTAAAAATCCTTCATTTTTATCAATATTAGATGGTTATTAATTTGAGAACTAATTGTTACAATCAATAATATCAAAATCATGTTTAAAAAACTTTTTAGTCTTTAACTTTTTATAGAAATTGAAGAATGAAAGGTTTCAAATTTTTTATTGATAAACCCAGAATAACTTGAATGTTTACATATAGAATATTGAAACCAGTTATATCATCATATTATTATAATATGTAGATAAATTAAAATTAAAATAGTAATTCAAAGATTAAAATATATGAAATATAATGAGAAAATGGAAGACAATTTATATTTCAATTATACATTTCCGGATTTCTAGATTTGTCAATGAATCATCTGCTACATTCAAATGTTAAGTAATGAATCTAGAAATGTTTTTTACACATTTCTTTTTTAGATTAGTAATAGACGACTCTCATACATCTCAAACGCAATCTAACTACTATTATGCCTAACAATTGAAAGATAATTTACTCATATCTTTTAAATTTTATAATAGAACGAACAAAATATAAAGTATCTATAATTTAGAGTATCATTCTTTCTTATCTTGAAACTGCTTATACCTAGTTAAATTTTCACTTGATTATTTATAATCAATTGGAAGAGATCTTATAAATGTACAAACTAAAGAAAATAATACAGTTATAGATATATCTGAGTAAATCAAATAACTTTTTTTATATATCTCAAAAATAAATAAAAAAGCTTTTACGAATTTACAGTCTGAAAAATTCTTTTTCCCCAACGACTAGTAATCAGAAGAAAAAAATTGATGTAATTCATAGATCATTAGAAATATCGATAATTCAATTTTAGCTTTATGAATTCTAATAAAAGAATTATATGTTTATGAAGGGTATTATATATAAACATTAAATCTTTGTCTTTCTTTCCGAAAGACGTGATTTCTCTTCCTGTGCTTTCAAATTTAACTCCTCAAACGAAAGTCTGATTGACCTGTTTCTGTATTATCTTCTTCTTTGCCCTGCATCTACTACTATTTGACCATTGAAACTTTAGTAATTACTACCTAAACAGGTAATATCACATAAGTCTATTCCAATGTAATGGGCTTGGTACCTTCTTAACATACATATAGGGTATCACTCCTCTTATCCTTGCTTTCGTCTTCAATGAATAGGTATAAATGCCTCTCTTTCTACCCTGTGACTTCATTCAATCAAAGGGTGATGTGTCGGTGGGCGCTTCTATCATGCCCCGGAGCAGTTTTGTTTCTGACGGAGAAACTATGGTTCGATAGTGTGTCCTGTTACGTAGCAACGCTGGAACGTTCTCTTTTCATCCGGGAAGAAGTAGCGGCGGCGACAGCAACAACAACGACAATGTCAACGACAACATTAACGGCTACAACAGAACCCCTGCTCCATTTCCATCGCCAAGAGAGAACGTCATACCTCTAGTTCTCACGAGTAGTTGTCAGAACCTTCTTATTTCCACTGTGACTCCTCCCGATCAGTTTATTCGTAATGACTGTGGCCCTTCCATGACTGAAATTGTCAAAAACACGCGTCGTGCCTCTGGGAATGGTTTTGTATTCCTTCAACTCTTTGTGTTGTTGATATGAAAACTATCATTCAATAAAACGCATCGGCAGGTGGTTATTCTTGGACATTTTCTTGGGTTTATTGTAACTGTCATCGTGGTCTCGGGCTTCGGCCGTCAATGGCGGGGAAGATAGAAAAGTGATCTGGCTTCTTCATTTACAAGGAGTTTGGGAATAATCGGATCACGTTCATGGAACGGCCTTTGTCTTAGAGACTTAGAAGCCTTCCAATCTGCTTGAACAGGAACTTCCACTGCTGTATTCAACCTCTTCATATGCGCGTATTTTATCCCATTTTAATGTCAACTGCTGTCGCACCCCCTACAAACGCCGTCGCTTCAAGTCAAGTGATTTCCCATGTGCAAAATCTATCACCGCTACCTTATCAGCAGAATCGCTACCACCGTAAAATCAACTATAGGAAATCACATTTCTACTGCTGCCATCGAATCGGTAACATAATTGTTGTCACCTCAAACCAATTTCTTGTTAATAACATAAAAATTTCCGTCTAGCTACTAAGACAGCGACTTTCATCCTGGAACAGACGATTCCTCGCCAAAAACTTCCTCAACTATCCCCTTCCTCTCGGGCCTCCTGCAGTAGCCCACACCACAACACAACTACTAACCAGCAGGCAGCAGGCGGCACCACGTTGTTGCTTCTACTACTCCCTTTTGCAATTTTCGAAGAAAAATCAAGAGCAGGTTTTGGTAAAGGGAAGAGGTTCTTATACTTAGTCATATGGAATGTTTAGCAGGAGGAAACGGAAAGAGTGAAGATGACTAACGCCATATAAGCGAGAATGTGAACAGGCTACTTCATGATCCGGATATGAAAGGTGTTTTGCTACCGGAAATAATCTTAATCCTCCGTAGTTTTGATTGCGCTTTTCGGTCTGCTCAAGCGAAAGATGTTTTGCTATGTGGCGGCTGTTCATTTCTCTGTTGGTCAGGTCTCTCTTATTTTATTCTCTGCCTACCTGTCCCAGCCTATGGCTATTATGTTCTATCCCCAACAGAACAAATAAACAGATAAACAGATAAATAGAGACTGGCAGAACAGAGACCGGACAGAATGTCGAGTTAGCAGACAGAGAACAAGTATAGATATCCTAAGCAGGTAGAGATAGGAGTGAGTAGTACAGACAATGCCCCAGCCACAAAACTACTGTATGAAAATACCTTCTATCTCATCTGATACATTTCTCTTCTATCCTGCTTTCTATCCTAAGGAGCCCCAAAATCAGCTACAGTAAAATGGCTGCAATAGTCGGAATATTTAACAAAGCAAAAGAACAGAGAAAACCATCCCAAATGCTGGTCTACGGCCCAATACACTGTATTATCTTCATTGCAACCATCATATCCAGATTTTGAATCTCTACAAATTTCGATATATCGAGCTGAGCTTACAATAGCGTGGTCAAGAGGAGTCAAAAGGTGTGACAGCACCCAATCCTACAGCATAGTAATAGATTCCGTACCTTTCGTTATCAATGAACCGAACTTTGATACATTATATTTAATATATATATAATATCAATCTATATGAACGTTTATAAGAGTGATTTTCATTTCGTATATGATATTGATTCTATTACCACAGGACGAGCCGTGGCCATGATGAATCCGGTTTTTATATAATACAACTTTGTATTTATATATAGATTCTCATCTCGATATCTCAAGCAGTAACCTGGTGACGATATACACCTCCCAATATGAATATGAATTACAATATCATTGACAAAAACACTCATTATCCCCCACCATCCATCAAATCCCTTCGATCCAACACAACAACTCCCTCCCCCCCAATACATATGTACATATATACCCATTTCCAACCATGCAACCAGCTTAATCCCAAATCGAATTAATACCAGAATGCAATACCCATCTCTCAAAGTTTTCAAACCCCACTAGTATAAACCACAGTCCAGAATCCAAAAATAAATAGAAAAAGTCATCACATCATATCACGTCCTATCCGAATCAAAAAGAGGAGAGTAGGTACTCAGTATGTACATATACGTCAATATTCACATACCCCTTTCTTCCAAAAAGCATAAGAATAAGGGTATATCGTATAATAAAAGCACGACAACAATATTGATGATATATGAATCTATATAACTACCCATACTATCGTTCCATTTATAAGCGAAGAGAAGGGAAGAGGAAAAGAGGGGTAGGGTAACCAAGGAATATGAACGAGGATGAAGATTACCAACAATCTATACCGGCTTGAATTTTAGATGTAGAGTATTTGTTTTTTTATATAATTTGTGATTTATTTGTGATTTATTTGTGTATTTTGTTAGGCGAATAGATAATAGATAATAGATAGATATTAATCAATGAATGAGTATTTAAATATATAATAGATATCACTTCTTCTTTCTCCCTAATAATATATATCACAGGAGATATCTATACATCTTCTATCTATACATCTTCTATCTTAACATCAACAACATCATAGATGAATATAGCTATGAACTCATGAACTTTCATTCTTTCAATCATCAATATCCATTACTAGATATTTCCCATTGCAAAAATAAATACACATAGAAACTTATCTAACTCCGTATCATTACACCATCGCTTACTACAAAAGAAGAAATCTCAGATAAATATATACTTTTATTCATAATTACATCTCGTCTAACATTATTGACATTAAGCGTCTTATCAACCCTAATCCAAATTTCCATATGTGCATGCATGCAATCATAAATGCTTTCATAAACTCCAAGCGCTAGCCAATCAAATCAACCACCCCAAACCGATGCCATTTCTCTATCCCCGGGTATAAAAATGCATCTCTGTCCATCTTTCTATGATACACTCTTCTGTTTGTTCGTCTGGTTCGAAATCTCGAAATCTTTAGTCTTTTCGTGTAAAAAATATCATCACGCATATCCTTCCCTTCACAAAGCAACGACTCTAGAAGTTCCTCGCAGGAATGACAGGTTCAGGATTGTATCTTCCGTGTCCACTACTTTCCGCACTCCCGTACGCTCTTTGTTCATCGGCCGCTCCATGATATCCTCTCTGACGACTCTCAACATCCATCGCCATTGCCATCTCGGCTTCGGTATCTTTGCTCTGGTAATGTTTTGTTCTGATTGCTGGGATGAAATCGATTGCGAAACTCCAAACGTAGAATGTGTAAATCAATGCGATGATCCATTCGAGGATGGCAGCAGTGTTCCACCACGATTTGCGGTTGCAAACACCGAATCCGATGGCGAGGCCTAATTCGACGAAGATGAAGGCAAGTTTGACCCAGAAGGAGATGCGTAGGACGCTGTGTTCCCGGTAGTGGATTCCGAGACGTTGGTATTCCCAGCAGATGAAGATAGCGGAAAGGATGTAACCACCACTAATGAGCTGTTAGTTGATTCTTCCTGTGCGAACGAGGAGGAAGGAAGCTTACATAAAGATAGCTAGACAAATGTCGTGTGCAGTGTGGTGGTCTACATCATTGAGACAAGTGAGGCAGATCAAACCGATTCCGCCTGCAACGGAAAAGACAATAGCAAGGGCCGATAGTACTTTTTGGAAGACGGAAGTGTTTCCATGTAAACGACCATTATGTCGTAGCCACCTCTCTGCAATAAAAACCATATTGAAAGTAACCATGGTTACGGTACCCATCGCAATAAAGAGCGGTTGAAGTTCATGCGCTCCAATATCTGAGATATATCTGCATGATAATGTTAGAACCGTCTTATTGGGGCTGGAGAGAAGAGAAACAACTTACGCAATAGTTTGACCATCATCCATCGGTGTAATTATGGGTGAACCATCTGCAACTACCCAGGTCAATAGCATGGCTAAGAGCATTGCAAGCCATACCATTCCTGAGAACACAGGTATCATCCAATACGATATTCCGAACATTTTGACGGATTATGTGTGGATGGGTCTTGAGGAAAGATTCTCGATAGTGAGAATGTGATTGAATTTGGGTTGATATTTCTGTTCGTGGCTTCAGATTTCCAACCAACACACACAAGAAGGCGCGCTTCGATATTGGCGGATGGGATGGGATGGGATGGGATGGGATGGGATGAGATGCGATGCGAGGTGACGTGATGAAATGGGAGCACAAGCGAATAGCGCAGCTTCTCAAGATCCACTCCCACAAATGGATTGCAGACTCTTTATCGCAAACAATTGAGGGTATCCAGATGTATGTAAAAAGACACGACACGACAGGATGGGATGGGAGGACGAAATATGAAAGAAAAGAAAAAAGAAAAATCAAAAGTCTAAGCACCCGGTGCATGTCCCGACGTGCATTTTATTATTTACCCTCCAGCCAAGGCAATGGAATCTCCATGTCCATTTTGCGATACACGCTAAACGTCATAGTTCCCGATCAAGTCAGCCGGTGGATCCGTTGATCTGTGATGACCTTGGCCCCTTGACCCCTTGCCCCCTTGCTGCCCGGCCATCTTTTGTCTTGATGAATCCCCAAAATAAAAATGGAGCGAGAGCGGCAGTGAGTGGAATGATGGAGTGATGGAGTGATTTCTGATTGTCCGTAAACTCCATTGGTGCGGAGTAGATTGTCGACGGGAGAGGGGGAAAAAGCCTTCAAGACGCGTAATCTCTGGGAATGTATAGAGTCGTCAGTCGTCAGTCGCCAGTCGTCATTGAGGAGAGAGATATTTGAAATCATACATATACACATATATGTACTTCTTATATATAAATAGTCATTGATTATATACACACACACACACACACATATATACTTCTTATATGTATGGTATGGCCATTGATTATACACACACACATATATATATACTTCTTATATATATACTTCTTACATATATTATATAACCATCAATCAACAATACAACACCTAACCTACATACAATAAAATCACCATCATAGTAGTCACATGATATTCCCACGATATGTACTCTTTCGTTGTGAATTGTTGCACATCTGGTCTGACATTCCTCCTACTCTCGTTTAGGTACGTGTGAATGATCTATTTGTCTACCTACCTATCTATCTACCTATCTATCTATCTATCTAGATAATGTTGAGATACTAGTCTAGGTACATACACATAATACACACACACATACATACACACACACATACATTCATCAACACTCACCTACTAATAACCAAAACTCAGATATTCACACTCCGCTCTTCCAAACGCTCGATTATGAACCATGATCAATCAATCTCTACCAAGAATCCCACCCACACACACACCACATCAGAAATGATATAACATGACATGATACCAAAGTGTTTCCAGAGTGTTTCAATTGCTCCAAAGCTATCTACCTACCGTGCCTACCTAGCTATTCAGTCATACAGTGAACATTCTAGTTTGATGAATCGATAATTTTATACATCACTCTGGATGACCTTTCCGATTTGATTATTAGATAGGAAGAAACGGGATCATTTGCACACTGCAACATTATTTTTCCCCATTCAAGAGCATTGAAAATAATAAAACTCCTTATTGTAATCGCAAATAGACACCTAGTAGATATATCAATATTCAATTCCCCTCGCTGCTCAAATCCTCATGGAAATACAATACTAGCTACTCAGTTACCACGCTATGCAGTCTAAAATAATCGAGTAGCACCTACTCATCACCTCAGCCGTAGCCGAGGTAGCCACTTTAATCCATCGTGCCATCATGCGAATCATCTCATGATTTCGACCTCATCAACTCCGCCCAATATCCCATTGCATCAACGGATACAATTATTTACAACTTCGCCGTCAACTTCTCCCCCTTGTGGATGCATGCTACGGCATCGCTAACCAATTCATCAACGACCGCCTTTGCACTCTTCTTCTCATTGACAACAGCAGCCGCTTTACCCATCAAGAATGGTCGTGCGTTGTCCATAGTTTCGTCATCAATATCATCACCGAGAGTTTCGAAATCATGTTCGACTGGAATAACACCCTTGGATGTGAGTTCCTTGATCTCGGAAGCACGGTTCTCTTCCCAGTTCTTAATATAATCGTTGTTTCGGACTCGTAATGGTCTACCAGTGAAGATGATGGTGCGAACGTTATCATCGTGACCAGCGGTTCTCACAGCCTCTTGGTGAGCTTTTGGTGCACCGGCCTCATCAGTCAAGATGAATCTGGTACCAACCCAAACGGCACTTGCGCCCAACATTAAAGCTGCGGCAACAGTTGCTCCGTTGAAAATACCTCCTGCGGCGACAACTTGAACAGGCTTTCCACTCATTGGACTGGTCTTTCCCTTGCAGAGCTCGACAACTGCTGGGATCAAGACAGTTGTGGGAACATCTCCAGTGTGTCCACCACCCTCTCCACCTTGTGCGCAAATAATATCAACACCGAGGTCGAGGCACTTCTTAACATGTTTTGGGTGTCCGATCATGTTAGCATAAAGAATACCAGCTTTGTGTAGTCGTTCAACGACATGTTTTGGTGGTACGCCGACAGCGGAAACAAAGAGTTTGGCACCGCTCTCGATGATAATGGTAATGAGCTCGTCTAGTTTTCCTTTGGTATAATCGTAGCTAAAAAGAAACCATGTCAGCAACCGTGGATTAAGCTGAGAGGGAGGCTGTAGCAGAGCGATTGGTGGCAAAGGAGACGAAAAGAAATCCGACGCAAACTTACTTTGTTTTTCTCGCAGATCCTCCAACTTGTGGGAGTAAGAGATCAACACCAAAGGGAGCGTTTTGATCATCCAAAAATGACTTGAGCTCCGCGATCTGCTCTCTTAACATATCTGGAGTGTATCCGATACCTCCTAGAACACCAAGACCACCGGCATTTGTTACCGCAGCTGCGAGCTTAGGCCCGGCAGCAACGTTCATTCCAGCGAGGATGATAGGATGGTTGATCTTAAGAAGGTCAGTGACCGTTGTGCGGAGTTGTTCTAGAGAAAAGGCCAGTCAGTGGTTGATCCTATATTTGGGTTTGTTTTCTAGTTGGCATGTGATGGCTGGTTACTTACGTTTAGAAGCCATGGTTGCTGTGTTCTTGTTTATAATGATATGGCTCTGGGTAAAGTATTGCAAGACGAAGATATAATAAGATTTGAGAAACGATCAATCAATAGTGAAGAGTATGAAGTTGTGAAAGAAGAACAGGTGGATTATTTGAGGAGATTCTCACAGACCTCGGAACACTTGGATCCTCAAAAAAGAAAGGATTCATCTGGGGTAAAAGCCCGGCGGAATAAAAGATGCCTCGGTCTGATCGTTAGCGCCGGGTTAGCGTTTCCTTGGACCTGCATGCATGCACGTGCGATGTTTCCAGAGTGCGCCACGTTATTGAACGGAAACGGAAGTAAATGTATGGAGCGGTTGCTTCGGGGTTTGAATCGACGTTGTTATATGTGATCCTTCAAATGTATCTATCCCTTCAATGTGTGTCCCTTATGAAGCCTGGTGTCCTCTGTACGCAGGTTGTGAGTTTCTCGGCTCGAGAATGAATCAATGCCATGTTGATCACAATACATAGTAGTTTTATAATGCGCCGTGGTCCGCGAATACGGCAGCCCGTTTGACCACTATCAACAAAGCTGCTTCCTTCAAACTTCCAGTTTCTTCATCTGAACTAACCATTCATCTCTCCAAGGAAGAGAAAACACTACACCGATGAGGGGATCTCGATTACCACCCATGTTGAGACGGAGTGTGAACTTACCACGGCCGTTTGTCAAAACACCCTTCCACGCAATTTGTAAAGCCAAGAGCTCCGCATCGGTGACACCTCGACGAACACTTCCATGGACTCAACATCCTCTTAAAACCAATTCGCCTAGTGAAAATGATGTGACGAAGCTTTCCAAAACTCAAAGCCAACCTCGACTTGCATATATTGCTTTGGGTAGTAACCTTGGTGATCGAGTGGGATGGATCGAAACGGCTTGCAACAAAATGTCCCAGAGGGGCATCAGAGTCAAGAGAACGAGCGGTCTATGGGAAACCGAACCTATGTATGTTCTTGATCAGGAGAATTTTCTGAACGGGGCTTGTGAGGTGAGTCTATTTTCGCAATGACTTGGTATCAATTCATAACACGTGATTATGCGTACTGTTCTTTGCAAGTGGGCATGTCTACCAACTTTGAAGGGTACTCATCAAGATTGTGGTTTTTACGCAACCGCATTCTTGAATGTCAAGTTCAAGGTTAGATGAAGCAGGTTCATCAATATCCCGAATATTCCAAGAAATTTGACTGATACGGATTCATAGGTAGAAACAACCTTGGAACCGATTGCTTTATTAAATGAGCTCCAAGCCATCGAAAATGAGATGGGCCGAATGAAGATTATTGATAAAGGCCCAAGAAATATTGACCTTGACATTCTACTTTACGAGAATGAGGTCGTAGATCACCCAAGATTACAGATACCTCATCCTGGTATGGCTGAGCGGGAGTTTGTTCTGAGACCACTGGCAGAGTAACTCTAGGCCCTCGATTCTGTTGACGATTTGTCGCTGATGCAGCTGTAGGCTTATTCCTGGACAACCCTTGAATCCGAAATCTCCATGGAAGTTTACCCAGGATTATTTAAATGAATTGCCGCCATCCCCAACTCCTTTATCTACCATTACTCCATTGCATGCATCCACTGGTTCATTGCATGCTCTTAAAAAGAACCGGCAAACCCATGTAATGGCAATTCTGAATATGACACCCGACTCTTTCTCCGATGGGGGCAAAAATCTCAACGAGAGAAATTTTCTACGAACCAAATCCTCACAATTGATTGAAGTCGGAGCAACTATCATTGATATTGGTGGTCAATCAACCGCACCGGGTGCTCCCGAGGTATCTTCTGAGGAGGAAATCAATCGCGTTTTACCAGCTATCCAAGAGATTAGAAATACTAAATCACCCAAGACCGTAACAATTAGTATCGATACCTACAGGGCATCTGTAGCTAGGGCTGCTGTTGAAGCAGGTGCGGATATCATTAATGATGTCTCTTCAGGTCAACTTGATCCTGAAATGCTACCAACCATGGCCCAACTCGGAAAAACTGTATGTCTTATGCACATGAGAGGAACGCCGGCAACTATGAATACTCTCACAGACTATGAGCCCGAAGGCCTCATTCCGACTATTGCAAAAGAGTTACTAGAACGAGTAGCAGAAGCAGAGGCTGCTGGTATTCGGCGATGGCGTATAATTCTAGATCCTGGAATTGGATTTGCGAAAACACAAAATCAGAATCTTGAAATACTCCGTCGGATGGACGAATTGCGTGATTGGCCCGGCCTACAAGGCTTGCCATGGCTATTAGGGGCCAGTCGAAAAAAGTTTATTGGTAAAATCACGGGAGTTGATAGCCCGAGCGAAAGAGACTGGGGTACTGCGGCGACAGTGACTGCAGCGATTCAAGGCGGAGCTGACATCGTGAGAGTACATTCTGTAGAGAAGTTAGCTAGGGTTGCTAAGATGTCGGATGCCATATACAGAGTTTGATTATATGTATATGTGTCCCCAAAGCTTAATATATTCTCCAAAACAAGAAAGTCATGGAGTCTAACTTCGGTGCAATCTGTCGGTTACATAGGCGAAGATGCTGCTCGCTCGCCACGAATTTATAATCCTTTTGTTCCATCTCTTCAAAATGAGTCTGCCAAACGCCCTTCTCATAGCCTCCAGAAAAAGAATCTATGATATTGCTTGTGGCAGTCGAGTTACATTTGAAAGATATATTCGGAGAGGGAGACGAGGAAAACTACATACTTGCTTTCAAACTACCACCCACATCCGAACACGGTTTCCAAGATTACCACATCAATGTCGTACTTCACATACAGTGGTGGAATCTTTTTGTTCATGGACGCAGTGATTGATTTTGTTGCGGGTTCCAAGTGTGTTCTCGCCAAAGCCCGAGTTTTTCTACGATTGACTCCAAACATTTGTGATGCAACCATATTTTATGTTCTTGAAAAATTTGCCGGCAACTTCTCAACTAAACGTTTTTGTGCTTCACAATCTCTTAATTTTTGCTTCTTTAATAATGCAGCCCAAAATAATAACGGGCTGTTGGACTTCTGAGTGCCAAATACTAAGAAATCAAGCTTACTCATCCGAACTTTACTACTGACAATGGCGACATCGGTTTTTGTAATGACAACAGTGCCACGTCGTCAGTCACCTCAAACTCTATCTCAAGCTCAGTATTCTTCACTAGCACCAAAATCACCGAAGGTAGTGACTTCGACGATGATCAAAGAAAGAACATTTGCATTTTGAAACTAGCTAGAAAAGAAGAAACAATGTCAATTTCATTTTTTCCCAATCACCTACTGCTTACCATTCAAAAAACACCTAAATCCTATCTCCCTCTCCTAAACCGGCTGGTCTTCCTCCTGTAACCTCACTATGCACCTCATACTCCCCACTATACTCCGGGAACCCTCCCTGCGCACACCTCACCTCTGTACTCACCACACTAATCTTAAGTCCCTCAACATCTCCCCTGTCAATCTCAGTCCCATCAGCGAGTGTAACTCTCCAATGGAGATTTTGTCTCAAATACGGAATGACATTCTCGACTTCGAGAGATCCGAGATCGCCATTCTTGTACAGTTTGAGGAGGATGGGGGTTAAAGGAACGGTGCCGGAGATCATGAGGGAACGTGCTTCGTCTTTGATGCATTTTCCGCATCCGGTGGTTTCGGGATTTTTACCAAAGGAAGAGAAGGTGCCAATGGTGGATTGCTCGGTTGCCTGGGAGTTTTGTTAGTTTGGTGGGATGGAGAAATTTGAAAGGGAGAGATGAAAGGGGAAATGAATAGGCACATACCCAAGTTGCAGGATCGGAATTGAAATCTCCAAGGAAGATTCGGACTCGATAGGTTTGATGGAGAATATGCTTGGGAGCACGGATATTGCAAATGTATTCACGGTATTTGATTGGTTCCGCGGCGGCAGGAGCTTCAGATGCTTGAATGCTATTAGAAGATTGCTAAATGAGCGATGCATTGAAAAAGGATCTTACGTTTTCCAATCTCGGACTCAAAGTCCTCTCCACCTCTAATGGCGTCACCAGGCTTTGGCTTGGCCTTGGCGGAACTGTGAAGAAGATTTGACAAAAAGTTGTGTCCGTCAGAAGATGATGCAGCACCATTACCGGTAGGTTTCTGAGCTGCATTACTGCTACCTGCAACAATATTTTCGGCCTGGGTAGAAATTTGTTCTGGTGCAGCAGCAGTTTGTACGCCCATCAATTGCATGAATTGGTTACTAGTAGCTCCATACAATGTCTGCACTGCGACGAGAACACTCGTTTGATATTGCTGGGCAGTAGGATACTTCCATTGTTGAGTCTCGGGGTAGGCGTAGTTGAACGTGGCTGTACTACGCACACCTTCGGAAGTCCAGTAGGTTTTCCCAGTGGCATTGTTGAATGGCGTCAAGGGGGTAGTGCTTGTTTCTTGGCTACCACTTTGGATGGAAAATGTTCCATCGCCGGAAGGCTTGTTGATTGCATAGCTGTTGGGGTTTAATGCTTGCCAGATGGCAAATTGACGATCGACATTGCTGGTGAATGTCAATATCAGGAAGATTTCAATATTCTCGACAAAATAATATGTACTTACGTGTGATGCAACCAGAACAATGGATCAAATGCTGCATAATCAGGATCGCCCATCTGTCCATTCCCACCAGTTTCACTATGAACACTGTTGTGCACATCTTCGATACTACCATATGTTCCCGGAGCATTGTTTGATGCCCATTGGTGATTGCTAAAGGCATCAAACTGCTTATAATTGGGGTCTCTCATGATCAAGTAAACATTACTTTGGTACGAATCAAATTGTGATTCCATAGCGTCAAAGACCTGTTGCTCTTGAGATTTGGCGGTTGCACTTCCACTGGTTGGATACCGAAGAGTGGTTGGCCATCGTGATTCCTAGAGATGTCAATATCTGTTATGATATTCCGAAGCTTAAGGATGATTGTTCATACCGGAGCACTAGGGAAATCACCCTTTAAAGGATTCAATGGGTTGAATTTGTAGGAGTAGAGTGGATTATTGATTTGAACTGGCTTATTATTCGAGGTTGGAGTAATGATTTGGATCAATGGCTGTCCAACAACAGTAGGAAAGTACTTATCACCAGCGGGGGGTGCAGCAGCCCAGTCCCAGTATGGCATACGGAAAGTCAGGGCAGCTTGTTGATAACGGGCCTTTGTGGAAGTGGGGAACGTAGCAGCGATCTTTTGTATGATTTGATACAGGTATTGCTGTGAGGATGTGAGTATTCAGTAGAAGAATGAGTGAAGTTACACCCACCTCAAACAATGCAAGGTACGGACGATGCCATGGTGCAAAGAGAATGGAGCTGTGGGTGCAGTAGCCCTGCCATCCAGCCGGGTTATCTCCTTGTACCCCACCCCAGGGACGATAGGGGCGTCCATGAATACCTTGAAAAGTCAGAAAGATACGTATGTATAGTGAGACATGCTTCAGAAACATACCCGCGATTCCATACCATGATAAATCTGACTTCTCGTCAAGTTGTTGAAAGGCCTGAAGACCGAGTATGTAAAGCGTCCATTGGTCAGGAAAGTTATGTTGGAGATCACGAATCTCACGCCTCAAGGGAACAGATCCTGAGAATTTAGCAAAATGAACAGTACACAGAAGTGTAGCCTTACCGTCAGCAGGAGCAGGAGAAGGCTTTGGAGGGCCGGTGATAGGGTAGTTAAGTGCCGGGATGGCAGCCATGATTGCCAAGTACTGCGTCTGGACTTTCTTATGTGAGATGTGAAAATGCTTAGCTATCAGATTGAGATAGAATGAGAAGGTTTGAGTGATTTAAAAGTGAAGAGGGGTTTAGGAGTATATAACCACTTTTGAATGCTGTGCTGGCAATGGCTAGATAAAGGCGCATGGGGGCGTAGTTTTCAAAGAAGTCTTTTATACGGCTGTCTACATGAGAAAAGCTGCTGAGCATGGCGCCAAGATAATCACGAGAATTCAGCTAAATGAAAGAAACATGATTCACGAATCGCCATTGTATAAGTGAGAGCTTGTGCATATGGCAGTGTAACGGCTTGATGCGTATAGCGTGATATTCGTATGCATATCCAGTAGATCTTTTGCAACAGACGATGGCTTGATGACGGTCAGAAATATTATGACTCCACATTCATCTCACTGGTCACGTTGGTGCTTCATGTCTCGGTGAATTCAAAGCCACAAGCATCTAGATGCAGCCTTGTAAGATGTTCGGGCAGAGACAGATGATAGAAGTTACACGGTCGTATTATATTGCAATATGCGCCCCCCTGCATTAACCCCGCATTGGGGAACCTCAGCCGCATTCCGCTCACCGACTGAACGATCAAAACAAAGTCAGCAACCAAGTGAAAATAATTCTTGAAAGAACTCAAAGACAACCAAGTGAGCCTATTGATAGAAGAGAAAGCGAGAACAAGACATCGCCCAGTAAATGAGTGAAGAATATTAAGCGAGAAGGTTTGAAGGGTACACGAATGGCAAGAGGCCAAGCTCCCTGTGCACAAATCCGAATTTCACTACGAAGTTAGTGATTCGCGGGTTCAATGCATAAGAGTTGTTATAGTGTGAAGCAGCCAAGAAATGACAAGAAACACGGAAGATAAAATGCTTGGGCAGAAGCCGAATTGTACACAAAGTTTATGCATTCCATTTTATGTAAACCGAAGATAACAAAAGAAAAGAAGAAAAGTCTATCTCCACCTCACAGAGGTAACCCTCAAAATTAAAGCAACATCATACCGCCGACCATACCGACAAGAGTCACTGCAACAACTCCGAAGGCTCTCATATCAACTTCGGCATTTCTTCCACCAGCACTAGAAGAAGAAGATGTAGAGCTCGAAGAACCAGCAGAAGCAGTATAGGTGACAGCACCAGAACCTGCGGTTGCAGTACCTTGAGATTCGTTTTCAGTATCGCCAGCCTCTTGAGATCCAGCTCCATCCAAACCAGGTCCAGTACCAGCACCATCAGTCATGTATTTCTTAGCAGGAGTAGGCATAGCTGGAAGGGCATCACCGGAGACATCCCAATCAGAGCTTTCGGTTGGACAAGTGCTTGCAGATCCAGTAGTGGTAACGGCTCCACCGGCGCCTGTTGGAGAAGTAGTGTTTGCGTATGCTTCCTTGAGGTACGTGTATTGTTCAGTGGTGGAAACAGCTCCATCGGTGATATCCACGAGACCATATCCGTTACCCTCGTTAGAGTACTCATATACAAGACCTCCAGAGAAGACGGCAGTCATTTCAGTGCTATATAAGGCGGCAATTTCGGTGAACTTTCTGGTATTGGTAATGCAACCAAACTCGGACATGCTTTAAGATTTGTCAGCCGTCTAAATCTACAACTATTAAGACAAGATCAAATCGGTAGACTTACAAGAGAGGAATACTGTAGCCAGTGTAGTTTTTGATGAGAGTATCCCAGCCGGATGTGGTCATGGAAGAAGGATCGCACCATGAATAGTCATTGATTGCGTAGAAATCGGATCGTTCATCATCAGTTCCGCAGTTCAAGTACTCGGCAAGTATATATTGGTTAGAAGCAACGTCTGCAGCCGAGTAACCGACAGGAATGGATCGGTAACCCCGGCTACCAATGTATTCCTTCATATCTCGAACGATAGCTTTGACATATGGAGCACAATTGGTGTTGTTCACATCGTTGATGACTTCATTACCGGAGAGGAAAGCAAGAGTATTGGTGTAATTGGCGAACTTGTCAATAGTGGCAAAGATGGATTGAAGGTAAACACTGTTGTACGATTCTTTGGGTTCGTTTCTGTTGAGAGAGTAGAGAGGGGTATCGGTATCGAGGACAAGATAGATACCAGCATCAGCGAGATATCCCATGCACTCGTCGTGGTCCGCAGTGTTGTCGACAGCGTAAACTCTGATTGTATTGATTCCTAGTTCTTGAAAATACTCGACATCTCTCTTGCATGCAGTTGCATTAGCAATGGGGTCGGAAGTAGTACCAGTTCCTCCACCTGTATTCGAAGATTAGCTATAAAGCTTTTGCGAAGATACCGATATTTTTACCTGGCTGATAGTCGACACCGCGAATATAGAAACGATCGCTGCCCTTGTAGAAAGCTGAAAGCAGTTAATAATAAGGTCACGAAGTAGTCTTTGAAAGCATACCATTTCCCGAAATCGTAACAGCTTCAACACTTGCAGTAGAAGAAGCTCTTGCTGCCAACACAGGAGTACCAGCAGCTGCAGCCATGCCAAAGGAGGCAACCGAGGCAACAAGCCCAAATATTGTACTTTGCCTCATATTGTAAAATAAAATTCAAAACGAAGGAAGAAGTAGAAAACTTGAGAAAAGATCAATGATTTTTTTACAAAGGATGATAAGGAAAAAGAGGTATATTGAGGGCAATGAGTGTGGTTGATATAAGATTCAGCCTTACAGATGCCAAGAAATCGGATCTATGTGTAACGAATGTAATAAAAGCGAGAATTCGGAAACGCTCGACAAGGGGAAGAAAGAGGAAAAGAAATAGTAGGTATCAAGAGGAGAGGAATAAAAAAGAAGTTGCTTCTAATGGCGTGGCAGGTCAAACTTATCTTGTTAAAAATGATATTCTCCACATAAGGAATGGCTTCTTATGTTCCAACTTTCAACCAGTGAACCCTCATGTTATTACGCGTCTCATCCCTCACGGTCCCGAAACGGTACATCGACCCGTTCTTTTCGCCATCCCCAAGCGATACCATAAATAGAGATTCACTAGCTGACCCACCATAATTCTCGAGGCTATGTCAATTCACGTGATTGGCCGTCATTTCAATTGGGAAAGGCATGGCGAGCTAATTTCCAAG
The DNA here is from genome assembly GCF_000143535.2 of Botrytis cinerea B05.10. Taxonomy (NCBI): domain Eukaryota; kingdom Fungi; phylum Ascomycota; class Leotiomycetes; order Helotiales; family Sclerotiniaceae; genus Botrytis; species Botrytis cinerea. Next base: position 1,713,706 of record NC_037324.1, on the reverse strand, counting down.
AGATGAAGATTTCCAGTTCATCAAAAAGGTGTTGACCGGGTTCAACAATGCAATTATGTTTCATCGGAAGCGTATCAAAAGACCCCTCAAGGTTTGACAATGACTCGGTAGCTCTGGATATTGCCTAAAAAATAATAATTTACACGGATAGACAGCCAATCAAAGGTTTGATGCTATATAATGAAAGCTTAGCCAAAGGGTCACTCCAACATAAGATTCTGACCTTCCGAATCACCTTGAAAATAGGAGGAATATTTGTAAAGTAGAGATGGGTGATCCATTGACATCAGGTCATTAATCAATCCGCTATGCATGTGAAGCGAATTGATGAGAACATGATACAAGGTAATCTGTAGCTCGTAATTTGGCAACCGTTTCCATGTAAGACAATAATGTCACCATTGGAATTCGGTTTCGAGGGCGGGGAATGAATGTAATCGACATTTGAGAACATTTTAGAGGGTTTAGTATTATGGGCCCATCGCTGCAAGGACCAATGTGGTTCAAAGTTATATTTTCACAGGGAAACCTGCTGACACCGCCCCACAGATCCGTTGTGAGATAACACCCAAAAGAAATGTTGGAGTCAAACTACTCTGTGCAGCGAGCCAACAAATGAATAAGATCCGAAGCATTGAATTCTCTCTTTCTAACTTCCTCTATAGTATGACGAGATGTTGACCAAAATTCAATGTACTGGGAAGAAGTGATATACATACTTATGAAATGCCACAAGAAAAAATAGAGCAGTCCTCATGCCCTCTGGAAAACCATTTGCAACATTTGTAAAATCCTTACATATTATCGTTTAGACAACTCGTATAAACCAAGATTGATTTGGTGGGTTGCTAGTGGAGCCATGAAAATACCTCGAGAAAAAGGAGAATTTGGGAATGGATGATTAAGCTGACGCGTGTCATGGAAACTTATGATCGACTACGACTTCCTTGTGCATACATACACCTAGTATGGTAATTTGCCTTAATAAACTTTCACAATCTACTGAGATTGATATGGGATGGACATGGAATTGACATGTAACCGAGCTTAATCTTGCTGAAATGCGTCGCTAATAAGGAAATAGAATGTTTCGATGAGGTTGAAATGTGGCCATGAATTCTCTCACGGTTCTTGTCGGCATACTTAGACAGCTCATCGACGTAGCCTGCCTGGTGTACTTATTGTGGACTATGGTGCATTGCATTGCATTGCCATCTATTGCCATCTGAAACGGATTCCAAGAACTCGTGTTCAATCGACCGGAGTTGACAAAGGCTGCAGATAGCGTTAATGGTGGAGGCCTGGGGCCTGTTTACGTCTGAAACGCAGTGAATGGTGACCGGGCCTTGAGGATTGGTTGGAACATATCGAACGATATGATGATAGGACGAGAGGACATTCTAAATAGGTAGGCAGACGAGGCAGAGCATTTTGAGAAGAAATTGCCTGAGACTTGAGATGTCGTCGGAAAGAGCAGTGTTGCATCCGAAGAGAGTAACAGCAGCGACGACGAGGATCTTTCCAGTCCTCCAATACGACCAAAAAGTGTATTTCAACTAGAATTTCAGGACGGGCAACAAGATGTAAAGAAGAGAAAGAAGGACTGTCGTTGGAAATTGCTTTATTCCTCTACCAAGTGCCAAGCAGCCAAGCATTTCAACGCCTGCCAAAAGTGACTGCCAACCCTCAATATCACGTGATTTTGATTTACATCGATGAGCTAAATGTACTGCACTGGCACAACCGCCAAATTTGGTGTGTTCACGCTGCACCAAGCGAAGAGCTCCACGAATTTAATGCAATGCAGACCGCTTTTATATCTTTCATATTAAAGTGAGATATATTACGATAACATGTTGTTATCATATCAACTTTGCGGGGGATCAACAAAATGTCCGTCTCAACCTTCAATCCTCTTGGGCGATCCCGAAGTCTTCGAACTTCGACAGCCTCAAGCAACTTGAGGCTCCCTTCAAGTTCCAGCCCACAACCCCCCTCTGGCCCCTCACACGTTGCTCTTTTCATAACCAATCTTCGACTCTTGGATCTAGATTTACGAGACGACTGGCCAGATATTACGGCGGTGACGTTCTCTACCAAGGATGCGCAGCAGAATCAAAAGAAACGAATACAGAGTGTAGAGTGGGCATTATTTCAGCTATTTGCAATTTGGGACCCGGAAGAGACTCGAAATGTACACTACTGTCTTGCATTATCCTTTTCGAGCGAAACAAAACAGCTAACACGCGTTTATAGAAATTACAACCATTTTTCCCACCACTCGAACCTCTCCAGTCCCTCAATCTGCGCACCGCATTGTTTCGATGTCTCGACCAGGCCAAAAAGAATGGAGTCCTTGGACGAGATACTGTACTAAGGAAAACCATGTTGGATGAATGCAAGGGTGAAAGGCTGGAGGAAGTTTTGGCGGTATTTTCGAACGCTGTTCTGAAAAAGGTCGTTGAGGATGACACCTCTGGACGATACGAAGCTCTCGCCCAACAACTCGCATTGGAGAACTTTTCATACACAGGAGAAAGGACAATACTTTCGGCATTGATATTGGCCCACAAGAAATCTTTGGGCAAGCATATTGCTGAGAAGAACGATTTAAGAGCCAAATATAGCGACTTTTCTGGAACACTCGAGCTCAATGATCAACGAACTCTAAAGCGAAGGGAAGATCTGGAAAATGACACGAAGGAAGGAGAAGGTCTTACTGGATTATCCGACAGAGATCTAAGATCGTTACAAAGTAAATTTCGCAAGAATTGGGCTGGCAGTAACGAGTGGTTGGAAACGATTCTTTACGGAGATAATAGGCCCAGTAGAGAGGGACTGTTGGCCAAGCGGTTTGATGATCTTTGGGATCAAATTGAGAATGGCACTGTTGCAGATATAGAAGGAAAGAATGATACCGGGCTCGTTAAACGGCTAGAGGCACGAGTGCAAAACCAAGAGAGCCGTTTGGCTAGATGGCAAGAATTTGGACGGACTTTGACTCGAAACGGTACTAAATCACCCACCAAAAAGGTGCAGGCGATTCCCGTCGAGGAGAAGGGTATCAAACTTGGTTTCAATGATCACCAGGCATTACAAATCGGTAAGTATTTTACAAAGGATTTCAGTTCTGTGAACATCCCCGTTCGAGATGAATATGCTCGTCTAATGGAACGAACTCGCAATGCGTTGAATGATGTATCTAAGCAAAAGGCGTTCTCCAAAGAAAGCCTCATCCAAGGTGACTCGAACAAAAGGTTTAACCAGCCTTCTATTGATCTAACCAAAGAGTCATTGTCACCAAGTAATCAGGATGGGGACATATCACCATTAACCAAAGTATCTCCCGAACGTTCACCTGTCTCGGTGGATATTCTTGATGAGAATGCCGAGGTTTCAACTTCTCATGGTCACGACAACGAATTCGTTAGCACACCACGTTCGAGAATATCCCACAGACCAATTCCCATGGGGACTTCATCAATCCTTCGTCCCGGCCAGGCATCGGATGATCTCGGTGTCGCTAGCGAGAGATTATTTGAGGCCACAACTGTGACACCAGCCATCAAAGATGATTATATATCTGCCACTCCAAGCGCCATGAGATCATCCAGTCGCCCCAACTCCTTTGATAAAGACCCAGAACGTGTATTTGGAAGGTCTTCAGCTGAGACACCCGTATCAATCACAAGGAGACATACAATGATATCACAGCCAACCCCGTCTTCTTCCAAATCAATTCAAACCTCTGAAAACCCTCTTGGACCTGTTCCAGAGCTCAGCCAAGCAGAGCAGATTTTAAACTCTATGTCAGCCGCATCTCCATCGCCGCAAAAGTTGAAACGCTCGTTGTCTCTAGCAGAACGTACACGTCTTACCATGGCTCGTTCGAACCCACGATATTCGAAATCCAATCTTAACGATGACTTCGATGATTTGCCAGACATGGAACGCCTCACTTTAAATCCTAAGTCTAGAGCCACACCTGTCAAGTCTTCTGCGACAGAAGAAGAAAAACATGCGGACTTGATAGAACGCACACGCCAGTCCATGGCAGGCTTTGAGGCAGCCCAAAAGAAGGCACAGTTAGAGCGAAGGCAAAGTATTAAAGATGAAAAGAGGAAACAGCGACAATCGTATTTTCCAAGAGTTGTTCAAGAGGAAGAAGAATCGTTATCTCCAGCCACGCCTGCTATTGATCGAGAGGTGTTGATGGATGGGAATGATGTCGATTATGCCAGTGTCTTCATGAGTAGACCGAGAATTGCTCTTAGTCCAACTCCAGCAAAGGATAGGATGATGTCATCTATGATTGAAAGCGAGGATGATGAATTGGACGACATGGATGATGGTATGGGGATGGGTGTGGATGCGGATTACAAAAATGCTTTCATGAGTAGACCAAGGATCGCTTTGAGCCCGACGCCGGCTAGGAATAGGAGAATCATGGATAATGATGGGCAAGATGAAGGAGAAGCAGAAGCTGTAGACATGTGGCATGATCTTTGAGCAGCATTGAGCAGCCATGACGTTCATGTCAAACTATTGAATGGTGTTTTTGTATCTCAACGGCGTATGATTAATGAGGAATGAATTTCATTTTATGAACGCCACATCTTCACATTTCGTTCAATCGAGACTTCAGTAGGGCTTGGCGAATACTCTGGTATGTTGAAAGTGCGCCTGTGTGAGGTTTTTATGATAAAACCGAGTCGACTATTACAATGATTGATTTGAGAAGGGCCAAGAAGGATATTCGCACTCTTTCCACATCCAGAGCAAACCAAGTAGAAATTTTAATTGACCCGCACTAGCATATTTTGTTGAACCACAAAAAATTCTGAGTTCATTCCTCACCTCTATTCTGACATTTGCAGAAATTTTGTATTCATTCCCTCGGTCGGTATATACAAAGTCAGCACTTCCAAATGTCACCCCTGGTTCGTCTCGCAATGTTGCAAGATTGTTCGCCAACCCCGATTTCACCCTCGAGTCTGGAATGATATGCTTGACGGTCCTAAATCTGTGACTTCCAATGAAATAATTTCCGTGATGTCTATCCACCGGATTCGCCAGGGAGTACTTGAGGACACTGATTTTCAACTGTGTCGACATCTAAAAGAAACTCACTTGCGATAATAGACCCCATCTCTGGGACCGTTGATAAAGGTTCTAGTTTCATTGGCTACAGAATGGCCCATGTTTACAACTAAAACTTCGTTTGAGCTGTTAGAGCCATGCATCGTCGATTGTTATACCAAAAGCCTCCCGTAAGGCAAACAGCAGAAATTATGTGTGACAATCTACCATGTATTGAACAAATCAAAACAAATTCAAAAACAGCTTTGCACATTTGTCTTCACAAAGCTTGTGGTATTCAGCGCAAACTTTGTGTGCAGTTTTGTTTTGTGGCGGAGGGGGGCAAATGGTGGGTGTTGATGCACAAGCGTGGAATTGGAAGTATAAGTTGCGCTCATTTTTCCAACTGCGAATATTCAGAGACAGCATCTTCACCTGAAATCATTTAGTCTGAGGAATTCTGGGGTATTATCTGTCTGAATCAGGCCACTTTATCAATTTCCCTCCCATTCTTTACTATTAACACTTAGTTCCATAGGTTAAGATCCCGTCCTTTGATATGGCTAAACTATTCGACTGCTCAAAATGCTGCAAGAAGAAAGCACATAACTACACGGTGTTGGTATGCAATCAGCCTTACCCATTGTACAATCAACAGATGTGCGACAACTGCTTCGAATTTACCAAGCCTCCACACGAAAGTTATGATTGCAACGAAAGCCCTGGAAAAAGTTGTAAATCATGCGGCCATGCTGTGTGTCTAAAGAACAAATGCTCTGAGCTGGGCGGCAAGAAGATTTCTGAGATTGGGCAAGATACTGTAGATAGATTTACCCCCAAAGCGCGAGATGCATGGATAAAAAAATATGGACCCCAGTCCAGTGCAGCATTCAGTGCAGCTTCTCAAGCTTCAGCTAATACCCCTGGACCATCACAATCTCTAGCCGAACCTGTTGCCGATAATAGAACGACAGAAGAGAAGCTTCAAGGCTTGTATGATGAAGAGTCTCGGAAAATCCCTCAAGCAGCAAGCCAAGCTTGGAATCCATTCACTACTATTAACGCGAACTTTTACAAGGTCGGCCTGAACAGCAAAGCGGAGATCTTCAAGTATTCGATTTGCCTTGGAAAGATTATTCCTCGCGGAAAGTCCGAAGGGTTTGTACCTACACGACCAGAGACCAAGCGCTACCTAACCACGCGGCTTCTCGAGGAAAACAAACACCTATTCGAATCAATCAGCTGGGCTAGCGACTATGACTCCTTTATTGTCTCTAATAAGCCACTCAGAGAGCATGATTTGAGCAAGGTCGGACACTCGATTTCAACACCACACACACGTAGCGGACCCAATGGCAAACCAATGAATATGGACTCTTCGTTGACATACCTCGGATTAGTTAATGTCAAGGCATTGATGGATCATGTCAAGTCTATGAATGCACCCCTCGATCACCCCGAAGATGAATTAAAGTTTCTGAATATTATTTCTTGGAAGAAGGTTAATTCCCCTCAATATGAAGGAGGTCGCGTGGGCAAGAAATTTTATCCACATAGCTTTGTGGCTGATGACGAAGAATGGATGTCTAAACAACGGGTCAAGCGAGCCGAGCAGGGGGACATTCTTCTAATCTTCAAAGACGACGACGAGGCGCCTTTATATCAGATACATCGTGGCTTCTTCAGCTCAATGAGGCCCGGGAAGGGCTCAATTTTTCTCAACGTTAATGTGACAACATCTGCATTCTTTTCTCCGATAAATCTCGCCAAATGGATAGAATCAAAACCGATTGCTTGGGGAGATTCTGAAAGACTTCTGAAGGGGGTTCGTGTTGTTTTCGACATTCATGCAAAGAACAGGCAAAAGGTCTTCAACATCAAGAGCATTGCGCCGCGTAATGTGTCCGAGACAAAGTTTTCGAAAGATGGTAAAGAAATTTCAGTTCATGCTTACATGAATGATAGTAAGTTCTATCACTTGATTATTATTCACGGGGTCTCAAGTTGTTGACAATTACCTAGCATACCCTAAGAACGTGTTCAACAAAAATGCCCGGTGCATCAACGTAGGAAGCAATGCAGAGCCAACTTGGTTTCCAGCAGATCATCTGAGAATTGTCGAATGGCAAATTGTCAAGAAGAATCTGCCAGAGCCTTATGTTGCTGCTATGATCGATGCCACCAAGAGACCTCAGCAGAGTAAATTTGCGATAAAAGAGACGGCATTGGGAGAACTGGATTTCCTTGAGGAGGACCCTTTCTACAAGGTGAGGAAGATATCACAAATATTAGAAACTCATGAATTTATTGTCTATCCACTAACCCCTTTCACTAACATTAGGCATTTGGAATTACACCAGTCACAAATTTGGTTGAGATCAAAGCGGGAACCCTCGAAGCTCCGGCATTGTTACTTGGTGGTGGGACTGATAGAGTTCTAGCTCACCACGGTTCCTGGGAATTGAAATCCAAGAAATGCCGGAAGCCGGGTATCGAAAACCCGACTCTTTACGTTCTGTGGTTGAGAAATGCTGGTAAACCAGAGCATGCGCAGAATGAAATGCAAGACGCCACTAACACTTTAGTTGTCTCTCTAGAGGCGTTTGGACTTAATCAGATTAAGGGACGCGTCTTTTGTCAAGCGATAGTCCCTGAAGAAAATCTAGACCCCGAAGATTACCGTCAAACTTGTGCTAGAACTTTCGAAATGCCCTGAGACCCGTCTTTAAAGGCGCGAGAACGGTGCCCCTGGTTATGGTTGTGCTTCCAGTACGAAGCCGCAAGCTCTACCCAGAAATAAAAAGATGGGCAGATTGTGTTATTGGCATCCCGACTGTTTGTGTGCTAGAAAAAACGCTTTCAAAAGGAGGGGATCGTGCTAGATGTGGTAATATTAGGTGTGGCAAAACATCCCACCATTACCAGCATGAAGATCTACTAACAATGATCGAATAGCTTGAAGTTCAATCTCAAATTGGGAGGCGTCAATCAAGAAGTGAGCGAGGGGTGTGGCATCAAAGCCCGGACTATGGTTGTTGGAGCAGATGTCACACATCCTGGCGACGAGGAAGTATGTCCTTCCATAGCTGCGGTAGTGGCCACCGATGATAATAGCCAATTCAAATATCTCGGTTCTGCACGACTCCAGGAAGGGAAACAAGAGGTACGTGTATTCATTTATTTTATGTCTTCTGTCTTACTAAGTTGTCATCCTGAAGTACATTTCTGACCTTCGAGGCATGATGAGAGAAAGACTTCTTGTCTGGGCAAGACGTGTCCTCGAAGGTCCACCGGGGCTTGGTGGCGTGTACCCAAAGATTCTTCCCGACCATATTCTTTTCTACCGAGATGGAGTGAGCGAGAGTCAGTTTGGCATGGTTAGACATCACGAAACCCAACAAATTTTCGACGGATGTTCCGATGCATACACGGAAATGAAACGTCATCTCGAGAAAAATCGACTTAAGACCCTTCTTAAAGTTCCTGGCGGTGAGAAATGGAAACCGAAACTCACCCTTATCGTTGCAATCAAGCGACATCATACTAGATTTTACCCCCTGACTTTAGTAGACGGCGACCCAAATTTGAATGCTGGAACTATCATCGATTCGATAGTAGTGACACCCAATCACTTTAGTTTCTACTTGCAGAGTCATTGTAGTCCACTAGGCACGGCGAGAAGTACTCAGTATGTTGTGATTTATGATGATCTTGATTACAAGTCAACTCCACAGAGTATCATGAACATTGTGAGTTTCCTATTGATTCCGAGATCCATGGAAGTAGACACACTAACTGATTTATTTTACCCAGACAAATAAGCTTTGTTACACTGGCGCCCGCGCCTCCAAAGCCCTCTCTGTCTGTACACCAGCTCGCTATGCAGACCTCCTGTGCGATCGCGTGAGATGTTATTTGAAGCCCGTATTAGAGGGCTACCTGGATAAGAGCAGCACGAATGACATGGATGGAACACAAAGAGCAGCTATTTATGGAGAGAACACGCTTGTTTGGAAGCCAAATACTTCAGATAAGTTGGAAAGTGGGTGGAAAAATCCTTGGCATCCATCTCTCAGCGATGTTATGTTTTACCTCTGACGTGGAAGGCTTTCCACAACACAGAATCGGGCATGAAAGTGGCGTTTGGGTCTAGAACATGGCGTTTATGCTTAATTTTCGTTCAGGTGCCGCGAAATTTTGTCTAGTTCTTTAGGAATAAAAATAGAGTGAGTATGATTTCTTCTTTTCGTGGTGGAGATACATGAAGAAGTAAACAGACGTTCCATTGGCTCAGCAAACATTCGCCACGAAGCTCTCTAGAAAATTAAGCGAGCGAGGATTTCCCCTCGCATACCCCGAGAAACGCTAATTCCCCGTAACTCGATACATCACATTTTCCCATGCCAGGAATGCAGAAAAGCAAAATCTCAGCCTTAAATCCAAGCTCAGCCTCAAGTATTCGAACTTAAAAGTCACCCTCGGTAGCTTGACATCCTCATCAAACCCGACAGACAGCAACATTCACGATGCCATTTCTCAACACTAACGCAGTGTTTTTACTCTCCCTCATCTTTCAGTATTTGATTTTCCTTGCTTTCATAACCACATGCGCAATAGCCGTCACTGGATCCGATCAAAAATGGTTCGTAATCCAGCGACCCGCGAACCCGCGCACCCACAAACTCCAAGCTCCAACTTCTGAAAACCCAAAATAACATTTCTCTTCAGGTCTATTGTGATATCTCTATGTATTCTGTGTTTCTCGTACCTAGTACCGACCATGCAACAAATCATGAAAGTCTTCCACTATCAGCGCGGAAACTACCAATTCCTTCCCAGGGAGAAGCAAATAGCCGCCCAGAGCACCATTCTACAGGAAATGATCTGGAGGGAACTTCCGAAATGGCTCACTGCTGGATGCATTTTATACTTGTTGTGCAAGGTTGATGCGAAGAGACTTGACCAACTGACTATGCGCTATTATATTGCAATGTGTGTGGAAATAGGGATCCTTGTGTGCGGATGTTTGTCTGATATTGTGGGGCTGTGGATGCTTCACCCAGAGGGGATTGAGATATTTGGGAGAGTGTATAGTGGTGGTGTAAGAGAGATATCTGTGTCATTGTCACAATCATCGTTGCCATATCCATCTTCGGTCAATCTGCAACCAAAACCCTCTTCCTCGCTGGAAGATTCTCGAATGCTGTCTCTATCTCTGTCTTCATCGTCATCATCATCATCATCATCATCATCATCATCATCATCATCATCATCATCATCATCATCATCGATATTGCCAAGTTCTTCTACCGTGGTCAATCAAAGTTCATCAAATGCAGACTTCAGGGTCGGAAATAAGGATTTGGAGAAATAGGAAAAAGCGAAATATTGCATGAACGACAGAATTGATAAATAGCGATCAGTTTTTTAGAGGATATATGTAGGAGTCTAATTTACACCGAGGACGGTTATTGGAAAACTTTCGATTCACTCAAGAAAAATGTAATGATTAAAGCCAAAATCTGACAGTCATCAATTGAAAAAACAGAATATGACTTAACTTCTAGCTGCTGCCATCTTACATACTTTCTTGTGTTCTTTCCAGTCTTCCTTCTGACATGCTGGGCCAAAATATCTCACTCCTCTACACCTCGCGCACTGCTTGTGCACCGTATATCCCTGAGGAATATTACCACATCTTTTACACCCTCTGGGGTCAACTACATCCATCTGATCAACTAACGCCCGTGCTAATTCATCCATGCGAAAATTTGGCGAGGTCGACATTGAAAGCATTCCTTTCTCATATTTATCATGCTCTTCCTGTGAATAATGAGCTTCAACATAATCCACCGTCGATAGCGGCATAAGAGCAATTCTCGTCGCATGTCTACTAAGCTTTTTCCATCCTTCAACACGCGGAAAGCCTTCTGAATCTTTTCCTTCCCCGCATGTGCAGATTGGCAACTGATTTGATTCGGTATACACGGATACTGAGCCATATTGACGGTATTTGCAGCCTGTACCGTGGTCCCAGCCCTTTCGACATGCTTCTACGGTTGCAGGAAGCATTCGTCTCATTAGTTGCTCATCTACTTCTCTCATACTGTAAGAAATTGGCTGAGTGGCTTTATGAGCTAGTAGTTTCTCGATTACAGGGGTGATTGAGGAGGATTCGGCAGTGAGCGGAAGCAAATATGCATCCAGAACAACCGAGCTCTGATCAATATTATGTCGTAAAGCGGAGACAAAGATTATCATTGAGATATTGCGCGGGGCACCAGTTTTAAGCAAGAACGTCTGCTTTCGACCCAGAGAAGATGGCTGAACAAAGGAAACCGCAATGTTGTGGATGTAGCTTTTGATCGAGAATAGAGCAGGAACATCTCCTTTGAGCACAATATCAGATCTGCGCCAGTACGAGCGTTCTCGTGTACAGAACATGCTATGCATGAGATTCGAAACCCATTCTCCAGTTTCGCGGCCAGTTACAGATATGATTGGCTGCTGATTTATGTTTACTTTGGGAAGCGTGAGGGGGTAAGCGTCTGAGCCATCCAGCACAACTGGAAATGGATTCAATGTGTAACCCGTATTATCTAAAGCTAAACTAGGCTTCGCAACCAATGTTTTAACCTTGTTCGAATTATCGACTTTGGCTTCTTGGAGCAAAATCGGATATGGGAATTGGATCTGGCCGATTTCGAAGTCGTTGAATCTCTCGGAAATGGTGCAAGGAGATATTTGGCGGGCTCTGACGGCATTTTCAGTTTCCAAATGCTCAAAACTCTTTTGAATCTCTGTGGTCTCAACTGAAACGCCGTCTTTTAATCGGAAAAAGCAAGGCCTTTTAGAAGCAGAAGGCGCGCGTAGGATGATTTTATGATCTGTTGCATAGGATTGCAATCTGACACCTGGTGGCGCTTGTAGAATCAAAACGTTATCCTCATCAAGGCTATAACTACATATAGCCCTGCCGTACATATAATTCGCACTCAATCCGTTGCCTAAACATGTTAACTCTATTCGTGTGGATTTTCTGAAATCTATCATCAATACCAAGGAGGGTACAGCACATGTCACAATTAAGTTTGACGAACCCTTCAATCCCTGTTGATCTTCAATGGCATTGTAAGCATCACTATCATCAGTTCGTTGAACCAGACTACCAAAAAAACATTGAAGAGACATGAAAAGGGCCTCGGTCTTATTTTTCGTATGCCGAATTTTGATTTGTAGCCCAACCGTGGCATATTCGTTATCGATCTTCAATGCTTCAAAGACCTCGCGTGGAACACTCAGAGAAATCCAAACCAGACGAGGAAATTCATTGTGATCAAGTAGATTGATATTAGCTTCTTGATTTCGTAAACTCAGCGGTCCATATTTGAAGTCTTTCTGGTTTGCGAGCGTGATTTGATAAGGTATTTCCAGTAAAGAGGGCCGAGAACAAATACCTAGTTGGTAAAAGTGTAAAGATAACTCAAGAAGTTGGAGGCCACCGACACGTAAACTATCCTCCTCTTCGATATGTCTAAGAAGACAGTCCCCAAAAGTTGACAGCTGATCATCCTTGATACAACCTTTCGCTAGGCAAACAAGAGCGGAAAAACTTAGGCGATTATATCTTAGACGATGTATTTCTTTTCCAGTGGTTGGAGACATGGACTCAATTTCAAACATCCTCAGGTAGAGCTTGAAGAAGAAAAGGGCAAGCTCATTAGGTTCAAAGATCAATTCTCTACCGACTGGATCATCTAAATTTGGATATCTCCACTCAACTCGCATATGATAACTCTCATTGTTATTCCGATGGACTGAAAATTGTCGTTGAGCATCCAATCCAACAGCATATGCGGTAAACCCAAATAAGTGACCGGATGGTGCCAGCCCCAGAAGTAGCGAGATGGTTGTGACATCGCAACACAGGATATGAGATAGTATGTCAACTGGATCTTTGGTATACAGAGACAACGTCTCAGTAAACATGACTGAGGTCGCCTTGCGAGATAGTAATGGCGATATAGCAGGCAGCAGATTCAGAATACCGAGAGGATCAGCCAGATTGTTGGTGTCGATGACGTCAAATGTATGAATGCCGGTTGTCGCACCAGGATTGTCAAAAGCCAATGGAGTTGAACGCCATGCCGCGGTAAATAAACTGAGTAGTTTTGTCTCTGGGGATTCATCACCTCCTAAGCTCTGTAGCGCATAAGAGAATCTCAAAGCATCGCCGCAAAAGAGTCGTATGGTTATTACCTTCTCACGAACCCTTTCCCCAAAACTCTTGCACCACTCCTGAAATTGAGACTTAGCTAATTTCACAACGGCTTCTGCCAATTTCTCCTGAGAGGAATTCAAATCATCGAAGGCGCTCGCGAGGCGAAAGCCCAAAAGAGGATCCGAGCTCGAAGAGATCGCAAATTCGTTTCCTGCAGAGGTAAGTGCCATCAGCGGATTTACAAGCTGACCATCTTGTTTCAAAGCTTCCACATCATGCGAATTCCCCGCGATCACACCGTGGTCCCAAAACCCATCGAAGGCTTGGACAACGGTTTGAATGGCACTTTCCCAATTCCCACCTGCTGAACGAAGAGCAGATGCATACTGTTTCCGGCCACATAAACCCTGAATCCCGATATCTCCATTTGTAACATATTGCTCTCTCATGGTTGAATTGACCTCTGATTTAAACTTTGTTTCGAAGTGATCTCTTTCCCTGGAATCCGATTTCCAATTCGCGACCTTGAGATAGTGAGACCACATTTCTCGAACTTGGGCCAGTGTGTCTTGGTTCATGAAACAAATTGATGCACCGTAGCTTGAAGATGACCATATTTCCAAGTTCGTTGATTGTTGAAGAAGTTTGCAAATCTGCTTCTGCAGCACGGCATTGTCGGTGCTGGTTATGTAGAAATGGTAAAATATGTCCCATATTGATGTAGAAGATTCATTGTCGATGATTAGAGAAAAGAGAAGGATATTGCGTGCTATATCAAAAGTTTATCAATGCTTGAATCTGGAAGGAAAAAGGATGGCGGGGGCTGTCTTACCAAGAATTGCACTTTCTGAATCGCAGCACAAAAACTCCCATTTTGTCGGTTCATCTGCAGAATAGAGCATTAGTATCTGCGTCTGTTCTGAAATAAATCCTGAGATGATATGATGCCTTACCTTTATTGCACCACAAGGTAAACAGCAAGTTTCTGGGGTCGCCACAACCCAACAACAATACTCTCACCGCATCATCATTTTCGCAAGCAGGACGCCGAGACTGTAACAAATTGATGGCTGGCGTATTTCCAAACGGATAGAAAAAGGGTGTTACATTGAATCTAGTCAGTCCTAACATCTTGAGAAGTTGCTGGATTGTGGAAGACGAGCAACGGAGGGAGAGGCAATATCTTGTAAAGTCCAGAGGAGGTCAGTTTTAACTTAACCAGTCGAATTGCCGACTGCATCTATTTTTCTCAGTCAGAGAAATTCCCATGAAGAAAGCTTGTGGCTATGGGAACAAATAAAATCAATTTATACGACTTTGAATTCCCGCAAAATGAATGGTACAAAGAGGTGTTTTCATAAAGATGTATTCTAGTGAGTTGAGACGAGCCTTCAATAAGGCACACAAAGATAAATCAAGAAAGTGAATTCCCTTGAATCTATCAGATAGATTTTCTTCAATGGGACAATCTGTGACGTTCAATGCATATAGAACAGTCGTGGAAATCTGGACAAGCTCGCAAACAACGGAAGTCCTCACCCACATATGGAAACAACACCTAGTAGGTATCAAACATGGCCTTTCAAATGCCAGTTTGTTTCCTGCCACAAGTATAACGATGATAGTTTCATTGTTGAAGTTCAGCATCTTTTTTGACCATCCAAGCCAGGCTGATTCTGTCAGAGGAGATATAACTTCCACATATTTCCAAACACTCCATGTTCATTGAATCTTGCGCGATCTTCTTGGCTTGTAAGTCTGAGCAGTCTCAATACTCTATTCAAAGGCAAAACCGTTCTGAGAACGAGAAAGATCAGATATTGAAGCTTTCAGAATTATCCAGACAATGCAAGATCACTGGATAGCAATTTTGGAATTTGTCGGTGCAGTTTTGCGGTCAAACCCAGGTGCACCACATTCGAAGGGCAAGTCTAGTCAGATGTGTATCCAGTTGGATCACTGAGCTATAGATAGATCTACACAGCTATTTGAGGGTACATTGTCACCTAGTAGTCAAGTGGCGTTCGGGAGAGTAAGACCGGTCTAGACGATCAGTTCGCTGTAATCGTTCCATTCACACAAGTGACCCCCATGCCATCCACACCTTCCAACCCCGTACATACTTCTCCCGCCGCAGTCCCATTCTAAAGTTCCATTAGTGACAAAGAATATCCGCAAATTTGTAGTTGACTTACTGCAGTAGTCAAATCAATGCCCTCGAAGTGAAAGTCCTCGCAATGAGCACTATCATGACAAAGTAGATACAACCCATTCTTTGGCGATTCACCTATACACCATTAACCTACAAAATTTCCATGCACCGAAGTTTGACTTCTCAAGAAGACCAAAGCGGGAAGACTCACTAGTAGTAGCATACCAACATGGATCGCTCACACAACTCGCGTCCCCAACCACTGCCGCTACACTTCCATTAATTCCCTCCCATGCAAACCCCTTTGCATAAGCCGCAATGCTAGTGTTCGTCCCGCTCGGAATCCCCTTCTCCTGATCATAATAATCCTCAATAAAATGGATTGGGTAGCTAACATTCTTCACCTCGATATTTCTCCACGTCACATTACTCACATCACATGTCTTACCTATCGCCCCCTTGAATCTTGCTGCCATCAAACTATCATAGATATACGCATTTTCAAACGTATAATTACCGCCGGTGCCCGAAGCGCAAGAGACAGAGAGACCGTGTGTTCCGGAGGCGATGATGTTGCGCATTGTGACGTTTGTAGCGGGAGGCGAGACGTTTATCACATCATCACCATTGTGAATTTCGAACCCGTCGATTAGGACGTTGGATGCAGAGAGGTCAATCCCGTCTGTTCGTTTATTTAATATTTCACACTCTGACAAATCATTCTCAAATGAATGTGGATAGAGGAGATACATACCGGTGTTAAAAGGAAACCCATCATTACTCCTAGCATCAATGAAGACATTTCTCATCTCGACATTGCTCCCCCCTATCGAAAACACCCACGCCACAGGATTGAGAATTTTAAGATTGCGAATCACAAGATCGCTTCCAAAAGCATCAGCAAAAGCCTGTCGATAAAATGAAGAGGAAAAGAATATCTCAAACATACGTAACCGTAAACCCAAACCAATGCGGCCGTCCTCCCTGCACCGAATCCCACGGACTACTCCACCAATTCTCTCCATGCGCCAAAAACCAGCCACCCCCTTCCTCCTCACTTCCCTCAAAAGTAACATTTGTCCCCTTAAGCGTAATCCATCTCCCCGGATAAATACGTGTATTGTTAACCACCAGCTGCACCGCCGTCACATTCTCACTCAAACTGATATTGCCCTCGAACGAAAACTTTACACTCGTAAGGTTTGTGAAACTGAGGGGCGTGAGTAGATTGTATGTGACGTTTGGTTGGAAAAGAATCGTAGAGTTCGGACCACAAAGATTCACAGCTGCGGTGATGGCTGGTGCGTCGTCGATTAAGGGGGAGGAGTTATAGGGCATGGAACATAATTTTGCCGAAGAGAGGGAGAAGGAGAGAAGCGATACGATGAGAGAGTCGTGTAACTTCATGTTTGACAAGATATTGGACACACAACTCTTGACTTGTAATACGAATGTCGAATTCAATGGATTACAAGCCGCAATGCGAATATATCGCGACTTTTGAATGGCGTATTGAATCAACCCATGGGGTAAACGTATGCGGGGCATTCGGGGGATTTACAGATTCGCTAACCCTGGTAATTTTGATCAAATGTTCATGTCGTGCCCATGAATCCAGCCTTCAGCTAAAAATTCGTTTTGAAATCCCGCATTGCTCCACTCTGACATGCAATTTCATTTGTAAGAGAGAGTAGCGAATCAAGGGAATAAAGTTTGGAAGGTCACTGATAGCTAGCCTGCATGATCGTGCATATTAATCCACAAATCGGATAAATGCCCTTGGGTGGATCGACGATGTAAACATTAATTCGAAATCGGGCTGTGATGCGCGATCATCTCTTCCAGGAGCTCAATTTCTGGCAATATTGCTATGCAAGTCCTCGCCACAATATGAATTGAAAGTCGAGAAATGTCAAATACTTGTGCACCCAATGATATTTATTATAGTTTTCTAATGTACACGCTGTTTGGCAGTGTATTGCAGTGAAGATTATTGTCTGATATTCTTATAATTTCGTCTCGGCAATTACTTGCGATCAACAACAAGCCCCTTTTCTTCCCCAAATACAATCTTCATTTTCCTGTGATAGATCGGGTAAACGCCGTATCATGCTTTTCAAGTTTTGCTTCTGGAAACTTTTGGATTTGATATGGCGACTGAGATTTAAGCAGAAAGACCCCTCTTCTCACTCTCCGAGAAGAAAATGACCATTCTCCATAACTTCTTCACTAGAACTTCTGCTTCCTCATCCAATGCCTGTAAAAATGTTAGTAAATGAGCAAGAAAAATAGACAAAATAAAGCAAAAGAGAATTACTTACCCCCTCCAACTGCTCCACCAATTCTTGTGGCTTGCCCCTGGTCCTAACATGCTCCTCAACAACCTCCACAAGTAATTGTTCCTGTACTCCCAGATATTCTACGATCTTCTTTTCAACGAACGGTCTCAACTTCTCCACGATCACAGAGTCATCCACAAAGTCCCACTTAACATCCCATGCCCAAAGTCCATCTTTCTCTGTAGGTATCTCTTGTGCAAGTTGTCGAACCGCCTGATCACGTTCTTCGTCAGAAAGACCAGCTGTTGCTGTCGAAGGGTCGAATTTGATTGGGATAAGTGTGCGTTTCGATGCATTGTCGGCTTCTTCCTCATCTTCAAGTAGACCTTCAACTTCAGCAACAGTGCGGCGAGGTGGAGCTGCCTTTTGAGCTTTTTGAGCTGCAGCTCCAAGGGACAATTTGAAGGGCTGTTGAGCCATGCGAGAAGATCTCGTTTCGAGTTCTTCAGCTTGACGGTCGAGGAATGAGTCTGCCAACCCTCTAGCTTGTTCTTTATCTGATGTCTCGCGGCGTCTCTCGTGTTGTTCCGCAATTCTGTCTCTCTCATCGGCAGCAGCTTCACGTTGAACGTAGATTGCACGATTGCGAACCCAGAGACTTCGGTCAACATAATATGGATCGGTTTTGCGAGCAGCCTCAGCATCATCGTCCCATTCCTTCAGTCTTGCAGCCATCTTCTGTTTCAGATCATCCGCATTCGCAACATCCTCGTCTTCACGTTCCTTTTCTCGTTGAACGGCTGCCGTGCGAGACTTTTCACGATTAAGCCAGCGCCTTTCTTGGTCGAGATATTGCTTCTCAAGCTCTGCCTCTTTTTTAGACTTTCTTCGTCGCTCGAGTTCCTCATCGCTAGCATCACTGTCCTCATCTTCGCGGTTATAATAATTGTCCCCGCCGGATCCACCATTGATACCACTGCCATTAACGAATTTAACACCAGCTTGATAGTCTCGTGGTATCTGTTGGCCTTGAAATTTAGGACCCGAGGGTGCATTAGGTACACCTCTAGGGCCAAGAGGAATATTGTTTGAACCTGCAGAAGGCCCACTGGGAATTTGTGGGCTGGGGGAAGCAAGGCGTGAAGGTCGGGGTGCCCCGTTTCTCTGCCTTTCTAATGCCTCCATTTCCTCCTCGCGCTTAAGACGCTCAAGATCTCGTCTGTTACTTCTATCCCTAAAAGCAGCAATTTCTTGTGCAACCGTTTCTCTCATTTCAGCTGGAATATCCGAAAGTTCGTCGTCTACTGCCAAGGGGATGTTAACAACTTCAACGTTGTCACCCCCATTAGCATCCTGCATAGCAATATCCTCTGAAGTCTCTTCAGCCTTAACGAACATAGGTGGATGAAACAACTCGTAAAGTACCGCCTTCAACCCTATTCTAGCCGCGTCGAGACGTGTTTGGTCACCTGTAGCATCATCGGCTCTTGAAGCCTGATGATTCTCCAAATAGTTCAAAGAATTATCATCCACAAAAACCAGTAATTTGCTTTTCTCCACTTCATCTTCCCCATCTTTCTTGGTACCATCAAAAGGCGGTTGTTTCTTTGTTGGAATTTCAATATCCTTCAAAATTTCCACAGCCGTAGCTAAACTCTCCGCATCATCATACTGCGCAAATCCGAAACTACACTCCTTCCCAGCTCCATCGATAGCTCTATCCCATCTGCGTAGTCTACCTGCCGAGCCCAGAATCCGCTCGATTCCCTCATCACCACCAGCCCCTTCCGTAATACCGCCCACAAATATAGTTCTTACGATCTCTTCCTTCGTAGGCGGCACTAGAGACATGATATTTTCTCTCATTGATGCCATTCTCTGTGCATTTTGGGTATACGCGGTAGCTCTGTCCGACCCTCCTCCAGACATAGAGTCTATCCCCGAACCATTGGCTGAAATTGGTGCATTAGATTTCGCAGGACCGGTACCCAATCTAATGACGGGCGCGCTGAAGTTGATATTCGGCATGTTGGTCGGAGGTTGAAAACTAGCTGGAATTCCACCAGGTCGCGAAGGCTGTGGATTGTTGACTTGTTGTAAACCGGGGGGAGGAGCTGTTCCTGGCGCAGACATGCCCGGTGGAGGTCCTATTCATCGTTATATTAGCTGAACAAATCGATACTCTATTCATCGTGTGTTTCTTACCCATTCCTGGAGGTGGTCCCATGCCCGGCGCGGACCCATTTTGACCTGGGAATCCGCCAAATCCTGGAGGTCTACCGTAAGGCGACGCTGGACGGATGAACATTCATTAGCAAATGATGAAAGACAAGGGAGATTCAAAGCCGCTGGCTATCTTACCACCATAGGGATTATACGACATAGTTATCAAAGCCTCGAGAGCGGAATGCAGCAATTGTAGTATCTAAAGGTTTGTAACTGAAGTTGATAAAGAAAAAGAGGAATTGAAGCTGGCGCAATCAATGTTTCTTTTGCAGTACAATGTAATATTTACTTCAAAGCTCAATCCCGAGGATCCAAAATTCGTAACGCACAGACAATATAAATTTCTTAGCGCGTCACCCCAAAAAAGTTCATCGGCCCCGGTATCAACGACATCTCTATTGACGACCTCTCAATTTGATCATTGTAAGTTTGATTCTTCTCGCAGATCCTCAGTTACTTGTCTAACACTTATATAGTATCATGGAGTTAAGACGTATTGGATCGGCCGCATTTCGGTCGAGCACAAGAGATTCACCACTCGCCCAACTATTACAGTCTCATAGACAGAATGTAATAAGGACCCCCATAGCTCATCGGGCACTTTCTACAACTTCACGAACATGCGCACCAAACTCAGAGCCCACTACCCGAGCACCTTTTACTCCAGAAAGATCCACATCTTCGCCTTCACCTTCAACCCGAGAAGCTTCAAATGGCTCTCCCGCATCCCCGCCCACTCCAAAAGAAGATACCCTCGAATCGCTCGGCACGCAATCTATCAGCCAGACCCTTAGTTGGATTAAACCTGAACACCGTACCGCCCCTTCGCACTTCAAGTCTTCCTCTGCACAATTAGCGAACCGAAACACCCCTCCTCGAACCTATCAATCGCCCGAACTGAAATCCTCCAGTCTTCTCAGCCGATTGAGCAATCCCACGATTTCTAATCCCTCCAGCAATTTGACACGCTCCCCGGGGATGTCTACACAATTTGCAGGAATGCAAGTTCCTAATAAGAAGACTGGAGTGACAGGAAGTCATGAGGATTTCATGCATGAAGTTGCCTCAATGGTAAACCCAATCCAACCTCCACGAACTGAAATGCGTCTCTCGCCCCGAACTGGTCGAACGGTGGATATTAAATCTAACATAGATTTATCACGGGGAATCCGAATGCTGGAGGCTTCGTGTGCATTGAATAAAGTACGTCATGATCAAACACATCAGAGGTTTCACGAAAGAGGTGGTATGAAGAGGAAGAGACTTCGTCGACAAAGATGGAGAAACAACTTTATGGAGGGATTTAAGGGCATTGTGGGCAGAGTGAAGCAGTTGAAGAATCAGGGGTGGTAAAAACTTTCATGAATGGGGATGCGAGGGTGGAGATATGACCTACTCGCACATACTTTGCAATCAGAAGTCATGAGAAGTACTTTTATATTGCAGAGAGTCTAGGAAATGCGATAGACTTCATCATTATGTATATTACTGTAGAGAAGTAACCAAAACCCGTGGAAAGTCTAGATATGACGCTCGAATAAGTACAAAATTTTCAAAATACACAGATAGAATAGACTAAGCACCTACCAATCTGACTTACAGCTTCAATATCAGCCAAATTCGTTTAAATAAAAGGTAATCTGAATATGAGATCTGTAGGACAGAATGCTTTTTCCGACTGTGTGAAGAAGCTACACACACATGTTCTCACTGGACTCTATGCCACGCGCTCGTCAAACCCCACTAAACGTAGCACGAATGTCTCCCGTGCTCCCCTATTTCGTTTAACCAAATGGCTTCGAGCCCATCGGCAGATCACGAGCACAGCCACTCCTCTCATTTGCCACCCAAAACATACCCTTTTCAAAATTTAATTATAAACCAAAAAATCACTATTTTTTATATCAAACTTGAATTGAACCATTGAAGAGCCTGCAATTAATTCATTGTCCAAATTTCCTTGTATTTCAAAAAATGACTGCGGCTGTTATCTTGTATACAAGTACTGAAGTTCGTAACCCGATCTACAGTAAAGCCATCAGAAAACCGTGCGCCACATCGCCACATCACCACAAGTCCATTGAAGCCGGCCATCAATATCAAAGACAAATTCGAATATGAATTCAACGAGCTAATGTGTTGTTCCTAAAATCCGGAACATTTTACTTGGAGCACCTATCACTAGTCATATCCTTATCAACTTTCTTCTCTTCCCGTAAAGTTGGCGGGCTATCTTAGCCAAGTTCAAGCAATCTACTGTTGCATTGTATCAAGCATTACCCGACCTCGTTCCAGAAATATACATCTTCTCCTCTCCAGTTGGACCAATAATACACAGAATTACTGGTTCGGATCCGAATATTTCATCCTTAGAAGCATCTTCGTCTCCAGTTACTTCATCCATGATCCATCCACCCGCTCACTTATTTCGTCTAATCAAATCCCCTCACTCGAACAGCCAGCAGTGCGTCTAGAACAATGCAAATTCAAACAAAGAAAAGCTTCCAACAACACTCAACTTGGCCTCCCCATTCAGCTCAACCTTCGGAGTCAAACATCGATCATATTTGGAAATCTAATCACAAAACTCAATCTACAGATCTACCAAAACTAAACCGACTATTCTGCAAATGAAATCTGCCACAGAATCTTGGATAACCCATGGTGCTCAGAATTTCAAGTTCCGATAGCCTATCGGATACATCTCCTGAGCTTACCATCTAATCAGATCCCAACTCGCCCCTCGTGCTTGTCATCGGAGTGAACTCCGTTTCCGCGATGATATCGAGTTTTAGCAAATAAGCAAACCCTCAGACAATCACACCATATCAGAATTCCACCGTTGTCAAATATCAAATTGAATCGAATGAAAGGATCCTCCATCATTCCCAGACACATCATGATGAGACTCATTAGGAAATAACTCGCTGATTCGAAATTCGAAATTCGAAATTCCAAATCGCTCTGTCCCGACGGACTATCCCTCCCTTCTCGTAGCTATCCTTCCACAAACTTCTGCCGAGCTCGTAGGGCCATTTGACATTCCAACCTAATGCTGGTTCACGTCGCTCGCATCCCATCAAGTTAGACTGTCCCATGAGCTTACGTCCGATATATTTCCGATCCCACCTCGTCGGACCTCCTGACCCACTCTCATCGCGATTGCTTTATAATGACCCTTTCCCCAGTCTATTGCATGGCAACGCATACATAATATTGCTTGAGCTGGCTTGCTGAAGGCTTGCAGTCCGGAATCGCACTTGCCCTCACCGAGCTACCCAACAATTGGTTCCTCGTCGTTACGCTCAACAAAATTTCTGGATAGAAATGAAGTTTCTTGGCGGCCTCCTCTACTGACAGTTCTAGCCAGAAATACGCTGCGATTGAAGGCATGATATCTGATCCGCGGTCGCGTTACAAGTAACACTACTAATCTATACTTGTTAACATTAGTTGACTTTGATAAACAGATACCATGTATGTGTGTATGTACGTGTGTTGCTTCCCCCAGTAGCAAGTAGAGTGCACATACATACACCCCTGACCTAGGATTAACCCAAAATTCCCCATTCTACGGAACTTTTTCTCGGATATACGAAGTTCTATAAATGCGGCAGGCTATTTACATGCTGCTCTAAAGTATTACGATCTAATCTATACAGCAACTTGAAATTCAGGGTTTAGTTGGCATGTGCCCCTATCTTATCTAGAAGACTTAATAGATGTCTTAATGATAGTGTGTAGTTATAGGGCCCCATGAAGCTTTGTGACATCGTGACAAGCTACAGAATCGCGAAAGGACCAGCTCTTGGGACTTAAGAAATGTACAAGAGGAATGCTATGGTTCAGGCTCGCCAGTAGACTAATTTGAAGATTCAGGCACCAACTGCCAAAACTGTGAAGCAGAGTACTCCTCGATATATTCTAGAGCTCCAAAACATTGATCTTAAGGAATGCGCACGTGAGCCAATAAGCTGTTTCCTGTGCTATTCCTATACTATTCGTAAGCTCGAGGATACTGATATAGGGGTAGCTGCAGCCTCAAATACTATGATGTTGATCATTTTAGTAAAACGGAACGGCTTGCATGAAGAGTACTAATTTCGGAGCGCTTAAGTTTCCCTTTTTGTGTCAGTATACACATTCGCCGTCCATAGACGCAGTCCGAGGACGAATAAAGCATCTATATGTTTAGATTAGTCGCTCGATGATCCAACAACGGAAGCGGATTCAGCCCCGAAGCTCATTGTTTGCCTGCCGCAACATCACTCAATGTACTTCCAATAACATCATATAATAATGTCGCTCTGAACAAGATCGATAAATGTGTTTTTTTCGGTGACATATACCGTCTTCTTCCTGGACGATACGATCGTGATAATGCTGAGGTTGTATTGAAATGTTTACTCAAACGCGCCCCCAGAAAACTGGAGATATCTTAAAATAACGACTTTTGACATAGTCCACCCTGCGCACCGTATCGAAGCTCCTAGATTCAGATCAGCGTCTCTGGATATTCCGTTAAGTATTATCAGACTCGCTATACACAATTGAAATTATATGGAACCAATCGCACAGTATCTACCGCTCATCTAATCGACAATCGTCTCCAGAGCAAGCTAGAAGACAATTATTAGCTTTCAATCTTGCGGCGTTTAGCCTTTGCTTAAGCGCCATTAGTGGTAAATGTACCTCCTCTAGCTGTTCATATCAACCTCCAAGTAGTCACCAGTATTAAGAAAATACTGGCAATCTACATATAACATTAGTTATAAGCACAGTAAGTATTCTTGAGAATTCCACAGGCTGCGAGCAAACGACGCGCTCTAGACTCTAACCGAAACATTGCCCAAAAAGCATTCATACCACAACATACAAGTACCGGCGAAAGTTTGGAATCCTATTTGAATGGTTGAGATGAATCCCTAGTCTTTCATACGGGCTTTTCTCAGACCAGCAAACCAATGCAGCCATCCTCGTCACTCTCAGTACACTCGACATCCTCGTCATCCCCGCTATCCTTCCTGTACTTTCCATCGATGTGACAGACGATTCGAGATGAAGATAACGCCTTTTTGCCCCACGCCTCTTGTCTGCAACCTGATATTTCTTGTTTTGGGGCCACATGCAATAGATTCCCGGGGTTACTGACCAATGTCATCTAGAAACGGGTTTGTACATGGTGCGACCTATTCTAGACATCATCCAGCCTTGTTTACTTCTCGATTCATCGCCAGTTTTCTACTTGACCCGGAGCTGTTCTCCATCTATTACCTTTCCAACGACAATTCTACTTATTGCCGCAGTAATCTGATACCTCGCATATATATACATATACATTAAGTCTAAGACACGACCATATTCACATCTTGAATCCCCATCTAGTCGACTCCGCAATGTTGGGTTCAAACTTTCGCACTATTCTTCCCGGCGATATGGATACTACCATGAAAAATAGCACTTCAAGCGATTCTTCCAAGAATAAAAACAGTACACCAGAAACAACAGGCTCCAATAGTAATGCAACCCCTGCAACCCTCGATAAGAGATCAGAGAGCGCAGGTCCCATCGCAAAGAAGAGGAGAGTTCCAGCATCAATCACCCAAAACGCTTGTGTCAACTGTAAGAAAGCTAGAGCCAAGGTAAGTGATTCTAATATTCTCCGACTTTAGCCGTGAAAGTAAAAAGCCCAGCAAGAACACCTGGTAACTAAAGTTTACCCAGTGTGATGGTAATCAACCTTGCACTCGTTGTACTAGCAAAAGGAGTTTATACCAAGAAGAATGCGCCTACGAGCCACACACTAAGAACGCGAAGACGATGCTGGTGAGGAATCTCAAAGAGAGCCATGATATCAGAAATAAAGCAGAAAGAATCTTCACATGGCTCGCGAATGGCACCGATAATGAGCATGATATCCTCGAGCGTATTAAGAATAGAGACTCAATCACAGATATAGCTAATTGGTTGGAATCCATAGAGAGCAATGGTGAGTCACAGCTATCTATATATGCAGGCTCCAACAACGAACTCGACGGTGACCTGCCTAGTGAGTTTGTTTGGACAACAGTAACAGGCGATGACGAAGTTATCGAACATCTTATCTCCCTGTATTTCACATGGGTCCATCCCTTCTACCCTTTGTTCAATGAAGGTCACTTCGTGGATAGTATGAAACAAGAATCGGACGAGTTTTGCTCGCACAATCTGTTCAATGCCATCTGTGCCATGGCATGCTATCTTCACACTGCTACTGACGAAGATATCATTGACTACAAACGAATGGGCACCCAATTCTCTGATTTTGTTAGGAACAGAATCGACCCGCAAGACAGTAGCCTAACGAACATCCAAGCATTTGCGGTCATGTTCTTGGTACGCTGCGCACAAGGACAAGGGTTTAGTGGTTCAGTATACTTGAACATAGCAAGTAGATCTATGGAGAGCCTCAGACCAAGCAATAGTGACAGCGCCGATTATCGGCAAATCTGGAGGGAAACGGTCAAAGGTATAAATAGCCTGAACGTGTGAGTACCAATTCTCCTACTCAATGCAAGTTTACCAAAGGTGCAACTGACATCCTCAGCGAGTGGGCCCAGATGACCTTCACGATGGCGCCAGCTTATATTCCAGACCTGCAGCCAACTCAATTGTTCGATGAAATAAGTTTATGGGAGGCTGAAGTGGACAAATCCGGGTGGGCGCCCTATCGATTTCCTACAGACTTCATGAATGGAACGCCATTCCACTGTCTGACGGCAACCACAAATCGAAAAAAAATGGAGCTCGTTGATATCATCCACCAAACTACGATACTTCTGTCTAACGCAACTGGGCCTCTAATATCTGCTGAAGATCTGTGGGCCATTTATCGCAGATTGTTAACTTGGCATGAAGATCTACCAATAAGTATCGCTATCATGTGCGAAGAAGAAGTTCAAAGGTTACCGCATATATATTCACTGCAGTAAGCTCAGTCTTTTGTTGTATCTTCATAGTCCCGCCGCAGACCATCAACTGATTTCTCAGTATATTATATGCCACCACGGCAGTCTATCTCTTAAGCCCACTGCTAGATTTCAAGGAACCTCAGCTTGATGCGCTGGTTAGGCAGCATGCAAAGGAAGGACTCAAGCTTCTTGTCGAACGATATCACTTTCACTATACGTCTCGTTACCAGCCAGTCTCCCAAATGTTCGCCATGCTGTATCTGACCGAGGTCCTGATTCAATCGTCTCCAGAAACCGATAAAGACTCTGGGAAAAATGCCTTAGCATACATAAAACAAGCCACTGGCACTTTGAAACAGTCCAATAGTAGCTTTCCTGTTGCTAGCGTCTTCATGGGAATGCTTCAAGAAAATACAAAGAGATTTTTGATCCCATTGCCAAACGAACTTGAAGATCTCTTCCGTCACAGTCCTCGAACTTCGAAGTTTCCTTTAGATGACGCCATCAACGCATTTGGAAGCACCAATTATGTTCAGCCAGTTGAAGCGATCCGAAAAAGGATTGATCCTAGCTTTAGATCCAGATGGATGATGCATGCCGCTGCTGGATATCCCAAGAACTTCCACAGACCACCACTCTTACGCCAAACTTCAGCCGAAGAAACAGGTGCACATAACCTGATGCGAATTCTCAATCTGCAAAACCACAACACAAATTGACAGATTCAGCTGGGGCAAAGGGAAAAGCTTGTATTCATTTTTACATCTCCGTGGAGAGGACGGTTTTCGCAAATTGTAGTTTGAAATGTAGGATGCGCTGTTGGAGACGTCCTCCGAGATAATTTTTCAACTGATATCAACGCCGTCGATCAATTTTGATTGATACACCTGGGATAGAAGCCAATATGAAGGTGATATCCATCACAAAATTAAACATGCTGGTGATTTCTGTCTAGGAATTTCCAACAAATCGCCATCTATTTACACGACCATCTTTCATCGTTCGTCGCAATATCGAAATGCGCATTGTCTGGGACGACTAGCCAGGATGAAATATATGGCTTGCTGTACCCTCTTTACGGTCATAGCTAGATATCGATCGTCAAAATAATCGTGGCGCATTTGCCGGCTCGAATCTCAAGGAGTCTGAAGGATCTGATATGAGAAACAATGGAATATTTGAGGTGTAGATTAGCCGGAACGAGTCTACCAGTGCTCCAGGTTTAGACTGAGGAAGATTTTTTTTTGGCATGATCTACATATGACTAGATGAATGTCTTGGAAGAATGGCCGCATGGAAAGTCCAATTTGATAGGTTTCGAGGCTTAGGAGGTGATTTTGAATTGGAGGTGGCGAATAAAAAACCCCATTTTCCTCGGTGAAAATGAATGAATTTGACGATAAATCTGATATTGTGAATCGATATCTTTTGATGATACAGGTGCCAGTTCATCAGGGCATAGTACGCCTTTCACCGAACCGGCAATAGTTGATACAAATCCACGATGGCGGAAGGAATTATATGGGCGAAGGGGCAAGTGGAGGGAGAGGAGGAGGAGGAGTTGATATTGATGATGGTGTATCTGCTGGGTATCTAGGTGGTACCTTATTAACGTGTGCTTGGTTGAATGAAGGGAAAGGTGTAGAGATGATATGGCACGTGTGTGTCCGATAGCCGGCAACAATGATCAACCAGTCGACATACGGTTCGACATACGACACAATATAAAATGCTCGTCGAAGCACCGATGATGAGCTATAGTAAAGCATTTAATATCAACTATCTTATCATCAACTTCGGAGTTCTTTCTTTGTTCTAGTCCACAAGTTCTTCTTCCAATGCTGCTCCGGAGAAAATACGCTAGACATATACGCTCTGGATCTTAAGGCTACAAACTGAGTACCGAGTGAGTGAACTTGAAGAGGCGAAAAAGAATTCACACCACAATATTTCTTGATTTTAGATCTTCTTCCCGTGCATCTGTTGTCTAATTGGCTCTCAGTGCTATTTGGGTGGAGTAAACGATGACAGATCAATTCAAGGATGTAGAACTGCCACAAACGCCATCTGAATTCTAGCTGGTAGCTGCTCAACACTTGGTTTCTGATCTCGATCCAAGGATATATATTCGAATGACAATAAGCTGTTGAATGTATGAATGCATAGAAAAGGTAGGGTTACATACATGTTCGTGTCTCAACATTCGATAGTTCGGGATCAGATGCACTGGTACTGACATTAACACTGATACTGACACTGACACTGACATCGACACCAGCCCTGGGTCTTGGTCTGAGTCGATAATTGAAGATAAGGTGCAGTAGGAATGAGCACTACGAGGTACGCGTTTTGATATCTGCCGAGGCGACTCACTGTCCTTTATGCACGCTTGCTAACATTAGTCACTAAGTAATATATCTTCACTTGACACCATAGCGTAGTCTCAATACGATAGTCGCCACGATAAAGTCTCCGTACACTTGCGATAGTATGCGACAAAGTGTTTCAATTGAGGAGGTATGTATCGGGCAATGGTATCTAGGCCCTTGAAATGTTTTCGATGATTAATAGGGCGACATGTGCGACACCTAGCCGTGAAACATACGTGGTGAAGCTGTCTGACTCGAAGATGCTGGCTTGCATGAGCCATTTGCATTTACTCACTTAACAATCTCGTTGAATACTGTGTATACGAATACTGATTTGAATATACTCCTATCCTAATCTCAAAGTTGAGGGTCTCTTTGATTTGTCAGACCCAAGACCCTCCACATCTAGATTGCGGTCATCCCCCTCACCTGTTTTACAGTTCTCACAGTTCTCACAGTTCTAACCCTTCTGCCCTTCTCACCCTTCTCACTCTTCTTATCCTAGAGTGTGTGCTACTCCAAATATTGGTTTAGAACCTGCTATGCCCAATTGGAGAATCTTAACCACTGTTTTTCCTCTTATTTCTCATCCCTCTAATTTTCCCCTTTTATCTATTAGGGGAAGGAAGCGAATTCTTTTCATTCCCTTAATATTAAAGAGCTCCAGGATTATATGATCATATGAGAGGTAACAGAACATATGGCAGGACTAACCCAATTGAACGATCTAGTATAACACTCTTACGGTGTACTTTCCGCAGAAACCTCGGCACGATGCTGTCCTTCCAGGCTTTCACATTTTTATCATTTTTCATTCCTCTCAACTCTTTTCGGCTTCTCGTCCTTCTCATCAACTGCCTATAGATAGCAGTGTGCGTTGCATACGTTGTTTGAGAATCTGCCATTTCTTTTCCACTTTCTCCTGTTCCTTCTCCTTCTCTCCCTCTTCTCTTTTGCATCTATGTTTGGCTGTGTATTCATCAATTCCTTTCATTTACTACGGGAAAAGGAAACATGACGTCCTCCACCCTCTCAGAATCAAAGGACTCTAACACATAATACTAATACGATATATAGCATCATACAAGTTTCAAAATGATCTTGTATACAGAACACACTCCTCATAGCATACAAATACAACAATGCGATTCAATGACTTACTCACAGGCCCTGATGCATAAATATCTGGACAAATAATACTTCAACACAAAAGATGTCTGTTTCCGGATCTGAGCCGCCGTCGAGTATCTTCTCAATCTATTCAACCCTCTTCCACACCAGGTAAAGATTTATTGTGCGTTGCACATTTTAGTTTGGAATCTATCTAAGGGGTCTAGATCACTCCGTCTCCTTTCATCGTCTTCTTTCATTCATTAGAGAAAGAGAGAGAGAAACAATCCTCCCTCCCCTAGCATCAAAGATCTTTAAGTCATTGTATGAGTTAACACTAGTGTGATACATAGACTATACAAACATATTATCTGATTTAGTAAGTCCTTGAAAACATACAAAATCTTCCGCAAGAACCTCGGCATAATAAATTCTCGAAGGCTCCAAAACACATCTTTATTTCACTTCGACTGCCTCTATTAGTCAGCTCTTCGTTCGGCTGGTTATTTCCTAAAATTTGTCACTTGAAGAGTCGACTGTTAACGTCTTATATTTCTCCAGTATCTCCATCATCTCTGAAATCTCTGATATGTCTAATACCTTCACACCTCTAATACCCTATCTACCTGTACAACAAGACATACATTACAAACGTTACTTCAAATCTACACTTTCTTTTTCCTTTTCTTTCTCCTCTTTCATTCATTTATACTGCTCTTCCTCTCTTCTACATTTATATTCTAATACCTATTCATCATCTCCTGTCATTATTCCAAAAGAGAAAACAAGACGTCCCTCATTCCGAGCACGAACGAACCTTAATACATAATACTAATACAACAAATAAGTTATATACCTATATAATATAACTTAATATACCTCGTAAAGCACACAAACCCATCCGCAAAAGCCACAGCACAACAATTTTCTCGCGTGCTCCAGAACATTACCACAACACCATTGCATCCCTTTTCTCCAATTACCAACATCAAACACACAACTCCATTCAAAAGTCTCTCTTAATACAAAAGACATTCATCCAGATCATCTGAATGATCTTATTCACAATTCAAAGCTTGCTAAATAAAGTTTCGTCGTTATATAATATATCTTACTAACATTTCATTCTCATCCCATCGCTTAAACCCATTCATCAATTCCCACTTCAATCTCATTGTTATTATACTCCAACACTATAAGAAATAGCACAATTAGTATTATTCCTCGTAATTAACATTTAGTCATGTAGAATAATAATTGTGAGATTTTCTCGAGATGTTAATACACGCGTATCAAAGATACATTTGAAAATATCTCAAAAAACTATAGAATATATTATGTAATCTACGAGTAGACCGAACCTAGAATGTATGTTACATTTTCATATTATAGAAATCAATAACTTATCATATGATATAAAACAAAAAACAGAAAAATATCTCCAGAACTAATAAGCCATATATACATAATTCCTCATTCTAAACACTAGGTAGCTACCTAGCTATCTATCATCATTATTACTCTCAATACCAAACCAAAAAAAAAAAAAAAAAAAAAATCATACACCTCTTATTTCATTTCTCATTTTTCATTTTTCATTACATTCCCGCCATCTACTCCTTTTTGACAAAGTGTAGAATAGAAAAAGAGGGACGCCCTCACCCTGATCGAAAACTTTTTCCTAAATAAAGACTTGATGAAGACGAGGTTTCTTCAACTTCGCTTCCGAGGCGAGAATAATAAAAGAGCTGAAGTGTTATTATTGTTGAGTGGTGCATGTAGTATTTGGTGCGGTGATGATTTTTGGTTCATGTCGAATTTTTTTTTCTTGGAGGGTGAATCTGGACATGTAATGTGTATATGTATATATACCTGTGAATATGTAACTGTGTAACTGTGTAGATAGCTCGAAATGAAGAAATCAAGATATCTTAATTCTTCTGTTTGTTCTTTTTTTTTTAATTTGCTTATGTGCTGATTTCTTTTCTTTTCTTCTAATTCTTCTCATTTATCATACCTATTTTCTTACCCCTTCCCCTTCCCTCTTCCCTTTCCTATCCCTTTTTCCCTTCTTCTCCCTTCCCCTTTCCTCTTCTCCTTTCCCGTTCTTTTTTTTTCTACACCCTCCATCCTCTTCCATCCCCTTTCCTATAACTTTCATACAAATTTATATTACCATCCTATTTTACCCCATCTTATCCCATCCCATGCCATTCAATACCATCACATCCCAATATATCTCATCAAATCCCATCCCATCCCATCCCATTAGACCATAATATAAAATAACAAACTTCCATTCTACAATTTACAAACAATTAACAAATAGTGTGTGTAATAAATAGCTCAATACATTAATAGATAGATAGATAAATAGATATATATATACATACACACATCCCCCTTTCCCCCTTCCCCCTCCCCTCTCCTTTCATTCGCATTCCCATTCCTACATCCACTTCATCCCTCACTACCCATATATAAATATCAAACGCCTCTCTATCAAACACCTCTCTATCAAACACCTCTCTATCTTCGCTAAACTTATAAATAATATACTCTATATATACATCACATCCCAAATATAGCAATACATCATTCACCCCCTATTCCTACCCCTATTCCATACTTCATTTTATTACCTTCAGTTACTTTCACTATCAAATCACCATCACCATCACCATCACACTACCATCACACTAATCACATCTTCTACTCCTCATCTCATAGCAAATGTATATATTCTACACAATACATATATCTACAACCCTCGAATCCCATCTCAACCCTCAACCCTCATCCCCACTCTTCCCACCCACTTCTATATTACAGCATCGCTGTTTCTCTTCTAACCCCGCTGTCTAATATAGGAAAGCCAAAAAGTAGCGCTGACGAATACATCCTGCTCAGAATATCATGACGCCGGTGAAATTCACGCGTGCCCTAGTTATTAAGCATCCCATATTCATCCTCATACCAATTCGATTGACATCAACTACCAAGACCACAAGCAAAACTCCAATCCAATCCAATTGCGCCGTACCATGAAATTCATTCCCTCCAAACTCCAATCAAAACCTAGCTATGCTATGCATCATGAAATGTGATATTTGCAAAAGACAATATCTTTCCTCAAAAGGGGTTTCTGTGTATTCCCCCCAACACCTAACCGAATGTGAGGAAATACAGCAAGAAAACTCTCTTAGTATCAGTACCCTCCATATACGCTGAAAGACACATGTCCATTCCCATCCTTAACACCACCCATGGAAGTTTGCTCCCTTTCCCACCCCAATAAATTATTCGTAATGACCGCACTAACTCCTTCATCATTCAATAATAATTAAGAAAATCCCCTACGCTTTCCCGACCCAACCAACATGCAAGAAGAAATCAAAAATCTTCCCGCCCTTTGCTCCTTCCACTCTCGCAATCTCCTTGACCATTTTCCTCTTCAATTTTCCATCACCCTTCAATGCCTCTTTTAGAACCGCTTCTTTGATCACCAGATATGGTTTTGGATTCAATCGAGTCTTTTCACAAAGATCAATTTCCCCAGGTGTCAAAAGATGGTAATCGGGAGTAGATGATGGGTTGAGTGGTAATGGGGTGATTGTTGAGAGAGGTTGAACTTGTATTGGTTCACGTTTGATGATAGGGGATTGCTGCTTAATTCCATTTGTGAGAGAACCATTACCATTCATTAAGTTTTCTTTGTCATCGTTTGGCTCAGATTTGAAGATAGAATCCGGTAACTCAGGAGCAACCAATGCAGCTGCACCACTTGGTGTTTCGACAACAGGAGGAGGTTTGTTCTTTGTACTTGTGGCGTATCTTTCACGATCCATACTACCCATAGGCTGTGCCTTGTGAATTCTCTGTTGCTTATCTTGTTCGTATTTCTCTCCGCTTTTAAGGTCTCCAATCTTCATTTGTCTCCACTCTTGCAATTGCTGAACTGCTAATCGCAAGTTTAACTCATCAATGAGCCCTTTTGAGAATTCTTCATAATCATCATGATTCATCATTCTTGCAAAAGGTTTTGTACGCGTAAGGAGATCCCTTTCTTCCTTTGTACGTTTTTTGTCAAGAGCAACTGCTTTGCGATATTCCAGAAGGTTATGTTCAAATATGACCTTTTTACGATCGGCTCGCTGTGTTAATCGCTGATTGTATATGTTCATTACGGTCATTTTGAGCTCGAATTCCGGTTCCACCTTTCCTGTAGTGGGATTAACTCCATCACCAGGTTCAAATGACATTAACTGAACGGCCTCTTCTGCTTCATTTGCATATTCGGTCTCGAACTCCAGACGACCAGGCATATAACCTTGAATATCATGACATGATGGAACACTTGCTGTAGGCTTCTTTTTCGGTTGCGGTGGAGGTTGATTTTTAGCTGCCTCTTTTCTCTTCTCTATTCGCGCCTTCTTTCGCGCTTGGAATTCGTCTCGAGGTAATGCATCCATCAACTCGGTATCGTGTGGACTAGCGCGTTTTGGTAATGGGAATTTTGGACTATCCAAGTAGACCTTCTTGTAATGATCTCGGACCTCTTCTTTAGTTCGGAATCCTCCAATGTGATCTGCGATATCTGCCCAAGAACCCAATCCGTATATCTCACACCCTTCCAGTAATAGTAGTTCTTCATCTGCTCCCCAATCCGGTTCGTAGATTGGTACCGAGTTTTGTTCGATAACTCTAAATGGGTGAGTAGCAGGTTGATGCTGCGAGGAGGATTTGCCGTCGGCAAAACATTGTACACAGAGGTCGTATTCATTGCAAGCAGAATGGGCGCATCTAATCCGGACCTATGATTGGGAAGAGAGTTAGCTCTTTGGACAGCTACGCGGGACGATAGACCGGAGATTGATGGAGAGTACGTACGGTATTTGTGACGTCTGCGGAACACATATCACAGACATATTTAACACCGCCTTCACCCCCTCTCATTGCCGTCTTCTTGCGAATGATCCCCATTGTCAAGGTGGTTGTGAATATTTACTTTGCGCCACGATTGACCAACAGATAGAGATGACGCGGCTGCGGTTTGTTTTTAGATTAAAGTGTGTTGTAATTGAAGGAGCGGATAGTTTCTCTGATGGAATTGTTCCCCAAATAAATCAAAAGTATTAAAGTTGTTACGGTGTTGATGATTTGGTGAGTGGTAGTTCGATCAATGCGATGAGGTTCCAAGAGTGGGTACATGACAGGTGTGGCTCAACAAGGCTACGGTCGAGGAACCGTGGTGGTGAGGTGGTCTAACCTCGACTAGAGCCACCAGCCACACCAAGCCAGGGAGGCTGATATTTTGTTATGCTGAAGATCACTATGGAGGATTCCCTCGTGGATGTATCGAGGCTGATTTCGTTTCCATTGCTTACGTATGCACGAGAAGAATGTGAAGAATCCTGTGCGCGATATGCGATGGAGGATGCTTTTACCATGCAGGATTTGCTGCCGCATTGATATTGATACTTTTGGTACGCACGAGCTGGGGAGATACGAGTCGATACGGACGGAGTACATACGTGCAACTTGGCCCATCAACCGCAAGACGAGCGTCCTTATCGGATCTCGTTATCACGAATGTTCGGAGTTGAGGTGCATGGCCGCCCCGCCCGCGTTGCCGTGGAAGGTGCAGGAGACAAGTCGATGGTGCGTGCACGTGACTAAGGA
This sequence comes from Botrytis cinerea B05.10, assembly GCF_000143535.2. NCBI lineage: Eukaryota > Fungi > Ascomycota > Leotiomycetes > Helotiales > Sclerotiniaceae > Botrytis > Botrytis cinerea. The sequence goes on along the minus strand of NC_037324.1, from coordinate 1,677,638 downwards.
GACGGATGGGCTGTGGTCGAGAGGAGCAATGTTACATTGGAAGTCGCCCCCTTACAAACACTGCCCACTGCCCTCGCAGGTTGTAAGCAGGTGATAAGGCATAGTGTTGAGAGGGAGAGAGGGAGGGAGAGAGGGAGCGAGAGAGAGAGAGAGAGTCTGAGGGACGTCTGTTTAATTTAGATATCGTTGCAGCCTCTCATTGCGAAGAGTGCGAGTAGTGGCACATACACCGATCCCAAAGCAAAAAGAGAAAAGTAGAAGAAGCCGTACTCTATTCTTCCATATTGATTGATATTGGCTCTGCCACTCGTGCTACAACACAACCACAACCACAACCACAACCACAACCACATCGCCACGACGAGATTCTGTCAACGTTTCACTCGTTCCATATCACTCCCTCCCTCGCTCCCTCGCTCCCTCGCCTCGTATCAATTCACGCGTATTGCCTGGAATCAGCAATCTCTTTTGGCGGGGCAATCGCCTGTGAGGACTTGTTTGAAGCTAAATCCTGACCGCAACGCACTGAACAAACACTTACTGTGTCAATCCCTCGAAGAAATCCCGATATTTATTACTCTGCTCCTCATCCATTACCATACCCATCTACCATCTACCATCTGCCATCCACCATCCACCATCTACCATCCACCACCCAACATCAATTACAACCATACTCATTACCTCGAATCCTACAACGTATCCTTCTTCCCCCGTCCCCCTCTCCTACCGATACAATTTTGTTCCCCATCCCCAAGATGTCGTCTTGGAATATCACCAAGAGTGAGTTTATTTCATTGCAATTCGTTACACCTCAATCTTGAAACCACCCAAATCTACCTCCTTTAGCTAAATCCTACGGTTGAGTACCAACGCAACGTCACTTTGGCCAAGAGTCTATTGAACTCGGAATCGTCTACAGCCCACACATGAAATGAACCTGTCACTAATGATCTCAATCCATATTTAGAGCTCAAAGAGACGCATCTTGGTCCCCTAACGTCTACCTTCTCTCGAACCCCATCTTCACAAACTCTTCGGGAATCATCCAAAGATGAGAAATCTGGCACCTCCAGTCCGGCACCATCTATCAACGATAATGGAATAGGTATGCATGCGCACGTCGTTAATCGGGTTCACGAAAAGGATGCTGACCTTGAAAGCTGCCTCGGAAGCCATAGCCACTCAACCACAATCCGCTCCTCGACCGGGCATTCTCATCGTTACTCTGCACGAAGGAAATGGATTCTCTCTCCCAGATCAATATAAACAAGTATTCAGCAACCATACACAGAATTCATTATCTGCGGGAAATGGCTTTGGAGTGGCAGGTTCAGTCCGTTCGGGGGCTTCAAACCAAGTCGCGGGATCTTACTCGAATATGAGACCACAAACATCGGGCGGTGGAATTCAAGTTCCTACTAACCATGGTCGTATTTCCTCCAAATACCTTCCATATGCCTTGTTAGATTTCGATAAGATGCAAGTTTTTGTCAATTCAGTTGCAGGGTCCCCTGAAAACCCCTTATGGGCTGGAGATAATACTCAGTATAAGTTTGATGTTTCAAGAGTTACTGAATTAGCAGTTCATTTATACCTTCGAAACCCAAATGCGCCTCCGGGATCCGGTCGAAGTCAAGATATTTTCCTTGGTGTTACGCGCATCAATCCTCGATTCGAAGAAAAGCATAAATACGTCGAAGATCCTAAGCTGGGGAAAAAGGACAAGGAAAAGGCCGCTGCAGAATTCCAAAGAAGAGAGAGCACATTGGGACAAAGTGGACCGGAGTGGTTAGACGTTCAATATGGCACTGGAAAGATTCGCATTGGAGTTGAATACGTTGAGAATAGAACAAGAGCATTGAAGATTGAAGATTTCGACCTGTTGAAAGTGGTTGGAAAAGGAAGTTTTGGAAAGGTCATGCAAGTCAAGAAAAAAGATACCCAACGAATTTACGCCCTCAAGACCATTCGAAAGGCTCATATTATTTCACGATCAGAAGTCGCACACACATTGGCAGAAAGATCGGTCCTTTCTCAAATCAACAATCCGTTCATCGTTCCTCTCAAGTTTACTTTCCAATCGCCGGAAAAGTTATATTTCGTCTTGGCATTTGTTAACGGTGGTGAACTTTTCCATCATCTTCAAAAGGAGTCTCGCTTCGACATCAATCGTTCAAGATTTTACACGGCCGAGCTACTTTGCGCTTTAGAATGTTTACATGGTTTCAACGTTATTTATCGTGACTTGAAGCCGGAGAACATTCTTTTGGATTACTCGGGTCACATTGCACTTTGTGATTTTGGCTTGTGTAAGCTTGATATGAAGGATGAAGATCGCACCAATACCTTCTGTGGAACTCCCGAATACTTGGCACCAGAATTGCTGATGGGACAAGGTTACACTAAGACGGTTGATTGGTGGACCCTTGGTGTTTTGCTCTATGAGATGTTGACTGGTTTACCTCCTTTCTATGATGAGAATACCAATGAGATGTATCGCAAGATTTTGAGCGATCCATTGAACTTCCCTGGCCCTGAGATTGTTCCACCTGCTGCAAAGGATCTTTTGCAGAAACTTCTCAACAGAAAACCAGATCTCAGATTGGGTGCAAATGGTGCATCGGAAATTAAGGCCCATCCTTTCTTCCACAGCATTGATTGGCGAAAGTTACTTCAAAGAAAGTATGAGCCTACATTCAAGCCTAACGTGGTATGTATTTTTTTTATTGCTTATCTTTCTCAATGTTCACGTATGATATATACTAATCAAATATAGACGGATGCTCTTGACACTACCAACTTTGATGTAGAATTTACCTCTCAAGCACCAGCCGATTCATTGGTAGAAGGTGGACAATTGTCATCAACCATGCAAGAACAGTTTACTGGATGGTCTTACAACAGACCGGTTGCAGGGTTGGGAGATGGAGGTGGAAGTATCAAAGATCCAAGTTTCGTAGGAAGTGTACAGGATAGATAGATGGATGAAAGGCACGGGAAAAAGGGAACTGGAATTCTGGAAATGACCAGTGGTATGATGGTATGATTTCAACTTTACTCGGGCGTCTTTTCTCTCCAGATAGCAATTCGCATACAGATTGAGGATTGGAGTGGTTTCTCTTCATGAATAAATTCTAAGAACATTATCAGATAAGATGAGATGAGAAGTTATATGAAAATGGATATTTGATGTTATTGTATTCTTCTTTGGCACTGAGAGTAATATTGGGGAATCGCATGAGAGTAGAGTAGAGTAGAGTAAAGTAGAGTAAAGGCGTTATGAAATGAATAGGTAGGTAGATAAGTTTGATAGAGAGCAAGGAGGGGAGGAAGAGAAGGGATTTTGAAATTTCTTGCTATGGGAAAATCGAAGTATTTGTTTTCTTCCTTTTCTTTTGGGCGTATGTCGAGTTGAGTTGAATTGAGTCGAATCAATAAAGAGATTTTTAAATTAAATTTGGATTTTTTTGAATGAGGGGTTTGAGATTGAGATTTGGGATTTGGGTTTTGGGATTGTGAGGGTGATGAGGTGATTGAGGATGTGAAATTGGGGATGTGATGTTATGTATTGATATATGAGTAGGTGATTGGGTGAGTAGGTGATTGTGAATACTTTTTTATAGATATTTTTTTTATAGATAGATAGATAGATAGATAGATGAGTAGGTAGGTAGGTAGACAGGTAGGGCTTTATATAAAGGATTACAATCTATATGCTAAATTATCGAAATGAGGAGAATGATTTATTAGTATAATACTATTTATTTATTGTACTTTAGTGTTTTGTACTTTGGTGTTTTATAGATAGATATATATATATATATATATTACATGGGAAATTTTATTATTTATCACTTACATCTTGAGGTATACATTCTTTAAAATACTATAAGTAAACTCCTTTATTAGTTAATGAACATCCTATTAATTAATTAAATGAACTCTTATTAAGAGTCCTTGAATTTGATTTAATATTATATCATATCATGTTTTATCTTTCTTTCTTTCTTTCTTGATGTGAAATTAACATTTAATTAGTATAATTTCTATCGTTATCTCGAAATTTCGAGTGTATTCATTATGATATGGTAATTTTCAATCTTTTTTTTTTTTTTTTTTAAATATATTTTACTTTCATTTTATATGTATATATATTTTATTTTTATCACAAATCGAAAATTTGAAATCTAGATTCTATATTGTGGATAGGATAGTGTGATTGCGATTGTGATTGTGATGGGAAAATTAGTGAAATTAAACCGATAAAAAAAATAGTTGACTATCTATGCTATTCTCTTCTATTCTCTTCTATTCTATTCAACAAGGCTGGCTTTGTTATTCAAGGTTTGTTATTGTATGAATTTTTTTTTTTGGAGTTTATTTGTTGCGTCTTGGAGTGTATATATATATATATATATTCTTTTTTATTGACTGTGTGGAGGGTCTCGGGTTTGTGATGATGATGGGATGGATAAGATAAATGGATGATTAGGTTAAATGGATGTTAAATCCGACCGGCTGGCTGGATACTTTTTTGCTCGCTCGCTCTTACGTGCCATGTCATCTGTATATGGGTGGGTGTGTTCGGTGAGTCGGGGATGGGAATAGGTTGTCGGTCAATCGGACAGTCAGTCGCTTGCTTGCTTATGTAAAGAGAGTAAAGAGAGTAAAGAGAGAGAGAGGAAAAGAGCCGACGACGAGAATTAAGATTGCGGTACTTGGATCCGATCCGATGGTTGTGCTTGTCTTGTTTGGGATTCACCGAGAGGTTGTAGAGGTGGAGGTGTAGGTGGAGGGGGGAGAGAGTGTGTGAGAGAGGGAGAGGGGGTCTAGATTGGATTGGATGGGATGGGGGATGGGATTTGCTGTAGCTTGATTAGTGTGTGTACGAGATAGCTAGGTAGTGTTAGGGGATATTCTGTTTACGATCGTGGTGGGTTATTTCGTGGATTTATTTATATTTATATACCTAGTTATATATATGATTTTCGGGTAGTTGGGAAGAAAGGAGAAAGGAGAAAGGAGAGAGGAGAGAAGGAATGAGGGAATGAGGGAGTGAGGGAATGAGCATCAATAGAATAGATTGATTGCCCTCCTCTCCCTCTCCCTCTCCCTCTCCCTCTCCCGAGTACAGGAATGCATGAATGAATAAACAAACACATACCCAAGTGCCAGGTACATCACAACTCGATATATCAAAACGTACTCAGGTCTCCCCCCTAGCTGCATCGAATTTGGATTTCTGATTTCTCCCCCATGAGCGGGCTGTGGCTCGACTTGTCTATTGGTTGTAATGGAGGGGTTGGGTCGACTGAGGATGAGTTGCTGGGTTGAGGTGGGTTGAGGTGTCTAGATGGATGTATGGATGGATGTATGGATGTAATGTATGGATGTTGGATGGGTGGATGGATCTCTCTCTGTGTGTATGGACGTCATCAGCCATTTTATTTTATTTGTTGTTGTTCCGCGTACGGATTGAGCAGAGCTTGAATGAACCCCTCCTTTTTTCCCTCTTTTTTCTTGGGAATATCATCGCATACTTATTGACCCATCTACATACTTCCTGCCACACTTGTGTATACATCTTTTATATCGGTATACATTGCATTTGCCCAGCGAAGAAAGAAAGGTATGTTGATATAATTCCTTTCGTCGTTTGTCTCTCTCTCTCTCTCTCTCCTGGATGAATCAATAAATGGTGTCACTGCTTGAACCCCACCCCACCCACCTACACATCATTCCACCGACCGAAGTTTCCAGAGTCAAGACAGAGAGAGAGAGAGAGACAGAGAGAGAAAGACAGACAGACAGACAGAGAGAGAGAGAGAGTTTCCATTGATATCATTCCTCCCGTCTACTCTTGCTCCTACTTCCACTCGTAAACCAACACTTCTTCCATTTCCATCACCATCTTCTTGATTACCCATACTATCGTAATAAGCTCTCAACTAACAACATATCAAAGCCAATCGATTTGCAGCCCTTTCGGAGATACTAGGAACACCTCTCTTGTCTTTTCGGAGAATTTATTGCTCAAGAGGGAATATAAAGGTATGCTTTTCTCTTTTCCCTCTACTGTTGGTCTGGTCATTTCGAGATACACATCTACAAGAACTTCCGGAAGATTGTCCAATACCATCACTCATCATTCATCATCATCTCATATTCTGGTCTTCATTCTAACTCTACCTTTTCATAGCCCCCCCTTAAACCTTCTAATCAACAACTCAAACAAACCTCGACAACATGCCTCAAGCAACCGAACTCAAAGCATGGAGTGCTCTCCAATCCCACCATGACAACGTGGGCCGTAACTTTGTCCTCAAGGAAGAATTCAAAAAGGACCCTCAACGATTCGAGAAATTTTCCAAAACCTTCAAGAACACTGCCGACAACTCGGAGATTCTCTTTGATTTCTCCAAGAACTTGATCAATGAAGATACCATCAAGGCCTTAGTCGCGGTTGCAAAAGAAGCCGGATTGGAGAAGTTGCGTGATGAGATGTTTGCGGGTGAGAAGATCAATTTCACGGAAGATCGTGCTGTTCTTCACGTTGCATTGAGAAACGTCACCAGTGATCCAATCAACGTGGATGGAAAGGATGTCATGCCAGGTGTTAACAAGGAGTTGAAGCACATGGAGGAATTCTCGGAACAAATTAGAAGTGGCGAGTGGAAGGGTTACACTGGAAAGCCTTTGACTACCATTATCAACATTGGCATTGGTGGTTCTGATCTGTAAGTTTGGAGGCATCCCCGGTGAGATGATAGCTAATTCGATTATAGTGGTCCAGTTATGGTAACTGAAGCTCTCAAGTACTATGGTGCTCGAGAACAAACCCTCCACTTCGTTTCTAACATCGATGGCACACACATGGCTGAGGCATTGAGAGATTCTGATCCAGAAACTACTCTCTTCTTGGTCGCTTCCAAGACTTTCACTACTGCAGAGACGGTCACCAACGCCAACTCCGCAAAGGAATGGTTCTTGAAGAAGACTGATAACAAGGGTGATATCGCTAAACACTTTGTTGCTCTCTCTACCAACGAAGCTGAAGTGACCAAGTTTGGTATTGATGCTAAGAACATGTTTGGTTTCGAAAGTTGGGTCGGAGGTAGATACAGTGTTTGGAGTGCAATCGGTTTGAGCGTTGCCATTCACATTGGATTCAAGAATTTCCATGAATTGTTATCTGGAGCACATGCTATGGATATGCATTTCAAGAACACTCCACTCGAGGAGAACATTCCAGTTATTGCTGGTCTTTTGAGTGTTTGGTACTCTGATTTCTTTGGTGCTCAAACTCATTTGGTTTCTCCGTAAGTTTTTATCTATCCAATAATCTGTGAATTTGGCTAACAGGAAACAGTTTCGACCAATACCTCCACAGATTCCCAGCTTACCTTCAACAACTCTCTATGGAGTCGAACGGTAAGGCTGTTTCTCGTGATGGAAAGATTGTCAAGTACACAACTGGTCCAATTCTCTTTGGTGAACCCGCTACAAATGCTCAACATTCTTTCTTCCAACTTGTACACCAAGGTACTAAGTTGATCCCAACCGACTTCATCATGGCCGCTGAATCACACAACCCAATTGATAACAACAAGCACCAAAAGATGTTGGCATCGAACTTCTTCGCTCAAGCTGAAGCTCTCATGATTGGAAAGGGAGAAGATGAGCTCAAGGCTGAGAACACACCAGCCGAATTATACAAACACAAGACATTCTTGGGTAACAGACCAACTACATCCATTCTTGCTCAAAAGATTACCCCAGGTACTCTCGGTGCTTTGATTGTTTACTACGAACATCTTACATTTACTGAGGGTGCTGTCTGGAACATTAACAGTTTCGATCAATGGGGTGTTGAGTTGGGTAAGAGCTTGGCTAAGAAGATCCAAGCCGAGTTGGATGTTAGTGGAAATGTTGGAGAGCACGATAGCAGTACCGGAGGATTGATTGCTGCTTTCAAGAAGAAGTCTAATATCTAAATGAGAATTGGAAGTGATGGGAAATAGCTATGGGATAATCAGGATGGGGGTAATGGTGAAATAAGGACGGAAAGGCACAGGATCTTGTCGATATCTTACCATGGAGGAAAACAAAAAATAGGACGAGATGAATTTTCATCTGGATATTTGAATATGGATGGATGAATGAATGATGGTTGATTAGTTAAAAAGATATGATACAATTAGGAAATGAATGATATGAAATCAAATCATTTTTGAATTATTAAAAGTTTCCCGGTGACGGTGACGGTGACTTCAGTAGTGAATGAGTAATAAATGTCCTCGCCCGATCATGAAAAATATGGGTTGAGCTCTATTCATGACAGCGGCCGCTAGTGTAAACTTTATTTTACCTCCTGCATGATAATCCATGCCTAATAGGTAATGGAGGATGCGAATCAATTGGAGAGCTTAACTTTTCGATGATGCAAAGTGTTCAGTTCAGTTCAGGTCACTTTGGAAGGCACTCGCTCATAAGAAGATTTGGAATTTGAGATTGAGTGTGCGATTGATTGATTGGCTGTGTTGACTTTACTTGGGTTGGTAGGGAATTAATAGGATTGGGGATTTATTTGTGATTGTGCTTGTGAAAGGAAGGAAAGGGAAGGAAAGGAAAGGGAAGGAAAGGAATTTGAGGACTTGAGGACTTGAGGACGTGGGAACTTGAGAGGGTCATTGAAGGCATTGTTAGGGTTGAGATTGGGATTGCGAATTGAGAAAGGGATTGAGAAAGGGATTGGGATTGGGATTGGGATTGGAAGACACGGCGAAAATATCTGCGAGTGAGAGGAACGGATACGCAGCGGAAACGAGAACGAGAACGAGAACAAGAGCGGAAACGAGAATAGTAATAAGTGATAAGTGAGAAGCAACAAGTAATAAGGCGGGATCTGGTATCGGAGGGGTTGAGACGAGGTTGCGAGATTTCTTTAGAAAGGATTGAAGAAGGGAATACGAGGGAAATACGACAAGAGGAAATCTACATCGAGAGAACGAAAGAAAGACGAACCCAGACGAAACGAGAGGAGGAAAGGAAACAAAAGAATCATAAATATGCGCGCGGTTACTTGGTTGGCGATTGGGATGGGAATGGGGGCTTGGGGAGGAGGAGTGTTCGCGCTGGAGAATGAGAGGGGAGATGGGGGATTCGAGGGCAATGAGGAGAGATTGCCCTTGCCGAGTTATCATTTTGGAGCGGGCATTGCGGTTGAGTGTATGGAGAGGGATGTGTAAGTTTTTCTTTCTTTTCTCTTTTGAATGGTTTGAATGGGTTGGTCTGAATGGAGTGGATTGGTTTGGGAGTTGTGGAGAGGGAGGGGGTGAGAGTTAAGAGGTTGCGGATGTGGATGTGGATTTGGATGTGCGAGGAGGATTGGGAATTTGGGTGGTAGAGAAAGTGGAGGGGAGGGGAAGTCTCCGGCAAACATACACTTGCAACAACACGAACGCACGCGATTCGGAGATTATTATAGTGGAATGGATATTAGAGAGATGGAAAGGGGAAAAAGAGAAAAATAGTAGGATCTATGATCGACATTCGAGCGCAGCGAGGTCGGGGGTTTGGGGGCTTGCCCCCATGAAAGGATGTGGAGGATATGGACAAAGAGAAAGAACAGATGAGAAATTTGGAGAATCGGGAGTGGAGAGGAAGACATTGATGGGCGTGTGGTCATGACGATGCGACTTCTATTGCGAACTGTGCGCGAATACGAAGCGCGGGTGCGAATTATGTGTGTGCCGAAGACTATGGTCGAAATTTGGAATTTGCTATGAGCAGACTCAGATATAGGGAGGAGTCTTGAGGGCATTTCGAGGAATTTTGCAAAGAGAACGCAAAATAGTGGGGATTAAAATCTGTGAAGCAAAAGCTAATTTTTCCATCAGTGATACAGGAGAACATGTTCAACTAGAAGATAATTCTTTGAAATACATACCATTTCCGATATGTAATGAAACGGGAAAATCATTGGAATTAAAATATGGAGTTGAAGAAGGTTTGTTTTATTTTTTTCTTCCCTCTTGGTAGAAAATAGATTACGTACTAACTATTTCCTCAAATATAGAACTCAACTGCACTATTCCTCTAATAACAGATCCGTTCTTTCATCTTCTCGAATTTTATATTCATTCTGATGCACCTCTCTCATGTCGAATTCCTTCTCGACCAGCACCAGCTGTTCATCACACGAATAGTTATCCAAATTATAAACAAGAATATGTTCCTCTCACCTTCGCTCTTTCAGGAACATTACAACTTTCCCATCTTCATATCTCTACTCACCTAAACGTTCTTCTTCATAGCGTTCCGAAACACCATCTTCTAAAACACGATTCTGGTGTAATTGACAGTGGAGTAGCATATAGTACTAGTCCCTTAAGTCACATCACCGGTCCAGCAGCTCTTACGAAGAAACTTATTATTGGAGATGAATTACCTCTGAAATTAAGTATTCGTTGGTTTCCAACTCCATTGCTCCCGAGAGAAAATGGAAAAGTAGAATGGAATGGTCTGGGGGGTCATGTCAATTGGATGACGATTGGATATGTGATTGTAGCGTTTGGAGCGGGCGCGACAGTTATGGGTGCTTGGATGGTGGGATGGGAGGTTCCGAGGAGGATGAAGGGATGGAGTGGAAGGTTGGCGAGGGTGGGGGGCATGGGTGCAGGGAATGGTAAAGGGTTGGGTGGAGCCACGCCGTTGGGGTATGGGGTTAAGGGGGGTGGGGGAGGGGGAGGACCGGTGGGGAATGGATGGGGGTTTGTGGGTGGTGGGAGGGGGGATGGGAAGAGAGATTAGGTGTTGGGGGAGGATGGTTAGAGGGGAGAGATTATTAGCGAGGAGAGATTAATGGGATTGGATTAGGTAGAGTTTATAGAGTAGTGGAGAGCTTATTTGTTGTTGTGTTGGGGCTTGAAATCCAGCTGGATGGAGTTAGTGGTTTCTGTTGTATTGTATTACATTTTATTACATCTTGCTGAATTATCTTGTGTATCTCCCAAGTGGACAAATCGATAGATGATAGATGGATGAATTGATAAATGCGCGCTGGTGTAATGACATTGTTATATAGTATATTGTATTATGTTATATAATGTGATGTTATATTATATTATATAATGTAATGTGATGTGATGTGATTTTGTTTCGTTTTGATTTATCTTGATTTCGTTTGTTTACTTCTATTCTATTTTCTCTTATTCGTTCTGATTTTGATTTTGATTTTGATTTTGATTTTGTTGAATTGGATTTTCATGTAATCGATTTTAACAAGTAATTGTTGGATTTTTTTTATTTAAATATTCTTGTTATACTGTTATATACTATATTATACTATATTATACTATACTATACTATACTATACTATACTACATTACATTACATTGCAGTATAATATCATATCATAGATGATAAATGGGGGCAAGCCCCCAAACCCCCGTTGCTCGCTGCGCTCGAGGGATTGGGGTTGCTTAGAATGAGGGGTGAGTGGGTTGGGCTTGAGGAGTTGTGGGAGTGGTGGGAGTAATGGGAGTAATAAATGAAGAGGGGAGGAGGGGAGTAGGTGAGGATGTGGTTGGGTTGATTGTAGTTGATCGTGGTCCAGGGGTAGGTAGATAGGTTGTGTTGATTGTATCTGGGTCAATATCGATCTGGATGAATGGCGAGAGGACGAATGTGGGTAGCCGAGTGGGTGAGGAAGTGGGATGTGGGATGTGGGATGTGGGATGTGGGTTTTGGTTGTGGTTGTGGGATGAGGAAGAAATAATAGGAGGAGAAGGGGAAGGGTAGGATTTGAAGAGGCGAGGGAGATATATAGGGAGGGGATAGGTGTATGATTAGTAGATGATCGTAGGTGCTGAAATAAATGAGGGAAAAAAGATAGAAAATAAATAGAAGAATGAGAAAATGGAGTAAAATCTTTTTTAAGAGTTTTATTGAATAAGTGAGTATATAAGTATATAAGTATACAAATAGTTTGTAGTATATATAATATATAATATGATTATAAATATTTTTTTTAAAGAAAATTAATAACATTTCGTTGAAGAAAACAAAATACAATCATTAATTAATTTTGATCTGATCTGATTATGATTTTTAAATTAGTATATATTTATACATGGTTAACTTTGCGTTTGACTTTAAGCTTTTTTTCTTTAGATTTCTTTTGATGTCTTATGTTTTATTTTTAGAGGGAGAGGGAGAGGGAGAAAATAAAAAACTAGATTTATTATAGTGAATTGTTTGAGAGTGGCTTGGATGCGATTCTTAGTTTTATATTCTAAGTATGGGTTCTAGGTGTATAAGGATTTAAATGAGTTTAGATCCTAATTCTAGTTTTGAGAGGAAGAAGGGAGAGGGGGGGAAAATAGTGAGAATAGTGAGAATAGTGAGAATAGTGAGAATAGTGAGAATAGTGAGAATAGTGAGAATAGTGAGAATAGTGAGAATAGTGAGAATAGTGAGAATAGTGAGAATAGTGAGAATAGTGAGAACGATTTAAAGAAGAGGAAGGGGATAAGCGAGGGGGGAGGAGAGTAAATGAGTTGGGCTGGAAGTATATAAGAGTATCTGAGGATATGAATGAATGAGATCTCACATTTGATTTGATATGATTAGACAGGATGAGGTGTTACTGTAATGATTTGGTGATGTGGAATCTTTGATTTAGAGTATCGTGTTTTTGTGTAGCTGTATGTGTATATTTAAGTTGGGACTTTAAGTATGATATTTTGAATTTTGAATTTCGATGTTGAGACTAGTGTTAAATTTTTGGGATTCAGGGGTGGGGAGTAGATGTAAGTGTATATATATGTGGGAGAGATGAAATGTAGTGTGGTGTGGAGCGGAAGATTGAATGAGGAGTAGATAAGGATGGGGTGTTTGGAGGGGTGTTTGGAGGGGTATGAGGATGTGAGGGGCTTGGGGGCTTGTGTAGTGAGGTGTTTGATGGGTGAGATTGGAAAGTTGGAGAGAGGTGAGGTGAGTTGAGTTGAGTGGGATGGGGGATTGGGGATTAGGATTTAAGAGAATGAGGGGATGAAATGGAATGGGGTTGGATTCAATTGGAACACAATAAATACATGTAATGAAGTGAAATGAACTCGACCCACACAATCAGTATCGACGATAGATACGACACGATACGATGTGATATAACACGGCATGATACGATATGATATATGTGTGTATATTTTTATACTCAGAATTCTAGAATACTATGTAATGTAATCTACTCTGAAATAAACTTTTCTAATCAAACCTGACTGAAGGTTCTCGATCTCGATCCTCGATTCTCAATCAACAAAAACCTTCATAACAAACTTGCCATAAGAAAGAAAATTTCTTTCCCTTGGGGTATCATTTTGTGCTTTTTGGAGTGAGGATGAGTTTGTTGTCCGTTTGTTCTTTTGAATGACTGGCTACCTGACTGAAAGATTGATGATTGAGGTTCCGAGAAGAAAGAAAGTTTAGATGTTCTTTTTTCCTTTCTTTGCGACGGAGGAAGCGGAAACGACACGCCAAAGACGGATGAACATATCGATAGCCATTACCATTGCTGTATATAGTTAGTTTTTCATTGTATAATTCTTTATTGAGGGAAGACAGAGGGGTCGGATTCTCATCAATGTTATATTCGTAGAAGAAGGGAATACTTACACAACATAATGTATGGTCCATAGAGTTTAGTCAAATCAATCTTTTGATAGCGAGGGATGGGCCAGTAGACGTATTCGTGCATGCAGACTAGGGTGGTGAGGAAGGTTTCGAGAGCGTAGGGAAGGAGTATTAAAGGGATACGAGGTGAATCTAGAGAGGGAGCGGTTAGTGGACACTATGAGATGAGAAGTTTTGGAAGAGCGGGGAAGAGAGGAGAGGGGAGGAAGTGGAAAGAATAGAGAGGGAAGAGAGAGGAAGAAATCGGAAACGATAGAGAGGGAAGTAAAGAGGGAAATGATGTAGACGTGCTAGGATATGTGTGTTGTGATATATGTGAATGATAGGAAATAAGAGGAAAAAAGCTGAATATTCGAAGTTTTAAACATTAAATATTCCAAACAACAAAAGAGTTGACCCAATTACTACCATTATGCATAGATATAATGTTACACGCTTATGTAAATAGATATCACATCATATAACAGCAAAGATAAAGCATTCCCAACTTCTTCTCTTTTCTCCTCTCTTTTGTCCTACCCCCACCAAACCCATCCTTCAAAACCAGCCAACTCTCATCATACAAAAATAAAAAATAAAAAACAAAAAACATACCTTTCAATAATCCTCTAATAGCCCAAAAGCTAACAGGTAAATGAATCAAACATTCCAACCAAACAAATAGATTGAAATAAATGGGTGGTGAAACGAAGAATAAATCGTTGTAGTTGGCGATGTGGAAATCTTTGATGGCGGTCAAGAATGATGGGGTGAGAGAGGCGGGGTAGAGAGATTGGAGATCCATTACTAGAGAAGAGAAGAGGTTAGTTGAGGAGTTTGAGAATGGGGATGTGAGGGGAGGGGTTGAGGGTAGGAGCAGAGGAGAGGAGGAGAGGAGAGGAGGAAAGAAGATGGGAAGAGGGGAGGTGATGAGAATACTCTTCTATACTCCAACACTGGTTTGAGAATTGAGAAAGAAACAGCACGTTGAAAGATATCTCTAAGGTACAATACTCAAAAAGTACTCTAGAGAGGGAAAAAAAAACATGACTTACAGAACATAACCGGAATATGCAAGAAGAAATAGATCAAGTAGAGAAGATCCAATTTGCGGTCGAGAATTGAAGATGCCATTTTGAATACCGTGTTGAAGTTTTGATTGAATGAGTGTGCAGGTATGCTGGTGTGTAGTTTTCCTTCAACGAGTGTCTGGAATCTGTTTTGTTCTTCTTTTGAGAGTTTCGAAGGTTGACAATTAAGACTTTGATACTCGACCCCGTTGAGTGTTGAAATATCTCGAGGATTGAGGAAATCATCACGCGAGGTACAGCATGGTCGCGGTCACGTGACTGTATGTGAAAATGAGACTCATCATAGTGAGAGATTGGATTTTGAGAGACTTGTATGGAACTTCTTTCTTTCCTTTTATTTTACTCGAGATGAGTGAATGTGTGAGACTGTGAATAATTTGATGATTTCAATTGATTATTATTACTCGACTCAGTAGTTGATTAATTCATCTCTTTTCATGATCTAGTGTTTACTCAGCTCCACCTCCTAGCCTTTTTTGAATGGGTCAATACCCAACGGCCTACCGGAGGGTTTAGACAGTCTTTTTCTAAATGTTACATATAACATTCACTCAATTATTAATTTACATAAAAAATTCAATATGAAGAATATAAATAAACTAGTTAATAAATTAAAAAGATTCTCAAGATCTGTTTAAATCCTTTTTAAATTCAATGAACTTCTAACATTTTATTCTAAAAAATTTGCTGGATTTTATTACTTTTTATCTCAAATTAACTACCTAGGTATAGCTTAAATTTAGTTTAATAACATTATAATAAAACAAGTCTAAAATATATATCAATCATTTCAAAAGTTATCAAAAGCAAGCGTTTGATGCTACTTAGAAAAAAGTTGTCTATACCCTCCGGGTAGATTATATGTATATCACATGAGCGCGTCGGAGGGTTAGCGAAAGCCAGACTACTCTTTCCATATTTATTTTTATCATACATCTGAGAGGTAGGAATTAATCATCATTCTGCCCCGCCATTCTTTTAGTATTGTATATCTACTCTGGCCTTACGTGGAAAAGATAGGAAATGGACATGGCTCGGAGTCCGTAGAATTCTTGGAATATCTCAGCGATGTCTATGTTTGATTATTCGGTGAGCTTTCTGGAGAGATACTGTGTTTCTGGTTACTCAATTGATGATTACTGAGCCAGCCGCATGCAGACCATATTGAGTAATATGTTTACCAAACATCTTCCCGTTTAATTGCAAGCACCAAATCAATCAATTCAATCGTCATATTTCAAAGCTATATACTCGAGCATGTATTCTTGATTCATCTATAAATTCACAAGTGCCACTGAAATATCTCAAAATCAACTCTCAACACTATTACAATTCTCTTCTCCCTTCAAGCAAACCCTTTATATTTACCAAATTCCCAAACACAATGTCATCTCATCAAACTTCAAAAATCTTCATCATTGGTGGCACAGGTGCTCAAGGCATTCCTGTCATCAAATCTCTCGTTGCGGATAAAAAATATCAAGTTCGAGTTCTAACCCGCGACACCACATCTACTAGAGCTCAACAACTTCTTGCTCTTGGAAATGTAGAGCTCTTCGAAGGTACCTTTGCCGATGAAGATGTTCTCCGTGCCGGCTACAAAGGCTGCGATGGAGCATTTATTAATATCGATGGATTTAACACGGGTGAAAAAACCGAAATGTTTTGGGCCATTCGTTCTTATGAAATTGCTATTCAGGAAGGAATCAAATTTTTCGTGTATGGAAATCTTGACTATGGGTTGAAGAAAAGTGGATGGCAGGAGAAATATCATACTGGTCATTATGATGGGAAAGGAAGAATCGGTGAATGGATCTTATGGCAAAATCAAAGTAGTCCTAATGGAATGGGAGCCGCATTGTTTACCACCGGTCCGTATATGGAAATGGCCACTTCGGGGCAAACACTCATGTCACCTAGTGTAGAGAATGATGTTTTAACATGGAGAGTTCCATTGGGAGATGGTGCAGTACCTCATGTGAGTTTGGAAGATTGCGGACCCTATGTTCGATGGTTATTCGATCATTCCGATCGTAGTAATGGTATGGATCTCGCTGTCGCCATTGCCAATATCTCATATTCTGAGATGGCCACGGCGTTTGAAAAGGTCACAGGTCATCCGGCGCAATATATCGATACTGAATTCGATAAGTTTTTCGAAAGATTTGGACCACAGGTTGATGCGCCAGCGGGATTCAATGCGGATCCGAAGGATAAGGCAACGATGACTTTTAAAAGAAATTTTACGGGTTGGTGGATGCAGTTCAGAGATAGAGTGCTGGATAGAGACTATACGTTGTTGGATGAGATTCATCCGGGGAGGATTAGAAGTGCCGAGGAATTTTTTAGAAGGGAAGAGGAAAGATTGAGAGAGGAATCTGGAGGAAAGACTGGGTTGTGGGAGAGCGTACAGGAGGAGAATTTGAAAGCCGTCTTGAAGGTTTCAGAGGATGGGTGGAAGGGAAAACTTTGAGGGAGGTAGTTGATTGTTGAGAGGGGGTTTCTGCGATCAATTTGGAAGACTTTATTTGCGGGGCCTCTCACAGTACTTTGCTTATTATTCATCACTTTAGTCTTTAAAATCAGATATGAGCAAATTGCTAAATGTTTTGCGAAATATCATCGCTTCTAGTTCTGGATTAACATTCACAATATAAGTTTAGATCATCTCTTGAAATATCTCCGTCCCATCCATATCTATCTTTACCCAAGAAGGAAAAGAGATCTTCATACCTGATCTTTCATATTCTGTGCTATATCATATTGTTACATCATCTTAAACATCTCATGTATATCCATCATACTTCTACCCATCCAGATCATTTTCATTCACAAGTTATGCAAGCGTACATCACAAATCCCAACTTTCCCCCTTAGCGAGGTGATCCTAAATATGATTGTATCAATTGAATTGCTCTGTATACTGTGTTTCCTAAGAGTAGTAACTAACTAACCATAAGTTCAAACTAAATGAAAATTTCAGATCAACCGACACTAACACTAATAACTAAACCTCAAATCAAAAAAACAAACAAGTGAAGAAACAAAAATAAAACAAAGAGCCACCCGCAATTTTCAAATCATTGTAATGTTCGTGTCGTTCCAATCATCTATTCTTAGTTTGCAGAATTTCCAAGCTCAGCATATTCATTGTATGCGGTATCGTGAGGGAGAAACATCAAGAAGGAGATTAGATTGGTGCGCTTTACTCGTCTATCCCCCCTCTTTTCCATCTCCAACATCAACATCAACACCAAATCTCCCACTCCCAACCCAACCCTCACCCCTCATCCGCCCCTCAAAAAAACCCCTAAACATTCGTAATCGGCGTCCACCAGCCCGGTTGCCCCAAACAATTCGCATTCGCACAACACACCGGCGTCGCCTTGCCACTCCCATTCGGCTTATTTCCAATCGGCATCGTAGAGCAATCGTCCGAGAACGGATGCGGAATCGCAGTGTTGTTTTTGCAGAGTGTGCCGCCGGTGCCGAGATTGCGTTCGCAGCAGAAGAAGTTGCACTAAGGGGGTGGGGTTAGTGAAGAGTGGGAAGGAGGAGAGGGGGAGGTACGTTTCCTTGGACACCGCCGCCGCCGCCATTCATGGGGGGTTCTTGGGGGAGCGAGAGCACGAGGGTGCTGAGGAGGGTGGTGGTTAGGAGGGCTTGAGTGAGGAAGTGCATTTTTTCTTTCTTTGGAGGTTGGAGATTTGGTTTGGGAGGTATAGGAATTGGATACTATGGGATAGTATGCTGTTGTATAAGAAATTAATTCTATTCTATCTGAATGATGTGCTTTTGGTCAAAATGATGCGAAGAGAAGGAGGGATATATAGGTGTTTTCTTTCCCTTCCCTTTCCTTCCCTTTTCTTCTCATCTCTTCTCATTGACTTACCCACTCCATTCTCCCTTGCTCCATCTTTCTACACATTCCACACATTTTCCATCCATTCAGATTTTTCATCGCAGAAAACTAGCACGCGCAGAAGCGATGTCTCTCCCACACATTCCAGCGGAGGATACCGAGAATGAGTGATGTTTGTCGGGTCAGACGAGTCTCGATTTCTTTCGCGTAAGCGAGGAATGCGGATACGTTAGAATACAATTCGTTCATGCGATCGGGGATCTATATCAGTGATTAGGAATGTGGAAGATGATATTCTAGAATTTGAAGAAATTTCTTGGTTTGGGGATGCGTTTAAATTCACATTTAGATTTGGATTTAAATTCGCATGGAAAATTGAGGGTACCAACGGCTCGGGTAAGTTTACAATATCGCTGTTTATGGATCGAGCGAGATTTTTAAGACATTTGGAGAAAGTTTGAGGGGTCAGGAGATTTAGAATGTCATTTGTTTTATTTGAATTTTATTTTGGGGTCAGATCCTAGGTCTAGATTTGGGGTTCTCAATGAGTTGTGTCTCGATCTTGATATTTGAAGGACAACGACCAATCGGATTTTATTTTCGACTTCATCATTACCGTTTTTGGAGATCGGGAATATCCCATGATTCTATCGATGCTGCGAAGAAGGATTCTCTCGGGGATGATATGTGTAATGGCTGTATTCGAATTTAACTTGCTATCCATGCATAGAAATTCATTCGTTTCTCTTTAGATGTTTCTTGCTCCTTTATAACTTTCTACTGTCATCATCGCTCATTCAACTATCTCTGAAAATTCTTCATGACTACTACTCCTTCATTGTTGAGATGTCTTTTATCATTAAAAAGTACCCCGATATTGAACCTTCCTCATCAACACGACTTCTTTATCTTTACAAACTTTTCCCTGAAAACCCCTGACCTCATCGCGATTCTCCCACCATTCACCCCCACTCATCACAATAACTTCTTCACTATCGCAAATATTCTACCTCGCAATCTCGTCACCAGTAGCCCTGTTATTCCATCACACTCCCAAAATCTCACAACCCCCAACACCCTCCCTTATTTTCCACCCATTCCTTTCTCCAATTTTCCGCAATACTCTTCTATAAGATAAACCGCTCAACCGATACCCACCCATGCTAGGCCACCAAAACATACTAACATACTTTCTCCACATCCCCATTCCCAAGAGACTACCCAGTTCTATCTTATCTAAGCCCATATCTTCGAGCAACCCTCTTCTTAAACAACTCTCAAGAACTTTACATTTCCAAACCACCTAACCAATTTATACGAATATTCTTTAGCTCGGATGGCCGTGTCCCGTACAGAAATGATTAGATGGATAGATTAATATATATTACAGTAAACAGAAGAGAAAGCTACTCGTACATACCTCTTCAATAAAAAAACATATATACACACAAACCTCCGTGTAAACAATGCTCTCTAGAATCCAAACCAAAAATCTATCACCCAGCACCGAGACTTACTTCCAAACTACTCGCTCTCTCAGCCTAAGCTAAGCTAATTTGGCAAAATTACCGAGATCGGTAAAACGACCATGTGTCATAGTCACTTACTTCACTTGAGATTTATGCTGAGTGAAAAATAACACAGTGATGTGGTGAATTGAGGTTCATGGGTTATTTGCAAGTAAATGTACTAATTGGGGAGGTGTGGGTGGTATTGATTCGAATATTACATGGCTTCAAGCTTATTGAGAAAGAGATTTCTACTCCAGGATCGATTAAGGAAAATTGAGACTCCGCGATGTGGAGCATTCGCACTGAGAATATTGAGATCGAGGCTATGATACGTCTATATTTCATAATTATGTGATCGTGAGCTAATTGGAAAATGATGAAGGAGAAAGTAAGGGAGTTTTGAGATTTACCTTGATCATTCTGATTATTTTTTAACAGAAAGAATATAAAAGAGTCGTCTTTACTCCGGTCAAGTTAAAATTTGGCAATAATTATGAATTGAAAGAGCGTTAATATTCAATCTATCGAAGTCTCGTACAGGAATGAATCGCCGAGACGTTTGCTTACTGGCGCTCAACTGACATTATGTGGTTGAACTAGTTACCTACTTCCACGACTGAGCTCCTAAAAGTGCATCTTGCTGAGCATGTTACAACTTTGCAATTCGAGATAGACCACAGTCAATTTTCATATGTTTGGAATTCAGGCTGTTTGATGTTTTGAAAAAATAATTGAAATTTTAAATACGTCTCCTCTACAGAAGCATCTGCTCTCTTTAGATGCCATACCATCAAGCAGGCTCACCGGTAATGAGATCCAGATCATCATCATCCATATCATTATCTGTTGGTATATCATCCTCATCCATAGGATCATAATAATCAATCTGAAGACCATCATCTACCCCCTTAGCCAGAACCTCATCAAACAAGTCTGCTGAAATATCCTTCATCTTTTTAATCATATCATCCAATGTCGATGTCCATGTAGCACAACGTTTGCCATCTTCCCCATTCAACAAAGCTATCAATACTTGTATCTTAGCGTCGAGTTGATCAAGTGTTTCGTATGGGTCTGTAGCTTCTCCGGTTGCTACACTTGTAGCTAGCTTCATGATATTCGCGCATGTCCTGCCATATCGGGAACTTCTAAATCGATCTTCGAAGACTGCCACTCCTTGAGAAATCACCTGTTTCATATACTCAGGTTCATCATTTAATTGTTTGTAGGCATTGATAATGATTTCAAGCTCTCCAAACTCCTTATGTTCTACTGCATACTTATGACAGTCTGGATCGATGGGTGAAAATAACATCTGTCGCATAAATTCTAGCTTCTCATCTATTTTCTCATAATCTTGAGCCAATTCTTTGGTCCAGGACTCGAGAGCAATCTGTCTGCCAAATCCTCTAAATCCTTGGTTGAAACTCAATAAATTTTCTTTGATCTCGGCCGGAGCAGTTCCAGAATTAGCCAGTTGGAAATAAGTGTTAACAGCTGCACAGTGAGCCTCTGTAGCCTTCATGAGCAGATCATATTGAGTATGCATGGATTCCCTGATGATCTCCCCTGGATCTATCTGTTTGATCTCCTGTCCTGGAGTAGAATAATTCTCTGCAGTGATGGCTTTTAGTTTTGCCTTTAGACTTCTATTAAAATCGACGATAGCTTGTACTTGATCCGATTGTTGTAAGCTGTTGACGAAAAAGTCCTCATTCAATTCTGCCCTTTTAATTAAATAGTCTCCAGCACTGCAAGCTTTTCTTTCCTCTGGGCTCATATTCTGCTTTAATTTTAAAGCTGTATGTTTATCTTTCCAATTGACGCCCTTAGATCCAATATCATCCACACGTAGAATATATTCCTGAGGAAAATGCGGAATTGAAGTTACCTGCATCCTCGCCGTACTGGATCTAAGGCCAAGCATCTTGGTACCAAATGCTCTGACAGTATCATCCCAGAAAGTCATCTGGTGAACGTCTTCGAAATGAGTTACTGGTATCGGGTAAAAATTGTAGCGGGGTCTGAGATTGGGGGTTTTTAATATAAAATTAGTCATGTAGTTCGTCCAATATGCAGTTGGCCACTCGGTCCAGAAAAAAGAAATTGAAGGATATAAATATTCTGGTGGATTCCTCTCTCCACGGGTAACACCACCAAGAGCAACCTGCTCCATCAAGAAGCCGCACTCTTGAATCGAGTGATCCTCATAATACGGCTCGTCTAATTAGTAATGATTCAATTCTTGAAATGTCCCAGTGACTCACCTCCGAGCCCCCGCGCCAAGTTGACAGTGTTTCATTCTTTTTGGAGCGGATATAGTCGGCAATGTTGAACATTGCATGAAAACTAAAGATGGGCATTAGACTATCTAATCATAGTATAGAGGAGGTGTCACTTACCATTCATGAGTGAGTGTTACGGCCACTCTCCATTGATAAGCCAGCTTTTCGGAATCTGTGATACCAGGACGCAGTAAAGGTTCAAGGTTGCCCTGACTTAAAATAATATGACAAACAAGAAGGCTTCTGCCATCGGGAACATTCTCCAATCCAAATTTAGTACAGCCGTTGAAAGCAATGGTCTCGTCAGCGTCTCTGAATTTAAGCCAAGTGAACTGTGACAATCCATGTAAGAGATTCCTCTTGCTCTTTTGGAGAACTGGATCGCCTGGAGCCAATCCTCTCGACTGGGTGGAAAAAAGTTGCTTTATAAATTCTGGTGTGGCGCGCTTTGGCAGATTGTCAGGAATTCTTTTAGGATCGATTGGGATTCGTTTGCCATAAAGTAAAGTATCATACTATATTTTAGTTGTTAGATGATTCAAAATTGGGTTCAAGTGAGTTTACCAAATCAGCCTGGATGTTTGTTAATATCATTGAGGCAAGTTGGAGAGTTGGTTGTATTAACTCCCACACAACATCGTTCTTAGCAAACCATTTTCCAGGTCCCAGTTCACCAAGAGGAAATGGTTTGCCATTAGTTTTCCACCGGTTTCTTGCAAAGCAGGGTAGTATTGGAACGTTCAAATCGCTTTCTTTCAAAGATCTTGTCGACGTTATATTCGCATCCAAATCAAGTAATTGCTTCGCTGTAAAGTTATAAAACGCATTTTTCTGCTGCTGTTCCCTTCTTAATGTACTCGCATCAAGCTTTCCAATACCGTATTGTGTAAGGTGCGGTACAATCGGCGTTAACCCACTGTGTATATCATTCGGTTTTCCCGGGACAGGACCATATTTCTTTTTCAGTACCGTGTGAGAGTCCTTAGGCGAAGCTACAGGTTTACGAACAGGAGAAGGGGCAGATGACTTTCCACCAGGTTTGTTTGACATGACTTAAAGCAAGTTCGATATCGAGAAGTGCTATCTAGTATGATATGTTTGAAAATGACGGATATTGAGTGTTTCCACGCTGTGTATATGTTCAAAACTTTGCAAAAGTTTGTCAAAGGAACAAGTCACTTGAAGTATTTAACAAAGAAAATTAAGATGCTACTTTCATCCCAAAAGACACGAGAAGAAAGAACTTGTGAAGAAAGGCATCACGAAGAGCTTGACTTAAAAGGAACTGCGCACCAAATACTTATTATGCATCAAGCAACTTTACATGATTGTCTTTGTAGGTTGATTGGTTGATTGAGTAGATCTGATTTGGGAGTGAGAATACTCACTCACTTACATCTCTACTTGTGCCTGTTGATAAGTCAAAGGAAAGGAAACGAAAGAAATGTGATATCATTTGATTAGTCATCACCCACTCCGGTAGCCAGGGTGTGATACTAACTTGACGTGGCTAAAGCTTCTCAAGACGGTACAACTCGCAAGAGAGATGTTGAACCAGGCTTTGTGCTTATTGAATTATTTGGTTCAATATCAGTTCGAAGCCAGAAAACATCATGATTATGGTGTGATTGTATGTTGTGTTAACATCCCTCACCACTCAGCGCACACGCCCAACTCCGATATTCCCCCTTCAAACTTATAGGTTCTGTATTCTAGGGGTAAATGAGCAATGGAGGATCTTGAGTAGCTTTTGATTATTCCCATTCCAACTTGTAGGCTGATCTTATTTTTGATATCAACTTCAATTAGTCCCTATTAGCTCGAATTCTGCACAGGTGAAGTTACTCCGCCTTTTCCGTAGATTTCGTAACTGTATATCCGAAGCAACGGTTACGCATCTCACAATACAACATGGAAATACTGAATCAATTAAGTTTTTTTGTATTAATCTCTCACTTCAACCAATACTAATGTCCACCTAATATGTCCCACCTACCAACACTGAAAACCCCGATATCCTACCCAACAGTTTTGTCTGCGCCTTTGCGGCGAGGTAATAGATAAAGCTCATCCATCGCCCAGGATATTTCATTTCACTCTTTTCTCTGGGAAATCCTGCCACAAAAATTTAGTACCTTCTTGTCCATCACTCTAATTCCCTCTCAAAATGAAACTTTCACCACCGGGATGGGTCCTAACCATCATAACCACCGTCACGATCGCGACTCTTATTATTGATATGATCGATCCCTCAAACACCATGAAAGAGTTCAGTATCAACAGTCCCGAGGCTATACGATTAATATGTAAGATTTCCTCATTCCATGCCTTGAGTTGTGATGTTTCAGCTTCATATCCCGCATTTTCCCTCCCCGCCATTTACTCCTTTTTAAACAATCCTCGCTAACACCAATAGCTTTTCTCCTGATCTTAATAAACCTCTATGAACTTATAGCGGCCTTCCAAGATAATTGGGCAGTCTATAAGTTCGGAATTATTTTTCGATTGGCGGCAGCGGGTGTATTTTGGAGTTTTGGGGGTGAGTGGGTGAAGCTTGTTTTTGTGGAGTTGGGAACTTTGGTATTGTTAGCGGGGGCTATGGGGTTCGCTTGAAAAGGATACAGCTTGGCACTGATGCCAAATAGGAGAAGTCAAGGGGGAGGGGCGGGGCCGAACTAGAGTGCCAAGAAGTGAAGTGGTGGGAGAAAGGCTGGTGGGGCTGAGATTTAGCGGCAAGGTGGGTTGGAGCGAGAGACTTAGATCTTTTCGAACTAATGTACGATCTGTCATTTACAAAGTCACACATTCAGTTCACCTAATTGTCGAATCTACCAAACTCATCGTGAATCAACCCAAGCTAAAGCCGAGCGCGTTTACTAGTAGTCTGGATGCCACATCCCCAGCTCGTTCATTTCACATGCTTTCTCCTAAGTAAAAAGCTTTCAATTATTCTCCATTTCTAGTCTCTTCCCATTCCCTTGAAGAATAGCCCCATCTTACATTTCTCGTGCCCGGCTCTATTTCTCTGCCATTGCTCATAATCTTCCCTTCTATTAGCGCCGTGAACTGAGTTATGTTGTTCCTCGTCTAAGAGTTTCCAGGGCTCTCCATTGGTACCCCACGAACCGATTTGCGAAATCAATAAGTCGCTCTCCGCTTTTCCCCAGGTATTCTCTCTAGGATTAAAGTGGGATAATTCTGGCTGATTGAAAGAGGGAGGAGGAGCCACTAGCTCGGTATCGGTACATGTTGACGGAAATAGGGAGTACATACTGCCTGTGGTGAATGTCTCCTGTGAGATTCGCGCTCCGGCTGGCGAATCCATCGATAATCTGTAAGCGAAAGTTTCCTTATTTGTCTTTTGCTCAAGAGAGCGAGATTGTCCAAATAGAGGAACAGGGGGTTTGGGCGCAGAACGATGTTTTCTGCTGCGTTCAAATTGATCCCTGCGTGCAGTTCCTCCTGTGCTCCTATACTTAGCATATCGACGATCTGTGAAAGCCTTGTAGGCCTCAACATCTTGCAAACCTTTGGTTCTGACAGGCTCATATCGATCTTCAGTCTTTTTCTCACGATTAAGAAGCGTATGTTTTAGGACTGGATTTTTCCTTCGTTGAATTTGGTTTGATAAAATGTTCTGTTAAGGTTGGTGGTGAGGTTTGATGTCAAGAGAAGAGAAGAGAAGATTATCAAGACAAGAGTCGGGGATTGCGAACGCTTAAGTAAAAGTTCCCTAGCATCCACGACTGCGTTGGAGGTGATGATATTACTCATATAAATGTTCACAAACCGATATTTGTAATTATGACCCAGAAATTATTCGAACAGATGACTTCAAATGCCTGACTCGAATGTTGGCACAGAGGTCTTGGATTTGAAGTTTTCTGGATATTCACTGATAATGCTTGAAAATATGAACAGGACCGATCCACCGGTAGACAGAATTCATTGTGAAATACTCAACTCGTGTAACAAATTGGTACTTGATTCTGCAAAGACGTTTTGAAGAATGATGATTGAAGAGCACTAAAATTTCAAAAACTCATATAAAAGACATTCACGAGTCCCAATAATCAACTAAACTTTTACTTAAGGCATCTGCTCGTTTTGCTTTGGATGATTTTGTAGGACCTCACAAGCTTGAAGAGCAACAGAAGCAGAAGCAAACGTACCTTTATCACCCGCTAACTACATCTCAAAAGACTGATCGTAATCCACAGATTCGGCATGCCAAGCTTATGACGTTTGGATCTAGAAGAACATGCAACAATCATACAAAATGAACACACAAAGACGGGCCCAACAGCATCTCCTGCGTCCTCTTTCTCTGCAATCCAAAGCAGACGAGCAATCACAACGAAACATTCCCCGTATTTTGTCCCGATAATGACCCCCAAAAAGGCTAAACCTTGCAGAAGTGTTTCATCTTCATTTTCACATTTTCGCTCTCCATCAAATCTATGGCAAGTCTAGTAGCCGGCGCTTGGCAAATACAACGCCGCCATAAAGGTAGCATTCGTATATCGCAGATTTTGAGACTTTTCTCCGTAATCTCTATACTTTTCCTGTATACTGACTGATAGTAAACCATCAGAGGATAAAATCCCCTACTGCGCAATCGAGGACAAATAATCAAATCATCGGGCTTCTTCCATTTCCCATCAAAAACGAAACGAAACTCGGGGATTTCGTCTACAGGGACTACATCGGGGTTAAGTAAATCTTGACACTCAAATTCCATAACAACCATGGCGAAAAAGAGCATTATTTTATCTGGTTGGCTCAAATTTTCTAGGGTAGCTTTGGAAGTCGCCTTGGTAGTAGGTGAGTTGGGAGTTGCCCATATCTCGGATGCATCGACATCGTGACATTCGAATCGTAGGATGTGTCCGTCTGTGATGTAGTGTATTTTGCTGGTTTTAATCGACAATTCTTCATACTCGTTCTTCACAAACATGGAGATACTTAACTGTAATCATATTTTATTAGAACGAAGAATGTCTCGATAAAGTTGCTTTGCCCGACTTACTTCTATTGTGTGCAAGGACTCCGACATCTTTTGTCGCATAATCGTCATTTTCCACGAGATTTCTCCATTGTCAGGATTTGTCCTCTTAATTTGGCATACAAACAATGAGCATCGGCGATTGAGAAATTGCTGCAAATATCGAGGGTCTTTTAGCCATAAAAAAGTCACTACCCCATCGAGTGGCGCCATGGTCTTTCGAGCTAAGTATACGTCCGGTCGACTTTCCATATACTTCTTGGCGTCAACAACATGAGGCGATGGCTCTAAAGTCTTGAGTGGGAGCTCCGAAACGTTTAGCGGACAATAAGGCATTTTAGTAATGCTTAATTATAGAACTAGGAATAAATTTGTATGAAATGTATGATAAGTGTATTTTTGAATGAAGCAGAAGAATATTTCAAGTATAAAAACAAATAAAATTGACAAGGACAAAAAATTCGGCAAAGAACCGAGTATCTTCAGTAATTCTTTCCGCATCGGTACACGAGTTGCAATCAACCAGTACGGAAAGCACAGTGAAAGAGAGATATCCCAAGGTCAATCATTTCAAGGAAAGTACTACCACCTGGATCATGCTGCCTTACAACTCCAGTTTTCTGGTGTATTGACATCACCTGTGCCATAATATACAGCCTTACTTGGATAATCACACAGAGGCCTCTGTCGCAATACACCACCATCGGGGTTCGTATCATTCGCGTATTTTGTAGCGATGATATCATTTGGCACTGTACCATTTTCTACTCATGCCATTACAGCGAGCAGGACATCGTGTTTAACGTCTTGAAAGCCAGGGACACCGTGAGATGTTCTGGTGAGACCACCAGCTTTTCAATCGCCACCAATAACCCAGGGAGCATTCACTTTAGGGTAGGTCATCGCGCAGTGACTATATGTTTGTAAGTAGAGTACAAAACTATACATGGAATCAAGAAACAAGCTTACCCCATTCTTGGGACCAAGTAGAATTTATAAAAATCGTCTAGCTTTATTCCCTGAGGTTCCAAAGCTTTGGAGACTTTATTATAGAGATATACTTGAGCCGGTAGCAACAGAAGCATCTGATAACACGTGGTAGTGAAGTACTTTTCTACCTTTCTTATAAAAAGGCGCAAGGTTGAAATTATCGGCTGTCGCGTGACCAGGATTTATCAAGTCCGAAAGAAGGATGATTGCTGGATTCCAATCCTCCAAAGTCTAATCTGGTCCCAGGCCAAGCATGTACTGCACATATGTCGTGCCTAGGAGACTGGGGGAAGAAACGAGTCCATTCCAGTCCCATTCACTACCCAATGTGAAGGAATGGAATATGAACTGACCGGCTTCGATCCAATCATTATGAAGTTTATTAAAAATAGCTATTTGGTCGCCGTTAAGACAGGTCGGCGTATCTGTAGCACCGGCAGGGCACAAAAGTTTTGTTGCGTTGAACTTGCATGCCGGAGAATCCATCACAATTCCATCAGCAACACCATCTTGAGCGTCACACTGCCTGATAAATTCGTCCGCAAGGTAAGTGGAGATTGATGGTGAAATATAGTGAGAAGATTTTGCCGGCTGGTTCCAGATACCCACAATCGTATCCCAAAGCTGCAAATGAGCGGTCCACCACGCTGGAGCGCCTGTAACAACTCCGTCGAAGTCATTTGAAAAAGTCCCAATGTCTTTCAGGCCTTGCTTGTCACCAGCAGAACATCCTCGATAATAGCTATAGGAGATGTTGCTTCCGTAATATCCCTGGGTGACAGCTTTCCTTTTCAGGACGGTATCATGCATATCACGATATCCCCAATTCTCAAGTGCTTCGGGTTTATCATGAGGCAAGGCCAATCCGAAACTGTATTGTGAATTTGCGGAGAGGGAAACATTCCCTTGTACGATACAACCAGCTTGGGGAACAATTGACCCCCCTCCACCGGGTGGACCACCCGGAGGAGCTCCTGGCGGACCAACTGGTGCACGCCATGGAGGACCACCGCCCGAATTGTACTCAGGTGGAGGTGCAAACGTTGCACCGGCATCATAATGGGTGGCATAAAAAACAATAGAATTTGCTGGTAGAAGTGCCGTGATAGCACTAACTGAACAATCGTATGCTACCGCAAAGCTTGCAAGCAAGCCTAAGATCGGGAGCGCGGATCTCGTGTATTTTCAGTGGATGAAGCAGATAGAAAGCGTCGAAGCATATAATTCTCATATCCAGCTCTCAAAACGAGATGCCAGCAGCATTTCAGATTGCAAAGTTTTATATACCAACTTGTTGAGGTAGTAGATCACCACCGGTAATATTAAGACGGGGTTGGATTGTTTGCAAAATATGAGGTTTTCAAGCGTGCGGGGACAAAAGCTCTCTCTTCCTTCTGCTCAACATCAATAGTCTTGGAATTTATCAGTGGAGAAAATGTATAGGAACACACTCAACAATTATACACTGCAGTTTGTAACGAAAAAAATAAGGAAAGAGATGTGAAGAAGCACTTGCCTTTCGAAGCAGGTACATAATTTCGCCAAGTGAAAACACCGTTCTATTGGCGAACGTTTGAAGAGCAACATATTTTCATAAATCTCTGCTAAATAGCCAAAACAAACTTGCGTCTACAGAGATTGTGATACATATAGTCCCCACAATACATCGATGGCATATAGCATTTCTTCTGTGGAGATCTTCACGCATACGCATGAGAACACATTATCAGTGTGCCCAATGAACTTCGCCCCACAGAAGCAAGATACATTGCGCGACGTGAAGAATACCCGAAGCAAATACCTACCCCGAAAGAAACTGAGAGCCAAAAAAGCGTTGGGCTCAAATGAAGCGACAGCTGGTAAGGGGGTCGAACGCATCGATATCGGTACGCCACAAGAACGTAAACAATGCACGTGTCAAGAGTCACGTGTCTATGACTGCGAGCATCAAATATTCTGTCCAGATTTTTCCCAAAAGTTTTTAGAAAATCTAAAAACTTTGTTTAGATATGCAACAAAAAATGTCAGGTAAAAAGTCACGGGACCATAAAGCGGTGATTGGCCAGAAGACTCCCATCACAGCGTCGATCTTATGTCAGCAGAACTGACACAGGGAATGCGACTTTCAACTGTCATTTCAATCCATTTTTGCCATCTTTTATATCTCGTAGAAGCCAGATCCGGCGTCTTGAATCCTGAAACATAATGGGTAGTCACTTGGAACTTGCAACCTCTCATATGACATGGTTGTCGACTGCTAGTCATGTTTGATTGGGGTTTCATTCAATTAGTAGCTCTAGTTGAATTTGTACCATTTACACTGAGATCACTTGCGTTCATTTACTTCACAAATATGATAAGAATGCCCATTTTCATTTGTGCTGTCTACGGAACAGATTTGATTTAATTACATTTCTTCCTCTTGCTGAATATCAGATAGCCAAGTGGTATTTGTATGTAATACTTCTTCACCCTAAGGGCAGTCGAACCCACATCTACATCCCCAGAAATTGGTTCCATCTCCTTCCCCGCAGGCACATCCGTCTTCTCCGCCCCAGGTCTTACCATTATACTTGAACTTTGGGATTGCTTGGGTAATCAATTGCGGAGGTTGAGCCCATCCATTGATCGAAACGGTCATAGGAGGGTTGGCAGATGTAACTGTCACAAATTGGTCAATATCTGAGCTTATAAGACCTCCTTTTTGGATGCATTTATGATCGTAGATTCTAGCCTCAGAGGTAAAACCTTCATTGTTATTTGTGTATTCTTGCCAACCGAAGGTACATGTACCAGGACCTTGTGTAACACAAAGTTTGTTGTCTCGTGTTGTCAGAGCCTGTGTTGGAAGAGCGACGACTAGTGTTCCCGCAAAAATTGGGAGGAATACCGAAAGCTTCATAGCTGTTGTTTGTTTGATTCCTTTCTTTAGTTTTTGATTTGATTGTTTGATAGTTATTTTTTTGTTTTGTATGAAGAAAGAACCCCAAATTATACACGCGGACCACACTGATTCTTATACAAAAACTCTTGACCATTGTTCTTACTACACAAAGACTTAATGCATAAAGGAAGTAGTTGATGAAAAAATCCTAACAACTATTTCTGGCTCAGAAAATACCAAAAGGAATTAGAAATGCCTTAAGAGCTGTAACACGGATCAAAGAAATGAACTTTACAAGGTAGAACAACTAGTTATACTCAATCCTACCCAAAGAAGTTCTTTGTGAATTCTAATTTTAAGAGCCCAGGTTGGCTAACAAGGGTAGCACAGTATTTTAAAGCAACGATCTGAATTTCCATTATATCTCTTGCGTGCTTTACACAAGCCCTAAATATTACAGACATGTTCTCCCAATAACTCCATACGATCTCTCCTTAATTCATCTCCTTCCAGTTTCAACAGAGGCATTCAAATGGACAAATCCATGCATACCTTGCCCCACTATAGGGTAAATCGTTATACTTCAGAGTACATGCCTCTCTCTTATCAACGTGGTCATTCTCCGATGGACCACGCTGGCCGTCTCTTGACATTTGCCCATCACTTTGATAGAGAGGCATGAGATACTCTTCATTTGTAGGTCCCCACCTTTGATTGATCACCTCGTTCAGTTTTACAATATTGCATGTTCTAAACTGATAACTCCAATTTGAAGTAGACTTTTGGGTTGGAGCGTCGCCCGTTTGTAGTATAACACAGTTGGTGTCGATGATGAAGGATCTGGCACTGGCATTATCGCCATTGTCGTCACTACTAAACTGATAGACGTAGGTGCAGGTCTTGTCACCGAAAGCTAATTGTTTTTGGGCGCAGAGTTGTGGTGTTGGCGTATTTGTTGGTGCTGGCTTATGACCGGCATGAGAACCAGCTATTCTCAGAAGATCGGGAAGTGGATTGGCATGAGAGAATAATGTTAAGAGGCCTATGATAAATGCGACACCGAGGTACTTCATATCCGTTGATTTTCACGTTGTGTTGATAAGCAGTCTTGAGAAGTATGGGTTTGCTTGTGAAAAACTTGTTCTGCGAATTCAGTTGATTGTTGAATTTGAAAAGGGATTTTTGCGAGGTAGTTGATAGAAGGTAATACCTAAGGTGTTTATTATGAGGTTATGCAACGATAATGAAAATTTCTGGTGAGTGTTATCAGTAGTGATCCCTTTAATCAGAAATATTCGTGTACACAAGTGTTACAAGAAGCTTGAGTCATTGTAGTGACTGCTAATAATGAGAGGCCTACATGACTGTTCGTGCATAGTTTCATGGGTCGTTTTGGGGGACCTCAAACGTATCTTCAATTCACTATAATCGCACCCAGGAAATTCGACTTCACGGTTTTACATATTTACACTTGGCAGGAAAAACATTTCCCTTGATTGCAAGTCATTATTGTATTTACGTTTCTTAGATTTCCTTGGCAATTTTGCTCCCTCATGCCGCCCATCGTATCCGCCACAAAGTTGTCCTATTACCAGGGCTCCAGGGCTGAAATTCCTGTTCGATTTGCACCGAATGAAGCAACCCACCATTCCGCTTTCGGTCCCTCGCAAGAAAAGGTACAATTATATACGTTGTAATAAATTTGGCCGTCTTTCCTGGTTTGAAACCCGCAATGCTCACCACCCATTATTCGCCCCATACGTGAACTCCGGATGCTTGTTTGCATCTTCTCCGTATATCGAAAAATTCGAGAGTAGCTTTGGCGATGTGAGATGAATGGAATATTTCCCCATGTTATCTTGTGTGATGTTAGGTTTTGAAGGTACGTGGAATCTTTGTTGAATACTCTGGCGCGAACTGGTGGATATGGGAGTCCTTTCGAGGTGTTTTGCCACATCATTGCTAGGCTGCAGGTACATCTGTTACTGTTCAGAGAGGAGTTATATCTGAGGGTCGTACGCCATTGACTTGGCAAAAGAAGGGGAAGATGGCGAAAAGACTGATGATGAGGAAATGCATGATGTGAATGAGAAGATTGCCTTTGCGTTGCAACTTCACACGATTCCATACATAAATTTTTGTAATCTGTCAGAAAATTTGTGGCACAACAATGTTGATGGTTTTTCGAAGAAAAGGTTCGATGAGGAGAAGTTCAATACTATATCGAAATGGTTAAGTCAAGTGTCATGCGTATTGTATCAACGGGCTCGAGTCATCAGTATGACTACCGTTTATAACCTCATCAGATTCATGATTAAATCGACGACTCGATCAGTAGAGCAGCTAATCATTTCTCATTTATGCTCATCCATATCAATCACTTCTTTTGAGCAATGATACAGTCACTACATGGGAGACAATCACCATTTCTGATCCGCAATATTTGATGTTTTTAAAAATCACGTGTCTTGTATTCTTTCTGTCCAGCAGATACAATGCCCAGCATATCCATAATTATTCCGTATCACTACCAGTCATATCCAGCTCTCTCAGTATCTCTTCGGGAACTTGGGACACTGAGAAAAATTCAGCTCACCCCCGGTCATTCATACAAAAATAAACAAATGTATGAAGCCCAATCAGGCCCCGTGTCCCATCCGCAAGCCTCATCACCATAGTTTGCATTATTATATGTAAACAAAGGCTTACCATAGCCGGTAGCGCCAGTAATAATCAAATCGCTAGGAGATTTTCCCTCCATCTTGACGGTAATTGGTCCTTTGGGATCCGACTGTTCCATGGAAGTTTTCACAATATTGCAGTCTTTGTCGACGATTTCGAGATCCTTGGGCTGTTTCATAAGAACCAATGCGAAATCTATTAGCGGAGCTTTAGGATCAACTTCCCAGCGCATGTATAAACTCCAGCAATTTACTGGAGCCGTGCAGTTCTCAGCTTTAGCTCGGGGCTCAAGCTGTTGGAGTGATCCGCTTGCTACCAGAGAGGCGAGAAAGGAGACTTTAAGAAGCGTAGCCGTGAGGAAATGCATAATTTTTGTGTTTGTTATGGATGTCTATTGATTTCAGGAGATCTATGCACATCGTCAGTCATTAAAATCTATTGTTTGAAGAGATTTGCGTACCGTAAGTTGCTTATTTGGATTGTATCTCGAGAGTTGGTTGTGATTTTGTTCGAGATATTGGAATGTATGAGATTTGTTGTGTTTATCTTGCGTTTTTAAATGTTCAAACTGGGGAATCGGGACTCTTTTGGTTTTCAATGCATCTTTCTAACCGAATAGTCATTGGTAAGATTCTTTGAATGTACTCGAGTAGGATTCATTGTATGATCCTCATTATGAGTAAATGATAGTCATTGCTCATATAATTCAAATAAAGATGTGCTTTAACGTTCGATGGAATCAGTTTTGATCTTCAATTCTGGAGCGGTGTCAATGGGATTGTCATTCACTCAGAACAAGAGATCGCCTCCAGTCACTCATTTGGAGTCACCTTTCGACAACTCACTGCTTTTCGAATAACGAATGTATCACAATTTTTTGCAAAAGTCTAGTCATATTTGATCCCCCTCTCGAACAAAAGCTGATTGGTATCTAGCTCGACCGATTCGAAATCTTACTACCACAAAAATCGTACATCTCGAATACTTGACAATTCCATAAGCTGAAAAGAACTCATTCAACTAAAGGAAAAGAAAACTCTCGGTAAGTGAGAATTACAAGAATGTGGATGTAGTTATTGATAACTTGTATAGGTTGTTTTATGATAAATCCCATTCTTGATAAGACAATCATGCAACTCTTTACCATCAATTTTTGCGCCATATTTACTCTCCTAATATCCATTGTCAATGGCATAAAGGAAGGCCCGTACTGCCTCGGAGTCAACAAGTGTACCTTGTACATGAGCTGGTCGGCAGGCTCACCCGGCCTTAAATCCGGTACCATGGCAATGCCCAGAGATATTACACTTTTTGACAAAGACTGCAAAACCATTGACCCAAAAATGACGCAAGCCGAAGCGAAACGCCCAATCGATATCAAATCTTCGTTACCCGAAACCATAACTCTCACTGGGCAGAACGCCATTTTTGAGATGCCACTCTTCACATATGGTAAGAATCAAGATGGTGGGGAAAATTGCGGACAAGGCGAATATAAAGGCGATTATAACTGGCTCTGCCAATTTGCGTGTTAGGGGATGGATTGAAGCGTCTTGATGGACCGATCTTGCCGATTATTAGCAAAGCGAGAAGAATGAATAGCCGTGCTGGATAGTTTTTGTAGCGAACCGCGGGAGGGGGGGGGGGGGAGAGGCTTCAATTTATGCCGGCATTCATCTGCTGAAACTCTGGAATGGCACATGCGAGACTTTAGAAAACAATCAAGACCCGATGCTTGATTTGATAAACCAGTTTCCAGAATCTTCATCTGAAGATGTGATATGTGCGACACCTGATAGAAGAGAAAGTTCTTTATCATCTTTTCAATTCTGCTCCGGCATCAAAAATCCACAACTAAACATCACCATACCATACATTCTACCAACTTACAACGAACGTGATAACCTAGGAGGAAATTCTTATTTCACAACATCAAGAAAAAGTATAACACCTGCTGTAGCACCCATACTAAACCATACCCTCCAAATCAACCGTCACTCCAACCCAAGCCAAAGTAAACACACCCCAACCCTCCAACCCCATCACAAAATATCCACATCCTCCGAGTCCCATGAGCCACCACCTCGCACACAATTTCCCAGAACTGAAACCAGCGTACGACTGAAATATCACGTGTCTCGGTAGTACACTGGCACGGATGGATACATTGCACCAAAATCGCGCCGATAGGAGATTTTTCACGTAGCCACTTTTCGAATGTTCCGATTCTTGTGTTTGGGAAATAGATAACAGGAAATAGAGAGGAGAGATTAGGTCGCTTTATGCGTAAGTGAAGTCGTGCATCGGAAATTTTTATTGGTGATGTTGGAGACTGCTGACACTTGGGAATATTCGGGATATGATGCAAGTGGGTTGATGTAGGATCTTTAATTCCTTTAGGAGAGAAACTAGGGGTGTTTTTTTTGCATGCACACCGAATATGTACACGTATTTCGAGAACAGGTCTTGCAGATTATATTGTGTAGCGTGTTACATTTATTCATGTAATTGTTCTTAAACTGCTGGATAACATACAGAACTTAAGCAAAAGGTATAAGAAACAATAATTATACACGGCCTAATCCTTAGCTTACATAGAAACCTTACATTGCATATCAATAACAAACAAACTTGGATCGTGAAAGTGCTGAGGACATAATCCTAGTATCTAAATCGGTTAACAGAGAGCCACCAATACTCCACATAGCCATTCTTCCCCAATTTTGTCACCAGAGATCGTTGCTCTCGTTGCATGGCAGGTCAAATGGATCTCTGTAGACCCAGTATCGAGACTGACGCTACGCCATTTGTTCCTTTGACTTTTCTCGCTCACTTGCTCCTTTTATCAAAGTGCTTAGATCTCCCACTGGGATTTGGAACGGGAAGTCTAGAGCCGCTAGCATAATGGCAAAAAAGATCCACCAGCCTGCCAGTGATGTTACGAAAAGGGTCGCCCCAGCCGCAACCTCTAATCTTTTTGCCAGCGCCAATTGAGTCGCATCGTTATTTCCAATACCGTTTGCCGTGTGCCAATACACGGAGGTTAAAATTGAGAAAGCAACAACCAGCGTAAAAAATATTATAACAAAGACGACGTTTGTGCGCAGAGAGCAGACCAGGTATATGAGACACAAGACCGCCATGAAAACAAGAAAGAATCCAAAAGAGGCGTTGAACCCAACTGTTCTCAGGCCGTCGACAGGAGTACCGCCGGGAGGAGCGTAAAGCCCATATGCGTAATAAAAAGGTTGAAGTGTGGAGGCGAAAGTAAGCCAAAAAGCACCGAAAGAGATAAATACCACAAAGGGGAAAGTGTTGCCTAAAACAAATTCGAGGAAACCACCGACAATCATGAGGAGTCCACCGAAGAAGAAGTAGGAACCACTAGAAACTTGTGAGTGGATATCCAGACACATTAAATGAGGAATCAAGACACCTACATTCCAGCCGCACCGTTGTTACCCGCTCCACGCCAGCCCATAAGATCGCACGATAGGGGCGATAAGGTAATTAGAAAACCAACTATTGCTCTACATGATCAGTTAGCGTGGAGAGACCTCGAGACTGCAAGGCATGAACTTACACCGGGGTAGGATTTCCAAAAGTCTTCCTCAAATCACCTTTCACGGCGTTTTGCGGAGAGAGATATATCTTTTCGAACAATTCCGGACTGATGCTGATACTGCCAGCTGTCTTGATCCTCTTCAATGCATCTTCCGAACCAATTGACAAGTCATTCATTTCATATGAATTGCTGCCCTCTCCGTTATGATTGCTATTATGCGAGAAATCCTTTTCCTGTGGGACACCACTTGAATTTGCCTGGGCGTTCTCCGTTGTCATTTCGGATGTATTTCAAACAAAACAACAGATGGTAGCTAATAAAGCAAAAGCTAGTGACAGTTCACTAATGCAGGAAAGACAATGAGACGATGTAGAATAATCATGCGAACGTGGGAAGTCGGGTATTATGTACATATTTTGACATGTACTAACTTTCCCGCAATCTTTAGAAGTTTCGCCTTCTGTTCCTCAAATTTTGAAGAGCAGCACAAAAAAAGAGCTCAAACTGCAGAGCTCTCACGGAGTTTTGGATAGGCTATCCAGTCCCAGGTTAGTGAGTGAACACCAAAGCCCCTGGGTTCTTCAAGTGGGAGGCAATTCTGGAATAGATCTTTTGAGCCAGGATTTACTTAGTATGGCAACATCAAAAATACAAGCGCTAAAATCCATATCGGTATGGCAACTTGCTTCAACCACAGATCTGAACAATGACATATTCCTCCAGATTGTATCAAACATCTGATTGTCACCTATTCTGTGCTAACCGTGGGCTTTCATTGTTCACACGTAATTAATGAGATAATCATGAGATAGTTGTGCTGCCTTTTGAGATTCTCGTTTTACAAAGGAAGAATGGCATGTGCAAATCACCTCACTTTTTTTGATATGGCAGGTTATACGTGCCACGATGATTTCTCCAGTCAAGTCGGAGCACGCTTGGAGAACACATACACTTATGCCTTGATGTGACAAGCTAAATTCCGGGGAAAATACGCGGACCTTAACCCAAATTTTGAGTCACCCGGGAAATAAGCGACCGACCATTGGTTCCCAAGGAAAGCGAGTCGGGGTACACAGCTGCAAGGGGCTATTGATGACTGACACCACACATCGAATATGTCGGAAATTGGATCATCAAGGTCACAGAGGTCGATATAAAGTTCCTCAAGGTTTCCTCAAGACTTCGTGTTTTCTTTCCGAAGAAATAGCTCACGAGAGTTGCTATCATTATTTCCAGAGATATGCTGTCTTTAATTGTCTATGTGTTCGCAATTCCTGTCATTGGTCAAAATTCCCAATATTTTACTCGAAATATCGAGTCTCGTAGCATGGAGTGTCTCCACATCTAGTTTCTTTCTTGCTCGCGTCAAATTCCGAGTTCTGCCCTATTCATTATATTTAAGCATTCATTCGGTGCCACGACATTTCCAAAGCCGCGCAATCATCAACGTACTGCGTGCTGGCAGCTCGGAGCCAGGACACTTCCCACGAGCTGACAGCGGCAATCTGACAGTTTCGATATGTAGTTTGGACTTGGAATTGCCGCTCGCTGCTCGCCACTTCGAACCTTTACACGAGTGTGACGAAACTTGGCCTGAAAACAGCTTGTTTGAAGCGTAAGTTTAGTCTACTATTCCTACTCGTAAGATAGCAGTGACAAGGTGCCGCCTCCATCAATTCAATCGATCGTACCACTCCCTTATGTTAAGAATGGCAATCGAACGTATGAAATATTCAGACGGCCTTTGGAAATTGTCGTAGTATACGTACGACAAGTGGCAAGGCTTGCCATACGTGAGTTGTGCTGTGTACGCTATTGGGACCGAAATTGCCATCAAATCCAGCTCGCCAAATTTTACAATGAGTTTCTAGTCCATCATTCGAGACCTCAGACGAGATTGCCCCTTCACTCTATCTAGTACGATATGACAGATGATAAGAAAGGCATAATTCGGCTTAAAAGGTTATTGAATACCCGCCATGCTTATCAAAAATTTGTGGTCTTATTTCGGTATAAGCATGTCTAGTATTAAAGTTTGATACATGTTGATCAATGTAGGTGCCGCTTTGACAACGAGCTCCGTCTATCATCGGCGACTCCAGCGAGTCTCGTGATCAAAACAAAAATGAGTTCTCTTTCATGCCGTACTGTTCATCGTTCAATAAGTCCTCTAAAAACATTTTATTAAAAATTGATGATTTGGCATATGGGACAAAACAAAGAAAGAGTGACGCGGCGAAAGGTATCACGTGGACGATGATTATCATCAACTGCATCGCATGGGTTCAATAATCCCTGACCAGACAACATCACTCGAATAATCATAGATATTCAAGCACTTCTGCACAGGCCCGTGGCGAAAGTCTAGAATGATAACATTAATTGTATAATCTACTAGCAAAGTACTGGGTCTGGCCAGTATATTCGGAGTTTTAAATATTGATGTCAATATCAAGCTGAAGAAGCTTT
Organism: Botrytis cinerea B05.10; assembly: GCF_000143535.2. Classification (NCBI taxonomy): domain Eukaryota; kingdom Fungi; phylum Ascomycota; class Leotiomycetes; order Helotiales; family Sclerotiniaceae; genus Botrytis; species Botrytis cinerea. The sequence continues at coordinate 1,637,620 of NC_037324.1, read as the reverse complement.
CGCGCTATGTTGTAGCATATCCATCTAGTAAACCTAACGAAAAGTTTAACTCTGGGCTACTCTAAAGGTTTGGCCTGCATATACGAATCAACCGCGAAAAAAAGAGACAATAAATCACTCCGTAGCTTCCGCGCTTCCCTAGTACTCTGCCGTCCCAACATTCGAAAGGATTACACCATTCTCAATCAAGACTAACTAATGGGCCCAACACTTCACAGATCATCCCGGTTACTCTCATTCCCGCTTCTCAATCTAAATTCCACCATTGGGCCTTCATGCCAACTAACAAATCTGTTCCAAGTCTGGAACTCTCGCTTCCTCTCTCTGCCCCAACCCATCCCCTTCTTACCCTCCCCAAGTCCTACTCCCTCTTGAACACTCAGTCTCATATCAAACTCCCAGATCAATCGTGCCAACACTACTTCCATCTCCTGATATGCCAGATATTTACCTATGCAGCTAGTTCTCCCAGTGCCGAATGGGGTGAAAGCTTTTGGTTCAAAGACTTTGGAGTTTCGGGCACTTCCCTTTGATAAGTCATTTTCGCCCTCTCGATCAAGCCAACGCTCAGGCATATAAACGAATGGGTCTCCGAAATATCTTTCATCGTGATGAATACTGTAGGCGGAGGCCCCGACTGTGACTCCAGCTGGAATGGCGTAACCATCGATAATAGCCCCTCCTTTCATAACCTCCCTTGGTATACCGGCCCCAACACCAGGCGAAAGTCGCATGGCCTCGTCAATACATGCCGTAAGATATTTGTATTCATTCAGCTTTGCGCCAACTTTGATTTCACTGACCTTCGCCCATTTCTCTCTGATTTCCCTTTGTAAACGTTCGTAGACAAGTGGGTAGTGAAGAAGGTAAAAGATGGTTGCCGTTAGCCCTGATGCAGTGGTATCCATGCCAGCTATTATCAAGACACCGGCTTCAGCAATTAATTGTTCTTGAGTAAAGATCTCTCCAGCTTCTTGATCTTGTGCAGCAAGAATGGCAGAGAAAATGTCCGCGTTAGCTAAATCCTTTTTGTGATTTACCCGCCAATCTGTCTGAGATTTGCTGAGAGCAAAAAGCTTATTGGCACCATTTAATAAAGATCGTGGGATCAATCTGAATAGGCCGAGTTTTTCCACTGTACGCATGTATCCTAGCTATTGTTCGCCAGGTTCTCAGTATCTGTCTGGTTTTGGTAGACGTGGGGTTATTTACCGTGTTCATAGCAAGAGCCGCATCAGCCATGAGGTCTATCACATGTCGATTTTCCTCATCTTTTAACATCCCCCAATTACGACTGAAAGTTACATCACCCATAATATCCGCTAGTAGATATGTCAAAGCTTTTGACATATCGTGGGGGTGTGTCCATTCGCCCGCTGACACCTTCCCATTTTTTCCTGCTCGAAGATATTCGGAGAATCGTTGAGAGTTTTGATAGATCAGATTCTGTAGCTCTTGCACCGCCTGTGGATTCAGAGCTTTGACCAGAATACGTCTCTTGAGCGCGTGAATCTTTTTGTCGATAGTGGTGAGGACAGATGGACCTTTGAAAAAGTAGTGATATATCGTATAAAAGTCGGACTTCTGCGTGTTGGCGGCAGAGCTATATATGTCTTGAAGAGCGGTAGTGCTGTTGAGAGATAGTCGATTCGGTCCAACTCGTACAATTGGTCCTGGGAGTTTCGTTAATTGTTAATTTCAGAGTGTCCAACAGTACGCATTAGAGGACTAGATGTGGCTTTTTTAAAATCTGAAATTGATTCAGTTGATGGACCTTGTGAAATCCAGTCCGTGTTATTGAAAATGGTATATTGCTTACCATATATCTCATGGAGCCGATATTCATTTAAATGACGGTCGCCCTTGAGACAACGATGGACATTGTACCAGTCGGTAACGGAAGCCAACATCGGACCAGGAAATGCCGCCAAAGGATGAAAATACAGGCGATAGAGAACAAACCAATGAAACAGCAACATTAACATTAGCAACCACAAAGGAGCGTGTGGTCTGAAGCCGTCGAGATTAGCTTCTTTCGTGAGTCTTGAGAGACCCTTCAGCATCCAATAACCCACTGCACATGTTGTCGGTCCAAACAAGAACAGTCCATGCCATTTCTGCGTTTTGCGACTCGCATCGGGAACCGACATTTCACTGTTCTTCAAGATATAATTATCCTCCAAACGATTATATAGCTTGGCAGAATCAATTGAACTCAAAAATTTATACGATTGAATGTATAAAATCTATTTGAGTATCAAAACGGTGAGTGCCAAAGTCAGATTGAATACCCCGCACTTGTGCTGCATGTGAAAATATTCAAAAATAGAAGGTGTGGTTACACATTGCCACATGTGTCGAAATGCAACACAAGAATTTGAATTAGACGCAGTTATTGGATGTAACTGTAGTACGGAAGCGACTTTTGATTATCTATCGCGTATTTGTATAGATACACTGCATAAAATAATAACACGCCCCCAATCAAAACGACAAGTAGCTTCAGACAAGAGTCCAGACTCATGATTTGATACTATATCAACAGCATCCATCCTTACAGATTACTTTATTCATCTCATAGCGGCATTAATAATCCTATAACTCTTAGAGAAAGGGAAGTGATTGGAATAATATGTGTGCATGATGTTGAGCAATGACTAGTACCAAATATTCTTTTGCACTCCGGTAAAACCAAACCCAAACGAGAGAATGATACAAACACAACGATCTAGAAGTGATGGTCTTGCGGCCCGTAAGTTTCACTCGAGCAGCTTTGTACACAAGCTCAATCCCAACCCGTGACAGCCATTAGCCATCTGCCGACTCCATGCTACAAGCGATACCCAAAGTCGACCATCACTGTAAATCTTGCTCAGTGTTTATTGCATCTTAATCTTGAACATGATAAAATATAATCGCGTCCATCATTCCTATTCATGGAATTATCTACACTGACTCGCTCTCCAATTGTATGAATCTAAATACATATCTTGTCAACGATATAAAAGCCTAGTGGCCATGTTAGACCGAACATCTACCACTCCAGTGGACAATCCGGCGCTGACATGTTCCTCTGGTATTGTCAATAAATTCATCTTGCTTCACTAAAAGATAGCAGACTGTAGCAAACGCGATTTCAGTCACCCCACACACTGAACAGAGACCCCTATTTGTAAAAACAAATACTATCCATCCAGTTCATACTCAAGAACATATGAATCATACATCGCGGTTTATATGCTATGTTGAATTGATTTTGTGTAGACTTATGCTCTCTTCTGCTAGTCTCATCCAGAAATTTCGGTGTCACAGCAATGCTATCAATAATTTGTTCAGCCGTAATGCTTTTGCTGCTTTCACTAAAAAATAGGAGAAGTCATCAGCGGTCACTTGACTCCATGGCTGATTCCTTCACAAGACACAAGAATGCAAGAGTAGGGATGAAATGCTGTTTGGGGCACTCTACCCTGGAAGATAAGACATATCTATTCATCCTAGACCGATCCGGATTTTCTTTCCCGAAGTGGGGGCCAGAAGTCAGGATCGAATTGCTGTGCTCCACATATCAAAGTCGCGTACTTGGCGAATGCGAAATTGTGCTGGGGGCTGTCTCGCCAGGATGAACATGTACATCACCTTAGAAGCATGACAATCAAGACGCCGAAGTCTTAACGCAATCCTTTTGAGCGACCCCTTCTGTCCTTGATGAGATACAGGAGAAAGGATGCCGGATTTCCTGCCAATGCAGACTGCAGTTCCTAGACGAAAATTTAGATCTATGTTATTTGGTATACTCCCATGCTTTAGGTGAAATTAGAAGTATTAAATAGATTCCATAGTAAAATCGGGTTGAAGAAAATCTTACCAAATGAATGCAATGTTGTATACTTAGTCGGGAATCAAATGTCTTGCGTCGCTAGGCAGCCTCGAGTTGAATTCCTAGTACGTGAACAGCATCGAAAAGAATGAAGGAAAGAAACTGTTGTCTGCCTTGTACGTGGCCGTAAGGAGCTGCATAAATTGACATGGGAAGAGTGGAAAATAGGCGCCAGGCTTGAGAAAGTGATGATCGTACTCTCGAAGCCCCATGCGTCAATGCACGAGCGAGACGAGATCTCGCGCGAGCAGCCCCAAAGGAACTCGCGTAGCATTTGCGAAGTGGATGAGTTGAAAACATACTGGATTTAATCGGGACGAAGATAAGAGAAAGGAAAGACCACACACGTCTGATCCTCGTGAAAGATGTCGACGCGGCATGTATGATATATCCCAATATTTCGCAAAGCCCGCTCGAAAGAGGATGAGTTGAGATCCGTTTACAAGATGCCAGAGACACCCCGTCTATGACATACATGACAGGCAGCTATACGGAAGTAGCGTATGACTTATCTGTGAGCTTCTATTCGTTAAGGATTGTCTAAGATCTTTCGGTACACATCCCACTCTTCTAGACATGATGGACATCAAAAATGTCTTGTAAGGCGTTGTGAAATGGAAGTGAAAATAGAATTCCACAGGCGGACTAGTTTACCGGGGAAGTTACCCGTAGCAAAAGTGTCTTGTGCTGACATGCCATCCTGCTTTTCATTTCCAGTTCACAAACTCAGGTCCTTTTGATCCATGTGTAGATCTGAAGCACTTTATATGGGTATCCCACTTATCATGCATGACTTGATGCCTCAGATAAAAGGAGTGCCACGTAAAATACATTAATCTTCAAGAGAAGAAAGAAAGAGTGAAGGAGAGAGAGAAATGGTAAAAACCAAAATTAAAAGAGGAAAATAAACCAAATCGCCAAAACGACACCTGAGTGATTCGAACACTCGCTCCCGAGGGAAATGCCTGACTCTGAGTGATTCAGTAGCAGGGCATCGCGTTAACCACTCCGCCAAAGTGCCTAATCATGTGACAATACGAGATTCAAAACAATATATATTCAGGAGATGAATGGACGCTCAAAGAACACAAAGCGCAGCTTCCACGTATAATGTTGCAAGGAATGACAAATTCACGTAAATTCATAAGCTGATCATATTGACCAGTCTTACAAGGTACAATTGACGTGTCTTTCATTACCTTGGGGCTGAAAGACTATTTCCACCTGCCGAAGTTCTACCGAATATCACAATTTCCAGACATTCAACTACCTAACTCAAAGGGAACCCGAACACACGAAATATTTCCTTACGCGACCATATTACGCACGCACGACTCCATGAACCTAATAAGATTACCCTTGTACTGTAGTCGCAGTATTTGAATACTGTCGACTTTGGATAAGCAATGATGTAGCTCTTGGAATCACATCACCACCCGCAAAGATTCCGCGAAATCGAAGCGATTCGGCGTTCTAATGCCAACATAACACGCTATCCCGCGTCCATACAGACCTTTTACATATCTCCAAAGGGTCGAAGTGACATCTCTGAGTGTGCAAGTTTCCCACTGGGTAGTTGAATCGGCACAAACTAAACGCAAGACACAATCTGCCTTGTTCGCGGCCATTTGTATCCGTCGTCTTAAGCGCCAGCAATATGCGAAATCATGTTCGGATCCTTTGAAGAGAAGAATGGAAAGTTCTAACACAGACCATCAGCGGTTCCCTGAGCCCCCTACTAATCTTGTTTCGTGGTAGCCACATTACCACGCTGCCATGTGTTATCTGGAACTTGCCTGTAACATTTCTGTATGCTGAATAGGTGGGGGTTAATTTTCATTATGATGATCAAAAGGTGTGAGAAATTATTAGGCACGATTTGTTGATGCTTGGGAAAAGCACAGGATCCATTCCTACTTCGCATGCAAGGCCAAAGGTCCAAGATACCAAGACATTATTATGCTTTCGAGTTTGAGCTTGAGCTTAAGCTTAAAATTGGTGCTGGTAAGCTTACCTCAAACTCATTTGGTGCCGTCTGATACGATCATAGTAAGTATCTTCACACGATTATCACTTAAGTGGGTCTGTTCAGTTTCTGGGGTTCGTTCGCGTTGATTACCATGTTCTAGGAGTTTAATATCCAAGATTAATTATGGAGGCTCAAGCAAAGATGGGTATCCGCAGGATTTTGATACAGGTCTACCTGGTCTTGTACTGTCGACCAGGTTGAATCTTTTTGAAGGGAGACAACTACTTTCGTAACATTTATTAACCAACTCGCCTGTAGTGGAGATTACTTTCTTACGTTTCTATAGTTCTGGCCTCTCTTAATTATATTGCTTGATTTAAAGTTTGTGGCTATTCCAACAACACTTCTTCAAACATGTTAAGCTACGAAACGACACTACTTGAAATTGAATTGCCTCGAAGTTCCTACTGGCCCCAATCATCAGATTCTATTGCCCATTTTCAACCAAGATCATATACACCAAAGATGTCACTAAGCCCTCCTGGAAGTCCAAGTAGTGTAGAGTCTAGTGGTATTAGACGATATCGCAGGACTACGGCTTGTACAACATGCCGTGATAGAAGAGTTAGTGTTTACTTTCCAATTCAAACTCATACAATGTACTGATTTGATAATTTTAGGTAAAATGTAGCCGCGACAGGCCATTCTGCACCCAATGTAAAAAGGGGGGACGACCATGTAAATACCTAAACAGCGAAATACCCGAATTTGAGTTTATTGAAGTAAATTTATCAAGGAGTCCGGGTAGGAAGTCGCCATCGCCAGTTATGTCAAATCCAATCACCGAAAGGAAATCCGGTATCAAGTCAAAAGCAACCAGTCGGGCGTTGGGTAAAGCGTCTCAAATACCGTCGTCTCCTTTCACCGCAAAGACCCTGGCGAATGATATGGATACTCAGTCCCATCAGCCCATCAAAAGTTTAGCGATTACCCTAGGTGCACTTGGCGAAGATTTCATCTCCTATTTTCGGACGAAAGTTCCAGCACGAGAAGTGTGTGACCATTTCTTGAATAACTTTATAGGACTACAATTTTCAGTGCCCATATGCCATATTGATACTCTTATAGATGAGTACATTAGCTTCTGGGCCAATCTGTCTCCTGAGACCTCGGTTGAATCTACCCTACTCATCTTAGCTATTTTGTATTGTGGGGCCGTCAATTCTACCATCAACATTTCACAATCAACAACATTACACGATCTATACGAACAGCTATTAGATATAGTTAATCTTCCAACATATAATTGCGTACACAGAGGATCATCTTCCATCCAGCTTCTGCAGGCTTACCTTCTTGTAAACACATTCCAAGCTAGCACATCATCCTCACAGTTCCGGTATGGATTTTTACCCCACGCAATCAGACTCGCTCAATCTTTACAGCTCAATTTCGACAAACCATATCAAAGTAATAATATGCAAGCTGAAGTTGAGAAGAGAATCTGGTGGCATTTGCTGTTTTTGGATCTTCAGTCGACGATCATGACCGGCGCACCTTCACTCATAACTAGACATGGATGCACAAACAATGTTTCGTTGCCCATGGTGCTAAATCATGCCTCTAGCCAAGATTCAACTTCACCAATGATGGCCGCCTTTTACGGTCAATGCCAGTGGGTGCGCTGCATGCGCGACTGGCTCATAAAGATGCCAAAGCAGGAAGATGTGGTTTGTCTTGTTGAAAGCATTGAGAATCTTCTAAATTTATTACCGGAAGTGAAAGCAGAGAACTTGGGACCGCGGGCGTACCTGAGATTATTGACTGATAGTGTATATTGCCTTCTCGGATTGAACTTCTGCCAGGAAAAGCAATTGCGGGATATTGGGTGGTACAGTGATATTGTCCGGTTTGTTATCACCAAGAATGTCATTCCTACTCTTTATCACTAATATGTTCGTTTCAGGGCTGCAAGTTCATTCCTGCAAAACTACCTTTATCTATGCGACATGAAATCTGCAGCACCATTGAAGTCGGCTCTCCCTGGTCTCATACAGCCACACCACGCTGTTTTTATCCTCCTCAGGCACCTTAGTTTGTGCACTTCCTTGGACGCCAAAGCTCAATCGCTGAAAATTCTGGTAGACAGATTCTTCGATGCCGACATATCTAGCCCCAGAGTTGGCGCCAGTCGTGCCGTTTCTAGATCGCCAGAGTTCACTCACTACAGCCCTAATTCTCGGATGTCTCGCAAGTCATATGGAAACCCTCGCCAAGATCTTCTCATACTACTCTATAGGAAAATCCATGCCAAACTAGACTGGGATACACCAAAATTCACGGCCATGCCTCGCTCGACTTCTCAAAATATGGGGGTCTTGCCACAACTTGAAGGCTTGGTCCCGCGAGAAACGAAGAGCAACATAGTCTCCATTGAGAATTCGGCAAGCGGGTATGAAGGAACTAAATGGATGGAATTGGGAATGGAGATGAGCACGGAGGATTGCATGATGGATAGGGAGTTGGATGATGTACTTAGAGGTGGACGAGATGTATGGAACAAATGGGAAAGACTGATAGGTGCGGTTTTCAAGTGCTGAAAACCGGACTTTGAGATAATTGGACACGGAAAGAGGCCTTTTGTCACTGGCTTGTGACTTATGGAATATCTTAGTCTAATAGCAGAAACAGAATCTTCACAATTTGGTCACAGATCTTTAGTATTCTCAGATGCATCTGCATTGATTCAACACAAATTTCCAGTTATCTTCATTCTTGAACTCTATCACAGGTATACTGTACAAATTTACTTGCTAAAGTCAAGTGGATAAGTGAAATTACGACTATGTAATGTGTTTGAAACATGATTTTATAAGATGAAACTATATTATTGTGTATAAATACAATGATATACCATATCAAAATGAAATCGAACGGTATGAAAGTATATGACAATTTACATTTATGTTCCTTTAATTTGATTGGCATTAATCCCTTTTGCTATATGAAATGATACTGCAAGTAATGATTCAAATTATGTTTCGCTATAATTATATAGCTACTAGGTACTCGTACATAAATCTTCTTCTAAAAACGAAAACAAAAAACGGAGCGAATCAGTCCAATTCGGTTCGCATATATTATTTCGAATTCAATACAATAATCATATATTCCATTTGTTTCTCACCAAAACAATTGAATCTTCCATTCTTACTGCTGTGATAAATTATATTATTTGCTATGATCTAACCGTACCCTCCAAGATATTATAATTCAATTTAGACTGGAAGTATATGTACATAGATCACAATCATATTTCCTGCATTGACCTCAAACAATCGCACGATCGTAAAGTCAAAAAATCTCACACCTGTTCAGTGGACTCCTGAGTTTTAACACTCTTCCATTCCAAGAACAGAGAAGAAGCAAACGCTAATCCAGTAACAGGAATCGCTGCGATGAAAACTTTCTGTAAAGCACCGTTGTACACTTCCAATAGTGCAGGCAATTGATCCGCATCAACTACAGATCTGAAGCCCGTGGCACCAGCATCCAAGACTGCCTGAATATTGACTCCTGGCAATTGCCCACTATCATATGAAGCTTTCAATTGGTTCTGGAGAATTGTATTTCCAACAGAAACAAAGACTGCACCACCAAAAGACTGCGATGCAACCACCGCAGCGGTGCCAATAGGAATTTTCTCCAAAGGTAAGACGGTTTGGACAGCGGTGAATCCTTGCTGAATTGCAATTCCAAAACCCGTCGAAGTGAGAATTTCGTAGCCGATCCATTCAGCCGTTGTGGTATCGGTTCTAAATGTGCTGATGAATCCACAGCCTACGGTGGCAATTGCTGTACCGATGATTGCGGGTGGTGTAAAGTACCCGGATTTGGAGACGATAACACCGGCTACGAGTGTGAAGAAAGCATTGCAGAGGACATATGGAATCATGTCAATACCAGATGCGATTGCGGATGTGTGTTTGATCGCTTGAAACCATTGAGGGAGATAGTAGCCGTGAATAATCAAGGCCGAGTAGAGGAAGAAGGAGAAAAGGCAGCTTGCTAATACAGTGCGTTGCTTGAGGATTTCAAGTGGAATCAAAGCTTTGTTGCCTCTGTACCAAAACCACAGTCCTAACACAATCATACTTACTCCAAAGCCGACGAGAAGACCAATAACCATTGGACTGGACCAGCCATTGCCCTAATGAACAGTCAATACTTAGTAGTTGTAGACCGCCAAACCACAAGAATAGAACTTACCTCTTCAGTATGTTGGAAAGCTATGAAAAGCATAACGCATGCACCGAGCAAAAGGATATTTCCAAGGATATCGAGATCAAGAACTCGTGAGCCAAACGATCGTTTTGTGTCCAAGGTGTTCTTGGGGTTGAAGAATAAGATCATGGCCAAGATGGTTACGCCACCGACTGGAAGATTGAAATAAAAACACCATCTCCATGATACTTTATCTGTGAAAACTCCTCCCATCAATGGTCCTACTGTAGCTCCTAATCCGAACCTGTAATTGAATTAGTCTAGGGACAAATGACCAATTCGCAATACTCACATCAAACCCACAGCCGCGGTGAAGACAGGACGTCTTTGTATCGGGACACTATGAGCGACAACAACAAAAGACCCTGTTAAAATACCCGCACTTCCAACTCCAGCGATAGCACGCCCTATAATCAATGTGAGAGAATTGGGAGCCACGCCACAAATCAATGATCCGATCTCAAATAGCGCATTTGCGCCTAGATATGACCATTTGATACTGAAAATAGTAAAGATCCTTCCATACATCGGCTGGAACGCGCATGCCGTAAGTAGGTATGCACTTCCATACCACCCAACGTCTGCGTAAGACTTGAATTCTCCACTAATGTATGGAATTGCCTAGGAGGAATGTTAGTAATGCGTGCAACGGAGAAAGTGGGAATGACAGCCATACAGTTGTGATGATCGTTCTATCCAAAGAAATCAAGAGCACCGACAAGCAAAGCCCGATCGTGAGAACCGTTAAAGCAATGGTTCCAGGATACTCAATTTCCGCTTCTAATTCTTGTGGCTCTGGTGACACAACAACTTCCTCCTCTTTTTCGGTTTTTGCGCGAGCCCCGAACGCATCCAGATTATTGGTGGAGGCCAACGATATTGCGTTGACCTCTTTGGCTTCCCAATCTACCATCTCATCTATATTCTTCATGAATTGATCACTCCATAATCCTGGTTTTCCTGGATGTCTCTGCTCTTCCACGGGCGTTGATAATCGATTCGGTCGCTCAAAGGTCTTACTTCTCTTGGTACTACACGCGGATTCACCGAGCGTGCTTTGAGATGCTAGATGTCGAAGTGATGGGGCTGCAGATGCTATGATATCTGTGAACAGTTCATTGAGACCAGCATTATTCCGGGACGCCTTGTTAGCATCGATATCTGAAGAATTTCGTGACCCACGAGATGTGGTGGGTTTTAATATTCGAGTATTTTCATCCTCAAGTGACGATTTTTCCAACTCCAGGATAGATTCAAATCCTGCACAATCAGAGCCTGCTTTCGTACTATCTGCGGTATTGGGACGCGAAGTTGAGCTCAAATTTCGCGACTTTTCTTTGGGGTTGTTTAATGAATCGAGGGTGACCTGTGGCTTATGTTCTTCTGGCTGTTCAGAACTTCCTTGAGAATCCAGCCTCTCTGTCGATATCCCTTTGCTGTGGCCCAACTGAGATTCTGCGAGCTGAGATTGAGCTCCATCTTTGATCGCTTCCTCACTTTCTTGAGAACCTTCTTGTCTATCAGATCCTTCATTTATTTCTTGTTGCTTGCTATTAGTTCCTGAATGATGAGAGAGTCCATTGGCCTCATTTAAGACTGTTTGGTCTCCTCTGTCATCCAGATTAGTTTCAGATGACGGTTGCATATGGAAGATTTGACGCGAAAAGTCAAGTTCTTCCACTAAATCTGTGTTTGGTGCTGCATTTTCAATTGGAGAGCTCGCTTCACCGTCTAAACCCATAATTGCATCTCCAGGGGATCCCTTCGTGGTGTTGTTTTGATATTAATGTCGATGTAAAGTTGTTTCAACTCCTTTCTCTACTGCAATCCAAATTACGATGTGAGGTATTGGGTATGGTTGATTACGTAGGTGAACCATTAGTTACGGATACGGGATTGCCGATCAACAATATATACTATTGTAGATATGCGGGCTGGGAACTAGTATAGATATCCGGCACCATTCGGGATGAGAATTGGGTTTTCGATGTAGATCTTTACCGGAGAAATTGGTCTGTGACATCTCAATCAGCTAAACATTCTAGGTTATTTGGATCATGAGCCGAATTTCAATGAGCCGACGCTGTGACAAAATCTTCTTTTGTACGTATTGGGTATTATTTAAGAGAGAAAATCTATTCAAAGTGTGTAGATGAAGTCATTTAAACACCATGTGACAAATATGCTGCAGTTATTATGTATTCTTTGCGGCCAATTAAAAATTATAATGTGTACAGACAGCAATGAAAACCTTATATCTAGACCACATGAACTCTGGTGCTCATAAGATTTGGCTCTTCTTCAACCCCGCCAATTGAGCAAGAGTAGAGAAGACACCAACTAAGCCAGTGCCATCAGTATGTCTTCCTAATGCTTCAGATTCACCAGTGAATGATTCCTCCAAATCTTGCTGGCTCTCCACAGACAAAGTGTCTGCAACCTTCTTTCCCCTTAACCTCTCTTCCTCGATCTTTGCATGTGTCCAATTTTCAAAGTTGCCTGTTTTAATATCTTCACTCAATTGCGCATCCAGTTCATTCTTCTGAAGAGTATCTGGAAGCAGTCCAGAAGCCCTCATCATGAATTCGGGACTGATTGTTTTGCGACCTTGCTTGAAAACACATTTGCCGAGCGAGGATGCCACGACACCAGCTCTTGGGTCCAATTCCTTGCGTTTCTCGTCTTCCTCTTCTGATTTCTGCTGTGGATAAAGGGTGTATGACTTTGGTTTTGAAGCATCCTTTCGAACAAAATGTGTGACAGTCCATATCCATTTTTCGTCCCATGATAAAATTCTTGTCCACATCTCATATGATTCGTACGGCTTGAGTTCCTTCTTAAAATTGCAATTTACTGCTCCTAAAGCAATGCCAAAAACTGGTCCCTTCGATCCTGTGACTGCCTCTGTTCCACCTCTCATCTGTTCGATGGCCTCGGAGAATAGCGTACAAAACAAGTGTGTTCGGGCTACATCAGCATCCGAAAAATAGGAACTATTACTCTCTAAGACGAGTTAGTGATTATACACCTGGAAAAATAATAGCATTCATAACTTACTGTGGAGGTTCAAGTCAATCTCCATCAATGGGGCATGTGATTCGGTGATTAATGGCTGGAAAATTTGATGTGGTCCACACTTCACTTTTGGTCTCTGTGAGCGAAGACAGAATCGAAAGGCGTTGACGATACGCAAATGCCAAATTAATGGCAGAGTCTTGAAATTTCCAATCGCTAGTATTATGACAGCGAGCTTCCATATTGTCAACGATGTGTAAATATAATCTAAACATCTCAGAAGAATGTTTAAAGAGTACGCAATGATGGCCCAGAGAAGAGTCTTGCTTGGGAAGAAAGGCTGAGTGGTAAACCCGGTGTACAGGTGTGTGGTTCCCGTACCACTGACTGTAAAGTTGTTCATTTCGGAGTCTGATGGTGAAATGGGTACTGAAAATGAGGATTTCTGCGATGCAGAATATTATTTTAGAATATTTGACATGTGTAAAGAATATGAGATCATAGAAAAGAGAAAGAAGAAATGATTTCTGATTTCTGTTCCTGAAATGCTTGATTTCACCGCCAGCACTGCAAATGGCAAGAGCTAGCCTGAACTTCTATTAATACATGTCGTAGATGGCGCTCAGGTAGACCCAGTATTCTTGTAAGATTTGAAATCTTTTGAGTTCACCAAAATGGTTTGTAAATTGAGCACGATGGCGTTCCATGCAGAGATCTTCGTCTGCAGTGTCTGCTACCAAAATCAAAGATCTACCTTGCCAGGTTGATTAAATACGCTAGTAAAATGAAGACGGCTGGGTGAGGATGCATCATTCCAGTTTCCTGCGGCTCTTGCATTAGCTTCAACTCCAATGGACTAGTGCTGATCTCTTCCGCCTTCTAGTTTGGCTCCCGCATGAAACCATTATGTGCTAATAGTATAAAGATCTACATAGAAACTCTGGACTTGGCCGAGAAAGTTAATCTATCAAAGGTCCGAATCGATTACTGGTTCGATAGTGGGTAGAAAGTAAGCTAAAAATGACTATGGAGTAGCTGACACTGAGCCGGCCATCCCTCTATGGGAATCAAAAGACATTTTTGTTTGATCCATATACCCTTTTCGGACTAGATCCTTCACCTGGGATCCAGTCGCATGGTTGACTTGATTTAGGGCTGACAAAATTACGAAAGTTGGCAGATCTTTAAAGTCAATGTCAATGATTGTTGCCAAGACCCAAATCAACCTCTCGAGCATGTGGATGTCTTCCCGGAAACGAGTAAAAGCTGTTCGACCTAGCTCGGGAGCTATTCATTGCCAAACTGGATAATGACATTACTGTGTTATCTTATCGTATTTCACATGTGACTATGTTGCAAAATTCCAGAGATTACAATCGTTTTCTATTCCTACATTCGAAGCTCTCACAAGGAGAATATACATTATGCTACAAAATAAAACTTATCAAATAAAAACTTCACCATCCGATCCCCATTAGAACTGCTTCTCGAATTTATTCTCCTAAACCCCTCCTATTACGTGCCTCCTACATAGATCCCGGAGCTCAAGGGAGAAAGCTCCTCAGCCAATGGCCTTGTGGTTTAAAATTTCAGTATTTATGACTTTCCTGCAACTTTAACATCCTGGGATTTGATTGCAGTTCTCTTCACTGTAGTCTTCTTGTATGTAGCAAGATAGAAAGAGATGAAAAGGAAGAGGTAGGAGCTCAAAATGGTGCAGCCGGCGAAAGCAGCAAATGGCTCACCAGCACATGTTCCGACGTGAGGGAGATGCTTGTAATAGGCGCTAGCGTAGTAGTTATATGTAGCGAACTGGAAAGAAGTCAATAAGAGTTTTGTTTCCTGATTTTAATACTTACATAAACTGCGAAAAGATCGATGACAAATTGGGTGATTTGCATGCGGGTGATCCACTCTTTCCAGGTAATACGGATTCCACGCGCACTCTGGAAGTAATACCAATACATCACAACGTGGACGGAAAGGTTCAAGGTGATCGGAACCCAGGATACTGGAGTGTGTCCAACAAGTTGAGTATAGCACAAGAGAGCTGTTGCTGGGTGGTGATAGCAGTGAAGGAAAGCTAGAAAAACAATAAGTACTGCTTAAGTTCAGGCTCGGCTATGACTTACTCAAAGGCTTCTTCTTGAGGAACAAGAAAACGGTATCAAGCAACTCCACATATTTTGTGATGTAGTTCAGCTGTATGAATTCATTAGTATGACCCTCTTTCAAATCTTGGGAATATCAACATACGTAGTAGAGAGTAACCAATGGCTTGGTCCATCCAGTTCCACCGCAGATACCATCAAACAAGCCATTCTTCCACAGACTTGGAATGAGCTGCTGCGCAAAGAGAACAAGCAACGAACCGCTTACGACGGTCAACATCAAGTTATGTGCCATGAACAAACCATTCAGCTTGTATGCTGGACGGTTTTTCATCCATGCTTGACCACCAAAGATGACTACGTAATAAAGAACTATTGTAACAAGAGTTGATTTCAACGTAGCCATTGGCGTCTTTCCTGGAACGAATTCGAAACTTTCAGCAGGATATCCTACGACCGACGTCCAGAGCTTGTCAAAGGCTTCCCATGGGGAAAACTTGATGGCCCCATCCAGCGGCAAAAGAAGTGCACTGCTTGACATATTGACTGATGCTGTCGCAACTCGTTGGAAAAGAATGTGAGATAAGAATGAGATTCAAGATGGGATTCTGATGTCAAAAAGAATTTTGTTATTTTAGGGGTTAACGATTATATCTTAAAAGAATTTTGCTTCTTTCGAAAGATAGGGAGAAGGTGCTGATCCCAGTTGAAATGCCGTTTCTCATACATTAAAAACTTTGAAGACTTCTATGGACTAGTAACGACGATCACAATCAAGACTAGAATTTGTAGTACTGACGATCTGAGGCAAAATCTCCAGCTGAGTGAATGAGAGTTCGAGCTGAGCAATTGAGAGTTTGAGAACTACTTTCAATTCCATGGGTCCGCAAAGTCTACTTCCTGGCTAACTTTCGCCATGAAGTGGAGCTTTGTCACTATGGTCAATGACCGCCATCAGGGGCGACGGCAAGTGTAACGACAGATTTGGGGAACCGAATTGAGCTTCCGGACGTTTTAGGCATTAAATTATTGCTACCGCTTGGCGTGCATAGAAATGATCGAATGGAAGAATTTCTCCGAAGTACACGGACTAGCTCCACATTGATTATTAGTAAGAACCCATAAATGATGTTTCGTAAGGGGCTTTATTAGGGACCTCTAGGTCAAGATAAGCTTTTTGCGGGTACCCTTCGCCTATCTTGGATCTTGATGATCGCGCAATTACTCGTTTCAGCTGTCTGCTTCCCACTTACGTGGAAATGCCTACTAGTACTTGTAGATCAGCAACAACAGTGAGGATGGAACTAGTCCAATTCTTACAAGCGGGCCGCTTGTTTCACGTTATTCTTTCACTCGAAGGTTCATAGTTTACTTTTTGAGTCAACTAGAAGCATTTCGATAAACTTATATTAATAGAATGCTTCTTGCACATCTGCACGAAGAAATCTTTGCCCCACTCACTCCGAGTTTCGATCACGCCGAGTAATTAGTTAAGACAGCAATTTTGGCGTGTCAAGCAAGGATGTGTACATACCGTGCTGGCATTGTTCGACATATTAGCTGGATTTATCGTTTACCGTCTATTGAAAGTTATCAGTAGTTGATACATTCTTGGGAATGCGCTTCTGCAATATTTGTGGGGCATCTTAGATAGATTCCATCGTAAATGTGTGATGACGATCAATGAGATCAACATTTTCGAGCATTCTAGCTCAGATACATCAAGTGTTGTTAAGATTACGATCCACAGGCATGGACGGTGAATAATTTTCTTAGCATTTCGATTTCATTCATCAGTGACACAATTCCGGTCTCTGTTTTGTCATTTTGTTCTCAACTCATCAACATTTTGCTTTGAGCAACGAGATGGCTATCGAAGTATCTTTCGCCTCCCTTTCTGGGGCAGCGACGTTGATTGCACTCCTAATATCAAAGAACTCCTCGTGGACCACTCTGTACTCACTTCAGGTTGTCTTTGGAGTTTTCATACCATCATATGTCTTTTACCTCAGTTACATATTCCCATTTTATATTTCTGAGTTAAGACATGTTCCTACAGTCCCTGGCTTCCCTCTCTGGGGTCAGTTCTTTGACATCATCAGCACTGAGATTGGTGTACGACAACGTGAATGGCATCAAGTCCACGGACCAATCATCAGATATTTCTTTCCCTTTGGAGCTGAACGTCTATCAGTTGTAGATGACGATGCAATCAAGCAGGTATGATAGATCAGTATAACAACTCCTTTGGTACAGTCTTTAACATAAATTTGCAGATGACAACCAGAAATCCATACAACTACCCAAAACCAGTTCGCGCGAAGTTGTGGATGGTCAGGATTCTTGGGGAAGGTGTACTTCTTGCTGAGGGAGATGAGCACATCCATCAACGAAAGTCCTTGGCACCAGGTTTCTCTATCCAATCGATTCGGGCACTCTACCCAGTATTTTGGCAGAAGTCATTGCTTCTCACCAAGCTTTGGAAGGAAGAAATGGACGCTGACTCGGTAAAGTCTAAGCCTTTTGAGGTTCTGGAATGGTTGAACCGCACTACTCTTGATATCATTGGTGCCGCCGGCTTTGGTGTTGATATCAACTCTCTCGAAAATCCCGAGGCTCCAATTCGTGAGGCCTACCGACTTGTCTTCGCTTTCGATATTGGATCACGTATCTTGCACGGTCTTCAGGCTTTTATCCCATCCACCAAGTACATTCCCGCCAAGATGAACCGTGATATGGAGAGTTCGCGAAAGATTATTCTCAAGACTGCAACAGATATCATTGATGAGAAGCAAGAACAAGCTGCTCAGAGAACCAATCACAAGGACATCATCGCTCTGATTGCCAAGGACAACCTGAAGATGAAGGAAGCCGGAGAAGAAGGGTTATCTTTTGAGACTATGCGTGATCAAATCATGGTAAGCAAAACTCGCAAATAGCTCCTTGAAATCTTGCAGAAGGCTAATATACATTGTTCACAGACTTTCCTTGGAGCAGGCCACGACACAACAGCAACAGGTTTAGCATGGACAATTCATCTTCTCTCAACTCATCCGGAAATTCAAGAAAGACTTAGAGACGAGGTCCGCGAGCACATGCCTTTCCTATTTGATCAAAAATCTCGTTATGAAAGTAGTGTTGAAAAGACCGATGCAGATCTTTTACCATACCTCGACAATGTCTGCCGTGAATCTCTCCGCTTCATCCCACCCATCCCAATGACAGTCCGACAATCTCTCAAAGACGACAAATTGGGCCCATACACGGTTCCAGGAGGCACGGTCATCTATATTCTCGCAAACACTGTTAACCATCTTCCTATGTACTGGGGTCCCACAGCCGATGTTTTTGACCCAGATCGTTGGGACAAATTGCCTTCTTCTTTCACTGCCAATGCTTTCATGACTTTCTTACAAGGACCAAGAGGTTGTATTGGACGCAAATTTGCAGAGACTGAAATGAAGGTTTTGATCTGTTGTTTGTTGAGCATGTACAAGTTTGAGCGTGATGAGAGTGTGGAGAATCCCGAAGACTTGAAGATGTGGAGATTGGTTTTGAGACCAAGAGATGGTCTTCAAGTTAAGGTTACCGCCATATAAAGTTGTTCTGTACTTGAGACGATGTCAATGTTATTCGGTATGAAGGAAAATTAGGAGATGGTACAGAATTGTTTTAATTTTTACATAGATATTTTCATAAAGACTCTTGCTTGTAAGAGCTCCGGTCATAGTTTACGTACCCTACCCTTTCTGTAATATAATTTCTTACAAAATCATTGCTTCTTTATATAAATTAAAGTAATGAAAGACCTCCCAGAAAGCAAACTGATTCAATTGAAATTCAGACATGTAGAAATGACCGTGACCCCAATCTTGGAGAGCTATAATTCATTCATGAAAACCAGGGAGTTATCCTGTCTTGACTTCGGATTAATCGCCGTAATTCTAATAAACAATCATGATTCTGCATTTTCTCCGTCACTAGTTCAATATTGATATATCAAGTCAAATAAAGATTGGATAAAGAAAGTGTCTTGTCATGTTTCCGCCAAGGTGATGAGCTATGAGTACAACTCCTACAATAGTCTCGATATTGTCAGACAGAGTTCATAACGTGTATACAAGTTACACAGGAGTCGAAGGGACGCTGTAGCCATTCTATCTTCTCACTTCGTATGACCAGGAAATAATAAATTATGGAACCTGCATTCCATGTTACGTAGGAAACCACCACATACGTCATGTGCATATGAGAGTGGGTAGAAGGTGGGCAGCATAGCCATTAGTCCGACAGGTGCGCTTTTTTGATGGATTGAAAGCATGGTTCTTCCTATCTTCCATGATAGAAGTTAAAAATAGGCAGGATGAGCTAAGCTCTCAACCTTGTCAAATTCTCATCTGTCTGCAGATTCGTAATACTCACTTTGCAATACAAGTAATTCACGAAATCAAAAATTCGGGGCAATGGATGCAAGCAATTTTAGTTAGAAGGGTAAAAATGTATATATTAGAATTAAAAATCTCCACAAAAATCATCTCGCCAAAAAGTTTTCTCCCCAAAATTCAACTATCATCTCAACAAACATGCAGGCTCCATCTCCTAGTACAAATGTTCAAGGACCTGAGAATCATGCCCCCCCCCCGCCCCATCGAAACACGATCAATGAATAGCCATGTCAGCCTATGCACTGGGCTTTCCCTCTCTCTCAACTGTAACGGGGTTGCAGACAGCAATTCCAACGCAGTCGATATCAATTGGAACAAGGAGCTGGCTGTTCAAATTGACCAAACCCGCAGATTCATTATCTTGTACTTGCTCCGGGTTGTTGATAGTTGGGTGAAATCCGGTTTGCTCGACATTGGCGGGGGCGTCGGTGGTTTGGACATCGGTAGGTTGGACATCGCTGGATTGAACTGTACCTGGGTGGGCTGGAGCTGGGTGGACTCCGGCTGGGTGGACTGGAGTTGGGTGAATCACAACTGGTTGGACTGGGGTTGGGTGGATCTCAGTTGGGTGGGCTGGGGCCAATGGACCCTCACCTGCTTGAGCCGCCTCGTATCCTGGGTTTCCTGCATGGCGAGCGATCTGTCGATCAATCTGTTAGAAACAATTTCCCAATAATTCTGTCTGAAATTCTGCATACCTTGCCGACTGGGACAACACCTTCGACTCCGCTCAAAGCGTCAAGCGATCCACCCTTGCTGACGGGAAGAGCAATGCTGAAGTCCGCAAGGACAACGACGAGAGCAAGAGCAGAGATACGTGAGAATTGCATGTTTTCGGTTTGGGTTTTTGAGTGAAAAAGTTGGTTTGATGATTGAGTGTGGGGAGATGGATGAATGAGTGGATAGTTTGGTAAATGAGTGTGGTTGTTAAGGAATGAATGTGAAGTGTTTGATGAATTATTCGATTTCCAATGTAATGAGAATGAAGATATATACCGCAATCCTGGCGACTGACCGATCATTCGACCAGGATTCCTGGAATCTGCCGATCATACCGATCTACCAGCTTTGAGACAGCGAGAGTCCCCGAAAGGGAATCTGGTGTTCCTCAGAAGGCTGCCGATCGAGTAAAGTTTTCGCTACCGCCGGAATCCAGATGCGAAAGGGAGATCGGCAGACTAGGAACAAGCCATTGTGGATATAACGGACAAAAATCTAAGTTCATGTTCATTTAATAATCTTTCCAAACCAGAATCGATGGACTCCTTGTCGACCGCTTAAAACGCCACAAAAATTACTTCAGTGTGACCGAAAACCATACTTAGTGCTATCACGTGAGTAGATCGGCTTCGGACATTTTAAGCTTGGCGATAGAAGGCTAAGCGAATTCGGTCAAGTCAGGGACAGCGAAGCTAGCGTTCCCTCAGCTGCCCCACCAAAGCACGGACAGAGATTCGTCGTTACCGCTGGAGCTCCACCGATTCAGAAAGTTCTATACAATAGCAACCGACCACACATAAGACATACTGTACCCGAACGAGAGAGAGCCTGCAAATCGCAATCTTGGTGACTCTGCTTGAGTCAAATTTAATTGCTATACTTCGTAGCTCACCATATAGAACAACTGTTGCCCAGATCGAATCGTCCTGTCGAACTATCTTGCGGAAAGTCAGAATCCGAGGCGTCGATGAACTTTAAACACTATTATCTCGTCCAAACGTTAGATTTACGTTCTTGGACGGCAATTATAAAATCACTGATATCGAGGATGTCTCGATCCTTTTTCCTATTAAAAAAGCCTATATCATTCTTATGGATAGTCATGTGGGTCTAAGCGATCGTCGGCTAACTTATTAAAGGGTCCTCGCTGTCGATCGGCCTCTGGATTATCCTCGTAACACATCAAATACGCAATTAGGCGATAGACTATCCGTAGCTCGGTCAAGTCTAGGAACAAGACTTTAAAAACTTTTATTGTGTCGAGGGAATATTTTTATATCCACTTCAACAGGATATGAACGGTACATCTCAACGAGATGAGTTATTGTATTGGTGGATTCTGTGATTTTTTGGAATTTGCCAGCATCAACTCTATAATCAATAATTTCAAGATTTACATCATTCCAGATAAGATTATTGAACACCACAACTTGATAAAAAAAAAAGCTAATCATGACATCCCCAAAGCCTGACCCTCAAGCGCACCTCCACTCTGCAAATTGACCAAAAACTTTGTCCTCTCTCAATGCCTGCAAACATTCTCTCCGCAAGCCCATGCAAATCTCCAAACCTCCCTCCTCAGCTTGCTCTCCCTCAACAGCGGGAATTCTCGGGAAAATGACAAAGACTCCATCAGTCTTCAAACTTCTCCACCTAAACCTTTTGCATTTACCACCAAGGTTGTTTCCCCAATCCAAGCCGTAATATGGTTGTCCCGACCAAGATGAGCATCCAACATTGCGTTGGTAGGACTGATAGCCACTTGGCTCGAGTCGGTTAAGATCCGATACCTTTTGGATTACTTTGATTACGTCTCTAACCCTCGCCTCATCAACGTCACGCACTGATTGGCGAACGATGCGTGCGATGGCTCCAATTTTTGTAGTATTTGAAGACGATGATATCAGATCAGAGAATGTGCTAATAGATTTAGAAATCAACACAACATTTCCAGTAAAAGTAGGGGACATAGCCGGCTGAATACGGTTGCGTCCGTTGACCGTCATGACGAGTAATGAAGGAGTATATAAGTCAACGGAGTTTGAAGTAGCTAAACGTGCCGAGGTTATTCTAGACCAAATGAGTGCAACCAAGGCATCGTTTGTAGAAACCCAAGATAAATCATTCGAACCCTCATTTGCCAGCTCTTTCAGACGTCGCAAAGAATCGTCCGAGAAGAAAAATACGCCTGTTCCCGCCACATCTGACGAAGTCGAAACGTATGGCGTGGAAGATAAATCCTCTGGCAGCAGTTTGTACTCTGGATAATCCTCCAATCTACCCGTTCCCTCTCCTTGCAACAAAGCAGAGTTGTCAATCCATTCTTCAGTCACCAATTCATGACCATTTCCCCCGTGACAGAATGTAGACCACAATTTCAAAACATTAAAAATTCCCGCTTCATCCATAACACAATGATGCACTGCGCAAACCAAGATAATGCCCCCACGGATGATGTTTGCTTGTGCAAGAAAAACTTTAGCGTTATTTCTTACAAAATCTGGCAAAACATCTCCATCAACTGCATCGGTGGGAAATTCATTGGCTTGAATACTTTGAAAGTCATATTTGGAACTGAGATCCTTCACCGAAAGGATATCATTGACGCTGAAATAAGGAGCTTGCACGGCAAGTGAGCCTTTTTGGCAATTTAGTGCTTGAGATGGCCCAACTGATGCGGAAAGTATAGGGAAAGCTGATATAGTTTTTGAAAGGCTGTCTTGGAGTGTTTGAATAACGGCTTGAGGGGTTGAATTAGAGGAGAAATAGAGGAGTTTGGGGACGTGGACGTGTGGTGATAGGTGGTCGAGTGGAGAGAGTGGGTATGGTTGTTTATTCATGATTCCGATGCAGAGTACAGATAGATTTTGTGGAAGCAAGCTTTTGATCAATGATATAACATGTAGTTCATTTCAGATAAAACGCGAACACTATGGGTGATTCTTGGGTTTATTACGACTTGCAACCAGGGCATTCGACGATGAACTGGCATAACCAATATTGACAACGCACACCACTTCATCGGCCATCTCACTTCCAGAAACACGGATTGCCATATCCCTTGATAGTTCCTACTTAGTTCAGCACAACCCTCTTTTCAATAATTGAAGTACTAGTATAAGCCAGGTTATGTTATTGTGGGCCGCTGTTCCGAGAATATGATCTGCACGCACTAGCGATACCCTGACTAGGCGATTCGATGAAGCTTATCCAAATTCCGAAATATTATAATTGTCAATAATGGCACCGAAAAGGCGTTATAGCAACGCTCACGTATCATGCGGAGTCCAAAGTATATCACAATTAGCCCACTCTACTTTTTTTTTTTTTTGAAGATCTTCGCAATGTCCGGTTGATGTATGTAGCTCATCGTTTTTCCTTTGATCCCTGTTGCAATTGAAGTTCCTCTCAACGAGATTCTACTTACCATTCTATTATGCTCCATTGACAAGCACCATTTGAATTGATAAGATTCTCGAACACCTGAGATCATCAAAATATCAACAAATCTTTAATTCATGTATATCTTTTCTCTTTCTTTGTACATTGGCTTTTTTGCCATTCTTTCAAAATGCGTTTCCATCTACCTCACTCAACGAAGACGTCTTCGAGAGTCTGAACGGCATGGCTGTGCGCCCCCTCCAACAGTGTCTACATGCGATCCCCTTGGTATCATGAGTGTTATTTCAGCGGCGAGAGCAAATCGCGAAGGAAGAAGCCCGAGATGGTTCATGGAACTTATGGATAAGATATCACCGGATACTTTGACCGTGAGGGGAATGGTTTTAGACACTGAGATTATTATTACAAGAGATCCAAGCTTGGTGCAGTTCATCCTACAAACTGAGTCAAACAAATGGGATATTGGACCACAAAGAAAGGAGATTTGGAGCCCTCTACTTGGCGACGCTATCTTTACTGCTCAAGGTATGTTACTTGGACTTGATGAAGAACATGCAATTAGTTCTTATGTATTACGGATGCTAACGTTAAAAACACAGGCGATGCGTGGAAACACTCCAGACAACTTGTACGACCACAGTTTTCGAGGGATAGAGTCTCTGATCTCGATCTTGAAGAGAGACACGTTCAGGCACTATTCGCTCGGCATGAACTTCAAAGTACTCAAGATGGCTGGACAGGAAAAGTTGATCTGGCGCCTCTGTTCTACAATTTGACGTTGGACGTCTCAACTGAGTTTCTCTATGGAAAATCTGTACATTCTCAAGAAGCAGGTAATACAGCCAGTCCAAACCCCATACAAAGCACGGAAGACACGGATTTTCGTACTTTCGGACTTCATCTTGATGCCGGAAAAGAAACGTTATTCATGAAAGGCATTGCTGGTCGGTGGAACGGATTTGTCAAAGGCCGCAATTTTGATCATCACCGCGACGAGGTTCATCGAATGGTCGACAAATTTGTGGAAGGCTGCCTCCGTAAAACCCAAGACGAGAAAAGCTCTGAACCCGATTCGGAGAAAAAGCCATTCTCGCTTTTGGATGAATTGGCCAAGGTAAATCAAGACCCAGTCCAGCTTCGCCACGAAACTCTGCAAGTACTCAACGCTGGTCGCGATACAACTGGTTCATTAATCGGGTGGATATTTTATTTCCTTGCACGCAATCCGAATATCTACTCCAAACTCCGAAACATCATTCTCGCTGACTTTGGACCATCCGGTTCAGAAATCTCGTTTCAATCTCTGCGGTCTTGTAAATATTTACAGCATGTAATTGACGAGTCGTTACGGGTTGGTGCACCTGTTCCATTGAACGATCGCACTTGTAATCAAGATACTATTTTGCCACGTGGAGGAGGTCCTGATGGTACACAACCTATGTTTTTACCAGCTGGATCAAGAGTATTGGTATCGACATACGCGATGCAATATAGGAAGGATATCTGGGGTGAGGATGCCGATAAGTTTAGGCCTGAGAGATGGGAAGGGAGAAGGGCCGGATGGGAATTTATCCCTTTCGGTGGAGGTCCAAGGAAATGTATCGGTCGTAAGTTTCCCCATCCTTGAGATGTCAAATGTATAGCTAATTTTCATTGACAGAACAATTTTCCATGACTGAGACTTCATACATTATCATAAGATTTCTTCAAAAATATGATCAGATTGAGAATTTAGAAGAACCGGGCCCAGTACTATACCACCATACTGTCACAAATCGGAGTATGAATGGGGTACAGGTCAGATTGCATAAGGCAGATCCTCTGAGTATTATTTAATTTGTAGGGTTTAAGTGGGACGTTCGGAGTGTATACCATTGTTTTATTATTCTTGATTAATATTCTATAATATTGCCATTCGCACAGCGTCCTATAAATTTAAGGATACCTGTGCCATTGACATCTACCAGAGAACATTATCACTAAAGCTGTGACCTTGACATTGAATAACAACAAGTGAATAGAATTTGGTAATGATCATTAATCCGAGAAGGTATAGAGAAACATGATGTTATACCTCTACAAGCTTGCATACTATAAAGCATCGCAATGGAATTTGCCAAGTTGCTCTAGATAACTCATGCTAATCCATAAATTTAAGCTAGACTGCGAGATTAAAAATTGAGTAAGTTTTTAATATCACAATTGAACCCAAGCTTCGAGATGAAGCCAGTGTTGCAAATACTCAAATTTCTTCAATTGGCTTCAAGGTTCAAAAAATTCCGATTAGCAGACTTCAGCTGGGACAGCCATTGAATGTATACAGAGTATCGCTTCATATTTGATTTGGCGATTCTTGTTTTCCAACCGACCCAAGTTTAATGGATTTGATGTTTCGTTGGACTCGTACCAAATCAAGGTATCAATTGCTTGAATAAAGGGAATTTCTGACTTCATGTAATCTGACAAAAGGATTGTGGGGAAAGGATATTGGTCGCTCATTCCACCACCCACAAAGTAAGATAAAAATTCTATCAATAGCATTTGTGTATCTAATTTTCAGGTTGGAGATATATAATTCTTTCACCATCAATATTCTCTGCTAATGCATCCTTCCAATTCTCCTAGTATTGCTGCACGTATTTATGTGTGGCATCCACCAAGCACTTGAGGAAGGATTACCGATACCAATTAACTGCAAGCAATGATAGAGAATAACAGGAAGTAAAAAACTTAAACCGGTGTTTGATTTGAATTTGTTTATGTCGAAGCCATGTAGCTTCAAATGCTTCCCTAAATAATGAGGAAACTATACATATTTGTTCGTACATGCCAATGGAGATTACACTTAAGCCAAAGGGATAGGAAAAATTATGGCCTGTACAGGAATCTTGCTCAAACAATGAAGGAAACTTCGATAGAAGTGAGATTTTACTGTAATGACTTGCCCACCTTACTGAATTAAATGAGGGTCGAAAATGCACATTGTTTGCGTGTCATGCATGTGTGCATGAGATCTTGGTAATATAGCGAGCAGAGTCTTTTAGGCCAGTGGCCTTTGAATGGCAATAGCTGGGAGGCGTCTTCATCGTAACGATGAATCTTGTTCCCCATTACTCCACTTCCACAGTTGACCCATGGAGAGTTTATTGGTTCATCGACAACCAAACTAGTCGACAAGTCTCCCATAAATGTTCAAAGAAGAGACAAAACACATCGCAATGCCTCTTCTTCTTCTCGTTTAATAAATTTTCATCATAATCCAGGGCTATTATCGCAGTACTTGGCCGTAGTCGCCAATAAATATCTTCGAGGCGGCGATAGTAATTGATCTTGCAATTTCGCAATTTTTTTACATTCTGGCAATGACTCCTGACCAAACGCCGAAAGGATACAAGCTATCAGAAAAACTTGTAAATACCAAGTCATACCATTCTTGAAAGTGTATGCTGAGCGAGATGAGTCATGTAGCAATTATCAAATGACCACTACTTTCAGTGCAAATACATGATGAGATTGCTATCCGTACCACGACGCTTAACTTGAAGTTTTTCGGTATGCTCATGAAATCGGGTTCAAAACGAGAACAGGGTAAATGCCAGAGACGTAGCCAGTCAATCAACTCCAATTTAGTACAGATTTACCAGTGGCCATCAAATCAATCTCGGCGGTCTTTCAGTCTTGATATCCCTTTGAAGTTCGCATAATAAATATCCTTTGCCACCTTAAGAAGACTCATTCTTAGCTGGTCATTGCACACCTGAATCTAACAAGATACGAACTGCAACATAATACTATTGACGAATGCCTGGTCTAAAAATTAATGCCACTACGAATGAACTGATGGATATGGCTACAGGTTCTTTCTCAGCTTTCTGGACACTTCCGAAAATGAGAGATTTATGTTTGAATACTTTTCCAATCCAAAAACTTTTTGGACGTACAAATTCCTTTAAATCGCCTCTGACGATCGTAGGCCATCACTTGAAAGCATGCAAAGAGTGATACTTTTGATTTCAGGACAATCAATCTCGCAAGACTCTTCTGCTATTGTCAAGGAATTCAAAGAATCTGAAAGTCAAGCGCCATTCGCTATCAAATTAATAAACATCAAGTGAAAACAATCAAGATAATCAATCAATTCGCCATTTATTCCTCCATTTGTTCCTTCACCACCTCTTCACTCCACGCACCACTAGCCTTCAATTCTTGAGAATTTCGAAAGGGGAAGTCTTCGGTTCCTTGACATGTAAGTGTATCAACACCTTTTTGAAAAATTGTATCAAGAGGTATGCCATTTATGCTACTTCGCAATGAAGTGCTCGTTGTCTTTAGAAGGATGATCGTTCGTAGAATGGAGAGGAAGACTTCTTCCTATATGGATGCCACTCAAGCTCTGTTCACGACAATCAGGAAACACTGAGTGATCGTTGACTGCCACAATCATTTCAATCTCACAGCTTTGAAACATTTAAGACTGTTAATATATAAGAATATCACAACAAACTGTTTATGAATGCGTTTGTGCAGAAAAGCGAGAACCTGAAATTTTCCTGCGAGGTTGGAAGTGTGGCTGGTGCAAGTCCATGTGGCGCAAAAGGTGACGCTCACGAAACAACCACCCAAATATTCTAACATCTTCAATATCGTCAGAAGGAGTCTCACAGCATGCCTCAACTATGTCTAGAACTCGCGCCACATTGGTGAAGCCAGAGCCTGGTCAATATCTCCATGATGCAATCCAAGATTCCAAAGAGCAGAATCCCATTGGAGCTCCGCCCTCAAGACAATGCGTGAAGCGGAAAGAGGCTCTGTTAACATGCATCTTCATCTGTTACATAACTGCTTGGTACATTTGTACATCTATCGTGGAGGCCCCTACGGATATTGTTGATATAGGCTTAATAGCCACGTACAAAATACATGATGATGTAACAACTTCCTTTTACAATCTTTGGATGAATCAATCGATGAACTCGTTAGTAAAATAACTGAGAATGATTTCAGAGGCGAGATATGGAATGTTTTGTATACGGACAGTCGCGATTCCTCAATCCAACACACTTAGTTGCACAGAGACGATGATAACCGGGACTCATTGGACCGATATCCTCACCGGCATGCAAACGCCGTCCTCCACGAGTACATGGGCAAATTCGAGCCATTTGAATAGATACCATGTGGTCATCTAAATGGAACACACGAAAGCTATTCACATGTTCGTCTTCGGGTGGAAATTGAATAGCTGGAGAAATTTGAATCTGGATCTTCCAAGAAGGTTCGCATATACTGGGCAGCGAACGAGGAAAGAAGGCGATGCTATAAGAGCGCGTTTGCAAAAGCTACAAGCGTAGATTCATCCATCAAGAGGAAGAAACGTGCTATCGATCAAAGCCACAGAGATCTTGCGAAGATGTATATAGGGGAAAGAGTAGGAGAACAAGATGATTCGACGAAGCAGCGGAAGGAATTAGAGGACGGATTCACGATTAGAACTGAGATATTATACGGTCACCAGCGGAACTGCAAGTTTAGAAGAAGGATGTTGTGATGTTCATCCCACAGTGGGAGAAGCAAGAGGGGGGAAGATTGAAGTATAGCTTTTGACTTAGGCTTCCGTCAATCTAATCCAATTGGGCCCAAGGAACCATGTAGAGATGAAGCTCAAATGAGGCATGTGGTTTTTCAAAGTATATCTTGCATGCAACAGCCGTGCCATTTAAATAGCACACAATTCGTCCCCATGGTTTCACTCAAATCTCTCATTGGTTCGTTACCATCCGAGGGTGTCGATGGATTGACAGGGTACTCAGGATTATGATCGAAGAGATGGCGTGAGGGCCTTCCAAGATTGTCGATGCTCAGCCGGGATACATCTAGACTGCATGCAAAAGCTCGACGTTTCGGGGCTGGATACGACTACATACGGCAGAAAAGGTGGTCTTGAGAGAATCTTTGAATCTTCAATCAACATGACTACCGGGATATTTCTGCTTAAAATGGAAAGGCTTGAGGAGGTGGTCTAGCACTACCTCAAATGACGAATTGACCTTCTGTCAAGAACGAATGACAAAATCAAAAGCAGGATTAACAATAAAAAAGTCGAAAACATACAACAGTAGGGATTCGCTGGTGGTCACCCACCCAACTACTAATCTACCGATCTGAGGCTTGAGTATGGCAGAGCGGACGGGATGCCCTATATTCCTCAGTCTATGGTCGTATGTGGCAGAGTGAGCTCTATTTCAAAACTATATATGCTTTGCAAAGCCAGACTCTCTATTCAAGCTGTCTTCTATTGCGGATACTTGGATTTGAATTCAATCCATCGTCTCCCTAGAGACAGAATTTGCCATACTTCCAAAAACTTCCAGGGATTCAAAATTCGCTCGACCAAACAATATGCCACATGGAGTAGGTCGACGGGGTGCTTGGAAGTCTTCATTAATTATTGACGAGAGGTTTACCTAGATCACACACTTGATATATCTCTGGCCCCCAACATCTACTTTTTGTTCGGTATACAAATTTTTATTATATGTAGCACGAAGTGGCTACTTCCTCTGTGGGAGTGGCTGTGGCTCCACAATCTTCCCATCCACAGGTCTTCTCGCAATGATATATTGCTGCATTTCCGGCTCACATTTTTCATTATCCGGTTGAAATTGATCAATCGTCTCGCTCACGATCTCCAGTCCCATACTTGTCAAAAAGTTCCTTTGTCCTTGCTCACTCATCATGAAGGTCGGAAGTGGTTCTCCCATAAATGGCGCATCGTAATCCTCCACATATGTTCTCGTTTCATCATATGCTGCGTTATCTTCGTCGTTGACGTACGTATCACTCGGCATCTGACCCAGAACAAATATCCCTCCCGGCGTCAATGCGCTGACGTACTTGTACACTGCCGCATGAACAGCTGGATACGAAAGTTGCAAATGTGCAAATATCATAAAGACGCCCGAAAACGTATCTTCAACCTGGAATCGTACCATGTCTGACACAGAAAAGGTACCCTTGACTCTCTTTTGAGCAAATTCAACCATCTTGGGTGCGATATCGAAACCAATCACTTCTAGTCCGGCTTCAGCCAATAATTCCGAAACTGGTACCCCAGTACCGCATCCTACGTCGAGAACTTTTGATCCGGGGTCTAGCAAAGTTATAGCTTTCTTAATCGCCGCAACCTTGAAGGGGTTGTCGCGATAAGCTTTTTCGTACTCGATATTGAGTGCGTCGAAGGTGTCATGGCCGGCCTGAGACCCTGCCGCTACAGTCGCCATGGTTTAAGATTTCGTTAAAATATCGCTACAACGACTGTTTCGATATAGGTAGTGTAGTATAGAGTGACGTGCTTGCTTTAAGAATCTCAAAGTTCAAGGGCTCGGCCGCTCTATCCAGGCGTACAGAAAACCCAAGGGTTTGATGTAAATTTCGATAAGAATCTAACTTAATGTGCTACAGAATTCGAGATCAGACGTTAAGAATGACAGGACCTGAGTTTGAGTTCGACTAAAGTGTCTCAAGTGGTACAAGACCAGTTCCGCAAGTTTTGGATGAAACGACAAAACAGTTCGTTAAAAGATCTGGTGCACGGGATGGAATTAGTACCCCGTTATTTAGTTGCATGTCATCTAGAATACTCGGCTATAGCCCATAGTTGCTAGCAGCTCAAACGCGAAGAATCATCATTTCGCCCAGTCGGAAATGAAGCGAAATTGAATCAATTGCATTTACTCCCTGGTGGCGGGGAAATAGATTAAAAGGAGTTAAAACGTACATAATCACGGGATGTTCCATATCATGTCTTCGAATCCCAAAGTCCTAAAGAACACATCGGAGAAGTCTTCTATGGAAAGTCCTCCGCGGATATGACACTCGTTTCCTCAATCAAAGTTAATATATTCTCGGAGCAGGGGATTCAAGGTTAATCTCTCCCGGGATCCAAGGTAGAGAGGATAAAGTTTCTGAGGAGCCGCGTCAACAAGGATGAAAGTGGGGCCAGAGAAAATCTTATAGTGGGGAGGACTTTTTTCTTGAAATATTTTACGACTGGCCTTGTGTGAATGGACGATAGAAAAATGCGGAGATGTCTCTAACCTTGCCCTACGGTTGAGATCAATATGTGTCATTAGCTAAAATATCTCGTGTCTTTGTCAAAGCCAATTCTCTTTTAAATTGTGCATCGAATGTTTTTAGGATTAGATGTCTGAAATTGTCTGGTCCAGAATCAAGATAATTCCATTGGATGTGGTTATCCATACTGAATGACGGAATTCCCCGGTGCTTACTTGACCTAATCATCTTTTATGCAGGAACGGGGGATATTGCAACTTTGAGTAGTCCTAGCAGGGAATAAAAATTTCATATCTTCGCCTATTGATCTATCTGTCCAAATATTCAAGTTTGGTAATGCGGATCATTCTTCCGCAAAGAATTCATGTGGCCACACTGAAGATACTCTTGTGAAGTAGATGTATAGAAGATTCAGGCTTTAGGATTGTGACTCCACCTCCCCTCTACACTATGACCGAAAATAGAGGTATTTGCACATTCAGATATCAGGTATCTCTCGAAAGACAGATGAAGCCCAAAATAGAGTGATATCACCCATTCGTGGGTTTAAAATGATGCTTTTGAGCACCATGACTAAATATCTAGCAAAAGCCATACATCATAAAGACGTAATACAAAAAACCGCCGGAGAATGTCTAGAATTCGACACTTCTATCCCTGACTCCATTGAAGACGCCATATCATTGCAATACAGATAGCCTCCCATTACCGTTTTCCATGACCATGTCGATCATTGATCAATCCATCTGTACCGTCCATGTAGTATCCTTCTTGATAATCATCCGCTGAGAATCACTACTTCCAACACTCACCCCATCTGTTCCTTCTTCCCCAGCCTTGTTCCATAATTTCGAGCTTCCTTCTCCCGGGTTCTTGCCTTTCTTCGCACCTCGTCCTGTGTCGTTTGCCCAAACTCGAAATTTATAATCGTCCGGATCCACATCTTCTCGAATTCTGCTTTCTCGGTGGTGGCTTTCATTTCGGTAGGCGGAGCCTAAATTGGAAAGTTGATAGTTCTCTGAATCCTCCAACGTATATCCCGATCTTCCTCCCAGCTCCTGGCCGTAATATGTTGAAAGATTCTTCACGAAAGGTCGAAGACTCGGTATGATGGCGGCAATGATGGAATAGTTCATTTCGCTCTGGGTCCATACAATAAATTCATCCTCGAGAAACATCGGGTTCGTGGTCAATCCATCTACATCAAATGTGGCTAGTCGGTAGGCAATGGCGATAATCATACTAGATAGCAGCGTTAGCATGCGCTTTTGTATTAACGAAGTCCCAAAAGAACGCACGGAAGACGAAACCCAAATGCTACAACGACAATCGTTTTATTCGATTTGCTTGTTCGAAGACTCCACACTAGGTAAAATGATAAAGCGACAAATGCGATCTCGAAAATGATGTCAAAAGCAGATATGATCTGCCATCTTAAAGACTACCAGCTCGGATTAGATTCATACTTTGAGTTGAGTTCGACTTCAAGAAAGTGCTTACCACGTTATCACAACGCTGTCCAATGGTTTTCCACGGATGCGACAAATTACACTGTAAAGCCACCGCAAACAGACTCGCAATTGTCCAAATAGCCACTAATCCAATTACGCTATGGAATATCTTCTTGTGTTTTTGATCTGGGGTCAAACTAGCCAATAAGACGACTACTGAAGTTTTGGACAATCCGAGGGATATGATAAACAACAGCAAACTCGTATACCACATCTGTCAAGTAAAAAATTAGCTTTTTGCGGAATTTGATGCGCGCTACGTAGATGACTTGAACTTACTTGCTCTATCTGGGCTTGATTCTTGACTGATACAAGTTCGATGGATTTGCCTAAACCTTTGGCACAAGCTCCCAACACTACCGATGACTGAATCGCTGCCAGCAGCTACATTATTTGTCAGTAAAATTCAATATATTTCCAGGATATTATCGACTGCGCGGAATGACCAACGCGAGTGATATTCCAAGCAACTAACCGTCGAAGCCACAAGACATAGTTCATCATAACTAACGCCTTTCCCCAACGAACTCCTGGCGAAAGCCTTGATCCCAATGAATACCAAGAGGCAAGACAGCCCTAATGCCGTTGCAATAATAACCCACGCCGAATGATCAGTACTCGTTACGACAGCAAATGGTGCAGATTGACCCGGTGGCACCACCAAGCCAGTCGTCGGCATCGACATAGCACACGTTCTCGTATCGTTAGTCCAAACAAAAACAGATACCGGACATCCACCGCGTTATAATTATGTCAAAGTGAGGGGCTTAAACATTCAAACTCGAGCATCGTAGATCAAAGTTCCGGGTGCCGACGGTTCATAAAGAATGCAGCGAAAGAAGCATTATCCTGGGAATTTTCAAGTAACTATATTCTTTAGGAACAAACGTAAACGGTGCCTGAAGCACGGGAGGATGTAAAAGTATTGTTACATGGTGCCTCCGTGCCACGCCCTACAACAGGTGATAACGAGCCGCCCCTTGTGGGCTCCATCGGGAACGGAATGTTAGCATCCAGAAGAGTCCGTCGAGAAGCTGCACAAGAAGTCTCGGCTCGCTTGAAAGGCGCCGAAGGAATGAGCTGAAATCAGCGCCGGGAGTGATATTCAAGCTTTTGGGGAACCCATTCCGGAATTCCAGTAAATTGGTTGTGGAAGGACCATCCTAACAAATCTCACATGTCGCAAGGTTTCTTCGTGACGCAAATCTGATTGATTTGCTAATTTGCAAGTGGGCGTTGTGGGTTCTCAGTTGGAGAGTGGGGTGACAGAGCCTGATTGTCTGTCTAGACTAGGGTCATTCGGCATTTGCTGGGGTATATGGTAAATGTGGATGTAAAAGTCGATCCTTTGTAGGGTTACATTATTTGGTAAGGTATAATCTTACTATGTACGCAAAATAACCTTGAGCACCTTTAAAAGGGCTTTCGGAAACTACCCTGGATCTCAAATTGAGAAGCAGAATTGACATGAAGATAACATAGTATTCCAATCGAAGTGTATTGTTGAGTTAAAAATCAACAAAATTTTCTGGGCCTCTCTCAATTGAAACAGTAATGACCTACTTATATGTCTTTAGATGAGTCTATTGATTCAAGAGACATAGGTTCGTGTGATTTCGATATAAGGTTTTATCCCGCTTACACAATGTAACCATACAGAATCATAGAATTATTCTTAAAAACAAGCGAATCCCGTAATGCCGCAATCCCGCAATCCCGTAATCCTAATTCTTTCGCTTGCGATTCGATATTCTGAAATGAAGGCCATAAAATCTTGAGACATTTATTCCAAGTACGCATGGAGCGTGAAGAATTTATCAATTTTTGCCTCGGTTGGTGGGTGAATACTAATTCACAATCTTGTGTAAGTACGCGTAACAGTTGGTCCATCCTCAAATATCGATCGCGCGTGGATCGATATGGAGAACCATGGAAGTGCTTTGCTAAGCAACAGTCCCCTGAAAGGCTCAAATAAACATTCTACTTCGTTCCTTATGGTGGCATGGTGGCATGGTGGCCACTGACCAGATGCTTTCCTGGTAAAATCCATGAATGAATGATCAAGATTCATGAATTCATTCGAACAAGTGTTCTTCACAATTAAGCGAGGTGTGCTGCGCAGATCGACATATTATTGTGCCAGGGCTTTCCCCATCTCCAACACCTTGGGTGGTCTGATTCTGGGAACAGGTCATCGGCCGAAACTTTATCTGCAAGCATGCTCAATATATCGAAGATTAAATCGAAACCGCAATTCCTCCACTACACTGTAAACGTCCAAAAGCAAGCCTGAGATGCGAGTGCTACTGTCTGCATCGCCTAAATCACGCGAGTATCAAAAAACGGCAATCGAGGACTCTTCTCCACTAATACGGGCCCATCAATCTTTCTTCCGTGCGGCAGTGGGAACCTCATATCCCTGGATCCCCACCTTCCCGAATAAACACGGGCATCTCTCTAAATCGGTGGGATGGCCCGCCCCTGAACGTTGTGGCGTTGCTTGTATCACCCAATTGGCGTGAAAATCGAAGGATTCACCAACCCTTGAATTAGCTAACACAAATGCTTTGAAGAAATCAATATGAGCTGTTGAACTGGCATGGTTTATTGGATATATGTCGGTGGATAGTTGTTATTGGACTAGAGCTAAAAATTGTCCGCTGATTTCATATATTTAAGTTTTCGGCTGCATGCATATCTCGGATGAAGACAAGAAAAGAACATGAGGAGAGTACGAAACCATAGCTTATAGGTCTGGACTTGATTTTGTATGAAATAATAATACACAGGTGCGGCTGATCGGCAAGACTGAATTGGGAATAATTTCAGGGCACAATACAGTGGGTAATGCAATGCTACATTGATCGTAGTTTGCATCGGTCTTGCATCATGCATTGATCTTATCTTGATATCCATTGTGCAAAAGTTCGTTCTCTTGTCTTGGAACTAGATCTTTTGCGACTTCAATTTTCTTTATTTCATCCTATGCTCGAGGCGCGAGATTGAGCTGCGCCGGTTCGAGCTTTTCATCTCATAATCAACATAGACGCCCTCGATTTTCCTCGTTAGTCACCATGACCCCAGAGATTCAGAAGGATGGAGAAGTGATATTTGCAAGTCAAGAGACAGGCGCCGCGGTTCCGATCGATCAAGATGTTGAGAAAGAGGATTTCGAAGATGAGGTTCCAGGTCAGGTAGCAAAGAAATGGCGGGGAACGAGAGCCGATCAACAGGATATGGTGGTGTTGGGAAAGAAACAAGTTCTACGTGTATGCTCTACCATTATCGACAAGATGGAACGAATAACGACTGACTGGATTCCATGTAGAGAAACTTTAAATTTATAACGATGCTAGGATTTGCTAGTACAGCTATGGCATCTTGGGAACTTTTACTTCCCCTCTTCACATTCGTCATGGTTGATGGAGGGACGGCCGATCTGTTTTGGGGATTCATTGTTGCTGCTTG
Organism: Botrytis cinerea B05.10; assembly: GCF_000143535.2. Classification (NCBI taxonomy): domain Eukaryota; kingdom Fungi; phylum Ascomycota; class Leotiomycetes; order Helotiales; family Sclerotiniaceae; genus Botrytis; species Botrytis cinerea. The sequence goes on along the minus strand of NC_037324.1, from coordinate 1,600,745 downwards.
CGGCATGTCCTTGGTGTATGCTAGTATTGCTGAAATGGCTTCTATGTGCGTGCCATCATACCTAAATTCTGAATTCCGCTCATCTTCGTTCTGATAACTAACATTTGGGAATCATAGATCGCCAACTGCAGGTGGGCAATACCACTGGGTTTCAGAATTTGCCCCTCCCAGAATTCAAAGGCTGCTCAGTTACATCGTGGGCTGGCTTTCTGCTATTGGATGGCAAGTATATCTTGCAGGTGTCTGCTTTATGATCGGTGGTATCCTCCAAGGTCTTATTGCCCTCAATAAAGCCGACTATGTCTACGAGCCATTCCACGCGACCTTACTCGCCATCGGAGTTGTAACGTTTTCCGTTGTGTTTAATACTTCCTTGGCTGAACGTCTACCTCTGATTGAGGGTATCGTTTTAATTCTTCACTTGATCGGTTTCTTCGTTATTATCATTCCGTTATGGGTAATGGGACCTCGTGGAGATCCATCCACTGTTCTTTTGAACTTTACCAACGATGGCGGATGGTCTTCTAAGGGACTGGCAGCCATGATTGGACTGGTCAGTCCGATGAGTGTGTTGATTGGTTATGATTGTTCTGTGCATTTATGTAAGTTCCCATTGAGAGATATCGTGTGAATGGAATCCTAATATACTACGTGTGTAGCCGAGGAAATTCAGGACGCATCCTGGGTAGTTCCGAGAGCCATCATGTGGTCGGTAGGACCCAACGCTACTATGGGGTTCCTTATGGCAGTGACTTTAATCTTCACTCTTGGAGATCTCGACGCCGTTCTTGCAACTGTGACTGGCCAGCCATTCATGCAAGTATTCTTCAATGCAACTCAAAGCTACGCCGCGACGAACGTTATGTGTATCGTCGTAGTCATCCTCCTACTATCTTGCTGTATCAGTGAAGTAGCCGCCGCTTCGCGCCAGATTTGGTCATTTGCTCGAGACGGAGGATTGCCAGGTTCAGCTTGGTTATCCAAAGTATCGCCCGGCTGGAATATTCCACTTCGCAGTGTCTGCGTCTCAATCGCTGTCTCGTCTTTACTCTCACTCATCAACCTTGGATCAAGTGTCGCCCTCAACGCAATCAATTCTCTCGGTGGTGTTTCAATTTTATGTTCTTACTTCATCACAATCAGCTGTTTAGTCTGGCGCCGTTTACAAGGACCCCTTCCTCCGCATCGATGGTCTCTCGGCAAATACGGCATGGCTATCAACATTGCTTCTTTGTGTTTCTTAGCACCCATCACGTTCTTTTCCTTTTGGCCTCTCCAGACACCCGTCACCGCCCAAAATATGAATTGGTCGAGTGTGATGTTTGTAGCTACGTTATCTGTGGCGTTGATTTATTATTATTTTAAGGCAAAGCACGTGTATACCGCACCTGTGCTTGCGATGAAGAGACGGGAATAAATGATGCATACAAGGCTCATTCGGCGTTATTCAACTAAAAATCTCACTAGTTTATATGAAGAAACATTCATTTGATGCAATCAAAAACACGCAAATTCATCATTCAGAAATCTTAAACAGTAAATATGCGTGTTCTCGGCTAATTCGGATATTCTATATTGAAAATTGCAAATTGTACGTGAAATATATCAACTGTATAAAGATCTAATTGAAAAGCTACCGTCGGTTATATAGGTCAAGTGTCTCATCTAACTTTTCGGCTTTTCGACGTTTCGACTTTTTCACTAAAGTTCTTAATTTGATTTAAAATATTATAAAATTTAAATTTCAAAACATAAATATTCAAAATATTTTAAATATTTGAATTGTTCTAATCATTCTAATCATTTATTATTAATCAAGATTGATAATTGAAAAGTTGAAAAGTTGAATAAGACACTTGATTTATATGATCAACTATAAAAAGCGCTGTTCTTCACTGAATCTAGCAAACGGTCTTTAACATACTATTAGCATATCGGATATCACAAAAGAGATGATCAAGCTTCAAGGAACATGCCATCGCGGCAACAATGTACAGAAAAATTATCAATGTGCAATGCGGGGATATCCACTTCACTGAATTATGATCATCGTCATTTTGGAGCATAACTTATGGGACCGAACTCAAGCCGAATCCATCTAACTTTTCATTGAAGATCATCGACACCGTCATATTGAAATCGAGAGATATTGCAGGGGTATTGAAGCAATGGACACCCAGTACCCTACTCTCGCAAGCACGTCGCCTCGGTGTGGACGACGTGGACGAGATAAATGGGACACCAAAATCAAACTTGTTTTTTATTAAAAATCCAACAAATAATCAACAAATCAATATCCGTCTTTGAAATTTGGATGTAAACATATGCAAGTTGAGAATTAACCAAGAAACTCAATCTTATCAGATCATATAGCAGATTGCTATCGTAATATAGCACCGAAAAACAGGTGTTGTGGAAGATTCTTTGATGTTGGTGGGGTGAAGTGCCCCTCTTTTCCGGCCACACCGAGATCACCTATAGCCGAGACACTATACAGAAAATCTTCTCCTTATTGTGCGCTGCAAGAGATATAGAATGCGTAACCCAGAAGATAGATAACAGATCCAGTATGCCATTACAGAAGAAATGGAAGATCTACTAAAAGTGAGATCGACGTCTCAGGGGCACGTTTTCACCAGGTCAGAAACCGAGGTAACTCAAGTCTCAATGGATTCTGACTCTCCGAGGCGGCGTAATGAATAAAACCCATGCAACGATACAGTGATCCTCGAGTCATTTGACGCCGGCTTTGTGGCCAAATATGACAACAGTAATGATCCTGATAGGGGAAACTTTGTCGCCGAAAGAAGCAGGGACGTCATAATGCTGGCATTTGATCAGATATTTCCACCACAGCATTCATACATGACTCGAGAATCAAACCCTTATATTTCGCATGAAGACGATGGACGATTCTGCTGCGAGGCATGCTGAAAATGATTGCAGAGACAAAGTCCAGGCCCAATTTGAGTTGATCATCACCAAGTGAAAGCTAATTCGTAATATCATACCCCCATCAGGGTGTTCCGGAGTACAGCTATAAGCCATAAGCCATAAGCCCCAATCTCAATTCGTCTTTTTGTCTTCAATGTTCAGTTTCTTCATTTTTCCTATCGTGGGCCTATGGATGATTAGCCACTATTCACAGCCTCAATTCCAAGTTTTGAAGAAGAAAGATAACTTACACAGCACTTATAATTGGCTTTTCTCCATGCCCATGAGTGGTCTCGTTCACCTCACTCCTTTCCAGAAGCATCAATACGCATGGCATCCCCTCGAATACTATCAATGACAATATTCCTAACCCCGCGCCAAGCAAATTCGTCTCCCATATCCATTCCTTGTATCCCCCTTCCCATAACACAAAGCCCCCCACTAATTCCGCAATTACCATAAAGAATCCAGCGATCGAACCAATCGCGATTCTAAATCCTGGCACGCGTGGTATTTCATAGTATACAATCACCGTTCTTGCCCACAATGCTGCTGTAAGAACATAAATTGGAAATGCGATAAGTTCTCTGGCTGGAGCGGTCAGATGGTTGTATGGCATGACTCGGTTCGAAATAATGAACGATGAGAAGAGAGACGAGAGATATGTGAGGATAAAATATGAAAATGCGATGCGAACAATAAAGAACGCGAGGGCGAGATCCCACAACAGTTCAAAAACTGAGGCATCGGTCTCAAATAATATCATTTTAGGCTCTCGTCGTAGTTCGCGGGATGGTATGTGGCTTTTCGATGTTTGGATTGATTGCCGTGATGATAGTGGTTGCCGTTGGTGCTTCAATCTTTGTTTGATGGATGATGTAGCGAGAAGAGTTGACTATGGTTTAGCACTCTCGAAAATGGTGTAGCTTTGTTCTTATATCCAGAACACAGACATGTGCTTCCCAATTCCTACCTTCTATAGTCCTCACCTGTTTCTCTGCGTCTCTACTTACATGCAACAAGTGGTCTGATTTCTGGTGAGAGGAGTAACGAGATATATCTGTCTGCCCATTCTGCCAACGCCGAGGTATGGATCCATCGTATGAATGTGCAAACGGCCAGAGGAGGTGAGTTGAATGTGTTTTCTTTCCATAGGAAAATCCATCGGACTTGATGAGGTCGTTGCTGGGTTTGAGGTTGTGTTGGAGGAGCGAAGGTACACAATTGATGTTCATTGAATAAGCTCGGAGGCCAAGATTCTGCAACGGCCGCTAGCTTTGCAGGCCGTCCGTAAGCCACACACCACACATATCTTAGCATCAAAGCAACTCCCAACCACAAACAGACATCTTGAAGAATATATACAGCCACAAACGACTTGTGTTTCGATGGCGGATCTCGAGTTTATCTGTCAATACCTGCTCAGTCTTTCTCTAATGTCTTTCTTGCAATGATAGCAACTCATTGGACCGCCGCGTCGCAAGTGTGATACAATACACACTTTATCCCTTCGAAATCTCCTCGTCTGTTGTGCTTCTTCATGTTTTCAAATTCTGCTAAGGATGGCACGTGATTGATGGGAGATTAAAGCTCCTCGTAAGACATGATTATGGTTGATTCTTGGAGGCAGATGCCCATCCTGATCACTTGTGACCTGGCCGAATGGTCCTCCCTTTCTTGCAAATTCGCACTCCCGGTAAGGAAGTCGCCCACTACTCTTTCATCCGACCAAGTGTCAATATTCCAGTGGGTTCGAAGACTTGCTCTATCTCATATATACGTGGGTAATATCTCGGGAGCTTTTGAAATGGGCTAGATACTGCGTACAAGATAAGGCCATACAGATGTGTTCTATCCAAGCGGATTTTGCAGCCCTAGATTCTTCCCAGGCCACTCTAGCTTGGTAGTAAGTACTAGAATGAGAAAGTCTCATCGCTCTTTCCTCTGATACGCAGTCGTGTTACATCACTATGGCTACCATTTTGAGACCTCCGCATGTCTAGCTTCATCTACATTCATCTTCTTCACACTCTGAGATACCTTCAGCTCATGTTCAGAAGTTTCTTCTCATTTACTATATTCACATCAAAAATACGCCTACTAGCAACCTTCGCTATTGATTCGCCTAGTTACATTCATAGATTGTACATTCGTCTCATAACAGAAGCATGGCTATCAACATAGAGACTTCCGAAGGTCTCCGAAAAGAAATCGAACAACTACGCTCTAAACAACCTACATTAAATTCCCATGAAATCTGGGAACATCTAGTCAAAAATTCAGATAGGCAGAAACCACTGGAAGAGATTATGGTGGAAACTTGTCTGGTGGCACATTTCGATTATCCTGAGGAAGAGACTATCAAAAGAAAAGCTAGAAAAGCCGATCTTGAGTATTTAGAGAGCGATAATAAAAGGCTTATGGAGCGTCTTCAAACTAAGAATGCTAACACCAAACCTATATTGCCGGTTACAAAAGATACACGGCCTGACTCCGAAGAGACACAACTCGGCGCTAAAGATACAGAATTAGATTCTAGAGACACAAAGACGGATATCGATGAGTGGGTTTCAGATTACGAAAACACTGTTTTAGAAATTCTTGAAGCTCTTGATCCTAAGCTGTCATATGGCCATTTGCACCATAAATCGTTGTTTCGACGCATCCACAAGCTAAGATTAGTTCAACCTAATCTAAACTCTCGTCAAATCTGGCGACGTCTGAACGAGGATCCAGAAAGCCAGAATTCAGTGGATGAAGTCGTTGTAGAGGCTTGGCTGATAGTGGGTTTTAATTATCCTATGGAAGAAACCATTCAAGTCAAGGCTTATAAGAACCTGGTGCGTAAATGCGCACAAGCACAAGATCGAATAGTTAAGGACCCTGATTTTAATATGTTTGTCAAAAGTAAGCCATCGATCACCGAAGACACAGTCTGGGTCTAAAGATACACATTTTGACTTGCTGACCGGGATTGCAGACTGGTACCAATATCTCGAATCCAATCCTAAATTTAAAAGAAGAATCGAAGATTTAGATCTGGAGATTCTCAGAGGGATCCACGACCTATGGTTCCACCAACCTCATTCAAGCTCTCGTTGGATTTGGGGAGAGTTGAACAAAAAACCAAATGAGTTGATGCCATTGAAAGAAATAGTTGTGGAGGCTTGTTTGGTATCGAATGGATATCCTTTGGAGAACACTATCCAGTTGAAGAATCAGAAAAAGCAGTGGTGGCAGGAAAACGAACTTCTACAATATGGTTCCAAAAATGTGACTCTCCTAGACTTGGAACCGGGTGAAGCGATAGAGTCTAGAGCGCCAATCAAGAACAAGCTGAATCTTAAAAAGGTTGTTCAAGATATTAAAGAGCTACGTCATTCTCAACCTACATTAAGTCCTCGTCAGATCTGGATCGCTCTCGACAAAGAAAACTATTGGCCGGCGCCGTTGCTAGAAATCGCGGTAGAAGCTTGCTTGGTCAAATTTTGTGGCGTTCGTCCTGAAGATACCGCACAACTTGAAACGATAGATGATAGCGAAGTGGCTGGGAAGAGGTTTTTGCATAGAATCTTGGATTATTTTTTTGGCTCACATAAGCTAGAGAGCGTTGGCTGCAAATGCTGCGGTCATGCGAAAATCGTAGAGCATAGTGAAATTGAACATTATCGAAATGGTGGAAGAATCAAGGTAGACCCTAAGACTACACGAGCAGTTGGGTTGTTAAGGATTATGCTCGATACAAAACATACCATCAAAAGCTTTCTACCAATAAACACACCTACGGCATTAGCTATCATGCCATATCGAGAGATGAACTCTAGTCAACGAGTTTACGCACTTTTTTATGCTGAGTGGGATGCATGGATGGGACCATTACGTCGAACTCCTCCTCCAATTGATTATGTCGCAGGTGCTGAGATGAAGGCTATTATTGATTCAGAGAGCCATCTCGATTGTTATGATGAAATCCAAACATGGACTCCAGAAAGCCCTGCGAGTTTTGAGACACATGTACAATGCGCATTAATAAGCTCATGTTGGGCATACCGTGGTTCGATTGACTGGCTGATGTTCGTGATAAAACGAACAGAAGACCCGGACACAATCAAAATGGTTAATAGTGTAAGCTATCTTAAATTTTCATTTATCTTTACATCTTTGATCGGATACTGACTATCCCTTAGATTGCCGCCGGATTCTACGGTCTCAAAATATATCATATGGGAAATGGCTTTGTGGAATATCACAACTGGCACAATGATTGGTTCTATTCCTTCCGAGTTTCACACGGAATCGTAGCATTTGTGAAGGAGAAAGAGGATTCTCCTGAGGTGATGTGGGCAGACAGAGATGAAGGGGGGGGTTATACAGCTCATTATAGACCCGTTTTATTACCATTAGGAACATCGACACCGGTGCTCAAAGCAAGGGACAAAGAAGGACCGGATGATTGGAATTATGGTACCTTTGAACACGGACAATGGGCATGCTCCGTAAAGAAAGTCTAGATGCTCAATTCGATTCAACTTTTGTTAAATAGTTGAGGTGTGTACAAAATCGGCTTGCTATTTATATTTCTTCCGCTCTTTTTGTAGTCTTGTTTTCATGAGGTTCTATATAGATAGAAGGAAGGAACCTCGATTAATGCATCGAAACTAACAATTACGCGTCGTCGTTCTTTTTGCGTACGATGAGAAATTTCTGTACTTGGGAATAGCTTCAAAAATCATAGTAGCCATTGTATTAATTAATTCATGCATTAGCGTTATGTCCCATGACGTCAATCTTTCCTATTGTCTGCTTACAACCCTTTTTCAGCCATCCAGTCAGTTATTTATCGACTTCTTCTAACAAATACATACATATATGATTCATATACATACATACTTTGTATCTATTGAGCACTTGATATCTTCATCCTACTCGATTATTTTCTTCTATTCCATCCCTCAAGATTTTATTGCAAGGACAAGTCGTCCGAATAAATCAACCCCGCCCACTCTTCTCCACGGCTGAAAAATATGGATAAGTCACATGCAACATATCTCTCTCCACAAGATCTCTTGAGAAGTTATCAACCTCCCGAAGCGCCTTTCTCGGCGCCACCAGAGGAGGAGATCGGTGGGCAAGAAGACGATGTATTGCTTATTCCAATCGACATCCCTGTCAACAACCCAGAATCATCTGGAGTATTATATTCCGGGCCCTTGGAAGAGGAAATAATCGAGCAAGAAGAAGAAGAAGAAGAAGAAGAAATCTCAATCATCCCCATCAATCTCCCAGAATCCTCTCCATTATCATATGCCTCACCATTCCTAGAAGAAACCGCCCCAACAGAAGAACAAAGCATCAACCTCGACATCCCCCTCAGGATCCCCACATCCCTTCCACAAAACTCAAACCCCTCACCCAAATCCCACACACCCTATTCCCTGCGCTACGAGATCTCCTCGCCCTCTCCCCGCGCCACAATCGTCACACACAAAGACATCGGCTGGCTTTCCGACGCCGGAGTGCGCGGTTCCGTATCTACCGTGTGCCACGGAACATTCCATTCGCAGCCCGCGACGCTCATCCTCTTTTCGTTTATTTTCCGCTCCGGCGACCACGGATTTCGCTTCAAAAACGCAAATGTGAAGATTGATTTCTCGCGGTATGAATCCCCCTCCTCCTCATCCACATCCACACCTGCATCTGCATCAACCCCCCCCTGGACCCCGTCCATCGCCCAACTCGCCCCCCGCAAAATCTACGGTCTACCCACCACGACCCACCAAACCCAGCAAATCACCGGTGAGATATCCCTGCAGCTCCCTCTCGGTGCCGCAAGCCTCGGGCCCAGCACTTCCCTCTCTCGCGAATCTTCTTTCTCGCTTTCCCACCGCTATTCCCTCGTTGGAAATATCTGGTCGCGGGCGCGCTCGTCGGCGTGGGATAGCGCGTACTGGGATATACGAGAAAATAAGCGCACGAAACAGGGGATTCCGGATCGAGTGGATGTGGGAGTTGTGGTTTGTAGGGATGGGGAGGGCTCGTTTCAGGGAGAGGTGAAGGTGGAGGTTGACACGCCGGTTATGAGGGGAGTGTGGGGGTGGCCGTGGGGGAGGGGGAATTCCGTGGTTTTTATGCCGGGGGTGGAGAGTGGCGGGGAGAGGGTCAGGACGAGGAGGTTTGAGGAGTTGGGGGAGAGGGATTGGAGGGGCTTGGTGGGCTGGGAGGGGGAGTGGGTGGATGTTGTTGTGGGGAATACGGAGGGGGGGAGGGGGGAGGAAAAGGTTTGAGGGGGGGTGTGGTGGTGATTGTTATAAGAGGCAGAAAGAAGAAAGTAGTAAAATGTCAAATCATCAACAGCTGATCGAATCTACCCTTATCCACCTCCAATTCTGTATTTATGAAGGGACCGGACAATCTCCATCCCACGTTCCAAACTTCACATATCGCCAACCCCAAGCTAAATGATAAATATCCCGCATTGCCTTTCGACGTGTAGAGTCTTCTATTCCCTATATATCTAAAATAGAAACGATATACACGTATAGTCTTACAGGTAGTCATGCGCGAGCTTGTAAATATTTTCATTATCATAAATACTATGTATGCTATCAAATACCAATATAGAACATAAGTATCCAAGTGACACCACTTAAACCGCGATACCACGGATTCAACAAACGTCGGCGTCAGTTATGTCCATGACCGCCCGAGCCCAAAACGAGATCTTTGATTTTTGGGAAATACTATGGGATTGTGTTAGTAAAGTTTCATGATTCTTGCAATAAATTGACAAAAAAACAAAAAAACAAATTGGATAAAATATAAACTTACAGGAGTACCGAAACCGGTAGCCGCGTCCCAGCCAGTTGCTGCCGGGAATCCATCAGTACCGCATCCACTTGCAGATCCGATCGTCACATCGGTGAATGCTTTATATCCCTTTTTGTATAACCAAGGGTTTAACCATCCCAATGTTGGTTTTCCAGCTGCGATCAAAGCATCGTTAATTAAAGCGAGAATTGCAGAAGCGGCAGGAGTAGCAGCTGAAGTTCCATCGAGATGGACGGTGGTACCGTTCCAGACAGTGATGTAAGCATATCCTTGGGCTGCGATATCCGGGAAGCCGCGACCTGTTGCGTTGAAGAAGCTTGTAATGTTCTTAGGCAAAGAGGCGAGATATGGTTTCAAAGCTGCATCTTGCCAAGAAGGACGAGGGAAATAACGAGAAAATCCACCTCCGGAGACATATCCATTTCGGGCATCTGTAGCTACGACTTCTGGGTTGATAAATTTTGTTCCACCAACTGATGTGACGTAAGGGCAAGTAGAAGGAAACATGGCGAGGAAAGTAGTGCTGTTGTCCACATTCGAAATACATGTGCCATCTGCTCCGACACCGTTGTCTCCAGATCCGAAAAGAACGGAAACACCTCTAGCTCCCAATTGGGCAAAGCCTTTGCAGACGGAAACGGCGTAAGAATATGGAACAGTTTGTTCAGTATCTTGATATGAGTTGCTTACTACTCCTGGAAGATTCTTTTGACTGAGCACATATTGCAACCATGTAAGGTAAGGCTCGTTGGTATCAGTAGGTGTTTGCTCATCCGGGGTAAAAGGAGGGGAACCTCCGGTTGTGTAAGCAATCAATGGTGTTGGATAACCAATTCCTAGCATAGTTTCCGAATCCAAATTTCCCTCAAGATCCTTGCCAGCTGCGAGTTCGGTGGCGTTTTCTTGTCCTTGATCATTATTACCCCCAGCAATGACTTGAACATCAAAACTGTATGCTGCTGATGCTGCTTCGGGTCTATATTGTTCAAGGAAAAGTTTGGTGTCGGATCGATTGTTAGATTCGCCGAGGTAGTTTGTAAGAGCCATCTTGTTCTTGCCAGCTGCTTGAACCTTGTAGTCTACGGTACCGTAAAGAGTTCGAAGGCAAAGTGGAGTTACGGATGAGACATTGCATACGTCTGCCGCAGTTTGTCCAACAGTAGGAGGTTTGTAGGTTGATGGTGCTAACGCTTCATATTCTGCGGCTTCATTGATTTTCTTCATTGTCTTTGCTACAGCGCGTGGTCTGAAGAAAGAATTGGTAGGCTGGATTGTATCGATGTGATCATGGAGATGAAGAGGCAAAGACCATTCTGGAGTGCGGACTATGTATTCTCCATCTTCATGCTGATATGTTGAATATTCGGTGTCGAGAAGGCTTTCAATATCCTCAATGGAGATGGTAACTTTAATCCAGTCTTTAGCTGGACTGTACTCAAGAGAGGCTGGCTCAATGTTGTTGTCTTGAAGCCATTCATGAACGAGGTTATGAGTTTCATCCGAAGGCTTAACGAGATCATTCACTTCATCGGCACTAAGATGTTGACCATAACGGTGGTGATCAGGATCAGAGACTGTGAGTTTGTTAGTTGATTTTCAATCTCAATTGCTTGCTCCCTCGATTTTCCAAAGCAGTATTCATACCTTCATAAAGATGGCGTTCCAATTCATCGAATTGGCCTTGCTTCAAACCAATTTGAAGATTAATCATATGGTTTGAACGAGCGGGTCCCACTCTTTGCCATTGAGCTGGCGGATAATGAGTTTCCTTCACAGCATATGGCGTACGAGCTTTGATAGGAGAGCTCGAGACCAAACCCACTGCGAGAAATGCCGCGAACGCAGCAATTGAAGCCACCATGATTGCTGATTGATTGATGGAGATGCAGGCGAAGAGAAAATCCTACCACTGTCGCAGAGGAAGCGGAAGTGGGAATGAGGGGCTATACATATTTATTCCTGAGCGAAGTATTCCACTTGTACTCAATCTAGCTTTTAGCTCTGTACTCACCAAGGTAGCTCAAGGGCAGTAGCTCATATCCAGAACAGGAAACACGAGTAACATTTACCCCATGTCTTCATGTCCCACCACACCTTATCAATTGGACATGCATGTCGGCTCGTGTAGCGAGATTTTGTTAACGATCAACCTTCCTTTTGCAGTATCGTGTGAAGGTAAGGTACCATGGATAAATGAAGTGGCGATGCATTACTCCATCTTTTTCCCTCTTGATATGGAAGGTCGACAATCGCTGGTGCGGTGTAAACTCGAGCTTCAGTTTCCATCTGTCATATATACATTTCCATGCATTTCCACGACCCAGGATTGGTGGATGAGATCTCAATGTTTATACGAGTATGTTCGGAATGGCAAGATACAAATCTGGTGTTGGTGATGTTTAATCAAGTCGGGCCATCTCCGCTGCAGCAGATAAGAACGAAAGAAGCTTTGCATGGATGCTGGAATTGCTTGGACCCGGCTTGGGACTATCCACCATCAGTCAATCATCAATCCTGAGTAGTGCGTTCAAACGACAATGTCACCGTCGTCTTGAAAATAATATATCTTCATATCGGAGAAACTCAGAGGATATCTCTCGACAGGCCAACTAGGCTACAGTACGGCTCGATGTTCAAAATATCCTAGGCGGCATCTTGGCGCTTACGCCAGATCCAAAGCTCGATTGCTCCAAAGCTTCATTGTTCAAACATCATCAGAATTAACATCACAGCCAACTAAACATCATCCAGAAATTCCACACCTCCCAAACCACCACCTCTCCCCAAGCACCCACCATGGCCCTCTCCCCCGTCCTCCGCATCCTCCCCACAATCTTCGGAACCATCTTCATCAGCTTCGGCCTCAACGCCGTACTCCGACCCTTCCACGCCCTCACATTCTACCAATCCCTTTCCCCTTCGCACCCCCAAACCCTTTCCGACGCCGCCCTCGTCGAAGCGCTCATGACCATCTACGGCGCACGAGATATCTTCATGGGTCTCGCCATGTATGCCGCTTCCTATTATCGCAATTACAAAACACTAGGGTGGATCGTGCTTGCTGGGAGTGGTGTGGCGTTCGTGGATGGTTGGGTTTGTTGGAGGGCTGGAGGGGGACAGGGTGATCATTGGGGTTATGCTCCTGTGCATGCGGTTGTTGGGATGCTGCTGGTTTGGGGATATTGAGTATGATATAAGGTGTTAAGTCGCTCCCCGAATTTGGATTGTTCAGTTGATCCGAGACATTCAAACGATATGTTTGTTTCGAATCGATTGATCTTTAGATCTTTTATGGATTGTCCTGAATGAATTGAGAATTGAGGGCTGCAAAATCATCACCATGCCGTTGATTCAACTGTCAAGTGTGGACATTCAGCTTGCATCTTTTGCTTTTTAACCCGCAAAGAAAAACTGTCGCATTCAAACACATGTGGACGTATCACTCTCTATGAATCCTTTTAATTCAATATACAATGGTCTGTAGCGAAGGTTGGTAGAGTTGCTACTTTGATGCTCAGCACGTCGTTCTTTCCGAACATATGACAGTCTCCAAAGCTCTTTGATTCTTTTTTAACATTTCCAACCCTACCAAGATTCCAAGTAAGTTCACAATACCGACAGCAAAAATAAAGCCTCCATACTCATCCTTATCCCTCCTAGTATACCACTGCGCTCCCACCACTACACTGGCTTCCGGGACAACAGCAATCACAGCTCGTCTGTCGTTGATACTCGTGCTTCTTTCTTGCAGGTCCCTTTGCATAATACAGTCAAAATCCTAGAGGTTAAAGCTACATTGGCTCCATACAAAAGAGCAACGTGTGCCATCTACACCATTGTGGCAAATAATGCAACTCTCAGAGCATGAAACTATATTCTAGAGAGCAATCCCTACCATCTACATCATCATGAAAAATGATGCAAGAGGATCTAGAATCATTTAGGAGAACTATTGCCAAGGCGGTATTGACAGTGAAACGAGACATTTTTCAATAGTAAGTCCAAAGAGGTGGTGACTCAATATTCCAATAGTTTAGTGAAGTTCAAACCCGTCATTGTCCATGCGTTTTCAGACAGGTGTGAGATTTGACAGCTGAGTGTCTTTTGGAGAAAATCTTGGCAAAGGGACTGGAAATTCGTTCTTTTTTGACAATGCTCCGGAACAAGCTGCTTGCTAGAAGATAGTTGGAATTGAGTGGGTGGAAAAATCAGAGACATGTTGCTCATGCACCCCGTTTTTCAGGTGTCTATATTCGCTTCCCACACCAGTAGATCAAGATATCTCCTTCTACACTCAAATTCTATTGAAGAATTGATTTACCGCGTTCCTTTTGCTTTTCCAGGTCTGTCTTATTTTTGAATTCCTGCATCAGCTTCGTGTCCCTAATCATTATATCCCGTGTTTTATTGCAGAGTTGAATATAGTATTCTATATCTTGCATTGTTCCTTTTATCTGCGCAGGTAAACCTGTCCTGAGAGTCCCTTCCTTCCCCGTATCTCCCTGCACCGCTTCTCTCTGCAAATTTCTATGCATAGATAAAGGATCTCCAACGCGCGAAGTCGTGTTCGTGAATGAAGGTGCTGCTTTTCTAATTTCTTCCTCTAATTGTCGCTCCAAAGTTTGGACTTCGGCTTTTCTTCTCTCAATTAAGCCCCTGATGTATTGACAATGGGATGCCGAACTCGTATGCTCAGGTAAATCGTAAGGAGGGGGTTTATGATTCTTGATTTCTTTCTTTTCAATGGCCGGTTTATGTTGATCAGGAAGGCCCGAACTCGGACGTGAAGTTTGAGTGGAGGAGTAGAGTGGAGAGCCATCTTCTCTCGGATCATATCTTAGTGAAGTGAGGAGACAACGTTGTCTCTCTGGACTATTGACGTATCTGTCGCGTTGATTTGGAGACTGGTGTGCGTTTTTATTTATTCTGATGTTGCGATTGGATTGCGTTTCCTTCTCGGCATCGTTGACGTTTTCATCCACCATGTCTTCCTCTTTCCTTGCTCTTATGATTTGAGCTATTCTCAATGATGCTCTTGAAAACATGATGGCTCCTATGCTCTTGTTACGCACAAATCGTCCTTCTAGTGGAGTGAGATGCGAGGCGAAGAAGAAATAAATCAGACGAATGGATTGAAGATTGAGATGGTGGGTTGTAACGCTGGCTTAGATTCCGATGATGGGAAGAACAGAAAGGAAAGAAGAAGGCAAAGGAAAGGGAAAAAAGACAAGAGAGTACTCTATTCCTCAGGACTGACTACTAGGCAACTAAACAGCACTAAATCTACAACTGACATCAAGACTTCGGGACTTTGTGGGGTGCATAACCGATGTTTTCCCGGTATCCGGCACCCGGTAATCATCCTGCATCGACTTCGAAGATATTACAACCAGCAGAGACGTCAAATCGCAGTGTAGTTCTTGAGACAATGATGCATATTCAAGAGTGACAGTCAGGTTTATAAACTAAATCATATAATCTTATACATATTTAAAGATGGCCGAGTAAGAAATACCACGCATTGTTACTGTAACGACAAATGTATACTTCAATTTTATCCATCGTCTGAATCTCTCAGAGAATATTTTCTATCGAAACCTAATGAATATAAACATTAATCAGCTTCTGATATGCCGTCAAAGTTCCTGGCCGCACATATTCAACAAAATTAGGAGGACTCAAATCTTCCTCCAAAGGAGCAATGCGCCCTATCAGGCTCGGGATAAATCCATTCGATTTCCGTGCCCAGCTACTAATACTTTTGTCCAGTTGTGCTTCTTTTTCCTTGATGTTCTCGATTAGATTCATTCGGGAAGCTTCTTCCCATCTGGCTTGCAGAGTGGTTCTGTCGGTAAGCAAGGTGAGATCAATAGGGAGTGCTGGTTCTAAGGATAATTTCCCCACTTTTTGGCCTAAACCATTGCGGATAAGGAGGATTGGAGGATGCTTTATTACTGACGGTGGCATATTGCAGGGTTCGATTTTTCGACGCTTTCGGGACGGAGATGGATTGTTGCGTGGATATTGGGAAGCTAATGTGGCTGTGCTGTTTCCAGCAAGAGATGATTGTGATGCCGCATCGGATGCTATCTGTCTTCTTCTCTGGTTATTTTTTATACGCTCTAGCAATGTATTTTCGACATCAGATTGGACCGCAGGAGGTGATAGCCGGGAGTCAGTATTCATTGTTTGATATCTGTCTGCCGACTGACGAGATATAACATCCACCGGTTGAGACCCGTTGACGCTCCATCTGGATGAGAACGTAGTCGACGAGCTCGACTGAGTCTCTTCTTTTTTTACATCTTCTTTGGAAGCCGCGAGATTCTTATTTATCCTCTGTGCTGCCGTGATGCACAGTTGGGTTTGAAGAACGGTGCCTGTCAGGGCGTGATCATTGCTTTGACTATATCTCGTGCAAGTGCTTGTTATAACGGCGAACGTAGCAGAGTTGCTATCATCCTTGACAAAAGATGCCCACCGAGGATCAAGTCTCCTGCCATCAATACGATCATGAGAAGTAATATCCCATACTTGTAACTTTTTGTCGTCTCCAATCCCCGTGAATTTCAGTATCTTCAATATCGCCTTGAAGCTTGATATCAGAAGCTTCCTCTGTGTCACCGGTATCGTTGTCCAAATTGAGGTTAACGAATCAGCGGAACCTAGCCCATCAAGCAAGGTCGTAATGTTCCCAAACTCATCAACTGCATTGTTGCATTTCTGATTGAGGTACCTTCCAATAGCAGGATCTTTGAGCAGTTTCCACAAGCTAATCCTTCGAGCATGACCAGAACAGCAACTAAAATCCAAGACTACAAGAGAATCCATTAAATACGGATTAGGCACGTGTGATATATCCGTTTTGCCAGCGTCGACCCAGTCTTCGAGTATCACGTCTTTCAGAGTCCAGCCTGCATCAAACTTGTACGTGAATCCCAAGGTAATATTAAAGTATTGGCCACCAGAGGCCTGCGCGGTTCTTTCTATCATTTTCCAACTGGGAGGGCGGGTAGCAAGCTCGAATTCGCGGTGGCGAGGCTGAGAGATGTATTTATCAGAACAATTACACACATCCATTGTGTGGAATCTAGGCGAGCTCGGATGCTTTCTAGGAGCTTGTGGTATAGTTCTTACGCCAATCAAGAGGAGTTTGGTTGTATCAATGGGAGTTGTGTTTTCGAGTGAGTTCGTCTCCATCCAACTAGACCAATGGCAGAGCACCTTTGATTCCAGTGGTTGAACTTGAGATGTGCGGTGTTTGGCGCTTAGGAGTCTACCGCCATGAGTCTCAATCGACAAGGTAGTTGATGCTTCGGTACGATTAAATCTCAGGGGACCCCATAACTCCGCAAGGTGATCTATAGATGAAGAAAGATAAAACCCATCGCATTCAACTTTTAATAACTTTGAATGTGTGGGTATGAAGCTGAAGGCCCAAACTGGTTTCTTTAGGAGGCTATTTAGGCACTTTAGTTGCCGGGCCGCCAAGAATATTGTACCTCCAGGACACTCGATGTGCAATCCATCACTTAATGACCCGTTCGGCGTGTATCCGGAAATATCAAGATGTGACCTGATAAATGATAGTAGTGCGACATGCAGAACACTCAGAATGGAGCTCAATAAATGGCAGATATCTTGCTGTCGTTCTAGATTGTGCTCTTCCATAGATAAGGTTGTCTGAGGGATCCCCAAGCCAAGACTCACAACAATGTGCAATAAAATCTCTGCTACATCCTCTAAAACCAAGTCTCGTTGCGACTTAGATCTTTGTACTTCATGGAGAAGTTCGAACAGTAGTGATAAGCTGGGCATACTAATCGGTCGAACATTGAGAACTTTTGGACGATCTTGATCTGCCACGATTATATTGTACGTGGAGCTGTTGCAAAATCCTTCATTTTGTAGCAATTGCGTTCCTATCATTATTGAAGATAACGTCTCCATGCTTCTGGAAACCTGAAGTTGGACGTATTCGTCAATTCTAAGTTGTTGATCAGAAGTTGGAGTAACGGGCGTGGGGGAGTCCGATCCAATATCCAACTCTCGCAATGGTAATACGTATCGCCTAGTCTCGTCATATTCTTTGATTTTCTCAAAGGTATTTTGTCCTAGTTGGAGGATGCTATGTTCAAGAACGGTAATTTCTCGAGAGTATGAATCAGGGTCTTTGATGAAGAGGCCAAGTGCATGTTCAGAGGACACTTGTGGCTGCAAAAAATCTCGTTTAAGACCAACGTTACAGCTCCCTTCCATTTCATTTTCTTTTGTTTCCGAACTTGTAGCGTTTGCCTCGGTGGTACCAACCATATTCAACTTATCTTGACCTGTATCGAAGGGTTCGACTTCTCCCTCTTGAGGCTTAGGCTCACCGGAGTCTGGAGAAATCAAGTACGGGCTGAAATCAGATATCCGAGCGTCTTGCAACAATGCCGCATTGCTTGTTGAATTGATCGTGGAATCTGGGACGGAATCTGACTGCCGGGCATGGCTTCCATTATCTTCCACTCCTCTGTTTACACCTTGTGTTCTCGTTCCTGCGGCCCTGCTAGACCTGAGATTTGAGCTTGGAGTGCTTGATCTCAGTTTGACCCACTCAACATGGCAGTCGTTGCATCGATCATGAGTACATGCGGGACAGCTGAGAATCTGTGTCGTCATTCCACTACTGTTATACATGCCAGAGTAGTCCCTGCACCAACAGCAGCTCCATATTTCCATTGCAGGCATTATCAGAAACACTGCGTATTATAATTGAATAGGATTGAAAAGAGAAACTGTTTTAGATTCTCAAATTACCATACGAGTATTATACTCATTCATCATGGCTGAGTCTTGCGACACATGCGCCTTACCATACACCTTACCATCGTAGTGGGGTATGCAGACACAAAACCAGGTTCCTTATTGGTACAACATTGAAGAATCCGACCACTCGCAGGAAGCATCATACACTGTTATCGAATGAGCTCATTCGGGAAGGGGAGGGCTGTCACCCTGTCAATATAAGCAGATGTACAGTGAGGCTGTGAAGATATACGGCATTCAGGCTGAATTCCCAATTGCGTTATCATGTGTTGTTATCAAGAAAGAAATCTGTTGCTCTGTTAATATAAGCAGATGTAGAGCAAGGCTGTGAAGACGCAGTACATCCAGGCTAAGTTCTCAACCACGGTATCATTTGTCGTTGTTTGTTGAGATACACATGTTGATATCTGGATGGACAGGATGTTCCCTATTTCAATAATCTCAAAAAGAACCGATTATATTGGAACAAAACAAGAAGGTGCGTTCTACAACCAAACCAATCGATAATGCCACCAACGATCAAGTAGACGCATCATCCATCTATCAATCAAATGCATCTACCAAATGCGCAATAAATCTCACTACCTTTACAATGCCAGGTATCAATAATGACAATCTGTCTTCGTATTTGCGTTTGTTCTTATAAGTACAGAATACCTCAAGTGGAAAAGTTGATATTTAACACCAAACCCCCCAAAAATATACACACCACCTGCAACACCTACCATCATCCCAACAACAGCACCCCTTTCCTCCAAAATCCTCCAAAATCCTCCAAAAGAAGTATTTCACTTTCTCTTCTTCTCTTCCCCTAACATCACTCAACAAGACAAAACATTCCTGAACCTCCTGAATCTCTTACCAACTTCAAATTCAAATACCAAGTGAGCTGAGGAATAACAGAAGTCCTGAATACCATGATTGAAACTTAACTTGCAAAGAAAGAAACAAGAAAGTGAATATAAAGAGAAAGGAGAGAGAAGTAAGGAAGGGAGAGGCTCGAAGAGGGAGGGGAATGAGAGAGGAGAAGGGAGTAGATCTAGAAAATTAAGAGAACTATGAATAAGCTGAATGAGCTGAAAGAGACAAAAAATAAACTCTTTGACAGTTCGATGACACTTCAGATTTCAACTTTTGGTCTACTTGGTCTTTGATACTATCATAAACCAACCATAGATACCCAGTAGACATACTTCAACGGAATTGTGTGGATCATTAAGCACATCCCACAGCTTACAAAAGTAGTTGATAGATTCACAGTTCACATTTCACATTTAAAGAGGAAGAAAAGTTATCATAAGGTATTATTGTATTTGAGTTTTAAAATAAGACAGCAACAGCAAGGGGGGATACCAGTTGCAAGATACTCACCATATAATACAGTTGGTCTAGCGAGACATTTCGCAAAGAACCGGGTAATATTTGTCATAACCATTCCACCCAACCAAAGAAAGATTTTTACATTATGCCCTCGGAAAGCCACATGAAGTCCAGTCCCCTCTCTATGTATCCGAAGATACAAGAAAGGATCATACCCAACTTCTTAGTATGTTCAAAGCCGCCATAGACCACAATGTTTTTACCTAAACGCCCCAACGAACAGATCAAAAAGCCTACAAGGGACAGCCACAAGCCGACGACCACGTAAATCAAGCCCACAAGTTGTAAACTTCTCTTCCAATGAAAGAATCCAAAGAAAGAAGAAGATATGTCTCAATAGCCACATTCTCCATAAGGAGTAGAGTCAAGAGCCCACAACCCACAAAGCCAACGACCCACATGTCAGCACGAAAGCATCTTCAAGAAGAATACTCAAAGTGTGACAAAGTACGGACAGACAATGGTAACCCTCATTTAATATCATCAACTTATTCGAAAGACATCTTCTTTCCCTTGAAGTCACCGAAGCCACCACGGTTAGTGCTGCCTCCACGACCTCCACGGGCACCACCACGAGCACCACCACGTCCTCCACGGTCACCGAAGCCACCACGTCCACCACCACGTCCGCCACCACGTCCACCGCCACCACGTCCACCACCACGGCCACCGAAGCCACCACCCTCACTGCGCTCTGGACGGGGAGTAGCATAGTCAAGTCTGACTGGACGGCCGGCAATATCAGCACCCATCATAGCATCATAAGCGGCAGTAGCATCCTCAACGGAACCGAAGGTAACGTATCCGAAACCCTTGGGGTTACCAGTTTCCCTAGTGATTGTTAATATGTGTAAATGAGTATGGAATGAAGGTTAACTTACTGGTCAGTTGGAAGTCTGACGTTGACAACAGTTCCGTGCTCACCGAAAGCTTCACCAACAACGTTCTCATCGGCATCGAAGGAAAGGTTACCGAGGAAGAGGGTGTCGGAAGGTGGGTTCTTGGCATCACCGAATTGAGCAGCGCGGTTGTTAGCACGCTCTCTTGGTGCGGTGGTATCACGGGGAGTGGAGAAGTCAACGTTGGCCTCACGACCATCAATGAGAGCACCCTTCTTGGCAGCAAGAGCGGCAGCAGCATCACTTGACTTGACGAACTCAACGTATCCGAAACCCTTGGAGCGTCCAGTAGCCTTGTCACTGATGACACGAGCACCACTGATCTCACCAAACTCCTCAAACTCGCGGTAGAGCCACTCGTCATCAATGTTCCAGCTCAAGTTTCCAACGAACAAGTTCTTGCTTCCGTTATCCTCAGCAGTCTCCTCAGTCTTGGACTTCTTGGTGGAAGCCTCTGGCTCATCCTCAGCCTTACGCTTCTTGGATGGTGCCTCGGCCTCAGCCTCGCTGGCAGACTCGCTGTCAGAATCGGAAGAGTCAGAGTCAGATCCAGATGCCTTCTTCTCTTCTTCCTCGGAGGAATCAGAGCTGTCGGAGTCGTCAGAGTCCTCCTATAGTTATGTTAGTTGAAGTTCAAGTCATGATGGGACTGTTGGGAAGATTGATGTTACTTACAGTAGCCTTGGCGACGGCCTTAGCAGCACCGTTGACCTTTGCCTTACCGGCATCGACAACCTTTTGAACCTTCTTGGCAGCAGCAACAACTGGCTTAGCCTCCTCCTCGGATTCGGAGTCGCTTGAGTCGTCACTATCTTCGCTTTCAGAAGCAGCAGCCTTCTTGGCAGTCTTTGCGGCGGGTTCAGAGTCAGTTTCGGATTCAGATGATGAGGAATCATCTTCGGCTTCAGACGAAGATGAGGAGTCAGAGGAGGATGATTCTACCTCTTTCTTCTCGACCTTGGCAGCCTTTCCGTTAGCCTTAGCCTTGGTGGCCTTTGGCGCTGGCTTCTCCTCCTCAGATTCAGAAGAATCCGAGTCGGAACCAGATTCGCTGTCGGAGGATGGAGTGGCAGCCTTCTTGGCTGGCTTTGGAGCTGGCTTGGCGGCCTTGGTGGCAGTAGCCTTTGCGGTCTGTTTAGATTTAGCTTTTGTTGATTGAGATGGCTTGACAACTGCCGCATTCTTGACAGTGGAGAGTGGTGGACTGACCTCAGTCTTCTTGGAAGCCTTAGCAACCTTGGTATCCTTTGTCTTAGCCATTATGAATGATTTACTTCTTGAGGAAGAGAAAGTAATTGAGTATTTTTGAAGAAGAGTATGAAGAAATGGATATCTTTTGATCAAAAATCTGATGAATCGATACAAGTATTGAGTTGAAAAGGATGTATGATTGAAGAAAGAAAAATCAAAACTTGGGAGAGTAAAAAGTTTAAGTAGGTTTGAAGAAAAGCTCTTATCGAGAATTTTTTTCAATTGCGCTAGAGTGATAAAAGGTTTTTTTTATCTGGAGAGTGGATTCAGGGTCTCGAGGGAGTGGGTCTATCATCTCGAGTGATTAGCTAAGCATTTCGAGCAGTGAAGGAGTTGAAGCAAGTTCGGCTAGTCTTGCTCATTCACTAAAATTCACCCGACCCATAATAAATCGTGACTTTCGTTGTTGAGCTCAAACAATCAAAATAGCTTCATTACAAACGCATGTGTGAAAGACGTCGACCACCTCAACTCTACTATTGGATCCACACTACTCGATCGGCCATATACCCATTGATCCTCTAAACCTCCTCATACCCATAATTCAATTTCTGCACAATGGCACCAACTCCCGAATCTGCCGCATTCCTCGCGAAGAAACCTTCTGTTCCTCCAACTTTCGATGGTGTCGATTATGATGATACGGCACGATTGAAGCAAGCACAAGATGCGATTATTAGAGAACAGTGGGTTAAGAGCATGATGGCGCGTCTAGTCAGAGAGGAATTGGGAAAATGCTATTACAAGGAGGGGGTTAATCATTTGGAGAAATGTGGTGCATTAAGAGGTGAGGATTGATATCATGATACTGGAGAAACCTACAGAGCTCTTTTGAAGGGCAAATGGTTCTTCCAACTTGACAAAAACATCTGGATTCCCACGAGGAACTTTCCATAGGTCTTGGGGCTAATCCTTTCTCTCAGATCGCTATTTCGAGTTATTAAAGGAGTCCAAGATTAAAGGTTACCTGTTCGAGCAACAAAACCATTTCAACAAGGCTTGATAGAAATATCATGAGAGTTTTATTGGGCAAGGAGGGGATAAGTGGCGAGAAGAGGGCGAGAGCGGTATCATGCTGGATGAGTGTTATGCTTGAATGAGCTCAGTGCGGTTTAAGGCAGGCAGGATATCTGGAACCAAACACTGAAGATATACCAAAATCCAGGAAGCTTCAGAGAATTTGCCCCAATATAGAGGCCTAGGAAAGGTCTACTAATGGGACTGTAAATATGAAACATTGTACAACCAATCTATTTCCCCAAACTTGTGATTCCGATGCACCTATGAGAATGACATAGTCAATGTGAACTTTGACACAGTATGGGCTTTGGAAAATACCATATCTCGTCTTACCTACCTCACAAATCATCTCAGTAACAGCTAAGAGAATATCCAATTATAAACATAACCAATTCCCCATGTGATTCTCCATCCTAATCATGGAAACAGCAGAATAGATAATCCAATTCCATTACATATCCACCCAGCACCGAACACCCCACCAAAGAATTTGATATCAGCAGCACACCCGGTCTATCCAGGTACCCGTAGCTATCTCAAAAAAATAAATCTCCATATACAACCGGCACAAGAAATTAACCCAGCATATCTCCTCCACGCCGCCAATCCTCCCTCAAAATGATTTGTTCACGCTGTCTCACCCGTCGGTCCATCCCTCTGACCCAACCAATCCGTCTCTTCTCACACACAGCGCTCCTCTCCTCCACGCCCCCAACATCCACCCCCTCCTCTCCTCGCACCGCCGGCCCCCCAACCGCAACCTCCACCGGCGCAGCCCAACCCTTCTCAACCCCCCTCTCCCCCTCCCCCGCCGCCCAAGGAATCTCCTCGCATCCTTCCCATACCAAAAAATCAACCCCCTTACCCACATCCAGTATTCCCGCAGGGACCATACTACAAGGACTCAACTTCCTCAAAGGGAGAGACGACCCCGTCGCTCTAAAAGAAGAAGAATATCCAGAATGGTTATGGCACTGTCTAGATGAGAAGAAAGCTGCTGATGGGGGTGCCACAGCAGGAGGCGATGAATTCTGTATGTTTTTCTAACCGATCCTCTATCCATCCATCCTATCCCTCTACCCTTCCTTCTCCTACTTTCCAATTCTCCTCGAATTGGCTAACACCCTCGCTAGCAAAATCTAAGAAACTCCGTCGTGCTGCTGCGAAAGCCCGCAGAAAGGCAGAAGAACGCGCGCTTCTCTCAGGCGACACCTCTCTGCTCGAAGTAAAGGTTCCTCTGCAGCAACAATCCGTCGATTTGTCCAGTGAAGGCGAAGCCGCATTAGAACAACGAGGAGATTTGGTAAAGGCGATGAGGAAGGAGCGCCGCGCGAAGATTAAGGAGGGTAATTACTTGAAGGGAATGTAAATTCAAGGTTGTGGATAGGTTGGAAAGTCGATGTGCTTCTTTGGTGCGGATTGGGCTCAATTCGTGGGGGATTATTTGAGGGCTTTGAGAGTTTTGATGTTGAAGCGCTGCTCAATAAGGAGTCTTCATATGGTGTGGCATGTGGAAAGTATAAAGCAGAAAGGAGATGCTCAAGTCAAGAAGACACATGCAATTGACACAGCTAGAGCCATGAAGATTGGGCACTAGGGTACGAGGAAAGATGTAAAATTATATCACATCTGTGTAAGGATACTATAGACAAGAATCTGTATTATAAGGCATCTATCATTCTGTCGTCCAACATGACGCTACCTATTTGATAGTAGCTCATCATTTTCCCTAACCTTAAATGCAGCATTGTAGCATGGCACCATGCCATGCTACCCGGCTCAAACTCCGAATTAAGACAGAGCCTTTGAGCTGTCCATCCATTCCAAAACGACCCAACGCCGATTGTCCAACCCAAGCAGAGACAACCAGCCAGCGCCGAATATTGTTTAGGTCCCATCCCACCTATTGTGAAAACGCCTAAATGTACATAAAGCCCAAATACTCAAGTGATTTTTAAAATGTGTCTAATCATCCTCTGCCTCTCCAATCGAAGATTTCTTGATCTCCAACTCAGCCTTAAGTTTTCTTGATTTATCTTCGATTCTCCTGCGCAGAATTGGATTATTCTGAGCTGCCAACTGTGCTTGTAGACCTTCAATCTGTTTCTCCAAATCCACGATATCTTCTTTGGCTTCTTGGAGCTGGGCCAAGCGTGCTTTTTCATCGTCATCAACATCATCCGCTTCACTTCCTTCATCTCCACTCTCCCCATCTTCAATCGATTCATCACCACTGTCATCTTCTTCATTGGGAGCTGGAGTATCGCCTAGTAGCATAGGAGTGGCTGCGACACCTGACATAGACATAGGAGTAGCAGCAATATCTTCAAAGCCTGCTCCTGCTTCCAATTCGGCTTCCATCTCTGCTGCGAGATCAGCTTCGAGATCCCCGCCCATTTCATCCCCAGACGCGACACCATCGGCGTTGTTGATCTGAGAGAAGTAACCACCATCGTCAGCTTCTCCTTCAGCATCTTCATCTTCCGAATACTGGTCTTCTCCTTCATCGCCATAACTTCCCGGACTGAATACTTGGCTACTTTGTTCTCTTTCTGGCGAAATAACTTTGTATTCTGAGGATACAGCTTTTCGATCATCTTCAAGAAGTTTCTCAACCGCTTCCTCTACAGCCTCGATTGCAGTTCTACTGATACGTTTTCTAAAACGCCGTTTTCGTGCTAAATGCATTGGAGCAGTAAGACCATGTGGATATTGAAAAGTTTGTGGATCAATGATTCCTGGCAATGGGGCATTTTTGGCCTCTTCTTCATTCTCAACCCTTTGATAAATCCAAAGCATTTGACAAATATCCGCACTTTTATACCACCCTCTTTTATCCCAACTCTTCATTCCTTCAACAATACATGGCAAGTCGACAAGAGTAGCGGCATAGACATTTCCACGGATAATAACAGCAGCTCGTCTACCTTCGGCATGAAAAAATTTCATTTGCACATCTGCGCCTCCGACTTTTGGATTGATACCCATTTTTTTCTCGGTGATGCATGTTCGTAGGTAGTCACAATCGTCGCCGGGAATCATTCGAAAGATAAATGCTTCTTCGATGGAGGGATCTTTCTCCGTATCACTGGCTTCAGAGTCATAACCTTCTCCAAGAGGTCTTTTCGGTGGTTTGCCCTTAATTTTAGCCTTCATCATAACCGGTGTCTTTGGAAGTCCATTGACACCAGCCATGGCAGGTGCTTTTGGCTTGATACTAATCTTGACTTTCTTCTTCGCAGGTTCATCGTGAAGGTTCGGCTTCCTTGGTATAACAGAGATAGTTTCATCGCCACTGTCATCTTCTTTCTTAACTCTCTTGCGCGAGTCTACGAGCTTCTGTGTGGGTTTAGGTGCTCGACCTGCTTTTGTAGATTTTGGTTGCGATGAGCTAGGCGCAGGTGGAAAAGGGGGTGAACCTGCAGGTTTACTGCTCAGTTTTATCTTCGGTTTGGATCCGCCAGGCGTGAGAGCTGATGGTGTGGTAGGTGTGGAAGGTCCCGGTGATGCATTCGTTCCTCCATTTGTCTTGAGACTCAACTTTAGCTTAAATGGGCCGCTCATGTTGGCGGTCTATCCTCGTGGTTGTGCACTCTTTTGAAGATAAGTTATTCTTGTCGCAAGATTGGCGGGAGCAGAATTTTATAAAAATCGCAAAACAAGAATTTGTTCGTTGTCTGTCGTAGCTCTGTAGAATCTAAGAATTTGAGATGTTGAACTGATCAATTGGAATGGAAGGAGCTCTGGTTCGAGAATTGTACGGAGACCCGACCGCACAATCGCGCAACCGCGTTTTCCATTTCACTTATGCGACGGATGGGAATTCGCATTCACCTTTTGCGCTTTACGGTGGAATACAAGAGACTTCCTATTTAACCAACTATATAATTTTTGCGACATGCAATCATGATAATATCTAGTCTCTCCGCACCTTGATCCCGACTTTTCCGTCAATAAAATCGAAAAACTTAAGATGGCAACACCTCAAGCTCTTCATCATGCCCTCCTTCGACCATGCGTTCTACACATCCTCCGCGCAGCAGGTTATCACTCAACGCGATCCTCAGTTCTTGATACCATAACCGATTTAGCTGCTCGTTATATGTACATACTTGCACAATCAACGGCAGCGCATGCCGATCTAAACCATGCGGATCTCGACATCACGATTTCAGACGTACGAATGGCCATGCAAGATTGTGGAGCTCTTATGCCAGAGAAGGCAATAGAGGAACAGGAATTCTATGGCGAAGAAGACATGAGAGGCGTGGAAGGGTTTTTAGCCTGGGCAATGGGGGAGGGAAATAAAGAGATTAGGAGGATTGCGTTGGCAGATGGAGGGGAAGATTATCTTACTGGTATGCTTTACCTCTTTCTTTATTGATTTCATGTGGTTGTGAATAGGAACTAAAAGAAGATAGCTCTCAAGAAGAAGCATAACACAACCGATGAGGATTCACGATATCATGGGACATTATTAGGAAGGCCTGCCGAACCTCGAATAGTGAAAGTCGAGGGAGGAGAGATTACAAGTGTGAAAGAGTGGGCAGATCGGATGAAACCAATACCAAAGCAGATTGAGGAAACACCTTCCACTAGAGAGGCATCTTCAGCTCTAAGTTCTGTTGGGGATCAAGTTATGGAAAATATGGAGTTTTAATACCATAAGGGAATGGTCGCTTTGATTTTCGGGCATGGCGACGGAGTTTGGGTTATTTGGCAGATATAATACATGGCAAGGTGGGATCGTGGCAAATCATATTTTGCAGAAAGGCCGACGATAAAGCAGTGACAACCACCCAAATATTACAAAGGTTTGAATTCAAGTCTTCCTTTCGCTTCAAACGGACCCCAACCCTTCGTTTTGGATTCTTCCACCTGCACCTCCATCTACATCGATGCCTTGCTCTCGTTGACTCTTGATCTTCTCTCTAGCCTCCTTCTGCTCTGCCTTTTGTCTATCCAAATCACTTGTATAACTACCCTCCTCTCCCCATCCAGCATCCTTCTTGTCGAATTGAGCAGCCATGACATCTCCTTCTCCTGGTGCTCTCATTTGCTCTCCATCCAAATCCTCTTGTTGAGGCCCGACCTTGGAACTCGACAATTTGGCATTGCTGTCGTCCGCATTATCTTTTGGATGATCGCCATGGCCCATGGCTGTAGCCGATCCTACTGACATACCAGGAGTGGCTGTGGACGATGGCGCGCCGGAGTTGGGGCCAAAAGTTGTACCGGCGGGGGTGGAGTTGAGTGAGGATTGGTTTTGAGATGCAGACATGGTGAACGGCGAACTGGGTAAATAGAGAGGATTGAAGCTTAGTCTTGATACGAGAAGAGTATGCAATGTATTTTCGCGTACCGACGATTGAGTGTGTGGTATAAATGGTTGTTATGGATGAAGAAATGAATAACTTGAGATTTACCTACTCTTGAATATGATTCCTTAGCTACCAGGTGGTGGTCTAGCCAGTCTCACAAGCAGCATTTCTGGTAACCAAGATGACGTAGATAAAAATGAATTGGTGGCATTTGATAAGGTTCGCCATATTATCCATATGGTGGGACAAGCAGACCAGGCAAATTGCTACGGTCATCTCCAAAAGCCATCAATGCATTCAATATCATTGCCCCGCCAAATTCCAAACGAGGGTCCGACCATTCGACTGGCTCTCTCACCACCACTTCCTCTTTGATGTTTCAATTTATATCCTCATTCTTTTGACACGGGTTGATGAGTCGGCAACATCTGCACAACCACCCACTGTCCACGAACAAAGACTCCTACCGCTTGCGAACACTCATTATAAACCTCAAAGAGTCACGTGGAGTGGGAGCATTGAACTTCACGCCGTGTCCAAAGGCATTCTACTGATTCGCATTCACACATTCAATCATGCCCTTCCCACTTGAACTTCCCACAACATCTTCGTTTTCTTTCTCGTCATATTTCACAAGCGACTCACACCCCTCACTGCCTTTAACCGCAAGCACGTACAGAGGGGTTCTTCGTGATGTGCTGAAGAGGCACAAACGACTTACTCCTTCACAGCAATCTTCAAATCTTGCATCTATTCTCCAAGCACTCAACAACTACATCCCTTATCTCTTAGCCATCGACTCTGGTATATCCTCTCAATTTGATCCCGGAGCAGAACACATAGATATCATCCTCACTTCGACACCAACTCTAGAATGGCGTCCAACCCTTTCAGATCCCCCAATACCCGGAAGAGAAATTCCAAGGTTGAAGATACAGAGTTTGGAATATGAAATTTATTTCGTTCTTTCAACACTAGCCTATACCCATGTTCTTCTTTCACGATCCTCATTACATCCACTCTATTCATCTGCGACAGCGTCACCATCACCTGATCAAAGAACTTCATGTATCAAAGCTGCTACAGAGCAATTGCTAGCAGCTGGTTCGATTCATAACTATCTGTTCTCCCGATCAACGAGTCTTACTTCTCCACCCCCTTGTCCTGATATCTCAAACCCAGTTTTCCGTGCCCTTAGTAGCTTAGCCTTGGCCGAAAGTACATTACTGGCGGTTCTAAAAGATGATCCATACCCAGCAGCAGTGCAACAAGATCGTAACAAAAATGATAAAGAATGGATGATCAAAGCTCCTGAGATGCCCAAAGTTCGCGCTCATCTTTTTGCAAGATTATGTCTTGCTGCCGCTGACCATGCGGGTAATGCTGTCGCCATGCTAGGTGGAATGGGCAATGGAGGAAAGGGAAAGGTCGATGCTGAGTTGTTAAAATACGTGGAGGACTTGCGAAGAGTGGGAAGAGGAAAAGCTTGCAGATTCTTTGGGGTGGATGCGGAGTTAGGAGGGAAGACAGGTGATGGTATTGGATGGTTGAGAGCTGGCTTGAGTGAGCTGGGTATGCTAGTGGGAGATGATGGAAAGAAATCCTCTGGAATGGGATTCGGGAGATTAAAGAAAGAATGGACAGAAAAGAGAGAGGATCGTAGAGTTGAAAAGGGGAAGGATTGGGGAAGTGATGCAGGGAAAGCGGAGGAGGGCAGAGTTCTGGAAATGCTGGAGAAGAAATGGGTGAAGATGAACGACACTGTAGGCTACACCCCTTCTATTCTCTGCAAAACCCAGTACTAATGGCAAACACAGATCGGTACACAGCTCATACCCTCTATTGGAACACTCATCTCAGCTCTACCATCCGGACGGGAAATGCATACACTAAAATCTTACAGCCCTCCAAGTCTTGACAGTCAAGTCCTTGAAAGTATGAGAGCGCCTCCAGATCGAGCGGATACGTACGAAGAGGACAATAGTTCCGATGAGGAGAACAACGGAACACCAGTTGGTGCATTCCCGGGCACAAAGGGGGATTATGCTGGAAGTGCAAATTATTTCTAGATCATACATCTCTGTCTCGCGCCCGAGAAACCAAGACATGTTCTAGACCTGGATCGCCACGGGTGTAACACAAGCTCCACTAGAACTATTCACCCCCAATCAATCCGCATCACCACACCGCCTGTTCACTACCCTAGCAGGACAAGTTCATCCCATCACTCGGTGCAACAATGAGATGTGCAACAAATCAACTTTACATTCATTCATATCTTTCTAGTGGTGAGATAAAATGATCATGGGTACGTTACCGTCTTACATTTGCGCCACGTATCCATTTACACGTGATATGTGGATGAGTTTTATAGACACAAGTGATGTGGCTTGCATTGAATGGTAAGTGGATTCACATAGTTTGTGATTAATTACCAGAACGACGGGTCTGATAGTAAGCACGGCCTTACTGCTATATTGGGGCAATGTGGGGAAGATGATAGATTGAACTCGATTTTTTAAAGCAAATATACTCTTCTTCTCAATTGCATCTGTCTTGCCCCTCACAAGTATCGCTTCTGCATGTCGTATACAATATTACAACCCCAAATTTTCAAACACCCCAACTTCTGATCTGCGCGCTAGCCGTTGCAATTTCTTCATCGCTTGGCATGTTTACTACCACGAGATATAGAATATTCTGTGATGTTTATTAGCAATCACTCTCTTGCATTCAACTTGTTGAACTAGGCAGTACTCACGTTACCCAGAATCTTCTTAACTCCCTTCGTTATGATATCAGGGCCACCAAACCCTCCAAGTCCCCCGAAGCTGTTCATTCCTCTTGGGTTATTTCTGTGCTGCTGCTGTTCTTCATTACCTCCACGCTGTCGACCTATTCTGCCATCTGATTGTGCTTGTCTCCTACCTAACTCGGAACGCTCGCTACCGAAGACGGCACCAAGTCCACCTAGTCCTCCACCTCTTCCACCAAACCCCCCTCCTCCCATTCTAGCAGCCACCAAGTCTTTCCCCATAGGTGGATTAAACTTACCACCTGTAATCAAGCTCCATGGATTTCCACTACTCGCCGGGTGATTCGGATCCGCATACCGACTCGTAAACTTCTCCTTTGGCCCAGTCGACAAAAAGCTATTGGGATTATGCGCTGCGTATTGCGCTCGTGCTCTTCG
The DNA here is from genome assembly GCF_000143535.2 of Botrytis cinerea B05.10. Taxonomy (NCBI): domain Eukaryota; kingdom Fungi; phylum Ascomycota; class Leotiomycetes; order Helotiales; family Sclerotiniaceae; genus Botrytis; species Botrytis cinerea. The sequence goes on along the minus strand of NC_037324.1, from coordinate 1,569,108 downwards.
ATCCATGTAATCAGATACAAAATTTCCTTTCCTTTTCAACTTTTCCTTGAGTTTTTCTTCTTCCTCTGATCCCGTATTTGCTAAAGTCGCATCGAGAGCCGGAAAAATAAGAGGTGCAGCTTCTGGAAACTCGAAATCACCATATGTGTTTCCGGATGACGTATGAAATTTATTCCTGGTTTTTGATTCTCCAGTTTGTGGATCAATTGATTTTGAAATGGTGGATGTCATATCAACCATACTCGTATGACTTCCATCATCTGGATTCCAAGTCAATACCAATGCATACAGACCACGAGGACGAAAGAATTGGTTATTCATCGCGTCCAGGAATGAATTTGTTCGTTGACGAGAATGAATCTCATTTGCAGTTTTGATAGCAACTGCAATCGCTATCTGAACAGCGATAGCAACGCCGGGAGCAACTCCATGCGCGGCCAACCCGGCAAAATTTATGCATTGGATCCAAGGGGAGGCTTGGGTTGCTTCGTTAAATGTACGCAGGAAATCAAGCCACATGGCCTCGGAGATATCACAGTCTTGGAGGAGAGGAGCATAGGCGTGGATGAAGCCTCGAGAACGGCTTTTGGGTCGGCGTTGGGGGAGAATGACGGGAAGGGGGAGTCGGTTGGTGATGGAATGGGATGATGGATATTGAGGGGCGGGATATTTGGCAATGAAGCGGGAGACGAATACTTTCATGAAAACAGTGTGTTTTTCTTTTCCTTGGGGGCCTTGATCATCTGCTTCGATTTCCTGTACCGTAAGGTCTGAGGGGGAAACTTGGTGCGTCTCGTGGGGCGGAGAGACAGCGATCTCGTGTTCGAGTGCAAGCTCATCTTGTGCAGCATCTAACTCCCAAATCTGTTCATCGTTTTCTTCGGGTGGAGAACTGCACATTACGGCCATGGGATCTTCATGCGAGATTCTCAAGGCATTGGAGCTAGATGATCGAGATTGAATGTCCTCACCACTGAATGCTTGTGGAGATGGAGAATGAACTTTACTGGCTTTCTTTGCTTTATGGGCGTGCACACTCTCGGACGCGAGACCAATACCGGCTGCGATGCCTTTTATTGCCCCTTCGATTATGAAAGACATGGATAGATGGTTATGTGAAGAAAGATGTAATGTGATAGTATATAAGGAGAACTGAGTATGGAACGTCGGGAGAAAATTTTATAACAGGGTCGAAACACTTGGGAATTGTAAAGCTTAAAAGGTGAAGGGGGAGATGAAAACTCTCGATCCAGATACTCATATATATACTCGAGAAATTCATCATCGCAATACCCCTCCGTTTTCAGAACATACACGTTACCTGGGATTAGGAGTAACGCTACCCAGGTACTCAGCCTTGTAGCTGCACTAACAACTTCTACATTTCCTTCTTGGGATTCTCCATGTGTTGCACGGAGCAATTAGATTGTTTGAAGTGAGTAATGCGTCATCCATTCCATGTTGCTGCGCGTATATTGAAGAGTGCTGATGTTGATCCGTATGCATTGAGAAGAATGTATTTCGGTTAGAGAGATATACAGGGATTCGATTGGTCGAGCGGACACTGGAAGACGCTTTGCTGTTTTGGTGAACGAATGCGAGGGGGGTCACGTGTGAGTGCACGTTTTGTTGGATTTGGATGGTTGTGACGGACGCGTGATATTGTGGAGGCCTCTCGAGATCTCTTACTTTGGAGTGTGGTTCTTCAATGTTTTGTTTTATCGCGGTTTCGGGGTTCTGGTGTGTATGGATGTTCAACTCTAGAGTTGCTATGGTAGGTGCAGAATCATTTGGTTCTTGGATTTGAGGCAAGCTTGATGATGTTGTGTCGACGACGAGGCGTGTAGATTTGGGATTATTGATACGCAACGATAATCTCACTTGCGGTGTCTCATCTCTTTACTTCTTTGGAAACTCACGTGTTTATTCTGGAATATTTCTTTCTTTGGGATTCATCGCTTTCCGGTATGAGTTGGTTGTACTTGAGTCAATCTTGCCTCAGCATGAAACCATGTAGATCTGAAAGTTGTACGAAGTAGATGCTTTTATATTCTTCTTCTTCTTCTTTCAAGCTCTCTCTAATGACAAACACTTTGATGAGCTGATGGGCTTCTCAGACACGTCTTTGGCTCCCTTGACAATAGATATGTATTTCTGATATCCAGATTCGTCTACAATTACTAGGTGTTCGTCGGATATATACCAATTTAAGAACAAGTACCCGAGAGTTCTGGTTACCTCGAGTTCATGACAAGGAAGTGGTGAGGTGTTTTATTTGAACTTATTTGCATGTTCTCGCTCCCTATACCTGTATGTCTAACCTCGATATTTCAAGCGAAGCATGCTTGGTCATCTTGACAATAATGACCCTCACATCCCTTGTTCTTATCAACCGAAGATCTAAGGCTTTGCCTCAAATGTGATGCGCCCTTCAGCGGATCTGGGGAAGAAATGCTTTCTTTGCTAGATTATTTAGCTATTCGAACCGTTGGTGCTCATCGGGATTAGGGAGGCGGAAATCAAAACCCCGTACCGATTACGATATTGAAGAAGTCTGTCGATAACTTGGAAGCGAGGGGTGTACAAGTTGGTGACATCATAGGAGCTAAAAGCGGGGGAAAGTTGATGGAATGGAATCAAAGATGAAGAATTGTGTAAAGCGTGTGAAGTATAGGCGAGGAAATCAGTTTGCTCGCGAGGCTATATAGATGTCGTTCTTGAGTTCTGGATTTTGCAGATTTATTTAAGGCGGTTTGATTACTAGTTTTGTTTTTTTGGGGAAGGGAAGAGAGCGGGCGTTTCAACTGGTATGATGAGGGTTCTTTCCCTTATATGTATGATACTTCAGCGATTCTTTATCTAGGGTAGAGAATGGATGAGGAAGATATACTGCAATTAGAACTAGGTATTCTTCCGAGAACAAGGTTGATAGTGATTGTTGTGTTGATCACGTATTGAATTAAAAATTAGACACTAAGTCTATCTATATCTAAACTATCTTGGTATATACCGACTTCATCATCATAACATTACCGTCTATCCATGCAATTCTCATTTCCCACCCAGTTGCAACGATAACTTCGAATTACTGAGTTGAGAGTAAACTCGTTGTGCAGATTGGATTCGATACATAAAACAAATATACTGTACGAAACCAAATCCAACACAAACAGAGAATCTACAAACACCCTTCTCTAAAAGCTCTTTTACTTTTCTCCGGTTCCTCTCCCAACATATCCGGGTACTTCCACCTAAACCCCCACTTTAACCACAACACCAACTTCTTGCCCGCACCCATCTCCTTCCACTGCGTCTTCAACCGTTCTTGTTCCTCCGCACTCTTGGCTCTATACGTGGGTCCCGTAAAACACAGGAAAAGCATCAAGATACAACACCACGCATACGGAACTCCTCGTTTCCGATTCAACCCCAACATGATCCCCTTAAACGAAAGCCAGGATTCCAAAAGTCCAAGGAGTAACCAAAGCACAACCCAACCGACAGGAATACAGATGATTAACAGCAGAATCGCGCGGTCTCCGCAATAATACTGGTCGCAGGAGTATAAATCGTCGGATGAAGAGCTGCCGCGACTGTTTGAGGGGGACTCGTAGCCGGGGTATCTCCATGTGGGAGTACAGGTTGCGGTCGAGATGAGAGTGATGCATGTTGTTGTGGGAGTGTAGCAATAACTCATGGAATAGGGTTCATAGTTTGAATAAGCGCTGGCCAACGAATCGGCTGCCACGTCGGTGGGATTGAGAATGGCGTTGACGTATGTTGCGGCATTCACACGATCATCATAGTAAGTGTATCTTGAAATGGAGGTGGTGAGAGCCGAAGGCGTAATAAAACTTGCGAGGATCGTGGGGATGTAGATCGGGACGTTGGTTACATATGTCCAGTTCTGAGCCGTGCCCGTACAGCTGGGTTTTGGGGTGTAGGTTATTGGAACTACGTAGCTGGTTTGAACAGCAGTGGTCGTCGCATAGTAATCGTAGCTGGAAGTGGGCCGAGAACCGCTACCGGGTGGAAGAACTACTTCAACAATGGTGATGTGTGCGTAGGCGGATGTGTCAGTCAGTGTTTTGACAGCATCTGTGACGGGAGTCGCATCTGGAATGACTTCGCGAGTGATGGTTTCAACTTCTTCGGTGTAGGTGGTGCCAAGAAGGGTTTCGGCTTCTAGGTGGGTGTATACGGATAGTTCGACGTAACTTGTGATGATGTAAGGTGCTGGTGCTGCGAGGATTGGGGCCAAGAAGAGGCAGGGTATGAGGAGAGACCTCATATCTGTGCGTTTGTATGATATCAGACTCGAATTAAACTTCTTTCTTGTGATTGGTGAATGGTGTTGAGTGTAGGCAACAATGTATGCAAATTGTTATATTTTATTTTTGTGCGCTTGTGCAAAAACTTTTAACGAGAGACGAATGAAGAGTGTAGTGAGAAGATAACAATAGCGACAGCGACAGCAAAAACCAACCGCGACAACAAAAACGACAACAAAAACGACAACAAAACAATACCGAAAATAAAAATAAATTGGGCGACAGTAAGGATAAATGTCAACTTATAGTACGTGAATCACACTTAACCTTAAATTAAGCATGAAATTAGCTATTGAATGTTACTCTAGACGAACCCACTCCTGCCTTACAAACTCCCCTGCTGTGCCTCTTTCTACCATAAGACGGAGTGACAATTCCTCCTTTTGTACTTGGCATTGCGACCGAGTTGGGTTATTCACACAGAGATATTGAATAATCGATATCGACCCAAAGACGCGACTCAGAGCTTCACGAAGATATAAATATACTCGTAACAATCCCGCAGCGCTGAGCCATGAAATCGACAATCAAGTATGCAGGATTCTCAACTCTCGATCTTGAGTATATGGCATATTTCCAGAGAAAATCTTTTTGGTTGTCTTGTGGAGAGTGTGCAGAGGGCAGCCTAAAGAGAGAAAAGAACAGGTCGTTGATTCGGCTAGGCTGTCGGGTGTATATCCTAAAAGGGTGACGTGCCGATACGATCTATGCTTGTTTGTTTGCACGGTCGTGAAAATGGTCCTGGTGAAATTTCTTCGAGAGCCCACTTATGGTGACTCGTTACGAGGTAGATGAATTTGCAGGGGGTTGTATGGGAGGAGATTTGAGGAGAGAGGGGGGGATTCAGATATCATAGGAGGATATCAATCGCAAGTTTGGCAGAGGGACAAAATGATTGATTCGTGGATGAGCGAGCGCTTATGTTTGAATATAGATGCAGAGGATTGGGCATCAAAGTTTCGCGTGGCGCGATGATGGTAGGTTCCTCTTAGATATGTTCGTTGTAATTCATGTGCTCTTTACTTCGTAAACTTGAGTGGATGAGTCGATATTCGAATACTATCCGATATCTATTCGAAAACTTGAGACGGCGTTGTGTGATATTCCTAAGAAACTCTTGATGTAATTGATTGTTACTTTTCGGTACATTTATATTAATGTAGACAGGCGTTACTCAAAAAGTCTTATGGTAAGTGATGATTGCATATTTTATCATTCTTCTCCATCTTGCAACTGCTAGTTCGTTCATCCAATTGCATACACTACCAGACATTCCCCTACAAGACATTCCAACGACCAAAATCCGCTTTTAGATATCAAGTCTCGAACTCCATACTTCCTCAGAAACAGATTCACAATTTCATATCATGTGGCTGCCTTGGCCCTTGCCCAGTACTTTCTCCTGGTTCGGGGTTTTGACTCGAAATTTTGACTCAAATTCTGCCCCTTGAGCATTCAACCTCACAACTCCATCCAAGTTCTCCTGATCAACTTCTGTTTCTTTACCACAATCCATACAAATGTTAATGCCGGTATCAATTTAGTGACTGAATTTGTAAGTACTGAAATCTTAGATACATTATTGTAATCCTTGATATCGTTGAAACTAGGGAAAGCTAGTACTATGAATATGTCCGTTGATCCGACACTTAAGAGCCTCGGAATCAGTCATCTCGGGCTCTGAAAATTCCAGCTCAGACATCGAAATAACATCAGTATCAGATCCGACATCGAAGTCGCCCATTGAAGATTGATCCTCCAATTGAGACGATCCCGTCGACGTTTCCTGCGGTAGTTCCGCTGGTTTGTATTCAGATCGCCTTGTCTTGATATAAAAAGCGAAAGTGCTACCCGTTGCTTGAGAATCCGCATATCCAATACCAATTGCACCTCCCTGCAACTCCGCAAGCTCCCGACAGATGAACAATCCCAGACCAGAATCGCCATACTTCGTGTGCGTGCTTAAATGTGTTTGAGAGAATTTCTTGAAGAGTGTCTGTCTCTCCGTTTCACTCAATCCTTTGCCAGTGTCTGTGATTGAGCAATGAAGGTATACTATCTCTCCTGTTCCCGAAGCGTCTTTCAAAGTCGGATCACTTCGTGCTGTGCGAAGAGGTATGTATTGTATCTCTCGCCCCATCTCTTTGTGGTAAGGGGATCCAGTTGTGGCTCCAAGACGCACTACTACATTTCGCGTTTTGGATGATTTTGCGTATTGGTTGGCATTCGTGAGGAGATTGAGGAGTAGTTGTAGAAATCTTGAAGGATCGAAGCAAAGCCATTGCGAACTTAAAGCTTCCATGGAGGGGTCCACCTCGAGTCGGATACTAATATCTAACTTCGATGTTTCTCCAGAGAGCATAGACATAGCTGTATCGACAACACGAATTGGTTCCGTTCGAGTTGGTGAAATTAAAAACAGATTGATATCCAGTTTAGACATCATACGAGCGTCCTCCACCAATTTTTGCTGATGTTCTCCACAAGCTAGAATGATTTTCGCGATTTCGATATTGCGCCTTACACTCGTCTTAATCTCCCCATAACTTTTTGAATTGTCGTCATGAAGGACGTTGTCATGAGTATGAGAAAGAGCTTTATTGATCTCATCAAGACTAGAGATCATGGTGTGTGCTGCTTGGACGGCGGCCGAAAGTGGGTTCATCAGCTCATGACTTGTCATGTTCATGAATTCTTCTCGTTCCTTCTTCTCCTTTACTGCATCACTTAACCTTCTTTCCTGCATTTGAGTAGCCCATTTAATATGTGTAACATCACTAAGACAGCCAACAACATGCTCCACCTCCCCGTTGGCGTTGAGTCGCGGGACCGCACTACACTCGCCCCACGTGTAGTAAACTTCATTCTCTCCAAATAAGGAAGGATCTGGGACTTTGGGTCTCCAGAGTGTTTTGCACCTTCCTTGAAAGTGAACTGGGCATTTTTTGTTTAGAAGGGTGTACCATTGTTCCGCGACAAATTCTCTATCTTCATCAATCAAACAGTCGAGCCATCTTAGATTTGAATGCTCATCTATTGTTCCACCTGTGATTCTTGTCCTTGAAACAATCCATATTAGCTAAAGATCTGAGGTCAAATGATTCGTCGCATCTGCAGATATAAGGAAATATGAATGACTAGGTGGAACATACCAGGCCTCATTCGCGAATAATAAGCTTCCGTCTTTTGCATCCATAATAAACATGGCTATAGGAGATAATTGGCTGAAATTGGAGATTAGACTCGTCATATCCAAGAGCTGTTCCGAGATGGCCTCTACGGCTGTAGAAGACCAATCTTTACTACAGAAGAACTTGGCGAACGGCGTCTCAAAGGATAGAGAGGGTGTAAAATATGCGTGAGCAGCTACAGCTGAGTTATGGGAGCCGGGTGACCTCATAATGGAATAGTGGGTTTCCGAATGAAGGTAAGAATTCTGATTCCATTTTTTAATTGGAGAAAGCATCCCTTGTGGAGTTCTTGATTGAAGTTGATTGCAATGAATGGCGTTGGTATCTTCTTGTACTGACTTCGAGAATGCCATCTCATGTCCAGAAACCACACACCATCGATCTCCTAATAGAACTTTAGACCATCTTTGGTGCCGGAACCAATATTGATTAACTGCCTTGCTGGGTCGAGTATGTATCCATTTGACAAATGCATTTCCACCCTGACTCAAGTTGCCTGAAAGCCATGAATCAATGTTTTTGAATTTGGTGTAAGTCTGGAAGGCATCGTTCGTGAAGACTACGCGAAGTCCGCAAATCTCGTTTTCCATCGACATATCAACAATGAATGAGGGCCTGCTGTCTTGCCGGAGCAAATCAACCGCCCCAAGCTCTGCCAGAACCAAATCTGTGCTTATTGTATCTTCATTATTGTTGTGTCTCGTGTCCCCCCCCACATGTACGACACCAAGAGAATGTCCCGATCCGCACTGAGTTGTCATCGCCATTATCTCCACACAATGGAGTTTGTTGTAGTTATCTTCGTTGTGAAGAATCGCAACCTTAAAAGTTCGATTTCCAACCGTTTCGGCTCCTAGAATCAGGTTCAATAAACAAGGCAGATGTATGGTGGTTGATTCGACGCAGTGTAGATTTTCAATTATTGGATATCTTTCAATCGAGAGTCGATGAGTACCTAAAACAGTGAAGTTTAATGCTTGCGACTTTTGCAAAGAAAGAATTCTCAACAATTCAAATGAACTAGCTATGAAGCTCAGGATCTAAAGAACCCCTTTCCAGGCTTGCAGGCATAATTTAGATCATCAAATTAAATCTGGCCAAAAGTTCAAATTTGCAGTAGTACAGTTCTTTTTGGAAATGAAGAGTAATGAGGGGCATTTTAGAGTTTCTCATGATGTAAGTGCGCGGGGCAATGCTAAGAAGTTCCGAGCGGTTGCTCATTAATCATTGACTGGCAGAGCTACTTGGGGTTAACAATGAGTTTTTCTGGAGACCTTGATCCTCTAGCACCAGGTCTGAGAGTCTGAGAGTCGAGCAACTTTAAGAATATATCGGTTGTTGAAGATGCGGATGTGCTATCGATCGTTCCGCAGAGGAATTCAGTACCGCAGTGATAGTAAGCTAGCCGTGTCTCGAGCTAGTATTCCAATGGTGCAATGAGGTAAGAACCTTCACTTGAGGATCATCTCTTGGTAACAGGGACTTGCCTGCTGCGTGTCGACAGGCAAGAAAAGCTTGTCAGTGGCGAATTGGGTAGAGCTCACTCGAAATCTCAACATGGATGATTGGATGGACAGACGGACAGATGGGACAGTCCACAACTTTGGACCCTTGATACAGTAGGCATTAGGAAAGTGGCGGGGGAGCATGCAGATGAGGTTTATTTTCAGCAAACTAAGTGCTCTTGCGGAAGTCCAAGCATTGAAAAATTTGTTGAAGGGCTTGAAGTATATAATACGAAGCACCGGTACATCGTAACATCGGATACATCCTTACGGAGAGGGGTAGCTAGAACAATCGTAGGCCAAGGTCTCTTAGGTCTGTGCTAGCGTTGGCTGTTGGAGGATCCATAAATCACGTGATATCACATCTCCAGATCATTTGCCCTTCTTGTATCCAGTTCTGTCCAACACACAATATCATCAGCATAACAAACATCAACATCAACATCAACATCTACACCTACATCTACACCAAACCATGACAGCTTGTGTCCCAGATCCCTATCTGCTATGGCAAACAAAGTATTTAGGTATCTATAGACTATCTCATATCTTGTCCAATCATGTATACTCTTCGGGGTCACCGTTTTCAAAGCCGGGGAAGTGAGCAGATCTAAGCAGATTCAATCAGAATACCTTCTTCTAAACAATAATCCTTCGGAGCATTCTACAATTGAATCCTGTGGGTTATGTACAGTGTACACTATGGTGAATTGGTATGGATTAAGTCACCTAAGACGGTCGCCCTTCCAATCATGATTTCCGTCTTAATTCAACCTATTTTGTTCGATTTTTTTTATGAACATCTAGGATGCTGGATAATGGAGCACTGAAATTACTCACAAATGTGGCCACGATCACGGCCAGGCCGATGGTGTTATGAGTACAACTTTCCTCTGGTAGCTACAAAAAATGTGCCATGCCGAACCATCAATGCGCGTGTACACCCGCGCAAGACTCACATTTTCCCGAACTCTGATCAAACTTTATATTGGCCTAGAAGAGCGACTTTAATTCGTCATAATTCAATATTTTCCTAAGCGAATCTTCCCTCGCAACAGGCGGCGTTCTTGAAGCCAATGCCAAGTAGATAAGCCTAATAAGTGTATTGGTCATATATATTATTGTTAGGTCAGAATATAAGTGTTGTGGCATGCGAGCACTATTGTTGGGGTATGCGGCCATGTAAACGACCTTTGAATCGAAACTTTTGTAGGATCCCGATGGATACCCGCGTTTGTGCGTGATCCGCTTCCACAGATTCTACTGCTCCAAAGGATCACAACCACATGATTATATAGACTTTAAAGCCTTTTGGTTAGCAATATATTGGCGGGCAGTTTAAATGCCAGATATTTAATCCAACGTTTTAATGAAACACTGAAATGAATTGATTCACTTGGAGCAACCTATAATCTGTCAGCTATTCGACCAAGCTTGCGACCTTTTCTTTGCCGTGTTTTCCGTTTCTTTCGCGTCTACTGCGCCAGATAATTTCCTGATAGTCTTCTGTAATTTTCTTGTAGCCGATAAAGGGGTTAGGCAAAAGCCCATGCTTTTCAACGTACCACAGCGGCCTCATATCGCGCTTGTGGTCTCTTTCTTGGCCATCGGTGGTCGATTATCTCCCCTACCCGAGGACAACTTTCGTGTGAGCAAAGATTGTAATCAGGTCTCTTTTGCTGCTATACCTTAATTGATGTGAAAATTTCATAGCGCTTCTTATGAAAGCTTTGTTGGATGCTTGTTGCAAAGCGGGTAAGGCTGAGCATGACTTGCTTATAAGCTACCATTCCAAAAATAATCTTACGACCATCACCCAAACTCAAACACTCAACTCATAGCAATCTGATTGCACTTTCGAAAGTTTTGACTTTACCATCCCCATAATATTCCTTACTGTTCGGTTGAACAGTACCCACAAAGTTGGCGAGTAATTTGATGAGTAGTTTCTTGTATAGACGACGCAAATTAAAAACATGAAGCCCATCAAGCCATCCAATGTTTCCTACTCCTCTTCTTCATCTACAAACGTTTCTTCATCCAATTCAGATCCATCATCTAATATCACCATTCCCCCCACAATATATACAACCAATGTATCAAATAACAATAACTCCACCCCACCAACTCTTCCCAGCATCTCCACTATCCTCCAACAACCTCTCCTCCCATTACCAACAACGAGCTCAAGAACCTACAACCCCATCACACGTCTCCCAACCAGAAACCCTGCTTCGAGTGCCGCAGTAGTATCAAATACCTCCACCACTACAAGAGGTTTAGTATCAACCCAAAGAACCAAAATCATCAAAACATTCGTGTCCCCGAAAGGCGGCACGAAAATCATCTTGATGATCACCATCACTACAATGCAAGAACCATTTTTCGACAAGGAAAAGAACTCATGGGTTATGCGACGCACAACTGAAATAAGAAAAGTGATGGTTAGAAAGCGATTGCGACCTGATTCCAACGATAAGAAAAATGGCATCGCGAAACGTAATACAAGAAATACTAGAGGGAAGAGAAGGAAGGAGTCAAAGAAGGGAGACTTCGATTCGATGTGAATGTTACTCGATATTACATTATCTTCGCTCCTCCCTGCAATGGACAAGGCGGCGATTGCACATATATAACATAGCTTTGAGATATACTTGTATATATGGTGAGGAATGGTATGGTGGGATATGGTATGGTGGGATATGGTATGGGGGAATTGGGTATGGCATGGCATGGCGGGACTGCGATGGAGCACACAAAAGGATTGGATGGATGAATGCATTAGCAGGTCAGGAAAAGAGGAAAGGGATATACCATGGCGTAGCGTAGCATAGGATAACGTAACGTTGGAATTTGGGGATAAAAAAGGGACGGTGTTGGGGCGTAATTTTATTTCGTTTGTGATTCCATTGTTGGACTTGATGAGCTTGTGTAAAACAGTTTTGTGGGTGTTGAAAAATACGCCTTTGAGTGTGAGTTTTCTTCAATGATAGTATGATGGTATCTTGTTTGAACAATACAGGCAGAACAGGATTGGAAAGCTAGATTTGATATCTGAAAATATCTGTACGTACTTCACAACACTGTACCGCGTTAAGATTACCATTCAGCTACCCGCTAATTCCCTTCATTCAAGTTCAACCGCTAACCTCCAATCTCCACGCAAACAACAACAATGCTGAACCCTCCATCCACAAAAGAAAAATAAGAGATAAAACTAAACTCTCAAATGAATGTCCATCCATATATCATTCCATGTATACCGGCTCTGCACAATTTCCCTCTCCCCATTTCATCTCATTCCAACCCTAAGAGCCCCCATCATCAACCCACTCAATCACCAATTTCACCTCTTGACAATCTGCAGGTAATCCCTGCGTTCCATTAATATACGCACGAACTGGACTTCCTTCCAAAAATGCATCAGTTTGGCTTTGTGTTGCGTCTGGATTTGGGGATCCATATGTTGAGGGAATTGAAGATGATGTTTGCGCACAGAAACGGGCTTGGTTCTCTGGATTTGGGGGTTGATGTTAGTATATTGTCCATCAGAATTACCTACTCAATCGATAGAGGAAAACAGAAAACGGCAGATGGAAAGGAAAGATACGAAAACGCAAGCGTAGCAAATAGAGAGAGAGAGAGAGAGAGAGAGAGAGAGAGAGAGAGAGAGAAAACATACCATTTCCAATAAACTGCTCATTTCTCAACCTCAACAAACTCCCATACGGATACTCACTCGTGGAATCCACCATCAATGTCCCATTTAAATCCTTCCCGTGCATATCCCTCAACGTATTCCGCGTCTGTAAAACGGTAAATCCAGAATCCCACACGCGTGCGAATTCATATCCGAAATATCTCGTTTTTGCATCTCCAGTGCCGCTATGAGGGGATCCAGTGTGAGAATGAGAGTTAGAAGATGCAGAGCCGGAACAGGAAAGTAATCCTGATGATGTGATGGAAAATAAACATGCGGAGGTGCGAGAATTGGTTGTGAGACCGCGCGAGGATATGAAGGGGGAGGGGGGTGAGGAAGTAAAGTATACGTGTATGATGTATTCGAGGAGAGAGTAACGGGAGGGAAGGAGTGAGAGGCGAAAGAAGGGGGAGTTGGAGTTGGAATTGGAGGGAGATGTTGGGATAGCTGGGGTAGAGGGTGATGTGAATGATGGGGCTGCGGGCACTGAAGCGGGATTGTAGCCGTAATAGCCACCGCTAGCGGGTGGTGGGGGTGGAGGGGGGTTATTTGAGTTTGAGGGTGAAGATGGAGAGGGATCGGTTCCAGTGGGGAAGCTGGATGGGTTGTTTAGCCCGCTTGAGGTTGTGGGTGAAGATGGATCACTGTTAGTTGTACTTGGCGAAGAAGCACCTCCACCGGTTGTACTTGGAGAAGACGAGTCCAAGCCAGAAGTGGTTGACGGGGAAGGGCCCTCGCCCGTTGTACCTGGCGATGAAGGATCTCCACCAGAAGTACTCGGGCTTGAAGAGTCGCCTCCAGAAGAAGTGCTAGGCGCACCAATCGACTGGCTACTCTGCGAAACCGGTCCCGTAGCCGAAGAAGATACCGAAGCACCACCAGTTCCCGATGGATCACTCGGATCACCTCCATTTCCAGTGGATGTGGGTGTACTAGAGGGATAATAAGTACCATATCCATATCCATAACTATAACTTGGTCCACTGCCAATTCCCCCTGGAGGTGTACTCGAAGGTTCAGATGGGTCTGAAGGGTATGTGCTAGAAGCTGCTCCAGAAGGATCTGTGCCTCTTGATGGATCTGTGGGGCTTGGAGAACTGCTAGAAGGGAACGAACCTGGGATAGTTTGTGAAGATCCAGAACTCCCAGATGGGTCTACACTTGCGTTGGTTGAAGAGGCTGATCCTGGATCTACGGGGGTTGAGCTGTCGGATGGGAAAGAATTACCACTTGTTGGAGAACCAGGATCGGTAGATACAGAACCTGAGCCCCCTGACGGGTCTACACCGAAATTAGTTGAAGAAGCTGATCCTGGATCAGTCGGCGTGCTAGATACAATTCCAGGTGGGTTTAGGCTGATATTAGTCGAAGATGCTGACCCTGGATCTGCAGGTGTGCTAGACCCAGCTCCTGACGGGAAAGAACCACCACTTGTTGGGAAACTAGGATCAGTTGGTATAGACCCGGAACCCCCTGATGGATCTATACTGGCATTAGTTGAAGAAGCTGATCCTGGATCAGTCGGCGTGCTAGATACAACCCCCGGTGGATCTCCAGCATCCGGAGTTGGTGATCCGGGAGGATTAATCGGATTCGATTGTGTTGGGTATCCATAATATGGAATAGGTGGTCCGCAAGGAGGTATTTCTGTAGAGATACCGGATGGGTTGCCGGTAAGGCTTATTTGTGTTGGTCCATTGGCTGTTACTGAGCCGGTGATTGACGAAGAAGAACCAGCAGGCGCTGATAATGCATTACACTTGTCAACTTGTGATCTATTGACTTCTATGTCAAAATTAGCTCTCTCGTTTTCACTTTCAAGAGAATCAATGTGATTGCCCGCCAATTGAATGAAAGTATTGGCCGAAAGGCACTGAGAATTTCATCATTGTGAATGGAATAGAACACTCAAATCTCTCTCAATACTGACATGCACTACAATAGATATTGAGGCACCACTCCCACCCCTTTTTCCACCAATCTTAAAGAATCACAGCAACGCTAGAAGAAGAAGAAGAAAAGCACATACCAATAGCAATATTAGCCCCATTTTCCCCACAACTTGCAGTTACACAAGAAACAGTAGCAGACTGAATGGCCTCCGCATTACTCTTCTCACATTGACAAGTAATGTTGGTAAGTCCACAAGAAGTGAGCCCAACAGAATTTTGAATGCAGCTATCCGCACAAGCAGGAATAACGAATGTGGTATTTGGTGGCGTGGGAACAACCGAAGGAACCGAGCCCACGACTGATGAAGGAACTGCAGATGGGGGGCTAGAATCAATAGAAGAAGTAGTAGAAACAGATGAAGGAGCTGCCGATATGCTAGCAGAAGCCGAAGATGGGGCTGCGGATGGTATTGCTGAAGGGGTTGCTGAAGAAGGAGCCGCACTAGCATTTCCAGCCGCAAGTACAGAAGAACATTCTGCAGTAGTATCATCCAGAACCTCTATATAATGTCAGCTTGAGCTTTTCATGATATTCACTATATATATGAATAAAAAAGGAATACTGACGAAGAGCTTCCTCGATTCCACAAGCCTGAAGTACGCAGCTTGTGGCTACTCCTTGAATCAAAGTAACATTATCAGGATCACACTGACAGGCAAGGTCCGTGGGATCACAACTTGTTTCTTCGGCTACTGCTGATGCAATGCATGGAATTGCACATGATGGGATTGATGGGGCTGGAGCTATTACTGGGCTAGGATCATCGCGGTTAAGTAATGGAACGGGAATTCTAAAAGACCATAGTATTAGCTGCTCTGTTGAGCCGACTTGTAGGAGGGAAACTTACAATGCAGAATTGACACATAAGAACAGAGAAAGTAAGGTAAAGAATGTCTGAACCATCTTGGCTTATCTGGTAAGCTTGAGATGGTCAATGAAGAGAAGAAAGAGAGAAAGAGAAAAGAAAAGAAAGTTGCTCTTATCACATACTAGTCCAATGGGTATGGTAGTAATATATATTCTTTCATAAGACACGCTCTCTCACAAATGAACACCAAATCACCAATAAAAATTTCCTCACTATCACTCAAAGACGTATGATCTTTTGTGAAGCATCTATTGAAACTTCGTCCGATCTCTCCACGATGATTTATATCATCTAAACCAAGAAAAGGTATGCAAAAAAGAGATTAATCTCCGAGTATGTACTGGTTTTCAGCCAGCAGGTCTTCGATTACGGATGGAAACCCTTCCGAAATTCCCCTCATTGGCTCCCGAGCCATGTTCCGAAGCCATGGTATCACGTTTTGATCTCCGACATATATGTTTCAGACACAAATGTGCGACGGAACAATAGGACAAACTTCTATCACCCCGCACAGCTAGTGATATGTGATGATGCTTATATCAAAGTCATAGCTCCATCGTACAAATAGTTATAAAACCTACAATTCTCTGCCTCTTTCATACTCTGCTGTGACCATTGTATACTGCTCATTCTCTAGAGTTTGTAACATATGTTCTCGCTCAGCAATAACAGCGTCAAACCATTGGACCTCGGCGACCTTGTTTCTTGCCCACTCTCTCCACTCATCTTTCACTTTCCGCCTGGAATCGGCAACATCCAAATTGTGGTACTTCACCAGAGATGACTTCTTTAACTCGAAATTCTTGGTGCACTCTTGTAGAGCAGTTTCCCTGTCCAAGTCCCAGTTTCTGAACGCTGCATTACAACTGTCCTGATGTGAGTTTTTCGCAGCGCGAATATTGTATGCAGCATTCGATTTGTCTTTCCAGAATTCTTCAAGCTTTTCCGTATTTTCCTTCACAGCACGGATTTCCTCTTCCTGAAGTTGATTGTATTCATTTCGGAAACGAAGCTCTTGGTTCGAGTATTCTGTTTCGTATTCCCTCTCTAACTGATCACATTCGCTTTCATGCTGGATTTTTAGCTTGTAGAACCCATTTTCTCGTTCTTGTAACATTTGAAATTCTTCCTGCGAGCGAGCAGCAAGTCGTGACTTTTGTGAATGATGTAACGCATTCAGCTCTTCTCTTATTTTCCCAAAAGTGAAAGCTATTTCTGCAACCCTTTCATCCTCTTGGCGACGTCGAATGGCTTCCTCCAATTGAAAAGCAAGTTCGACTTCTCTTCCTAATTCTTCAGCTTCTCGTCGTTTGAGATCCTCGACCATTTGAATAGCAATGCGTTCTTCTTCTGCCGCATTCCCGATTATTACCACCTCCCGTCTGATTTGTTCTTCGTCTTGCCCAGTACTTATTGCCTGTAACTGCCTTTCTAGAGCAACAGCTTCTTGTCTGAGTTGCAAGTCTAGCACTAACCTATTAAGCTCTGCTTCTGTACATTCACAGGTCTTCCACTTGGCAGAACAAACGTAACACCATTCGGCTTTACAATGGCATCTCATATGCCTACATCCTTGGTTGAGTTCGATGAAAATCATGCAGTTGTAACATTGCTTCCACCCTCGCTCATCTGCTAACCTGACTGTAGCTTGAAAATCTTTATCCTGAGGACATTCCATCTTTGCATGCCATGGACCTCTGCAACTGATACACACCTTTGTTTTGCAAGAAGGACAAGATGCGCATTTAATACTTTTGTTGATCGAATTGTTGGAAATCCACCTTTCACATCTTGGCTTAACACAATAGATTCGGTCTCCTACATCGATCTCCCGCTCTGAAGCCTTCAGTCGAAATTCTTTTGCTAGGTTTGATTTGATGTTTTTTACAATGACCTTATGTGGTATAACGTTGAGACAGCACTTAACAGGCCATAACGACTCTTTTTCCATGGCAGTACTGTGTTGTGTTAGATAGTCCACGATACGTATCTTGGAAATAACTCACATGACTAGTCTTTCGAAACAGTCTTTGCAATAATCGTGACACTGCAAATGAACCATACCACTCCCCGGGAAATCATCTAAGCACGAGACGCATTCTCTATTTAATCAATTAGCAAGATTCCATCCTGATTTCGAGGCTCATACCTAATAGACTCTGCAACTACAGATTTGCCCTTGCCCTGTCTCTTCTTAAGCATCTTAACAAACCTAGCAAGAGGGGCTAATTTGCTATATCCCTGACGAGAAAGCCTTGAACTTGATTCTAAATCAGATCTGTCTACAGCGGGAATGTATCCGGAATCAGGCGTAGTGATAGTCTCCATTGATAGTTGACTGGTCACTAGAGATTTTTCTCTTCCCTCTATACTCGATGGATCCTTGTCCGTTGCAGTTGTCTACATGTTCCGGTCAATGACATGTTTCTACCTAATAAACTAAGCTACTTACTTGAAGCTTTGGTCTTGATGGTCCTGCCACAGTGACATTGGATGAAGTATATGATTGAGAACTCTTGCCAGGGGCTGATATAATGGTCGTTTTGTTTGATTGAGATGCAGCTTCGAGAAGTTTCAAGCTTTTGCGCGACATAGCTTCACCTATAGATTTTGTGATTATTGTAGATAGTTCCGGGATAGCCCATTTGGAGCTATTGAAAGCTGCCACTCCAGATAGTATTTCTGCTGGCGGACTAAATGTTTGCCAATCGATATCTTTCATCAAAATGTCAGACTTAAAATTCAGAGGTCCATTGAACTTAGAATGCAAGGGCGCGTAGAAGTAGCGTGGCTTCTCTCGATATACAATGCTGTCAGGATCATTCGAGGCATATAGATCTCGTATCTTAACCTCCATTTTGCTGATAACTATTTGCAGGTTCGGCACTGACACGTTTTCCATATTTGCTTGATGGTTTCTAAACAGAATGTTTAGGTGCCCTGTAGTTGTCTTAACAGCTTTATGGCAAAAGCAGATCGTGGTGAATGAAACCAATCATATGTTCTTTAGTGAATGTTATTGATGACAAGAGATCAAGAGAAAGTTGATTCTTGGAATGAATTGAGCTGGCGCAGTATAAGGCAAATTTAAGTACGGAGCCCATACGGCGACAATTTGTTCTATTCCTTTCTCCCGTACTTATAGAATGCACCCGGAGGCTTCTGGAGGGAGTTTAGAAGCTATCCATAGAACAATTAGAATCGTTGGCTGCTATAGCTGATCGATTCATCAGACGCCAAGAGCCAATATAAGTCATGAACCACCTGGGCATACGCTGGAAAGATGAATAAGGCCAATAAAAGTACTTTTCAGCAATGCCTTCGAGTGTCAAGTTTTTATGTGCATCGCCCTTATGTTTGCGGCTAGGCTTTCCTCACTTCATGACAAGGCGCAAGAATACGTGTATGTGCAATTAGCTGCGAAATAACGTGTTTGCCTACTTTGTGGCTGCTCAGCCTCCCACGATAAACTTAAATTTCACTTGTGAGGCTTCACCAAAAGTGGGGGAAACTGCATACTGGAACACACTTCATAGCTTTCAGTAATTCAGGAATAGGCTGAATATAAATACCAATGTAGTAAAATTAAGGAGGCCACAGAATTTCAGTGTGCTGTTGTGAAATTGATTTGAGACTAGACAAACTAAGTGGAACGATGACGTGAATCAGTGCAATCTTGGGCTAATCTTTCGTCTTTCATACACAAAATTGCTCTATATCCCCAGAAAGCACCACTTGCATATAATGATGGTTATTTTGCACAGAGATAGGATATCTGTAATCTAGTAGTGATTTCTCGCCTATCCGGTTTGGGGTAGACGATACACCAAATGTCTTCCGGTAGACCTCAAAGTCACAAGCAAAGAAGACCCATCAAGCATGCCAGCATTCGCTTTGTAGATTCATGGCGATCAATATGTTCACATGCACAAGCCTCGTGAGGAATCGATGATCGGCCATGTCGATATATTTTACTCCGGATAGTATCGCCTTCTCGGGTCTCTGGGCATATCCAAAGTTGAGGGGTAGAAGTAACGACTAGGTTATCAGGTTTATACGATATCCTATGCTTAGTTCGCTGAACTGAAGCTTGAGATCTTGATCTCCTTGGGCATCAAGATCACAATTTCCCCGTCAGCGTCTTTCCAGCACGCATCCCCGTATTTCAGCTTGTTTTCACTAGCACAAAAAAGTATCAGGTATATTTCTTTGACAACCCCACCCCAACAATAAACCCTTACAGTATTCCAATCATTGGTACGTTCAGCTGATATGCCCCACCCCAAATCGCCTTTCGGAATGACGCGAAAAAGGTAAGACCAAAGTCTTTTCTTGAGAAGATCACCGAGATCTTCTGCATGAATGAGCCAATATCCGCGCTCCAATGGGCGACAGGGCCGAGTCTGGAAAGTAGGATTAAAATGTTTCTTTTGCAATCCATTGAAATTTCCACGGTTTGCTTTGATCTTTCTCAATGAAGGCGTAAAGATATCCGTCTCCTTGAAATCACCAGCAGAAGTGGGGGGCGTGAAAGACGGAATTCTGCATGCTCCCAAAGATGCTGCAGACGGCAAGCTCGACATTGGAGGAATGGAGCTTGAAGGAACGGAGCTTGGAACACCGGAAGTTTTTGGTACTCCGGGTGCTGTAGATGTGGGAAGTCTTTGAGGTGCGGGAAGAGTCGCCGACGAAGTTTCAGCCGTGGTATTTGATATTACCAACTTCATCCTCTTGGGGCTCTTGTCTAATGACGATGGAAAATCAAGTCGCTGACGCTTGCTGTGCACATGTTGGGGCAGCGAGCTAGATGATTCTGAAATCTCAGGTGTATCAGATATTGACCCCTTCTTTGGAACTTCAACCAAATTCATGTCTTCATTCGTAAACTCTGCTTCCTCTTCTATCTCTGTAGTTTGACTTGCACGTCGACTTGAAGTATTCGCAGCCTGCCCTGAAGCCTGCATATTATTGAAGCTATCAGAATTTATCGTATTAAGATCATCTGCATCGGAAGTCGCAATTGGAAGTGCATGAACATAATGATATTCAGCTTTATGTCGTCGATAGGGAGGAGAAATCGTTTGGAAACGACGGGGTGGTAGTGAAATGTCAGTGTCAAAATTGGCATGAGCGTTGCCATTTTGAGAGCTAGTAATTGGTATTGCTAGTGGTACTTCAAGGTTTAAGCTACTCTCATCCGTAAACTGTGGTATCCCATTCGCGTCAGGACTATCTTGTGTGCTCTCCTCTTGTTGTTGATGTAGCTCCGAAATCCTCCTTGGAGATGAAAATTGAGCAAGTATTCGATCATTCTCAAGCATGGAATCCTCGATTACACTAGATTCTCTTTTTGGCGCTGGCAATGAATCCATAAATTGACTCCTCCACGGCGTTTTGTGTCCAGGACTTGTTCCCAATTCAAGACGGCTCTGCTCCGGTGTTTCGCCTCCAGACTGTGCTTGCAAGCTCATCAAAGTCCTGCTCCGAGTTCGAAACATGGGAGAATTCCGATTATCCAAAACACTTCGAAAAGACAGTTGCGGCGAGTACATTAGGTCAGATAATTCCTCCTGAGGGACTTCGCGGTGTGCCCCCGGATTCGTCTCTGGCTCTTGGGTTGGTGGACAATAAGATGCATTTTCATCGTATCTCTGCGTTGAATATTGCGACGCTTCAGTCAGACCCTCCAATTCTTCACCATATCCCGTATCGTCTTGAGGAACGTCTCGTAATTGTAGGCTTGTTGCTGATTCGAAATTTAAATAGGCTCTTGCAAATGCTCGGTATTTAGTATCATCTTGGCCTCGACTTGGTGCCGATGTGTGAACCAAGATCTCTACGTTTTCTCTTGATGTGTGAGCCATTATAATCGTAAGTATGTATCTTGTGCATTTTCTTTGATCGCAAGTCTGAAGATCTTAAGAAGTGATATGAGAAATTGAGATGGGACTTTGAATTTAGCCTTCCCTAAAATTGTTGATGGTATGGCAGACAGACGCTCCGACCACACAACCTAGGCTCAGCTAGCTTGAGGCTGAAACTACTGAGTATTCTGAACCCCATGAAAGTCCAGACCATTTCAAGCAAAACAACACAACACCACAAACTCAATTCATTGTAAATTCGCCAGTAGTGCTGCCACTTGGAATGAATTGTTGCTCTTTGTTCATACTTTGATCTTGGAGTTTGTCACAAGTTTGATTTATCAAATGATTTCTATTTACATGCCTAGTAGTTTGTAACTAAAATCCAAAGTCTCAAGAACCTGTGTAGTAAAAGCTTCCCATGATCATCTGGTCCATCATAACATGTACAACTTTCTGGCCAAGCAAAGGGCCAGATCATACCAAGTGGTTTCTTGCTTGAACAGCGGGGAGGTATTAGTATTCAATATTTCTCACTCGTTGATCTGGGTTGGATATTGAATGTATATAGTCAGATAAAACTGCTTGTTGTCTGCACATTGGCGTCCTGTCGACAAGGGCCATTACTCTTTCTTCATGGAAGTCCCTTTTACTTCCAATAAACACCAAAACTTAGGGACTGATACCCACAACCTCTGTCCTTGGGCTGATAAATCACAAGTAACTTGAATACCGTATATTACAAAGCAATTAACACATAATTTTGAGTCACAAAGACATTGAAGGGCGACAAGCAAACGCATTTACTTTTACTAACTTCACCCCAACACAGCACACCACCATTATACCTCCCTTAGTACCAAGTGCCTTCCAAACTCGCAAACCAGGCCTAACTCCCTCTGAATTCAAACCCCTTTACGAGACCAATTATCTACCTCTGCTCGTCTCCCTACCACAAAAGCTACACCTGTAACTACGTTATCCACATCACCACTCTTCTTCATCCCCCGTCACATCAAAGTCGAACTCTCAGGCCAGTGTGTATTATGACATATATTATCAGAATATTGATTATGGGGTATATAGTGATATGGTTTTGAAGACGAGGAAGCATTAAAGGTTCTTGAGAAGGTGATGTTAGGGCCGGTTTCGGGAAGATATTGATGGTGGAAGACCAAGAAAACTTTCAAGGGCCAGGAAGTCTTAAGATCGTGGATCTTGAGGTTTCAGAGTCTGCGTTGAGACCTTCCAAATAGCTAGATATTAGCCTTGAGCAGATGGCATACGCCGATTGAAATGTATGAGGACTAGAAAGCATTTGATCCATGGCACCTTTCATTACTTTGATCTGATTGCCAAGTGAACAGTAGATGAAGAATATCCATTTAGCTTAATTGGCAGTCTATGATTAACACGTATCTACCTAATGTGCATCTGGAATGCAAAGGTACGAGAGTCATTAGATGAGAAATTTAGGATGGCTTCCCTGTATATGATTTTCTAAATTTGACTTTGGCTGGGGGGATCGGAGAACCTATCATTCAATCAATCCTGTGAATGAGACTGCATCTTAGATGATATCAATCTTGATAGGAGTATTGAAGAATTAGTTCAACAAATATAAACCTCAGTAAAGGGGCTCTGACCAAATCAAACGAGAGTCTTTCTTCATCAGGCCGTCACGTGTAAGGTAAGCACAGACTTTGGCCTTAAAATCAAGGCATCATTTGCTATCGCGAACTTTTGCCCCGCTAAGATTTTCCTCCACAAATCGAAATATTCAACGAATTCATTGTTGGAGATTCGAACGTTTCCTCCCTTCCCGCATATCTCAACGTCAATCTTCCGCCGCAATCATGGCACCTATTTCACTATCAGATATCATCTCTGCGCTCCCATCAGAGGACTCATGGGGACCATCCACCACATCAGAAACCACATTAAATGGGGTTCCTTACGCCCCATACTCTAAAGGCGATAAATTAGGTCGCATGGCAGATTGGACCGCTGAAGGAAAAGATGGAAGAGATGGCAGAGGTGGAAGACAGCAATATAACCGAAACTACAGAGGTGCGATTCTTACCTCGCAATCTGTTTGCTATTTGTTTGCGATTTTCTCTACATGCACTGGGAGAAAGTTGGGTATGATATAATTTCTTTGTGCTAACATATTTTTGTGCATCAGATCAACAAGTTTACGGCGCTGGAACTTCCTCATTATTCGCAGTTCAACTCGCTGAGGACGAATCTACCTTCTCTGTTGTCAGCAACACTCGCGATTCTACCAAGACCCGCTTTGGACGTGGAGGACTCGCTCGAGGACGTGGACAACGTGGCGGAAGAGGTGATACCCGTGGTGGCAGAGGTCAATTTCAAAGAGTTGGAGGACGGGGCGGGCAACAAGGCTACAACAGTTATGATACCCGTGGTGGAAGAGGTGGTGCTCGAGGTGGAAGAAAGTTTGGCTGGAAAGATTACGACAAGCCACAAAGAAACCGCGATGCCTCTGTTAACATTAAGCCTGACTGGAAGATGTTGGAGGAGATTGATTTCAACCGTCTCGCCAAGCTCAATCTTGATACCGATGATGGAGAAGATATTGACAGTTATGGTTTCCTTTACTACTACGATCGATCATTCGACAAGCAACCTGTCAAGGCTGCTGAAAGAAAGCTCAACGTGGTCGACCGCGCTTCATACAACGTTACCACATCCTCAGATCCCGTTATTCAAGAACTCGCCGAGAAGGATGAGGCCACCATTTTCGCAACAGACAGCATTCTTTCCATGCTTATGTGCTCTCCTCGTTCCGTCTATCCTTGGGATATCGTTATCGTTCGACAAGGCAACAAAGTGTTCCTCGACAAGAGAGACAACGCTACACTCGATATGGTCACCGTTAATGAGAATGCTGCTGACGCTCCAATGGATGCTTCAGAAGGTAGCAAGGACGCTATTAACCAGCCAAGTGCTTTGGCTGAGGAAGCTACATACATCAACCACAACTTCGCAAATCAAGTCATGAAGGAGAGCGATAGCCAAAAGGTAGAAATGGAGAACGAGAACCCATTCTATAACTCTGCCGAAGAGACCGACCCACCTGCCAGCAAAGCATACAAATACCGTAAATTTGATCTTTCCTTGAACGACGAAGACCCAGTTCACTTGGTTGTAAGAACTGAGCTTGACGCTGTTTCAAAGAACGCCATTAGTGGAGAAGATCAATTCTTGACTGTCAAGGCTCTCAATGAATTCGATTCCAAGGCACAAGGAAGTGGAGGTGCATTGGACTGGAGGACGAAGTTGGTCAGTCAACGTGGTGCTGTTGTTGCAACTGAAATGAAGAACAACAGCTGCAAGCTTGCAAGATGGACAGTTCAAAGTATCATCGCTAAGGCTGATGTCATGAAACTTGGGTATGTATTTGTTACGCCTGTGGTCACTATTCCGTACTAATTCTTGATAGATTTGTTTCCCGTGCCAACCCAAAGCTCAACGATCGTCATGTTGTACTCGGCGTTATTGGCTGGAAGCCACGTGATTTTGCTTCGCAAATGAACTTGTCCCTATCCAACGGATGGGGTATTGTTCGTACCATTGTTGATATGTGCTTGAAGCGTGAAGAGGGCAAGTACGTACTTGTCAAAGATCCTAACAAGCCAATCTTGAGACTGTACCAAGTCCCAGCTGGTAGTTTTGAGGATGATGGAGAACATGATGTAATTGAGGAGAATGTTGAGGAGGATGATTAGATTATGTGTGGTTTCACAAAAAAGTTCCAGCGTTCAATGGTTCTGGGCTGGGCTGGGCTGGGCCTCATGGAGTTATGATAATGCGCATATAACGTAGATAACCGATGACATATGCTATATTTGATGGGTTCGAGAGAACCTTTTACCTTCATACCCTCCTTCCAATAGATTGCAATCTGATCACTTCGCTTGACACAAAGTTCACTAAATTTGTGAGTAAACGATTGCAACGAGTATTAAGCTAACACGCAGGTCAATTCTCCTTTGTTACGCGGTGCTGATTAGACTAAACCTTTTGCGGCCATTGGTATAGCCAATCGGATGTATTTATATTTCAAAGCTTGATGACCAAGCTAGAGTCTAGAATATTATTCTCACCTCACAAGTTAACTACTCTATTTTCTGACCACCCCCTCTTCTGGGCCGCCTTTCAGCACCAAAATCCTCGAAAATCGAGATGACACGGTCAACAATGTACCACGATTCACACTGTAATATTGCTTGAGGGTCTAAAAGCCAAGATTACGAAACCTATGCCGAGGTGTTCGCGTAAGTGCTAGCACGGTGACATGATCTTTATCCCGACGGGCGCTTCTGCGGAAGCGTTGAAATTTAAGGTTTTCAATAGACTTTGTAAAATCGAGTGTAGTGGATCAATATACATTTTCGACACGTCTCACCTCTCAAGTGCAGATTTCCATTCATTCCGATCTGGTTGTTCTCCAATTTAGATTCTTGTACTGGGGGTTGAGTGGTCAGCGATCAATCGCAGCCAGGGACATGAGGACCAGATACAACGGCATTATGTTGCTTTATAAGAATTCGGCGATTACTTTGTAAGATGCTTGAAAGAGGAGTTGATTGCTATTGCTGAGTTGGCAATTGGTGTTAATTCCGTGGGTGGATTTTGGATTTATGGCTGTGAGTATATAATACTTGACGGGTCCCTTCATTTCTTTCGATGTCTGCTTTCATATTTAAATCAAATTGCATTCTACTTTGCTCTGCTACTACAAAGAACAAAACTTCCCCTCTTCTGAAGAATTGGTATTCCAGCACACCACATCTACTGCACAATAAAACTCCAGCTCTTGCACGAAATCCAGACACTTGATCTGCTCAGTGATTCTCCTTTGATCAAACACATATCAAAATTGAAAATGGGCGAATTAATAGACCCTGATGCGTATACTACGCCTTTTTCTATCACCAAATCTGTTCATCGTGATCCTTATTGGGCTATTGATTTTAAAAATCCAGCGAACGATCAATCTGGGAAAATTATTATCATCACGGGAGCTAGTGCTGGTATTGGAGCTGTAAGCTGTGTTTCATATTTTCTGTCATACAATCTTGATTTTCCATTCTAACAGCATCTCAAATCAGGCAGCGGCAAAAGTCTGGGCCGAAGCACATGCATCCGGTATAGTACTCGCAGCTCGTCGAGTCCCGCCCATAGACTCCCTTATCGAGAAACTCCAGCCTATTAGTCCGAAGACCAAGTTTCTTAGCGTGAAAGTCGATATTGCGAATGAAGAAGATGTTAAGAATCTTTATGAGACCGTGCAGAAGGAATTTGGTAGACCTGCTGATGTTCTATTGAATAACGCTGGATTTATGGAATATGGCATGATTGGAGAGACGGAACCAAGTGTTTGGTGGAAGGGATTTGTGAGTTTTCTTTCACGTCGACGTCAATGTCCATCTCGACGAATTGAGATGAGACAATTGAAGAAAACGAAGCTAACTTTTGATGAAACCTAGGAAATTAATCTCAAAGGTCTTTATCATATGACCCACCACTTCATCCGATCCCAACCTTCTCCCAAATCGCCAACTGGCACAATTATTACCCTCTCCTCCGGACGGGCTGGTCTCACAGTACCCGGTGGATCCACATACGATATCTCTAAGCTTGCCGAACAACGTTTAGTCGAACATCTTCACCTCGAACATCCTTCCCTCCGTGTCTTCACTGTGATGCCAGGAATCGTACCGACTGATATGGTGTCGGATGGATTCAAACCATATGCACTCGATCATGCTGATTTGACCGGTATGTTAGCATTGTATCTAGTGCAGGAGAGAGCAGACCATTTAAGGGGAGGAATGGTCGGAGTTAATTGGGATGTTGAGGAAATGGAGGAGTATAGCAAGGAGATTACGGAGAAGAAGGCGTTACAGACTAGTTGGCTTTCTATTTTGCCATTGAATGGTGGAAAGGGACTAGCTGGGTTGAGGGATTAGCTCTAGGTAATTAGTTAGAGTGACAATTGCAGAAGTGGGAGTGTTAAGAAATGATTTGGTGGAATGTTAATTTTGAATTTTGACTTCAAGAATAAGGAGATTAAGCGAAGTAGATCCCCTCCACTTTATGGGGGAGAAAAGGCCATGGTTAATATTGGCGAGCGATACAATAGATCATTGCTCAATGGTTTTATCATTTTCCAAGTTCTCTGTATATTGTGTTACAGCCATGCACCGTGTTTTATCCTTGATTTCCCAGGAACAAATTTCATTCGCTATTTGCATGGCGTCTGATTTGGCTCGTTTCTACCCCGCAATTTCATCAGCCACCCCACCAACCCCTACTCACATAGGTTATACGACTGTCAGATCTCCAGACAGAAAGCCAATCACAACGCACAAGCGAATACGAATGCCATGCTGTTAACCATGATGAAGAAATCTTACAATTCTAACTGTGGTTATATCTATGAAGCGATTTCCCACTCCTTCACTCTACCCTCCTAGCTCAAATTGAAAGATACACATACACCTGATCGATATCAAGATGAACGATCCTCCTCCGCCATATACATCCCGTCCGCCCTCATATACAGAAAGGACACCTCTTCTACATCTCCACCTGCCGACCGAGCCTCGTCCTTATCAAACTCCAGTTCTTAGATCAGACGATGCATCGAGATTCAGAGCAGCTACTTGGATGTCGATTTTTATTATCTCGTTGGTGGGCGCGTTTTATATTGTTCTCACTATGGTGGTGGTGTTCAGTATTTTTTGGCCGAAGGAGGGGGGTTAGTGAACATTAGGAAAGCAGATGAGGATGTGGAATCGGTGGAATTCAGTGAGTCTGGAGGTGCATGAGGATGGAGTTGTTCAAAAAAATAAAATCGGAACGGGACGCACATTTTCATATTGGTTTTGGAAGGGTGTTGAGTTGATCACGATACTTATTCACAATATCGATGATTTCTGAGTTGGTTTGCCGCTTGAACAATACCAGGTTAATGCACAACCAGTCAAATGATAATCACACTGTAATTGTAAGTATGCCTCACATACGACAATGGCTGTGTCACAAAAGCCTATCAAGATAGCGACCGGTGACGGTGTCCAATCCTAGTGTATGATTGTACCCTGTTTTATGCAGGCGGCCGCATTGCGACCGTCACACGGAGGCGCAATACATTTGATGACCATCACCTCAGTCCATGTATCAAGATTAGGACTGTGATTTTCAGCTCCATATGATGGACTAGAATCTCAACATTGCAATCTCGTCGTGAGTCTTTCAATAATCAGCGATTGTGTTGATATCAAGCAAATATGACAACCAAGAATAATGAGGATGGCCCACCACCGCCATATACGCCTGGAAGTCCTCCGACATACTCATACTCGGAATCATCACCTCTTCTTCGAACAGTAACCCGGGATCTTCGCTCGGACTTGGAGAATGGGAATGACAGAAAGAGCAGGAAGCTCTCTAGAATATTGCTCACTGTCATCGGGGCGTTTCTGACTGCACTCATAATTCTCGGCTCGGGTTTCTTGTTGGTATCTATCATTTGGAAAGCTGCAACCGTCGTGAATGTTAAGATTGGAATTATTGGTGCTGGACCTGCGGGGGTTGGCGCGGTTCAGGGTGTGAGAGATGGGATTTCACGGTTTAGCCAGGAGTTCAAAGATCGAAATGTTGATGTGCAAGTTGAGATTGTGTTATATGAAGAGAAGACGAGAGTTGGCGGCAGGATGGTGGTCGAGGATACAGATGGCGTGGAGCTTGAGGCTGAAGATGTTGCGAGTGGAGCATTTAATGGAAAGCTATTGAGTATTATTGGCAGGATGGAGGATGTGAAGGTGCAAAACGATGTTGCTATTGAAAGCGAAAATCTTGGAATGGGAAAGGTTGGATAGTAAGTGTACACTGCTTTACTATCTCAAATGTGTTCAAACAATGAATTAACAACTGACATTGGCAGTTTCAACGGAAACAATATCGTTACCGAAACATACCGACCTTATGCTACCACTCCCTGGAAGCATTATCTCTATCTCCTGTTCAGATATGGTCCTTCTACCTGGCACGCTCCAAGAATTCCAACAGGCACCATGAAGTTCTTTCATAATTTCCTCCCTAAACTCGACACTATAGGGGTATCATCTGTCAGAGATCTGACCACCATAATGTCCAACAAATATAGATACACCCCATTTAGCCTTCCCGCAACCGCAAGACTGAAGAAAAATGGAGTCGGAGGAAATTATGTACGAGACATACTAGCCCCTCAAGTTCGTCGTCATACTGGACAGTTGATTGGGCAGATGAGTGACTTAACACTAAGCATTGCACTTGAGCGAGAAGAATCCGGGTCTACGAAGGCGATAAATCATGGATTCTATCAAATGGCAATGGAGAGGGCATTCAAAGAGAACAAAGCAAAACTAAATCTCGCTACAAAAGTGATCCAGGCTCGCTGGGAAGAAGTCATCGGAAATCATGCAAAGTGGGTGATACAATGGGAAAACTCAGCACATAATGAGGTCGTCCCAGGCACCGAAGAGTTTGATAAAATTATCATTGCCGCGCCGTTCAACTACACAGAATTGCTAGGAGAAACACAGGACGGCAAATCACTTTACCCTCGCGACGATACCCAGGATCCCGAATACCAACCCCTATACATCACATTCTTCACCACCTCCTCACTCCTCACTTCATACCTCAAGAACGCACGATCGCCCCTACCCGCACAACTCCTACCCATCCTTGATCCAAAACAACCCTCTACATCCCCCTTCAACTCACTCATCGAACTTTCTCTTCTCCGCACCATTCACCATCCTCCGCAAGCACCAAATCCCACCCCCCAGCAATATCTCCACCGTCTCCTCTCCTCCCAACCCATCACCCCCACTTCCTTCACCAGCATCCTCCATCTCCCCAACACAACGCAGATCGAAACTTGGAATCAGCAGGAGATTCGCCACGCGTATCCGCACACACAAACGTTCCTCCCAGACACAACAGAAGACAAGGGATCTCTGAAACTTGGAGATCATATATGGACGACGAGGGGGATAGAGGGGGTACTGGGGAGCTTGGTGGAGGGGGCGTGGAACGGGGGGAGGATGGTCGGGGAGAATATCGCGAGGGAGATTTTGGAGGAGGTGGAGGCGAAGTTTGGACGGGTGTGAAGAGGGGGTATTCGTAGGATTTTATATATATATGTGTGTGGTTTATAGGAAGATAGGCTGAGAACTGCGGGACGGGGTGGATTATAATAATACATATGATACTGATCAGACAGCAAAGCAATCATTTATTTCTTTCTTTCTCTGACTACCCACTTAATCCTCGAATACAGAATACCAATATCAATACCAATACCTCATATCGAATAACTAACTCTATATACATATACATATATATATACATGTATTCCCAACAAACTAATCGCCACTAACAATTTTCCATTCACCGATTCAAGAACCCCCCCCCCCCCCCCCCCAAAAAAAAGCAAAAGGGAAAAGGAAACAACGAGATGAAAACCAAATATCGGAATTTTATAGAAATTAATTCATCTATCATATCATATTATATTATATCATATCATAGTAGTATATATACATACATACATACATACATCAATCAGATCAACTGATTAATATATACCCCGTGACTCCCTCCGTAACCGTAACCGTAACCGTAACTCCGCTACCGAATCTTTCGATGCCCGGCCCGGCTCTATCCATTCCATTCCATGCAATCCTAGACCAATCCACCCTATATAATCCCGCCTTCTGTTTTCGGCTACCAAACTACATACACTAAATACATTTTCCCCCTCTAAACCTCTAAACCTCCAACTCCCTAATCCTATAAAGCCCGTCATCCTCCCTCCTCCTCCTCCCCTCAGCATCTCCCCCCGCAACCCTCCCCCCCACCATCCACAACCCCACCACGACCGCCACCCCCCCTACAAACCCAAAAATTCCAACTCCATACCCCGTATCCTTCAATCCCATGACCCCACCCATCTCGTCGCCCATGCCCTGCTCGATCCAACTCGGCATCGCTACGATCAAAACCCCCGTAAACAAATTTTGCAAAACGGCATGAGCTCTATCCAAGCCCCCTCTCCCTCTCTGACCCTCTCCCTTCCCACGATCATCCATACCCTGTTGAATCGCCAGGTATTTCTCCACCGCGAATCCCAGGATCGCCGCTCCCGCCACCAAAACACCAAAGATTAAACTGATCACCTTGAGACTACATTCCATACCCGGATCGGAGACTACGAAGACGGTGGAGCTGACTTTCGTGGCTTGGGGGATGAGGGTTGTGGATACGTATTGTGAGAAGGCGATGGTGCCTGTGGTGAAGAGGATCAGACCGGGGATTGCAATGCGGAGGGCGCTGGTTGGGGTTCCTCCGCGGACTTTTTCGGAGGAAGGAATGATGGGTTTGCCCGGGGAGACGATGGATAAGAGACCGTAGGATATGATGGAGAGAACGAAGGGTCCGATGAAGATATATCCTACTTGACTTGGGAAGATGAATAGTGGTGAAGCGGAGAGAAAACTCGAGAGAGTTAGTGCAAATGCGTACGCTGATGCGATTGGTAGTGAAGCCATGACGAATGTAAGAAGTGTGATGGGAGAGACAAGTTTCTTGAGTGGTCTTAATAAGTCTTCTTTGGAAGGATTGCCCCAATATGGCATGAGATGTAATGTTTTCCACCAAGATTGCAAGGATATGGTAGGGAGAGATGTAGGAGGAGTAGGATGAGAAGTGCGATAGAAAGATGTTTCCGGAAAGGCGACGATCAAGAGGAAAATCGAAATGGCTTGAATGATGTTCACTACCATGATTTGATTTCCGTACCCATCAATTGTCTGGCTTAGATATCCACCGACAATAGGGGTTCCCCATGTGAAAAAGACATCTATTGTTGAGAGGATGTTTAGGCGAGTGGGGAGTTGTGATTCCTATTTTCGTTAGTATGTTTCTTTAAGTTTGAATAATTTCCCTGCTTGAGCTTTTCCGCTTCCAGAACTAGTGATTCGACAGAAAAGAGCCTGAGGTAATACTCACAAAGTACATTTCTGCCATGGCACCTCTAGCCAACGCTTCAAAAGCTCCCCATCCTACTCCCTGCAGCATTCTCCCTCCCAGAAACTGACCATAACTCTGAACATGCATATTCCACAAACTACCGACCAACATCAAAGCCGCGGCAAAAATGAAAATCCCTCTCTTTCCCACTTTCATATTCAGTATTTCCCAGAATGGACTGCTGATCGCAGAGAAAATGAATGCAACTCCTGTTAACAATGCAGTTTGAGTAGATGAGATCGAGAACTGCGCTGTGATGACTGCATTTACAGAAACGAACATTAGGCGTTGCATGCCTACTATTGAGAAAGCAAGGCACAGAGTGAAGAATGCGAGATTTTTGCGATGAGGACACCAGTTCTGTAGTGTGTTAGTATCACTCGCTTCGAAGATTTTGCAATACGTTTTATTCGATACCAAATGGCAAACAACAGAAATAGAATACATACCAAAGGATCCATATTTGAATCATGACTAAACTTCTCGTCTTCCCACTCTTCCATATCCTTCTCAAAATCAAAAGGCTTAACCTTTTCCACAAATGTTTTTAAAGTCCCTTCATCCATCTTTGGAAAGCCCTCAACTTTCTTCTCTCTCGCATTCGCATTATTTCCTGACCAAAACTTTAATTTTCCACTGATAGTATCCCTCCTCAATTTTCCTTTCATCCCATCATCAATTCCACTTTCGTCATCCCCTTTTCTTGAGTGTTCGGATTTTTGAAGAACAGGTTGTGGTTCAGTTATAGATGCCATGATTCCCGTTCGCTGTCAAGTGTTCTCGCAATTCGTTTAATCGATTCGATGCCAATTAAGTGCCTCTTAGAATCTTCTATCTTTGATGTGTTTCCCTTCATATATTTTTGATCCAACTCGCTTGTACAGTCGTCAAATCGTGTTGAATTATTCGATGTAATCTCCCTTCTCTTCTCCTTTTCTCTCAATCTCTTAATCTCAAATGAATGTCGTGCGATCTCTCAAAAACCGCCTACAAAATGTAAAGTAAAGGAATGACTTTGAAAATAAAAGAAGAAAAAAAACTACACAAGAAACAGATCTAGAAACCCAACTGACCGTCTAGCAGTCTTAAAGAGTAGATGTCAAAAATAGAAAAAATGGGAAAATAATTATCAAAGGCATGAATGTCATAAAAGCATCAAGAAGACCAAGAGAAATTTGCAGACAATGCGTACAAGTAAGTGAACTCGAACTCGAGACGAACAATTATTCCGTACACTCAACTGCGCCTCAGCGCATAATGAATCCCATTCGAATCCACATCACATACAATCTCATACGTTCCGATTTCCGTATAACCCCCATTGACGCGAATATGAGCTAATTTTCTGATATTTCATAGGGCTTAAATTCATGCACTTGCATTTTCAGACGAGTTAGCTTCCCGAGGTTCCTGAAATATACCATTCTCATCCAATCGTAACCCTTGCAGCGATCAAAACCTAGCTCGCAGCTTGAGGTCTAGTACTAAAAGGGGAATTTCTAATTCAGATCAAACCCAAACCGTGGCAGCTGCGTTTGGAATGATCGACACGTTTCATCTTGAATGTGCCGCACTGGCGCGGTAGTTGCTCGGACTCGTATATTTTGATGAAGATTCGGTCGAATTGCAGCGAGGAATCACGTTGCGTACATGGACCCGGACGTCCTGCCGTCTGGCGACTACTAATTAGATGGTACTGGTATGTGTGTAAAGAAGATTGATCTTAGCACCGCGATCAGTGCGAGATGACCTCCACCATTTCATAGATGGACCAAGGACAGAGTACATAAGTGGTATCTCCCTGTGCGTTGAGCCACCTACCTTTCCTTCAAATTAAATTCATTCTCCTTCTGCAGGGCCAGCTCGAAATATACCAGCCAGACTTGCAGATTTCGCTCTTCCTCGTTTAACACCAGCCATGTGTCACTCTACCATTTTCAAGCTCCGCGAAATAGTTGAGGTATAGAGCGTCACCTCAACTCTCCACGGTATAAGTATTTGTGGAGGCGTATCAACCGTCGCATTCTTCGAGATTTGCTAAGGAATACCAGACCATTCCAGAATTTCTACATCTCTGTACAATGATATCTTGAATAAAATCAACATGCATGTTGTCGTCTCAGACTCAGGAACGTGGGAGTTGTCAGACTGCAGATCAAAACCAAGCCCGTGCACTCCTTCCTATCAGTATCCGTAACCGAGGCATCAGCAACCTTCCTCATAGAGCTTTATCAAATTGTGATATCTACTATCAATGGTGTCATTCGACATGGGACCCGAGTCTTCTTCTTATCAGTTCAAATTCCATTCATAAACAAGTAACTGTCGTCCTTCGATGCCCTTCTTGATTCTCTTCTACAAGATTTAATCCTCTCAATGCTAAGAAAAATGGCATCAGAAGCCGCAGCTCGTACCTTCTTCTCCTCTCCTTACTTCGCTGTCGTAGGCGCCTCTTCGGACCCTGCAAAGTTTGGACATAAAAGTAAACCACCATGATTTCTTGCATTTATACTGGAATCCAAGTGTCCATCTTCATTTTCTGCAGCTTTAAACTAACACTTTCCCCCCATAGTATTCGCATGGTACACGGCCTACGGTCTTCCAGCAACTCCTATCAACCCCTCCTCCCCCTCCATTAAAGTCGGTTCCACCGATTACTCCACTCTTCCCTCAATCTCCGCTCTCCCCCATCCAACCGAGACCGGTGTCTCTATCATCACTCCTCCAAAAATCACAAAGAAAGTCTTGGAGGAGGCAAAAGCTCTGGGAATCAAGAGTGTGTGGTTGCAGCCCGGAACATATGATGATGAGATTCTAGGATTTGCTTTGAAAGAGTTTGAGGGTGGGGTTGGAGGTGAGGAGGGGGGAACCGTAGGAGGAGAGGGCTGGTGTGTTTTGGTTGATGGAGAGAGAGCTGCTAAGGCTGCCGGTAGAGATTTGAAGCTGTGAGGAGAGGGAAAGTTGGCTCGGACTAGTAATGAGGGTGATATGCTATAAACACTCGTGTTGAATTTCACCTACTTTCCTCAATTTGAAATATAGATTGTTTCGGAATCTGGAGAGCTTTGAGAGACATCTAGGGATAAGTCTCAACTTGGAGTAACTACAACCTTGGCCTGACATATTCGCGACGTTTGAGAATCATATATGGCAAGCCGTCATTATCATTTCCCACCATGTAACTAAATTGGTGAATTTCCGCTTCGACACGAATCACATCCTGCTGTGAAGTCAACGAAGATGAAAATGAACAGCTTCATTCATTTACTTGGTTGTTCCAAGGGAATCAAGACGAGTATCTCATCTAAAGTGTATCCATCATGACTGTACTTGAAAAGACCAGACATTCGGATCCTGGCCCGTAAACTCATTGGTGTACAAACCTGCAATAGCACAGTCTCATTGCACAAGCATTGGAGACCGCTTTGAGGTGATACCTGACCTTTCAAGCAAAAGCTTCAATGAGAGCAAGAAGTTTATGTTTCATTTCTTTCTCTTGTATCCACTCACTCTTCTACAAGCAAGATGAACGTCAGGCATCTTTCACTCCTCTATTGTAGTTTTCACGAGAAAGCTACCACATCAAACGATCGATGTTGTCTCTTACACCTTCACAGTGCGCGGAGTCTAATTCCGAGTCCAGCTTTCTCAATGCAGTATCACCGTCGCCCTCTGCATCTCCCACAAACTTCGATGCCGCAGCAGATGAACATACACTTGCAGCCTATCGGCCACCAAAGCAAATACTCAAAGCTCGTCCTGGTAAACGCACAAGTCGTACAAGAGAGCAAGAGAACATCAATCATGATTGAAAATCATCTCCTGTACCGCCCTCGTCGTACTTTGTATCCCACGAACACAGAACCAACAGCCGAATCGGACACATAGCCAGCAGCCACCTGAATCTCGCCATCGCATCCTCTGGAAAAGTGCACAATCTCGTAATTAAATGTCTTTCCCACAAATTAGATGTATTGGATCTCTGGCAATTCTTCACCATTCAGCAAAAGTCGAGAGCAGAAAGCAATCGTGAAATCTACACTCGAAGATTGTGAATTTCAAGGATCTAGTAGATTTCGTGATACAAACCGTCTTCCCTATTCCGTCGCCTCTTTCCAAATATGATGTATGTGTGGCCAATTGTCTATTTTTCTCCATCACCACGTACGTTCTTTCCGTCCCGCGAGAAAATATCCCGCCACTAATAGCGAATATCCATTGATTGGGCGATTGTTCAGCTGCGAAGTGAATTTCCTTTCTTTTTCTTCACTTGTGCTCTCTGGGGTTTTGTCGTGGTCACTTTGATCAGACTTCATAAATTCATTTGCAAGTCAGAAGAATCATCCTTCTGGACTCACTTTGGGTTCTTGTTTTTCCCCTCTTTGGTTTCTACCACGCATCCCTTTTCACTTTCGTCAAATCGCGACAGCATCACAAGTCGCAGTATAATTGACTCGGTTCTTTGTAACTGTCATATCTATTTCACCACTCTGGCGTCTTTGATACAAATTTGATCATGTCGAAAAATGTGCCAGTCGAGTCTGGCGATCTGGGCAGTGGCGATGATGTCCCTGCGACAATTGCTCCACCTCCTCGACCATTCTCCCCAATAGATACTACATATCAAGGCGCGTCTGATGCTGAAACGGGCACTGCTATATTTGCTCCAGATCGAGCTGATGAAAATCTTACTCGGCAGTTGAGAGGCCCAGAGCTATCCAACATTGTTTCTTGGGAGAGCGATACTGATCCATTGAATCCTATGAATTGGTCTAATACTAAGCGATGGGCTAATACGGGAGTTATCTCTGTTATGACTTTCTCCACGTAAGTGATGTCCTGTTTCATCTCACTTCAATCTGCTAATGCTTTACAGTCCTCTTGCATCCACCATGTTTGCTCCTGGAGTTCCTCTCGTGATGGAAGAATTCCAGTCTACGGATATGATTTTACAAACTCTAGTCGTTTCAATCTTTGTCCTTGGTTTTGCCGCCGGTCCCATCATTGCTGCGCCGATGTCAGAATTGTATGGCCGGAAACCAGTTTATCTGACTGCTAATTTCTTGTTCTTGATGTTCACACTTGGCTGCGGGTTGTCAACTGATCTCAACATGCTTATTGTCTTTCGATTCTTGGCAGGATGTGCTGGAGGAACACCCACTGCACTCGGCGGTGCGAGTATCGGCGATATGTTCCATCGAGACCAACGCGGGCTGGCAATGGCTCTTTGGGGAATGGGACCTTTGATGGGACCAATTGTCGGACCAATCGTAGGAGGTGTACTTGCGGCAAATGCTGGATGGCGTTGGGCTTTTTGGTTGGAAGCTATTATTGCCTGTGTGACGTTGATTGGAGGATTTTTTCTCTTGCAAGAAACCTATCCGGTTGTGATTCTAGAGAGAAAGACGAAACGAATTATCAAGGAAACAGGAAATACGGCGAAAGTATCGGCGCTTCATCATACGGATACGCCAATGGTACATTTCACCAATGCTATAGTTCGACCTTTGAAGACGTTATTTCGTTCCCCAATCGTTTTTCTTCTCTCGGTATACTATGCCGTTCTTTTCGGGTACTTGTATCTGTTCATCACGACATTCCCATTCACCTTTTCCAATCAATATCATTTTTCGCTTTCGCTTACTGGGCTTGCATACTTGGGTCTCGGATGTGGTATTGCCATTGGACTGTTCATATCTGGAAAGGTATCCGATCCGATTTTCAAACGGTTAACGGAAAAGAATGGCGGGATTGCAGAACCGGAATATCGGTTACCTGCGCTGATGCTTACGAGTCCGCTCATTGCGATAGCGCTTTTTGTTTATGGATGGACGGCGGAAAAGAAAATCCATTGGATTGTTCCGATTGTTGGAACGAGTTTCTTTGGGATTGGTATGATTCCTGCCTTTGTAAGTTTCTTGCTGCCCTCTCCTTCTCCCCTGTTTTCTCATCTCTCATGAGGATATAAGTAAATGCATACTAAGAACCCAAAACACAGCTTTCAATAAATATGTACCTAGTCGATAGTTTCCCTACATATGCAGCATCGGCAATCGCAGCAACGAAAGTTTTCCAATCTATCGGTGGCGCTTTCTTGCCTTTAGCAGGCCAGCCTTTATACTCGACTTTGGGATTGGGTTGGGGTAATAGTGTATTGGGATTTATAGCGCTGGCTTTCTTTCCGGTGCCGATATTGTTTTTTAGATATGGTGCTTGGTTAAGGGAGAGGGGGGTGGTGAAACTTTGATAGGGTGGTGCGCGGTGCGTGTAGAAACTCTAGAGGAAGATGGTTGGAGGAGATGGGGAGGAGTTTGTATGGTGGTGTGTGCAAGTTAGAAGAAATGAGATGAGATGAGATGAGATGAGGATATAGTGGAAATAGGAATGGGAAACGGTGTAATTTTATCAAAAGATACCTTGAATTAGTTTAATATATATATATATATATATATGTGTGTGTGTGTGTGTGTGTATATAGATTCAAAACTGGCAGTAGATGGATTTGAGGAAGAGAGATATTTGGTACTTGATACCTAGTAATTATCATACCTCTAATAGTATAACTAATACAGTTAGTTATACCTAACTAACAGACCTCAATTCATTCATCTGATGACTATACTAATGCATATTTAGACATAGAGATATTCATATTCATATTGATATTGATATCTGAGGATTTGCTCATTGTAGAATGTATAACTTGGAAAAACTTTTGTTAATGTTTAGAGGGAAGGCGAGGGGAGATGAATAGTCAGGGTAGATAGGGTAGAATGGATTTATTGATATTTGGTTTGTATGTGTGTGTATGTGTGTGTATGTATGTATGTGAGTTCTCGTTATGGAAATAGGTGTTAGGGAGGGAGAGAGAGAGAGAGAGATAGATAGTTAGATAGATAGTTAGATATCTATCTCAATAGAAAGTTAAATATTGTGTATATATATATATATTTGAGGTCTGGGTTGATTGTAGATTTGGTTTGGTTTGGTTTGTTTTGTTTTGTCTAGATAATAAGGGAAGTTGTGTTTGCATGGTGGGATGGGAAAGGATGGGAAAGGATGGGAAAGGGGGAGATATCTGGTGGGTTTGGGAGGCTTGCTGTGATGTGGTGGGATGTTGTGGTGTGATGTGATGCTTGAATCTTTT
Source organism: Botrytis cinerea B05.10 (assembly GCF_000143535.2). Classification (NCBI taxonomy): domain Eukaryota; kingdom Fungi; phylum Ascomycota; class Leotiomycetes; order Helotiales; family Sclerotiniaceae; genus Botrytis; species Botrytis cinerea. The sequence continues at coordinate 1,529,434 of NC_037324.1, read as the reverse complement.
GGTTCTGGGTTGGAGAGGTGCGATGAGAGTTGCGATGGATGAGTAGGTAGGTAGATGGATAATTGGTGCTGACTGCTTGACTGCTTGACTGCCAGACTGCTCGTTCTGTCATATACAGTAACCATGCCATCCATATACATACATGTCTGTCTAGGTTAGAGAACTCCCGAATCCGATATCCGATATCGCAAGAGTGAGATGCGGAATCGCATGTTGTTTTCGGAGGGGGGGTTGGAATTGGGATTGTGGGATTGGATGGGTGTAAGTGCTTATTGATGTGATGTTATGGTCTGGGATAGCTGGTGAGGATATATATATATATATTGGGTGGAAAGAGAAAGAGAAAGAGAAAGAGAAAGAGAAAGAGAAAGAGAAAGAGAAAGAGAAAGAGAAAGAGAAAGAGGAGTGATGTAATATAATCACCTGATCATTCAAAGATCATTGAGAATATTTGGCCCATTGGTACCGCAATTGAATTGGGGGCTCTGCTACAAATTGGTAGATTGTTTAATTCATCTCAGACGGGATATCTATTCTACCAAGCACTTTAATCTTTTCAGGACCGGGTTACAGAGTTAGTAAAATGGCTACTTTTGCGTGGGTTTCTCTTCTTTCTTCTCTATCTTCTAAATTCCTTCCTGCTAACCTTAACTTACAGACACAAAACCTTCTCCGCAGCATCGTACGCCGCATTCCGTCCCTCCTATCCCCAAAGTTTCTACACCAAAACCATCAACTATCATATCGGGCCTCGCTCTACGCTGCTCGATCTAGGTTGTGGTCATGGAGTCGTCAGCCGAGCGCTCGCTCCGCATTTCGAAAAAGTCTACGGTACGGATCCCAGCGCGGTGATGATAAATCAGGCGCGAAAGATCGCAGCTGAGAGTGACACCGCGGGGAATGTACAGTGGAGACAGGCGTCGGCGGAAGATCTCGATTTTGTCGAGGATGGGAGTTTGGATATGGTGGTGGCGGGACAGGCGGCGCATTGGTTTGATTTTCCGCGGGTGTGGGGATTGGTGAGGAGGAAGTTGAGGGTGGGCGGGACGGTGGCGTTTTGGGGGTACAAGGATAATTTGTTGGTGGATTTTCCGGCGGCGACGGAGGTGCTGGATCGGTATTGTTATGGGGAGGGAGAGAGGTTTATGGGGAGGTTTTGGGAACAGCCGGGGAGGGAGAGGTTGAGGGATTTGTATAGGGATGAGGTGATGAGGCCGCCGGGGGATGGGTTTGGGGATGTGGAATTCGCGAGGTATGAGCCTGGGTTGAGGGGGACGAGGAGTGGAGAGGGGATTGCAGAGGGTGGGGTGGTGATGGGGAAGAGAATGAAGTTGGGAGAGTTGGAGGGGTATTGGAGGACGTTTAGTGCGTTTCATGGGTGGCAGAGGGAGAATCAGGAGAGGAAGAGGAGGGAGGAGGGGGAGGAGGGGAGTGGTGATTTGATTGATGAGATGTTTGAGGAGATGTTGGAGGTGGAACCGAAGTTGAGAGCGAGGGAGGGTGAGGATTGGAGGGATGTGGAGGTAGAGACGGAGTGGGGAACGGTGATTTTGTTGGCGAGAAAAAAATAGGAGGTTTGCTTATGTATGGGGGGATGGTTGAAAGAATTCGGAATTGGTTGGAATGCGAGTTGGTCCTTCTGTATGAGGTGATATATCACATGAGATATTGGATGCAGTGCTTCATAATAGATCAGATCAACTCTTTTACTCGCTGTGAAACTTTCATATCTTGGGCAAATGAAGCAGAGTATAGATTCTTGTTCTTTCGAGAAATCTACGATGCAATGTAGCTTTTGTACCCAAGGATCTCGTAAATCTCACGTCATGACAGCGACAGTGATATAATATACTATTCGGGAGTTTTCGATGGGACTCATAATCAAGTACTCCTGTTAATCAGTCTCTCCGGCCCTTGGAAAGAATACTTACTCAAAGAATAGTTCAGAGTGAGAGTAGGTATCATGTGGCTGTGAATAAAATTGATGGATTTTGTCATTTCTTGATGGATTGCCAAGGCAAGATATGTAATAAAGGGTTGTCCTCACCGGGAGACCCCTCGCTGAGACCCCTTTCTACCATTTTTGAAAGATTGGGCGGCAGATGATCCTGGTTGCCCTGCCAGAATTTAGCTTTGGTCCACTTCTGATAATTATGCTGAAGGAACAACACACAGCGTGCGAATAAAATAGATGAGAGGCTGGCGGGCATAATAATAAACATAATCATTGGCACGGACCAAAGCACTCATTGGATTTCTAGACCTACAATCTCTCTTCTTCTAATCAGACCTACCTACCTTCACACTACACTACTACACTCACAGATCCTCCTTGGATACATCTTCCATTCTCATACCCCTCTCAAAGAAAACACGCAAAAGCACAATCACAATGGTGAGTCTATCCCTTGTTCCATCTCCCGATCCAATACTGTCATCTGCATTCCATTCCATTCCTTTCCTTGCTTGGAAATGGTGTTCCAATGAGCGCTGCTTCCGATTTGCTGGTTCTCCTTCTGCTTGGTTACTGCCCGCTCACGGTACGGCTGCAAAAGCAATAATGGCCGGGTAGGAAGGCGCCAGTTTGGGGTTGTTGATTCACCATGCGAGGATAGAATACGTGCAGGGAATCCTGTGCATCTTGTACATCGTAACGATTGTATTCATCACATCGCATCATATTCCTTTACGCTGCAACTCTTTTCTATCCTATCCTACTCTCTTTGGAATATCACTCTTGCAAATGTCTAAAATATCATCAGCTAATCCTCCATACGATGCGCAGGCCTCCACAAACTACAGAGAAGCATTTCAGCTCTTCGATAAACGCGGTACTCAACGTGTGCAACTGGATCAGCTTGGAGATTTGTTGAGAGCTTGTGGCCAGAATCCTACTTTGAATGAGATTAGAGAGTTGGAGAAGAATGTTGGTGGTGAATGTGAGTTTATTGTGTTTCTTGTGATGAGCAGGGTTAGAGGATGCTTTCCGCGATGTTGATGTGCTGCGAATTACTATCGTGGAGCGCAGAATGCTATGCGATTTCTCAATATCATCTAATGGAAGATATGTACTAATATCACATTCTCACAGTCGACTTCGAAACTTTCTCTAAGATTCTCAACCGACCTGGTGGATTCCGCGACCCGGGCGAGCCAGAGGAATATTGTCGTGGTTTCCAGGTGTTCGATAAGGACATGACTGGATTTATTGGAGTTGGACAGTTGAGATATATCTTGACGAATTTGGGAGAGAAGATGAGTGACGAGGAGGTGGATGAATTGTTGAAGGCGGTTGATACTAGCAGTGGGGAGATCAATTACACTGGTAAGTTTTGGGGGGGTTGAAGGGGAAGAGATATTGGAGAAGTGGCAGATGTAGTGGGACTACGGAAAGCTAATATAAGGACGATAGATCTCGTACGAACCATTCTCGCAAACTAGATTTTATGCTTCGTTATGGCAGAAGGTTATGGCAGAGGTTGCAAAATATTCCGGGGAGTGAGCGGAGATGCAATGGGGTCGGCAGAGAGGAAAAGAATCAGAGATATACAAGGAAGGAGAGGAACGAAGAGATCATATCAGTTGTAGGAATCACTTTTTCGCGACGGCATAAATAGGAGCTGTGGAGTGGGAGGATATTGATAATGGCTATGGCTATGGCGTTGAATGAACTTTTAGGCCTGCAAAGGCAGAAATGGATATTATGAATTGTTTTCTACTTGAAATTGATGTGCATAGATGTTTGTAGATGTATGAGTGTTATTCATGAGTGTTATTCATGATAGGAGAGAGATTAATATGTGTTACTGATTTTGGCTTCATCAACTGGACCAGTTGTGATGCGATTGATGTGATGTGATATCAAGAGAAGGCTGAAGAAGTGTTGAGCTTCGAGGCTGGCTGCCTTTCCGTGGGTGTAAATAAAAATAGTGAGTTGTAGGTTATTTCTTTCTCGTGTGCAAGTTAACAACACAAATCACTTATATTATTACTTTACTTGCACTTCTTTTGCACTTCTTTTGCACCCACTCGAGGAATCATTTATTCGAATCTTTCGATCTTTCGCGAGAGTGGTTGGATGTGATGTGATGTGATGTTATGTTATGATAAGGATTGATTGTCGAAGATTGATTGATACGATACCTTTTTACGCCATTGCTCGACTGACTGCTCGATCAATCAATCAATCAATCAATCTACTGCTCAGCGACTCACTCACTCAATCTCCTTGACGATTCGCATTGGTTGTTAATTGATCGTCTGTTTGTCGATTCGAAGAATCGGAGATTGAGAACGAAGATTAAGAACGGAGATTAATAAGAACGGAGTTGGTTTGTTTGGTGGTGCTTCTTTTTTGCGCGTTTGGATTTGGAGAATTTGGGGGAAGGGGGATTTAAGGGGAGGGGATTCAAGGAAGGGAAGGGAAGGGAAGGCTTAGGGTTTGGTTTGGGTTTGGGTTTGGTTTGTGATATTGTAGGTTCGCGGGTTCGCAGGTTCGCAGGTTCGCAAGCTCACAAGCTCACAATGTCTCCCCCGAAAATTAATACGTATCATTGCGCTTTCTGCACGAATCTTCTGCTGGCGACGACGCATACGGTTTCGAGGCTTCCGAGGAGGAGGGGGGTGGGAGATGGGAGTTTTGTGCTGCCGATTGAGGGGTGGTGTCGAGGTTTGGGGAGGGGGAGGGGGAGGGGGAGAGAGATGGGATAGCTGTGGAGGATGGTGAGGGGAGGGGAGAGGAAATGAAGGATGGCGAGGAGCGGGATTCATATCCATTACCAAGTCATGGGTACACGACTCTTCTTTCGCTCACGCAACCGAGTCAACATGTGGTTATACGGAAAGAAGACGGGTTTGAAAAGAGAGGAGTGTGGAAATGTGGACGGTGTGCGGTGCCGGTTGGGTATGAGGTTTGGGCGGAGGCGAAAGGGAAGGAGGTTGCAGGGGAGGAGGGCTTCGATGGGAAAATCTTGTTTTTGTTGAGGGGCTCGTTGATGAGTACGGAGGTGATGAGGAGTGGGAAGAGGGTTGTGGAAGGGGATGCTGAGGTTTTGGGAATGGGAGTGGGGGTTTGGGAGTGAGGAGGGGGAGGGGGAGGGTGAGGAGGAGGGCGGTTGGGGATGATGAGGGTGAGGAGGATGGGGATGAGGAGGGTGAGGAGGATGGGGATGAGGAGGAGGGCGGTTGGGGAGATTATATTGAGTGGGAGGCAGAGTCTTCACATTGTAAAATTACGGCATTTGATATACCACAGATGGAAATGGGGAAAGATTCCAATTGATTTCGAGACAGCAAAGACAAGACAGACGTTGATTAACTTGCCATGTAAAACTACCTGGGTACGTTCCCCATATTTTCGGGTATGAATCACCCTTGCTTTCCGCTATCATAACATACTGAATTGTGATGAGCTGGTACGTACGTTTAGAGTTCTGGAATTCTGAGGTCCAACATTATAAAGAATTCATTTGGCCCTCGTAACTGTCAAAAGCTCCTCTTGGATACCTTTTTGATCTGCTCAGAGTTGCAAATAGATACATACACTCATATACTCATATACTCATATACTCACACTCACACACTCACTGACTCGATACGTGCATCATCATATCCACCTCAAGCTACCCACGCTCTCTTCCCCACCAACATATCTATCTGTCATACCTTCCATTCTTGACAGCTCCTAACGCCGAATTAACCACCAAGGGATTTTGATAACCAACCAACTTCATCCATCCTGGCGTCCATCACACGTATCATCCGTTCCCTCGTCGTACTACTGCTCATCTTTCTTTCCATATCTGTCATTCTGGCTACCTCAAGGATTGGACCCAGACTGGGAGCCTTGTTTAGTCAACTAAGACCTACAAATATAAGACCCCTCTGGTCCCCTCTCGCAACCACCATCAATCCAACCTCAACACGACTCATCACTACCGCAACCATGGCACCTTCTCAATACCAGAAGCCTCCTCAGGCCCCTCCTCTCTTTACCCACACCGAATCCCAGATTGTCGACGAGGCAAAGAGTTTAATGGACAACTATCGAAAAATGCTCGATGATATCGTTGCAAATGTCAAACCGGAAGATGCAACATTCGCAAATGTTATCTTGCCGACCGCCAACCAAGATGATCTCGATTCGCTTCAGATCAGCGTTCTGACTTTCTACCAAGCCGTCTCGGGCGATTCGAAACTCCGCGATGCTAGTTCTAAAGCTGAGGAAATCATGGATGAAGCCCAGATCGAGATGGCGATGAGAGAAGATGTTTTCAAATTGGTCGATGCGGTGTACAAGAAGAAAGAAAACTTAGATGCCGAATCGAAGAGACTTTTGGAGAAGGAATACAAAGGATATATCAGAAATGGATTGGGGCTTGAGAAGGGTGAGAAGAGGGACAGATTCAAGGAGATTAGCAAGAGGTTGGCTGCGATTGCGACTAAATTCCAGAAGAATTTGAATGAGGAAGATGAAGGGCTTTGGTTCACATTGAAAGAACTTGATGGAGTTCCCGAGGATGTTATCTCGGGATTGAAGAAGGGCGAGGGAGAAAATGAGGGAAAATTGAGGTTGTCGTTCAAATACCCTGATTTGTTCCCTACGTTGAAGTTCGCAAAGGATGCGGAAACCAGAAAACAAGTCTTTGTTCAGAATGAGAACAAATGTAAAGAGAATGTGGAATTGTTCAAGGAAGCAATTGTTCTTAGAGATGAGGCTGCTCGATTATTGGGATACCCTGATCATGCAAGCTTTAGAATTGAGGATAAGATGGCGAAGACTCCAGCTACGGTCAATGAGTTTTTGCATGATTTGAAACTTCAACTTACGCCAGGTGGAGCTAAGGAAGTCGAACATCTCAAAGCTATTAAGAAACAAGATTTGGATGCTCGAGGATTGAGTTCGACATTTGATGATAACTATTATCTTTGGGACAATCGATTCTATGATCGAATGATGGTGGAGAATGAGTTTTCTATCGACGAGAATAAGATTGCGGAATACTTCCCTCTTCAATCTACAATTGAAGGAATGCTTAAGATCTTTGAAGAATTATTTGGATTCGTCTTTGTCGATATTAGCAGCGAGGAGGAATTAGCTAAGGTTTCCCCAACTGGAAAGGGTTCTGATGTTTTACCTCATCCAGATGCCAAACTCTTCAGCGTCTGGGATGATGAAGGTGAAGGCAGTGGATTTGTTGGCTATCTTTACTTGGACTTGCATCCACGTCCAGGAAAATACGGTCATGCTGCGAACTTCGGTATCCAATCTGGCTTCTACTATCCAAATGGTACAAGAAGATATCCTGCTACTGCACTCGTTTGCAATTTCTCCAAACCAACCGATAAGAAGCCATCACTCTTGAAGCACGATGAGGTTGTTACCCTCTTCCATGAATTGGGTCATGGTATCCATGATCTAGCTGGTCGCACCAGATACTCTCGTTTCCATGGTACAAACACTGTGCGTGACTTTGTTGAAGCACCAAGTCAAATGTTGGAAAATTGGTGTTGGACTCCAAGTCAATTGCAAAAATTGAGTAAACATTATGTCACTGGTGAATCTATTCCAGATGATCTAATCGCCAAACAAATTAGCACCAAACATGTCAACGGCGCCCTTTTCAATCTCCGTCAACTTCACTTTGGTATTTTCGACATGACGGTTCATACTCCTAAGAACCATGCAGAAGCTGAAGCATTTAAAATCAGCGAATTGTACAATGAACTTAGAGCCGAAATCTGTGGTCTCAAAGGCCCAGAAGCTTTGGGAGCAAAGAGTGATTGGGGAAATGGTCAAGCTACTTTTGGTCATTTGATTGGTGGATATGATGCAGGTTATTATGGATACTTATCTAGTCAAGTCTATAGTGCAGACATGTTCCACACGGTTTTCGAAAAAGATCCAATGGACCCCAAGGAGGGAAGGAGATATAGACATATGGTGCTTGAGAAGGGTGGAAGCCAGGATGAAATGACTACTTTGGAGGCATTTTTGGGAAGGAAACCTAGTACGGAAGCATTCTATAGGGAGTTGGGGTTGAAGGATGCGAAGAAGAATTAGAGGGTGGGGAGGCTAATAGGTGAAGGCTGATGACATGGGGGTAGCATTGCATTTGTGATTTAGAGGGGAAGATTAAGGGAAAGCTGAGAGGGTTTTGGTTGTTGCTATGAAATAGTTTGTCACTGTGCAAGCGGAAGTGCTGACTTCAAATGGAAAAATGAGAAAGCATTATGATTGTTTAATCTGGGGGTTGAGGTTCTGGTAAAATTTGGAATTAGTGATGTGAATAGATATCGATGTGTTGTTTATGTGGAAGGTAATGGATGAGTGATGTGATGCATTTTTGGGCTCGGAAAATTGTATTAATGGGCATGTTTTGAGTGTTATTTGATTAGCAAGTGAGAGTGAGTGATAGTAGATGTGGATGTCGAGGAGACGGTGGGTGTCGCGACAGTAATCTCCCATGGCTGACATTGCGGCTTCCCAGTTGGCGAATTTGGATTTGTTGGTGGAAAATTTTAGAGTGGGTGCTTGGGGAGTGGGCTTTCCGATGAAGCGCTGGAGATTGTAGAATGCGTGGTTGGTGTCGGTCTAGGGGGAAGATGTTTCAAATACCATACATTCGCATCCTTTGTATATATTTTTTCCTTTGTCGGGTAGTCCCTGAGATTGAAAATCAATAGTGTATGATTTCTAATAAGCGAGGGAATTCTTACCCTGCACTTGCTTTTGAGATCATCGCCTCTGCAATTATCGCAATAGGAAATGTCATCTTTCGGTCGGACAGACAAAGTTACGGCATGGACAGTCGTGGAATGCGATGGGTCGTGTGCAAATGCCATTCTTCCCATCGCAAAGAGGATTGGGATAATCTATATCGTTCTGATGAAATTCCAGGCAGATTTTGTTTGTATTGAGTATTGATCACTTACCAACCATGCCGTGTTCGTTCCTTGTGGTTGTTTTTGGACAGGTATTGTTATCCGATTGTCTTTCTGAAAGCCGATTTGCGAGAGAAAAGAGAGACAGATTCTCAACTTGATCTATTATGACTCTGACATATTCAGCCGCAAACACAGCTTGGAGAAGTTTATTCGCGTTGTCGAAAGATGAGGATGGAATCATTTGGTGGAGGGAATCGGCTCCATGTAATAAGAGATCACTAGCTTCGCGCTGGATCTCAGGATCTTTGTATGTGATAAAGTCAAGATTGACTTGCATATCCTTGACGAATTTCGCCATGGGCTCGAGAACATGGCCGGTGGAGAGGGCGGGGACGATAGCTTTTCCGATTCCGTTGAAATATCTGATGAGCTGTCTGCCGCTCATGGGATTAATTCGTTTGTTGATGTCGGCGGGAATTTTGGGTTCTCCAGGCTGTTCAGGGGAAGGAAGATCGACTCCGCAACTATCTTGGGTGGTGTCGAGTTTGAGGAATGCGGAGAGAGCTTTGACGGCTTCGGGGTGGATGATGGCTTGTAAGTCTGCATTGTCGGATCTGTTTTTGTCGTTTGTGATTGCGGAATGAGTAGGGGATTTGGTGGGCGGGGGTTAGGTCGAGGAAGAGGAGATAGAGGAGGGGATATAAAAATTGCATTTTGATGGTACTGCTATGAGGTGGAGTGGGGCAAGACTTTATATCTTTCATCTGGATATACTCCACGTCACTAAGTGAAATGAAAGGTCCAGACAAGAAGATCTTGCTCTGCCCAGAAGTATTCAATCTCTCCATGCACAGAAGTTTCTTGTCATCAAACAACCTGACATGATCATCCCAAACTCCACGTTCACCATTGTCAAAATTTACGAACAAAAATAAACCACACTGTCAAATTACTTTGAAAATCCACCACGATGATTGAAAGATTCAAAAACTGATGACTTCTAAGCCAAGCTTTAAGCGACCATTTTGGCGCTTCGGCAACGAATGAAGCTTCTTGTGATGGTTAAGCATTTCAGTAGCAATATAGGGCTGATGATGAACAGCTTTAAGGCCAAGCTTTGAGTCTGACTTTTATGAAGCTTGTGTTCTTAGTATCGCATCACGGGATTGGAAAAAGCAAGAATGGTCGAATGGAAATGTTCGATATGGGATTCGTCAGCTTTTAGTCGTCGCTTTCTCTGAGATGATGAGATCTTTAAATATATACACTAATACGTCGGTATTGTGCACCGGGATAGCGATGAGGGCCAAGATTTACGGAACCAGCGTTCTATGTCATTCAATACACGTGTTTGAGAAAGGATAGTGAATTCGAAGACGGCTGAGTGTTTGGATGACGGATGGGCATTATGAAAATAGATCAAATTACAAACGAGCTGTCAACTTTGAAAGTGATGTCTTCGAATTCGAGATCGTGAGCGATTTCCTGCATGTAAAACTTTATCCGAGGGGGCTGATTGAGAAAAGATGTTTTGAAATGGCTGAACCCCCTAAGAAGAGTTGGGAAGATGGTTAATTTCCTCCGGTGAGAAATCTGCTTGGCGATGCTGCGGTACCTTCTCGTTGAGAATTGATATGGATGAGGATATCTCATCAAGAGTTTGGAAGTTCCACGTCATCATTCAACTAACTATCCAACTACCCACCCTTTAATGTTTTTTCCTCGGATATTATCCTGTCTTTTCCCATTATTTGTTTTATTTTCTCTTTCGGTAAAAAAAAGACCCAATATGCATTTCCCATCTCATATCTCATATCTCATATCTCATATCTCATATCTCATATCTCATATCTCATATCTGCTATCGTCCTCCTACCTTGCACCACCCAGGCACTCACTCACCTACTCGCTAGACAAAAGTTTTGGTCCAGGAAAACCACTCGAAGCACCTAACAGTACACCAGTATCTAGTGGTGATCCCCAGAGCTGGGATGTGCTTTTCGATGAACTGAGAGCTGTAGGGAAAAAAGTGCAAGAGATCGCTTATTGAATGCAAGACGCGATTCAGAGTTTACTAGGGCGTTCAATGTCCTTTTCAGACAAGATACCCAGAATTTTAATCGTGGGATTGATCAAAATGGACAAGCGGTAATAATAGCACTGGGAAAACATTTCTTTTTTTTTTGGCTTTGGAGGGAATGAGACATGAGGAGGCCCAGGCCCATGCTGATCTTAGGATTTGTAGGTTTATTCTATGTTCTATGTTTTCTGAAGGGATTTGTGTCAGGTTCTGACATTTCTTAATTAGATTGTGATAATGATGCACGCTGGGTTCCAAAAACAGGAGATGGAGAAACGGGATGGATGGGAAGGTACCTATGTTTCTTCATCATGCCATCTGCAACAGATTTCCCATTGCAAGGGATTTTATGTTTCCTAGACCGGGGTTTAATTGTTGGTTTGAGGAGGTTGAGAAAGATGTAGCTAGCACCCACGTATTGTAGGTTCTGAAATCTTGCCATCCCTTGATCTTGAATGTTCAAATACTCAAGCTTCACGTAGTTAGGTTAGCTATTATTCCTTTGTCCTTGGTGATTACGTTTCTCTACCTAAGATAAAATACAAAATTTCGAATAGGGGTTTGATGAGCGACTTGTGATGACTAGTGGCCACGCTAAGAGGAAAAATTGTATTTACGAGGCTGGTTCCAAGTGCAAATTCTGATTTCTACGAGTATATTGAATGATTATATGACGTCTTTTAGAGACCGGTAGTGGATAGTGACAAGACTAGACTTTTTTAGTACATGTCTAGTGTTTTACTACGGGCTGTGGGGTTTAGCCGCATATAGTATAATTTTACAATTGTAAAATTATAAAATTATACAATTGTCTTTATATTTTATCATTTGATTGGTCCATTGAGCTATTAAAGTAAATGAGTGCATGGTAATTAATCACCCTCAAAAAGTTGGTCTGTAGGGTTATTATATAATCATGTAATGCAATAACCTCAATTTTAAATAGTCAAGAGAGTCATTGAACTTTACAATAATAAAGTTTTTATCACCATCACGCACTAAAACGTATGGATAGAGGTCAAATTAGCTAGAATAAGCAAGTTAAAGAGAAAGGAGATCCTTAGGGGGGTCCCATTTTCTCTTATATCATACCAGGTCGCTTAGTTCAAGCTAGTTTTGAGCTAAGGCAAGCGTGAAGTAATGATATACGTGTGTGGCATTTGTTGCATTACTTAGCTTATCTCTATAATTATGTCAAAATTAAACTTTATACTACTCGATATATATTGTCAAAGAGATCTGCAATGAAATGATACTATATACGGCTAAAACCTGCAATATGCAGTAAAAAGTCGAAGTTTTTCACTATTTGTTCCGCGGTTAAACCCCTACATGATCGTAAGCGAATACGTCGATGGAAGTTTGAAGTATTATTTAGCTACAGCTTGTACTATGCAGTATATCTATAGCAAACAAAGCATAGCTACAGGAGTTCAAATACTTCACAGTGACATTCAACAGCTGATCCAAACACGTGTCCATCACAGGTGATTCGAAAAAACTGCATTGGCTTGCGTGAATGCCGTAACAAAAGTTAGCCGAACATCGTCCACGCAGTATTAAACACTTTTAGTAGCGTAGAAACTACACTAGTACTCTTCAATAACCAATCACAGTATGACCATGCAGTAGTCTCTCTATGAAATTCCCAACAGCACAACCATAGCTATAATTAATTGCCTGTAGCTCTCGTACAAAAAGATTCTCACAAACACTCTTAAACTTCCTTCTTTCCATTCCAAATCCTCTCAAGAACGTCATCTTCTCAACAAAAACAAGTTCTAACATTTGAATCAAATAATCTTTCAGGGAATATATCATCTTACCTCAAAGAATCTATCAAAAATAGAAACAATCAATATGTCTCAAGCAGACAGTCCTACTCTCAGGGCCATCTTCAACAAAGGATTTGCTCTCTCGCAAGCAGTATCCAAGAAGATATCCTCATCTGAACCTCTACCTCACAGTCGCATGTCTGTATTTTCCTCAAATCCTGACCTTACGACTGATGTTGCAACTCCACGTCCTAAGAGAACAAAACACTCAGGCCCTGCGACCCAACTTCTGCATGATTTTTTCGAGGAATTCGATGAAATTGAATCAGCTGAATCGATCGAAGATTCTACCTATGTTAATATTCAACATGCGCGCCAGAGAGCTGGTACACTGGGAAATGGACCTAGACCTAGGATCGAAACATCATTCAAGACCAAGTCATTTGATCTTCCACGTCGATCATCGAATTCATCCAATCATTTTATGAATTCCTTAATCGATTATTCACATCTAAATGATAGCTTTGGAGAAGATCTCCAAAAGCTGTCAGACAAAATCGGAGAGATTCAATCCAGAAACAAACAAATCCTCGAAGCTGACGACGATACTATCTTAGATACTCTTCCAGCTCGGAATACCGGATATTTTTCACATTACGCTAAAGTTAGAGGATCTGCTAATGCTTATAAGCAAGAATTTGAAGATACATTAAAGAAGGAAAAGGAGATATATGAATCTACCCCTGCTTACATCAACCCCCAGATGCCTGGTCTTAGTGCTGCTGAAATGCGCAAACGAATGCCAAGATTAATTATTGCTGAACCAGAATATGAATTCGACGAAGAAGACAAAGAGGAGAAATCCGCGGTCAAAATCCTCGAGGGACTCTTCAAGGAGTTGGCGGAGAGAGACGCTAGGACTAATGAGGGAGAGTCTGAGAATGCCAAACAAATCATCGAGAAGTTAGAAAACAAGGGCAGAGATAATAGGAAAGAAAAAGGCGTTGCGACAAGCGATATTGAAGATAGAAAATCTGAAAAGAGCCATGGTTCTGATTATGATCTTTACGAGTCTCGTGAAATCAACATCTTTGCAGACTTCGCCGAACAAACAGACGATGAGATTCGACAGTATTCTGCCATAACCCAAAAATATATTGCAGACGGATGTCACATGAGGGGACTTGATCAGATTCTCGAGAAGGATGAAGAGCAATTGGTGCAATCGCAGCAACCAAATGAAACCAAATCGGAAGTAACCCCTATCCCGGAGCTTGAGGAGAAAAACAAAAAAAAATTAACAGAATCTCAACAAGATCTCTGCGAAGTCTCTCCCGTGATGGAATCTCCTAAAGTCAATGATGAGGACACAATTCAGCAGGACCAACACGATGTAGATGGCAGTGAGTAGATTCTCGTAACAACAACAAGCACATGGCCGACACTGACAAATAAGACACAAAGGAAGACGAAGAATTTCAGAACTCTTCACAACATCAGGATACTCTTGAAAATCAAAATCTGGATGTTATCGAAACTTTCGATCTGGTTACTAGTGCTAGTATCAATGAAATCTCGGATTCTACTTCTTCTATTGATGAAAGCGCATCAGAGGAGGAAGATGAGATGCAATTTGGCATGGCTGCGATGGCTACGGGTGTTATGGTTGCGGCTCTCTGGATGATTGAGAGAAGGACTGTGTTTTCTTAGGGGTCAATTTTTGTTTCTCACTTTGTAATCTACAGAGTAGATATTTCTTTCTCTTTCTTTGGGTCTTCATCTTTTGGAGCGGTTGGACAGTTTATTTGTGGAGTGCAATGAATGCGGATATTCGAGAAAAATCTTTAATGGTTTTAGCATAGGATTTATAAAATTCTGAAAACCACAATACTTTGTGCATGGTATTTAAGATGATAGATGTGATCTTCTCCTCAATACTCTTCATTGATCTTCAATTGGCTACATCAAAACCGCGACCATTACAAACAAGCTAATTTTCGGCTAAAAGATAATTACGCGATCTCTTTGTTCACTACTCGCGTCTCACATCTGAATATATATATCAAATCTCATCTTTTGATACAGAAAACATAATCAGCGTAGTAATAGCTATAAAGAGACTGAATCGACTAAGAATTTACCACCACTTTACGGAAAATATACCGATCATTCCAGTAAATATATAACTCTAACGTTACTCCTGGCATGTAAACTGTCATGTAAGATCATTTCATAAATTCTCAAATTTATCCACAAACAAAATAAGTAAACTGGCTTCATTTAGCTCACTGTTATCAACTCAAAACTATCCCAAAAGAATGATGTGTATACACATCTTCGTAATTTAAATGATAATCGTAGATGCACCAAGACGATGGTTAACTAAAATGCTCCAATACCAAAATCTTGTTTACAACATTTCATATCTCCGTTCAAGAACTCCAGTGAGACTTGAGATTTTATAGGTTTTTGTCACTTTCGTGAATGGTTGGATTTCTGGCATCTGGTGTCAAATAATCGTAGCCATAGATCCTTAGTACAACAAGCTTCATCTTGTTCACTCATACATTTGCCCCAAAATGACCACAAAATCCCACATAAAATATCAACCGTACGGTCCGATCTTTCCTACACGTTCGTTCGACTTGGCTACTCCAATGCTTCATCGTCAAATATCCTCCATAACAAACGTAGAAACCGTATTGACGATACTAGCGTTTTTTGTTTTCCCTAAACACTTGCTTGCTGTATTGAAGAGCTTGTCGAGATGTTTAAATAAATCTTTTTCGACGGAGAGAAACTATCTTTCTTTTCATCTACATGATAATTACATAAGACTACTTTGACTACTTCAACAGATTTTAAAAAGTAACATATTCTCAATAACTTCTGAACAACATCTTCTAAATACCTCAACATTCAACCACATCTTCACACCACACCACACTAAAGAGACGTCAAATATCAGTGTTTACTTCCCACTCAATTGTATTTGCACTCAAAATTTCAGAACAAAATCACATCACCACCCACCAAACCCAAAAATGTCTTCATCAAACTCCAACATCCACTCAGACATCTTCACCACACCATCTACCAACAACAACGAACAAGACAACTTCGCCCAAACCAAAGAAGATTTCGACATCTGTTCGATTCCCGACTCTGATTCCGAAGAAGGTATCACAATATATTATCAAACTCCCGAGTCAAGAAAGAGAGTTTCTGGATCTCCAACTCAGAGAACCGGATATGAGAATATTACTTGTGATTCTCCTCTTCCAACTGTAAATGAAGATGATTTACAAGATCAAGAAATATTTGACGCTATCACACCAATCCGAGATTTTATACCAAGTAGATTGTCGACTCCGACAACTGATGAGCTGATTAGGTATATCAACGATACTAATCTCTTAGGAGTTAACAATAACGAATCTACTACAGATTCTCCAACTCCTCCCGAGAAAAGGGAAAAAGAGCTCTCCAGACTCCGAGAAGTGATCACTCGATCCAAAATCTCAGATCTTCATCATACAGCCCAAACCCGTCCATCTACATTCATAGAATCGACATTTCTCACAGAAGTACAAACTTTCGCAGCTCAACACCCATCCAGCACTCCTCGCGTTTGGGATTTCGCATCGCAGGGAGGGTTGGAGGTGTATGATAATTACCTCCATATTATGCATGGCGGAATGATAGAATGGGATAGAGTCGGCAATTCTAATGCTGAAGATGAAGAAAACTTCCATCCCGAACCATCTTCCGGAGAAGAAGCAGACGATGAAGAATATCCACCCAGACATTCCTCTCCACGGGCTCCTGTATTAGGAAAGCGGGATACGCGAGATCTTCCACAGATCGAGGAACTAGAACAAACGGAATCGTTTTTCCAGATTGCGCCACGATTTTTCTCGCGCACGTTGCATACAGCGGATTTCGGAATCGGTAATGCATCAAGCATCCCCGTCATTCCCGCTCCAGATATCCAACTCCCCATTCCCGAACTCCCGAGAGAAATTTCCCACGCGTATCAATATCCCCGTGTTGATGCCTGGCCTATCATCGCTCTCGCACACAATATCCCTCTTTTTCCTACACATCTCCTCACGCGTTCGTCTCTTGCGCAACTATCGCTCTGTGAGAAATCCGCACAGTTGGAAGATGGATATTCTGATTCCGTGCTTGATCAATGGGCATTAAGTCAACATCGATTGTTTCTCTGGATCAATTCCGGGGCGTTGGAGGATGGGATTGATGGGGGGTTTGGTAGAGCTGACAGTGTGGATCTTCTGCTTGGATTGGAGGAGAGTAGTGAGATTTGGGATTATGAGGATGTGGAGGTTTTTTCGAGGAGGCAGCAGGGGGGGTTTAGAAGGTGTTTGGAGTGGGTTTGGGAGGTTGAGACGGATGGGAATGGGGATGAGGAGGGGAGTGTGGGATGTTGGGGGGTGTTGTCAGATGAGTTGTATGATTCTTTTGGGGGGGAGGAAATTCTTCATCGATCTGTTAGTATGGTTGATGAGGAAGAGGAGGAGTATGTTTCATCCTCATCCGAATGCATAGAAGAAGAATACGATGCAGAAGGCGAGAAAGAAGAACTCGGCTTAAGATTCACATCGCCTGCAATTTTCCCCCCGGAGAACGGAAACATAAACACCAAGGACGATCCGCGGCTCGGCAGAGTAGTGAATATTTTCCGCACGCGCGCACTCCAGCGATTAGGGATCAGAAATCAGGATTCGCCGTTTCGACAGCCGATTCCGCATACTGTGTTTAGAGAAAATGGAATTCGTGCGGTGGATTATGCGAGGGCGAATGCGATGGAGAGGTTTGAGAGGGTGGCGGAGGAGTTTGCGAGGAGGGGAGGTGGAGAGGGAGATATGGGACAGCTGGTATTGAGTCTGGGTATGGATTCGAGATTTGGTTGTGCGGAGGTCCATATGAGAGGTGGTACGGGATCTGAAGACTCCGGAAAGGGATCACATGATAAATCACCTCCCACGGGACCCAAAGCAAACCCCCCAAATCGGCATCCCCATCTGCATCCACGACTGCAAGCCCACCTCAACAAACTTGCCCAGAAAATCCCACCCCAGCTCTCCCTCCCCCACGCCATCAAAACGCTCAATCAAAAACTCCTCCTTCATTCTAGCACTCCCAATCTGCTTATCCACGCCACGAAAAGCTTCCTCCAACTCCTCCCCTTCCTATCCCCCGCATCCATCCTCGCAACCTCCAATCACATGCTCCAAGCCCACAAACCCATGTCTCAAAAAATCCTGCACGGAATCCTACTAGTTCCCGCAGAGATCGAGGCCCTGCCCTCGCGAGCCCGCGATGGGATTGAGAAAATGAGGAAATGTAGGGAAGGGCGGAGGGAGAGACAGATAGAACGAGCTGCGAGGTTGAGAGAGGCGAGGAGGAATGGGAATGCTGGGGCGGAGGAGGTGGATGAGGGGTTGTTGACCCTGGAGGAACGCATTTGGAGGAGTATGAAGGAGAATGCATTTAGGAAGCGGAGGGCTTGGGAGTATGAGAGGGAGAGAAAGGAGGAGAATGAGGTGGAGGGGAAGAAAAAATGAGTGGTGTGCTGTGGTGTAGTTTGATGTGATAGATTTATGGATCTACCATTTTGAGTGCGGAGAAACAGACTTTTTTTTCTTTCAGATATTGAGTCTGCATATCCTAAAGACTGGTTCCGTCAAAGTTTTAGTATAGAATGCAAATACAAAATCGATTGACTAATCTGTAAACCTTCGTTTTCAATAATCATTTTGAAATAGTTATGTTGAAACATTGATTTGAATCCTCTTATAAATGAACGAGCGAATAAGCAATTTGCTATCCCATTCTTTCACCATCGCTTATTATGAATATTATATAATTATTGAATAGTCGTAACTAACGACTTCAACAGTTCAAAAGTTTCTTTGAAAGTTTGGTAATGACACATGGAATAGAATCGCAGGTATAATCAAGGAAAGCAAGGTAGAAAAATATGTGTTGAACACAGTTTTCCATGATGTGATGTGATGCATATGTTTTAGTTTTATCCCAGGTCCCAGATTCAAGAAACAGAATCCTATCTCCAAAACTCCTGACTCCAGAATTCATGCTCCTACGCGAAGATTCTTACTTACCTGTATAGCTCTACTTCTCCATAGGCTTTTTCTTCTTATTTGCACTAAGAACACCGCTGCTTGAACTTCCATTTCGTCCTCTTCCCCCCCTGTCCAGTTTCGTATCGGTATTAGCCAAAACTTTGTCTAGTAGATCTCTCAACGCTTGTCTCCTTCCTCTCTCTTCTTCTATGCTTTCTAACTCTTCTTCTACGCCTTCCCTCTCCTCTTCCGTGTCTTCCCTGACTTCTTCCCTGGCTTCTTCCCTGACTTCTTCTCTGGCTTCTTCTCTAGCTTCTTCTCTGGCTTCTCCTCTGGCTTCTTCTCTGGCTTCTCCTCTGGCTTCTTCTCTGGCTTCTCTATCTTGTTCCGTTCCTCCTCTCTCCTCTTTCTCTCCTTTTCTTCATCATTTTTAATATCGATTTCTAGTTTGTCTATCTTTCCTTGCAAATATTTCCAAGGGTCTATTGGTTGGGGCTCCTCGGCCACGTTTCCAGTTGTGGTGGAATTGCTCGCTGCTGGAGTTTGTTTGGGCTTCTTGTCGGCGATTTTAGGCGCGATGGAATTCCTTGCTGCTTGGTTTTTTTCCCGCAGTTCCTGTCTATGTTTTATCTGAGCGATAGGGTCTCCTCGAGTACTGTGACGGGATTGTTAGTTTTAGTTCAAATATGAAAATAGTGGAGGGGAAAAGGAATAAAACAAGATATTGGAAACGGGAGTTGGATAGGGTAGGTTTACTGTCTCTTTTGAGATGGATCCGGACCAGATCCTTGACTGTGATGAAACATGATGATATATCTAGAATGGAATGTTGGAAGTGGTGAGAGAGGTGTAGCGCTCTTCTTTCTCGTGTGTGAAAACAAGCAATCTTAAATACTTCTGAGTAACCTCACCAACTTCCTCACTGGACGAAGAAATTTTTCAACAGATGAGTAGGCATAACTATCGGCGGCCAAATAGATTAGGTAGCTACGATTAAAGAGGTCGACCTTGCGACACCATCCAGATCATAGGTCTCATCTCGGCCAGAATGGGATTGAGATGTTATTCACTTGAAGGCTGTAGGAGAAGATGGAAGATCTAGATGGAAGACCTAGATGGAGGACCTAGATGGAGGACCTAGATGGAGGACCTAGATGGAGGACCTAGATGGAGGACCTAGATGGAGGACCTAGACGGAAGACTAAAACGGAAGTCTTGGATTGAAACCCACGATCGACGTTCTATCATCAGAGAAGGTATTGTATACAAAGCAACAGAACTCTTCAAACAACATGTCAATACATCTCTCAACCTCCAACCATCAAATCCCTTTCAATCGCAAAAAAGAGTAAAGACAAACTCACTAGAGTTTGGTAAACGCAGTAGGCAAACGCAGAAAAAGCAAACAGACCTTTCCTCTATACACAACCACAAACAGCAACATCCCCAGCTACACATATTGATTCACAATTACTGCACTCTGGTTGGTTGGGCACAGACTGCAGTGCATTGCATCTTCTGATATGGATGGTGGGGTGGGTGGATGGATGAATCTTTATCTGTTTGCCATTCAAATTCACCTTTTCCATCTTCATCTTTTCTTCTTCTGAACAATCCATACTTTCTTTCTTTTTCTCGTCGTCTCTTGAATCTATTCGATCAATCTCCTCTTCGAAAACCCGTACACTCTCTTACAGCCATTCCATTACACAGCAGTTGTGGATCTTCGGAGAATATCAATACATACACAACACCATCATTTATTCCAATCAATCAACCGCGGGGTGTCGAAACAAGAAACATGTCGTCCATCACCAACGACGCAAGTAACCAGGCTGGTAAGTCGCACTATTTCCTTCAGATTTCCCATCTCCAAATCGAAAATTCCATATGTCTGCATGATGTTTGTGATACATTCTAACGCAAAGCTAATAGAGCCGTCTATTCTTAAAGCTGCTGCTGCACAACGATCATGGACCGTGGAACAAGTAGTCAAGGAAGAATTTCCCGTCGTACCAAAAGAGAATTCGGAATCTCCAGTTCCATTCTTTCACATGCTGGAGCGACTGAAGACGACCAAGCGTGAAGGATGGCGTCGCTTTGGCATCGAGAGGTGAGTCGTTCAAACACAATATAGGATGGATGGCATGGCATGGGATCAAACTCATCATTTTTTCATAGAGGAGAATCCATTTCCGATCACATGTATCGAATGTCACTCATTACCATGTTTGCTCCCAAATCTCTCTCGGCCAAGATCGATATTGCACACTGCACCAAGATGGCTCTCATTCACGACATGGCCGAAGCACTTGTTGGAGACATCACACCAGTAGACAATGTACCCAAAAGCGAGAAGAACCGACGCGAAGCTACCACGATGGAATATTTCACCAAGAATCTCCTCGGACGTGTGAATGGCGGATTGACGGGCGAAGAAATCAAGAAAATCTGGCAAGAATATGAGGATTCAGAGACATTGGAAAGCAAATTTGTTCACGATGTCGACAAGGTGGAGCTGATTTTGCAAATGGTGGAATATGAACGTGCGGATAAGAATGGATTGGATTTGGCGGAATTCTCGTGGGTGGCTACGAAGATTGTTCTTCCGGAGGTGAAGGCGTGGGCGGATGAAATTCTGGCGGAGAGAGAGGAATTTTGGGCGGGCAGAGAACACAGGGTTTTTAGTGACGTGCAGAAACCGGATGAGGAGAGAGTTGCGCAGCATGATCAGTATTATGGAGGGAAGGAAAACAAGAGTGCGGAGCTTTAGATGTAATGAGGGCGGTGGATGTTGAAGGGAGGAATGGCATTGGGAAGGGAGGGTAGATGGGAGATGATACCATTTGCTATTGTAATAGAGAACTAGATACCAGATACCAGATACCAGATACCAGATACCAGATATCAGCACCAATAATAGATAGATGAATAGTTTGGGGGAAATATCCAAACATTTAATGCCAGATCTACATGCAGCATGATTGGAATGTGAAGTTTCTATCCAATGGATCTCGCATTTGATGACACTCCGTTGGCCCTCCGGGGGCCACTGCCGTGGAGGCAGACCAAATACATACGATGAGTGATAACTTCATTCTTGTGAATGGAGTGCTGGATGTGATTGCGGGGCAGCAGCAAGATATCATATCAGAGTAGAGTAGCCAAGCTCATAGATAGGTATTGTTGATATCGAAAAGGGTGGTAATATAAAGCTTACTTGTTTTCAGGTTCCTCCAGTTTCATATTATTCCTACGCCTGTCTGTCTGTCTGTCTGTCTGTCTGTCTGTCTGTCTGTCTGTCTGTTTGTCTGTCTGTCTGTCTGTCTGTCTGTCTGTCTATCTGTCTATCTGTCTGTCTATCTGTCTATCTGTCTACATATAGTAAAAAGACAGCAACACCCACGGTGAAATGAATCCCTTGAATGGCAGACGCGTGATTTGTCAATATTGAAAGAAAGACATTCCGATTCACCACGGCAACCATCAGTTGGTAGTGTACCTACATACAAAGTAGGTAAGCGGAATATGATATGTGCACTAATAATATGTATGTAGGGTGTCTATTGTATGTGAACTTGTGCTTGTGCTTGTGCTTATGCTTATGCGTAAACCCAGCCAGGGTTTCTTCGTTCTTCGTCTGTGTCTGTCTGTCTGGGAACGAATTCAATCACATCACATCAGATCAGATCAGATCCAATCAAATCAGATTCACCGCCATCGTCTGCGTGACAGAAGAAAGATATCGGATTCTATTTAACTACCTATCTCTTTTTTTCCCTTCTTCTTCTTCTTTCTTTCCTCCCTCTCCCGCTTGTGGCGAAGAAGAACAAATCGCTACAGAGAACAGACAAGTTTCCAAAGCACAGCCTTTCCGATCCAGTTATCTGCTGCCGAGCAATCCACAATCCATAATTCTTCATCCACATGTACATGTGTTGTGCGGTGGTGCGGCGCTGTGGTCTGAGTTTGCTACGATTCCACACGATCTGATCCGATTTGATACTGGGGATATACGAAGTACGACGGCAGCTCTGGATATCCTGACGAGGGTTGGAATTCTGTCGGTGGCATTCGTTCATTCATTCACTCATTCTGTGTGATACATACATACCAGGGTTTGAGTCAGAGATTGATTGATTGAGAGATTCGGAGTTGGAGAGATTGATTGAGATATATTCATCTGAATCTCCATCTTCGTCTTGATATCAGTACTGAATGGTACGGACTGCTTTTAATACTAATACACTACTGCTGATACCGACACCAATCCCATCTCCAATCCCATCTCCAATCTATCACCACCCTCCGATTGCGATTACGATATTTCCTACGCCTCGCCTCGTTAAGATAAATCTCAGCCTCGGGAAGATATCTACATCTAAAATCTCAGATAGATCATCATCTGTCCCGTCCGTATAATAATAAGCCTGGGAAGCTGTATTGTCCACTCGATTTTATACCCTTGAATCTTTTGGTATTTAACTTCCATTATTTCATCCATCAACATCCATCTTTTCAACAGATAAAAGAAATGTCTTACTTCTTACACTCCATTCCAGGATCAGAAAATATGCCGGGCACTTTTGCTTTCGATTCTCCATCTCCGCAACATGACGTACCAATTGCAGGTTCAAAATCAAATATTTATCTGCCGCCATCCACTCCCTCAGCATCTGCCACTTCTTCCCTCTATCTCTTCGATACACAATCAACCACCAGTACAGATATGTTAAATGCCGGAGGGATAATGGTGGGAAGAAAGAGGATGCGAGATAGTTTCCCACATGAATATGGTCACGAACGAGGAAATCAATTTGATGATGGAGATGCCAATTTGGCTACTCCCGGAAGTCCCATGCCTTTTGTGAATACCAAATATCGATTGGCAGGTGGCTTGGATACTCCGCAGGCGGAGAGACAGAACAGGGAAATGGGAATGGGAAGAGAAAGTGATTTTGGTGATACGAAATATCGAAGGGAGTTAAGTGATGTGAAGGAAACTTTCGAGGCCGAGGGAGAAGGTCAATTGTATCGAGATGAGAATGGAAGACCGAGAATCCGAGGACAACCAAAGGAAGATGAGAAACGTGGATGGATCAAACCGATGGTTAATGTGGTGGGTGGTGTGGTGGGAAAGATGTGGGAATTTTGTAAAATGGGTGTCGCATTTAAAGGATTCCAAGCTGGTGGTGGAAATGGTTACGTTTTTGGTTCAACCACTCCAATCGAACCGACTTTTGTGGATGAATCCAAGAATAACATGTGGGAGGATGAAAAATCTCCTGGGACACCGGTACCCGGTGGAGTTTCTATGGGTGGTATGGTTGAGAATTATATGGATCAAAATTATGTTCCACCACAGGAAGAGACAACACCTCCGAGACCAGCAAAGAGAAGACAAACTAGTTTCACGGCTCAATCAACTCCAGATGATATGTCAAGAAATTGGGTAGTGGTTCCTCCACCGCAATCAATACAACCACAACCAATACAACCACAACCACAACCTGAATATCAACTCAATCAACAATATCCAAAATTACCACCAGTGCCTGCAGATGCATTTGCAATTCCACAATCTCAAGCACCTAAATCTAGATTGTCACAACAGAGAAGTGGAATTGCTAGATATAATATACCTGCGACATCAAATTCCACCAGAAGACATTTGGTTCAACCTCAAATTACATCAAGCAATATGGGTGCTACTCGAAGATCAAATTATCAAAGCAATCCTCGAGTTTTAAATCCTTCCCCGGTTATATCAAATTACGAACGTGGTACAAATTACTCAACTCCTACTCGACCAAGTTCTTCTCAAATTCCACGTACGGCTTCACCAGCAGGATCACGCATTCCTCGTTGGACACCTAATAGTCCAAAAACAGGGCCAAGTTCAAATGAAAGTCCAGCAGCAAGAGAAGCAAAAGCATGGAAGGCGAAACAATTGAAAGAGGAAAGGGAACAGGATGAGATGATGAGAAAATTTGATCGACAAATGAAGGAATTGATTAGACAGGGTAATATGGCATTGGGAACGAAAGTAGAGGATATGGAGCTTGATGAAGAGGATGTTTATTAGAGTGGAAATGAGTGGTTGGGTGGAGGAAATGTGGATAATAAAAGGCAGGAGGTATACATATATGTATATGTGGAGAATGGAATTTGCACATACTCGTACATATAAATGGAGGATACGAAAGGCGTTGGGAATTATCTTTTGATCTGATCTGATTTGGTTTTGCCTGAACTGGTCTGATCTGGATATTGGCATTCGTATATTACGAATAGCACAGATGGTTTGTTTGCTTGCGTTTTTGCTTGCTTGCTGGTCTCATCCATTCTAATTCTTTGTTTATCTTACGGAGTTGGATGGATAAATTATTCATCAATCATAGTCAGGATTGAGATTAGGATTTGGACAACGGCGTTTTTCCAATTTTAATTCTAGTTTGTTTTTCTTTGGCTGGACTAACTGGGTTGGTTTGGATGTGTGTTTGCATTGAGCGAATTTAACGACGGAATGATTTTATTTTGTTTGATTTGATTTGATTTTGATGTGGTGGGATTGTGGGGAAGAGGAGAGAGGAGAGAGGAGAGGGGGTTGTATAAATGGGAATTGTTTTGCTGTTTTGGGGGTTTACAGATTGGGGATTGGGAGATTGGGAGGTTGGGAGATACCATGATTGTTGCTTTTTCTTTTTGAGGGGGAGGATGGAGAGGGAGAGGGAGGTTGGTGATGAGATTGGGGGTGGGAGTGGGACGTGAAGGTTGTATGTAATGTAAATGGTGGATGATAGTTATGGTAGGGGGTAGAATGATAGGATATGATGTTATGGAATGAGTTGGGTTAGGACTGATTAGGTTGGGAAAATTAGGATAATGAATAAATTAAAATCAAAATCAAGATAAATGAATATATTGATAGATAATAAAAGTGATTTGTTATGTAATAAAAATGAAGTTTGAATGTGGAATTTTTTATTCTATATACATATGTGTGTATATGTGTTTATATAGTTAGTTTAACTACTAGTTAGTTTATTAGTAAGTTAGTTTATTAGTTAATTTATATAGTTAGGAGATAAGTTTTTATTTATATATATATTTATTCTCATACTCTTTGATTTTCAAGTTCATATTTACATTTACTGAAGTCTGATTTCTGGGTTTCTTTTGATTTTTTTTTAAAAAAAAAATATCTATAGATTGGTCGATAGATAGATAGATAAATAAATAAATAGGTAGATAGGTAGATAGATGCATTAGTTATTCAGAAATCAATTCTCAAACTCCCAAACTCTCACACACACCCTGACCTTACTTTTCCTATATAATAAACCTCACGCCCTTTTCTCTTTTCCTGTTCCTGTTCCTTTCCCTTCCTTTTGCTTTTGCTTTTTCTTTATCTCTATCTCTCAATCCACGTGCACCATTAATAACAACATCACCATCACCATCAATCTCACGTTTCCGTCTCACCCGCATCCTCACCTCTCGCTCTATCTCCTCACTTGTGTAATCGGAATCCGATGCAGAAGTGCTCAATGACATGTCGCGCACGCTATATATATATCGATTGTTGTTTCTTCTTTCTCTTCTTCGTTCGGGCTTCGTTTGGGGGGTTGTGTTTCCTCGCTTTTGATATGTACTCGTGCTTGTACTTGTCCTTGTGCTTCTTCCCTCGGTCGCATCGATATCGGAGGGGGGACGGAAATGAGGTGTTGTTGTTTTCTGGGTTTTGTGGTTGTCTTTGTCTTTGTTTTTGTTTTTGTCTTGATCTCTACCCCTATTTCTGTATGGATCTTCATCTCTCGATGCCGACCACGACCACGACCATGACCGCGACCGCGACCGCGATGCTGTACGTGACGGTAATAGTGATCCATCACGAGGAATCTCAATACTTCTCGTTGCATGTGTGACTTTCTCGCTGTGACTTTGGGTTTGTGTTTCTTTTTCTCGTTTTGTTTCTCTTGATTTGGCTCTAGTTCTTCTTGGACTTCGACTTCGACTGCGACTGCGAGTGCGAGTGCGAGTATGAATATTAATATGAGCCCTGCTCCCGTGTCCGGTATCTGTATTCGATTCTAGATTCCTATCTCGATCGCTATCAAGATTCACATATTCAACTACTCTTTTTATTTCTGGTGTTATTTCTCTTCTTCTTCTTCTTCTTCGTCTTCTCTCTCTTTCTCTTCCTATCTCTCTATCCCGCAGTCTTGAAATCGGATCTCCAACAGGGTTACAACTCGGAGAGATGTAAGTATACCTCAGCACTTTCTCTCTCTTTCTGCCCCTCTCACAACTTCTTCCTCCCCCTCTTCTCCATCCATCCCTACTTTCATCTCTATCCCTACACCTAACAAATCCCTCATAATAAGGCGTCGGTGTTCGATTTCTTATACTTCTCCTCCCCTCTCCCCCTCTCTCTCTTTCTATCCCTCTACACACACTCCTTCCCCTTTCTTCCTCGACACATCGTTCGTTCTCGAATTCCCGATCTTTCCATCCATATGTAGAAGATAAGATGTTAAGTTTTATTCCCCTCTTGCGGTGAGTAGTATTATCATCCGGAATACCACCATCTTCATATCCATCCTCAAAACCATCAAAATTCTTAACACATATTTTTGTTTTTCTTCTTACTGGCGTTGGGGATGTTGGTTTTGGAGAGACATGACAACTATATCTCATGCATTTGCATCCTCGATACCCCTCCCATTCTTCATATGTTCCATCCATATCCCTATCTCTACACCCCGTACACTTTGTGCATACCCTCGAAGTTCCAGTATATCCATATTCCACATGACAAGAAGAAGAATCCGACGCTGACGTAGATCTATATTTATATCGAGTTTTTGAAGACCTTGGACTTGAACTTGGACTTGGAGTTCTCGGAACAATATACGAAATCGATGTATTTGATTCTCTTCTCGGCTGTTGCGTTTTCATATCCCCTTGAAGACAGTTACGTCGGGTTCGCAAAATCGATATCGAGCGAGTTCTTCGTGGGGGCGAAGAAGAAGAAGATGATGAACTAGAAATATAACTTTCCATCTCTCTCCCTCTTCTGAATTCTTTTCCTTCAATTTTCCCCGTCATATATCGAGGATGATGAGAAATCCTATCGATATATGTGCATCTAACTGGCAATGCATATCTCGAGTCTCGCAATGGAGGAGGAGAAGGGGGAGAGGGAGAGAAATAGCGACATGTGGAAAGGGTTTCGATTGTGCGGGACATAGTTTGATTATGAGAGGATTTGAGAGTTGAGAATTATTCAGAGTCTTTATTTAAGTATTTGTATTTGGTGAGCTTTGGATTTCAGTTTCCAGGCTGGGATGTGTGTGTATGTGTAGATTCTGAATTTTGGAAATTTGGAAATGTAAAAGGAGGATCTTGCTATCTTTGAATGAAAATGAAAGAGAAGAGAACAGAAGAAAAGCGGAAATGACACTGTAATTTCTACTCCCCGCAGATGGAGATAAACACACAACAGCAGAAAAAGAATCAATGATATCCTGATTCCCTACTCTACTCTACTCTACTTAGTCGCTAAGAATAAGTCGATTATATAAGGATTCTCAATCGTTCGATTAAGAAGAGTGAATAATCTCGGATCATAAAGGGGGGTGAGATGAAAGGAGTTTTGTATGTGAGCACGGAGTAATTGAGGAGGTGATGGATGAGGTGTCTGGTGATTTTTACATATATATATATATATATCGAGTCTCTTACTAGAATAATAAAGAAGTGAAGAGGACATGCATATGAATTCGAATAATTGTAAAAACAAATCCAATCCGTCTGCACATATAAATTCCAAACAGCCAACTACAGAAATCTGAGATATGAGATATGAATTTCTCTTGAGCGCAAAAAATCCGATTGAGATACTTGATGATACAGTCAGTACTAGGGTACTTCTAATTGGTCGACAGCTACTTCGCACCAAAAAAAGAAAAAGAAAAAAAAAAAAAAAACTCATCATTTGAAGATATTTAGTTTTAAAGAAAACAATAAATATATCTATTATGAGAATATTTATAGTGATTTTATCAATTTTCATCTTCTATTGAATCAAAATTGTTCGTTTTTCTTTTAGAGATTTTTTTTTTTTTTTTGTAGATTAGTTATCGGATATTAATTTGAAGTTGGAGAATTTTGAAATATGAGAAAAAATAGTCAGGAGAAGCCACTTTTCAAAAAACTTTTTGGATAACGAACTATTATTAATATATAAACTATTAAACTATTAAACTATTGAGTTTCAATACAATAAATTTGTTCAAAAGAATAACAATCTGTTTTTCAAATAAAAAATAATAAAAAAAGATTTATTTTGATGTGTTTTTGAGATCGACTAAATAGAAGTGTATGGTTACTATATGATGAACGTGTTAGTTCTCTCAAACATGAAATAGAGTCTCAATAATTCGTTACTTGAATTTTGGATTTAAATTCAACAAGGGTTGCTATAAAAATGTGGAGAGTCGTTAACGAGAGTATTTAGACAAGAGAAAAGAGTGTCCAGTATCATAACAAAATGAGGATATATACCTCGAAAGCCTATGAATGAATACCTCCAACAAAACACTTCAAGAACGATGTATATGTATCATGATACACGATACAACGAGTGAACAGCAATTTCATCCCTATACCATCACACCCTCAAGTTTCCCATAAACCTCAAGTTCAAAATCACAGTCCCAAATCACAGTCTCAAATCCCACAACTCACTCCCATACCCATCACCTAAACATTGACTCTCTTCAACTTAACCCACAACTCCGGTTTTTTCCACAACACATAAATCTTATTTCTCTCCAACCAAGTCTCACTATCTTTCCCCCCCTCCAAATCAAATCCCCACACCACATTCCCAAGCAAAACTCTCATTTCTGCATATGCCAAATTCTTACCTATACAATTCGCCGGCCCATAACTGAACGGTTGTCGAGCTTTCTTATCATCACCTTCAAAAATTCTCGGATCATTTAGTTTCATATCTGGAAATTTCGCTTTCAATTCCTCAACATCTGCGACACTAAGCCATCTCTCGGGATGAAATTCATACGGTAGATGGAAATTATCAGCGGAGAATTGCGAGCCTATGAAACTGACACCGACGGATGCTCCGGCAGGAACGAATTGGCCAGCGACTATACTTCCACCCTTAGGAACCTCACGGGCGAGGGTAGATGGGACGGGGGGGTACATGCGGAGTCCTTCTTCGAGGACGGCGTTGAGGTATTTACAAGAAGCGAGAGCTTGGAGAGTGAGATCTTCTTTGGTTTGGAAGGTGCTTCTTAGCTCGAGAGCGAGGTTTTGAAGGGCAGTGGGGAAGCGGAGGAGGTAACATGTTACGCCATTGAGAAGAGATGCAGTCTTAATTGCATTAGTCAAGTTCTAGAAAATTGGAGGAGTGGAGGAATAAATACCGTTTCACTACCAGCAGAAATTAATATGCTTGCATTGGCCCCGATTTCCTCTCGTGTCATTCCTTTTTCTGTATCATTGTGCTTGATGATATAGCTCATGAAATCGGGTTTATCTCTCGGTGTATCCAGGCGTCGGTACGCTTTTTCCTTTGAGAGTTGTTCATGATGCTCAAATTTATCTGCCATACTTTTTGGAACAAGAAAGAATGCAAGAGCCCCAAGAATTGGATATCTTGTCAACTCGCTTATAATGGGAACGATTTCTAGGGCTCCGAGAAGTAAGCCAATCCATTCATGTGTTTCTCCAGTCTTGACACAATCAAAAGGTTCTCCAAACGCAAGATCTCCGATCAGATCGAAGGTAGTATAATTATACCATTGACCGATATTAATACTATTGTTTGGATCGAGAGAAGAAAACTTTATAAGTCCAGAGATAAACTGTCGAGCATAATCTTGGATAAGAGGTTCTTGAGATGCGAGGGCTTTCTCAGAGAAAATGTGTGATTGAATGCGACGAAATCTTCGATGGTCATCTCCCCTTGCGGTGATTCTTCAATCAAAACATTAGCTCTTCAAAGTTGAGTATCTAGTGCGGTAGAATAACGACTCACATATTTGCACCTTGATCCTTCAATATACTTTGTTCCCTCAGATCCTTTTGAAAATTATTTTTGTGATGATCCTTCACAAAACCACAAATGTCTTCCCAGGCAACCGAGGAATTGTAGTCTAGAAAGTTGGGAGCAACTCTAACCGCATCACCATATTGATCATGAAGTTCTTTAATCCTATATGGAAGAGCACCTCTTAATCTCCAATATGACATGGGAATTCTAGAAGCCGCCCATAGTTTTGGTCCTGGGTATGATTTTAAAGGGTGAAAGAATAGGTTATAAATGCAACGTCCGAGGAAGTAAAATAGATATCCTGTGGCCACTACGGCGACAAGACCAAGAGGTTTCATTTTGTGTTGATCAAACTAGATTTCCTCGAAACGTAGTTTGATATATCTATTTTATATTTCAAGGCATCGTTGACTTATATACACCACTGACTGATCTCCAGTTTCAACCCAGGACTCAGAGATTGTTGAGTTCAGGAGTTTTCCAAAAATTGCAACTCCGTTCCGACCCTCCAATCTTTGAGCCCCACATTGCCGATTGACGAATTGGATGTCAAATAAATAAATCCTTTGGCATATACTCGACGAGATATTCTGCAATTGAGTAATTAGCCGAACGGCATTC
The DNA here is from genome assembly GCF_000143535.2 of Botrytis cinerea B05.10. NCBI lineage: Eukaryota > Fungi > Ascomycota > Leotiomycetes > Helotiales > Sclerotiniaceae > Botrytis > Botrytis cinerea. The sequence continues at coordinate 1,497,883 of NC_037324.1, read as the reverse complement.
AAGTGATTGGAGATAGATTAGAGCCAGAAAGGGAACAATGTAACAGTGATATCGGAATTGTAATACAGGCTTCCGAACCCTGCTGATGGTGCGTGGCCATGCAAATGTTGAGACATCACCGACTCCCTTCATATCCAGCCGTGATTTATGCATTTAATAATGCAATATACCTCAAAATAACAATGGAAAGCAAAGTTTGACCTTCAATACATATGATTATGCAGGACTACTGCATTTCCCCGCTCGAACAATGACCAATGTGGCAACAAAAAAACAAGCAATGCATATACGGTGATATGAAGATTGCTTCAATGCGGATTTCGGCAGTTGAGATTGATCCCACCTCGCCCATGCCCATTAGAATTTTCAGCTGTCGAGCGGAATAGGTCGATTTCAAACGCTCCATCAAATACAAGATTTTACCTGACCCATATACATGATGTCCTCGTGACATAAAAACTTTCGCGCCTCATCCAATCGTACAATGCAAGCCAGGTATATGCCACGATATCCTTCCAACGCCAATACTCCTCAAATATGCAGCTTATCGTAAATGAAGCGAAACCCAGTTCTCCTTGATTATAACTCCATATCTTCGTCCTCACTATCTCCGTCACCTCCACTTCCGGCGCCCTCTTGTTCTTTTTCCCTTCTGGACACTTCCCTTGAAGCTCCTAATTTTCGTAGTCCATCCATAACGCCTGTAATGAATCCTCGTCCCTCACTAACCTCCATTGCGCCAACACCTCGTAGACTGGTGAGCCCACCTCCTTCTACTACTAATGTGCTACTTCTCATTTTTGCCATCCTCACTTCCCGTAGATCTCTAAGTAATTCCCGAACTTTATCTGGATCTTGTATATCATCACTTGCAGCTTCCAGTAAAATTTCACCCATATCAATCCAATGGTATGGTAAATAGCCAGGCTCCGAGTCTGCAGTGTTTGACGGTAGAAATGGCGGTGAGACTGTAGATAATGTGCTATGGTCAAGTGGTGGAGGAGGAGAAAAGCTCTCGGGATTGTCAGTCTCCATTTTGAGTATTCTATCAAGGGAGTGAGGATGAAGCCATGGTGGAGGTATAATATTGGCACGACGTTGTCGTTTGAGAAGGAGAGCTAGCCATAGAGGTAAAGGGGCACGATGTGGTGGTCGTAGAGAAATTGTCTTGCCCTGTAGATAACATTGATATGAGCTTTCCGTTCTGGATACTGTGGATGGAGGGGTAAAAGCTTACACCTAATAAATCGAGGCTCTCAAGTCGTTGTCGAGGAACAACTGTAACCATTTCCATTTCGCATAAAAATGCGACCTCCATTGGCGTCAAGCCAGGTGGTAAAGGTAGAGCCATATCGAATTACATAGGTTTGTTGACTCCACGGAGCTACAGACATTGCGACCAAAAGCGGGCGCGCCTCAAGTTGGTAAGAATTAAAGCCTCAGGCACCAAGAACTATGGTTGTGTCCCAAAGTCAGGTCTCTCGCCACACCCACTGCAATCAGAAGTAACACACACAGCAACTTCATTATAATGCCCTGTCTCTACATTGTTTGTCTCTTCAAGATGAAACTTCAACCGAGATCACAGCTTTCCAAGCATTTTCATCACGAAGCAAGGGTGCAGCAAGTGCAGCATCAACAGTCATCGGGACATATCTTAGATGCCGGAATATGACATATGATTGTTCGAAAGAGGGTTTATCTCATTCTTATCGTCAGAGTAACCTTACTGTGGTCGTATCGCACATTAAATGCAAGCTGAACCTTTTGACTGTACAGTCGTCCGTGTTGTTTGTAGGTATTTCCAAACCACCTTCGTCGCTACGATACTGGTGGCTCTACGATTGTACTAGTATCTCACGTAGGACACTTTCCTTTGTCGTGGCAATCTGAACCTGATGCACTTCTTGTTGTGGGGGTTTCCTTCAAGATATCCGCCCCATTTGGATAAGTTATCTGCATCATGTCGTCCCAGCGGCTTGTTACGTCTATCGTCAGACATTTGATATATATCTGTCACGTTGTATCCGAAAGCTTCCGTAATTGCATTTTTCAAAGAGCATCTCAAAAATCACAGTTCTCTTCCTACGCTTTTGTCCACAAAGGGCATTCTCTACTCCATGTGTTTGTTCTTCACAATGACCATCGAGGAGCGTTGATTATGCGACTCTATGAAGTTTCATTAGTCATCCACATAAAGTGTCTATATCGTCCGCTCTAAAGACTCAATGGATACTAAAGACACAGGGGAATTACTCGCAGCTTACAGGGTCACATCAAATGATGGAAGATCTGCCTACATACTAATCCACGACGTTTAAGTCATGTTTCCCTTTTTCTACAGTGATGCGCACATGCACTCTGTTGCGTTGCATGTCGCTATGTTGTATAACTTATTTTGAATCTTATTTGAATGTGATTGGTTGGTTGAGGTCATATATGTTCACTCGGTGTGCCCCCACGGTGTTACTTCATGCCATATCAGAAACCTACTAATACCCCATCAAAACTCTATGATAGCAGAGTTTCATTCTATAGCTCAAATTTGATCTTGAACCATTGAACAATATGTCAACTACCCTTCACAGGATAAGTTCAGGCGTCCTTGCTGGACTACAATATTACGATGAGGAAGAAAGAATCTCAGAAGGACACAATAGAATGAGTTCTAGAGTGCCTGATGGAATTCAAATTTATGAGGAAGAGAAGATGTCCGAGTCCCATTGTGGTGATTCTATAGCTGCTACAGGATTTGATGATGCTGCTACGAAAGAGCTGATCCGGAAGCTTGATCTACGTCTCATACCAATTCTTGCTACTATATATCTGTATGATAATTTATCAACTCGTCTATAACTACGGATTACTAACTTTGGGCAGAGTTTGTTTTCTCGATCGTGCCAATGTTGGTAATGCACGACTTGAAGGACTGGAAAAAGACCTTCACATGACTGGCCTCGACTACAACATCGCATTGTCTGTATTTTTCCCCTTTTACATCGCAGTCGGTGTTCCTAGCAATATGATGATGAAAAAAGTTCGTCCGAATATATGGTTGACGGGAATGGTATTATTTTGGTCAATTATTATGGTGTGTACCGGCTTGGTGCACGACTTTGCGGGCTTTCTAGTTGCTAGATGCTTTCTGGGGATCGCAGAAGGTGGCTTGTATCCAGGTGTAGTTTATTACATAACCATGTGGTATCCTCGGAATGAATGTGGTTTTCGCATAGCATTGTTCTTTTCTATGGCGACAGCAGCTGGAGCATTTGGTGGGTTATTTGCCCGTGGGATTTCCGATATGTCTGGAGTAGGTGGTAGAAATGGATGGTCATGGATATTTATAATCGAAGGTCTTCTCACCTTTTGTGTTGGATGTATATCATACTGGGTCATTGGGGATTATCCAAATAAGTATACGACAAGTTTCCATATCATTTTTCATATATACTGTATGTGAAACTTACGTGAACTTAGTGCAAAATTCCTCTCGGAAACGGAACGGAAAGAGGTCATGAGACGACTTGCGATTGATCGAGACCTTCTTTCTGATGAATGGAATTCGAAATACGTCTGGCAAGCATTAAAAGACTGGAAAATATATGTCAACATGGTGTTGGCTTTTTGCTTGTCCACGACTGTGTATTCATTGTCTTTGTTCTTACCCACAATTGTGAAAGAAATGGGATACACCAATAATGCTGCACAACTCATGAGCGTTCCGCCTTACGTTGTCGCATGTTTTTTCACGATCTCTGCCAGCTTTGTTGCTGATAAAATGAAACAGAGGGGATATTTTATTCTAGGATATTTGGCTTTGGGAATAACTGGATCTGCACTACTTATCTCCAGTGATAAAACACCTGTTCAATACACGGGCGCCTTTCTTGCAGCGCTTGGTACGCAACCCATCTTCAACTAGATCAAGTCATATGCTCATGACAACAATCGTCTAGGCGCTTTTCCAACTATTCCCCTTCTCTCCACTTGGGTAGGCAATAATTTAAGTGGGAGTCTGAAGAGAGGAGTGGGTTTCGGTATGGTCGTTGGCTTCGGAAATTTCGGGGGTATCGTAGCCGCTTTCATCTATCGCTCCGCGGATGGCCCTAGGTAAGATTTTGTCCCATTTCAGTGCATCTGTCCTATTGGTAGCTTCTCAGGCCTCCGTCAATTCATATTTACTGACTATTAATTTCAGATTCATCGAAGGACATTCAATATTCCTAAGTCTATTATGTTTTGCATTTGTCTTGACAGCTCTCATGATGACCTATTACAAGATGGAGAACAATCGTAGGGATGCTAGAGATGCGGAACGAGGTCTAACTGCGGATACCTATACCCTGGAAATGAAGCTTCAACAGAAAGATGAGGGAGATAATGCAACGTTTTGGAGATACACCATATGATTTGAGAAACGAGCTAGATCATAAAGTCGTTGGAGAGTTAGGAATCCTGACGGTATCTGTATGATATCAAAAGTATCTTAGCTTGTCTTACTTTAAGGTGCTACATCTCGCTCCTCTCGGCGAATACAAATATGAACGAATCTAGGTGAAATTTGTCGATCTAGCTGAGTATTAAAGATGATCTAAGCCAACTTAGCCAAGCATGCTAAGCGTCTATAAGTTTTAAGTCTGATCATAATTAAATGACACATTTGCGCTTATTCTTCTTCGACGTCTTCGATAGGATTACGGCTGCCAGTACTTCACTTCATCGTCTCTGTTCAGATATCCTTACCACAATCGAACACTAAATCGTGTCTTATTAATTTTAGTAACTACTGACTCGAATGCACAGACTAAACTTGAACAACATAGAATTAACCTTATTTAATACTCAAGGTCGACTGTCCCCATTTTTGTGTGGGATAATACTAGACTAATGATTAGCACTGTTCCATGCTTATAAGCGCGTTACTTCGGAGACAAATGCAGTCATGAAGATCATACTACCATATATACAAACTAATCTATTTACATCCAACAACCAATCGAAAATCCTGAGTGACAGTCTTCCTGGCCCATAATTTAATCTACAATTTAGGCTTGGGCACCATACCCCTCTCTTTGACAATCCTAGCTCCTTCGCTTCTCAACTCAAACTTCTTAACCTTTCCACTACCCGTCTTTGGGGTTTCCATTTTCAACCCTTCCTCCCCAAACCAAAATACATGGTGAGGAGCCTTATGCCACCCCAACTCTTTTCTTGTCCATTCTCGTATCTCTGCATCTGATAGCTTCTTTTTGACTGCCGCCGAATCTTCTTCAGTATCTAGGAATGCACCAACAACTTCTCCATATTTGGGGTCTGGAATTCCAACGACTATAGCTCGAGAGATGGCAGGATGGGCATCGAGACGAGTTTCGATTTCAAGGGGATAAATATTTTCACCACCTAGTTAATGGTTAGTTTTATCAAGACAATTATTCGATTGAAGCATAACTGACCTCGGATAATAATATCCTTAAAACGTCCAGTAATGGAGCAATATCCTCTCTCGTCGAACGAAGCTTCATCTCCTGTTTTCAACCACAAAATTCCATCTTCATCTCTAACCATTACTTCCGCCGTCTTCTCCTCATTGTTCCAATATCCTTTTTGTAGCGAATACCCAGATATACAAAGCTCTCCCCTTGCACCTTGTGGGACGATATTTCCATCTCGATCGATAATTTTAGCACGAAGATGTGGAAGGATTTGACCAACAGTCGCCAGACGAGTGTCGATGGTATCATAGGTATAGGCATTAAAGCAAGTGGGTGAAGTTTCCGTTAGTCCTGTCAAATCTGTTAGTTCTTTACAATTCCATCATGATCATTCAAACTTACCATAACTGGATGTGTATTCTCGCATATTCAGTTCCGTCAACAATCTCTTCATTAAAGGTCTCGGTACTGGTGCACCAGCTATTATTCCTGTTCTCAGATTGTCACAGTTGAAACCCTCTGGTCGTGGCAGACTCAGAATTTCCTCGAACATGGTTGGAACACCATGGAGTGCAGTACACTTCTCATCTGATACCGCCCGCAGTACCGCAGAAGCATCGAATGTTTCCGCTGGGAGAATGATTTTTGCGCCATGTGTGATTACTGCCAAGACTCCAAGTACAAGGCCAAAGCAGTGAAAGAGCGGTGGTGGACAACATAAGATATCTTGAGGTGTGAATGCCAGTCGGTCGCCGATTGAGTTAGCATTGTTGACTAAATTACTGTCGCAAACTGTCAGGGTCTTTTTCTCGAATTCGGATATGGTTATGCTTACAAATGTGTAAGCATTGCTGCTTTTGGACTTCCAGTCGATCCGCTTGTGAATTGCAAGTTTACGATATCGTCTGGCTTTACCATACTTTTCACTCTCTCGAACTCTGCCATCGAACTTGCTCGACCTTGGCGTTTCAGTCCATCGTAGTTCATGAATCCATTCCGCGAACCCCTCAGAATCACTACCTTATCCAAAAACTCAGAATTGCCATTGTGTTTCGGCAATGGTCCTAATTCAGAAATAAGTCTTTCGGTACTCTGTTTCCCGATTTTTGGTACTGTAAACAAGACTCGACATCCTATCATTCGTCAGCGGCAATACTCAGAAATATGGAAAGCCGCCTTACCAGCATGTTTCAGCCCGTTTTTAGCTTCTTGAGTTGTGTATGTATTATTCAACACTACCAATATGCATCCCATATAAGCGGCGGCGAAGAACACCGAGATGTATTCCGCACAATTGCCAGCCAATATTCCAATTCTATCACCCGATTTTATACCTAAAGATAACAATCCACGGGCCACGGCGATGCTCTCTTCCTGTAGCGTCCCATATGTCCATCTCGTTCCCAGTGAAGGACAGACTAAGCACTCATTTCCAGCACGAATTCTTGTTTGTTGGTCAAGCAAATCGCCCAGAGTGAGTGCTAACAGCGGAGGACTCGACGCTCCCTGAACAATCGACAAACGAGGAGTCTCGGTCTCAACTTCGTAGAGAGATTGCATGGCGAAAGAGAAGCTGAAAATCTACTAATTGGATTGCAAGTACAAAGGACACACGAAGAATAGATCGAAAAGATCAGATAAGATAATAAAAAGCAAGGTGCATATAGGAACCAAGCAGCCGCCAGATGCCTAGGTTGCCCCACGGGACAGAATATACGGTATGAGTCGTGCATTGGCATGACTAAAACTTCGTCGGGGAGAATCTAAATGAGGATTCGGAGTTCCGCAAGAAGCGGGACCATTGATCGTTGTGCAGTTTTGCTGCAGCGGACGATATTTCCACATGTCAAATGGGTATGAATTTTGTGACGTAACGAGGCAAAAACCCACTATGTCCATAACTACCTCGAACAAGGGCTCAACACGAGTATTGAGTTGGTGTGAAGTATGACCATAGATCAGCATCCTCTTCGAACCGAGCAGCTTCCTGTTATGGGAGAATGCATAATGGGTCGTATAGCAACCATTCATCCCCGAGGAACTTTTCATGCATCGGGAGTATGTTTCCAACTCGGAAATCTCGAATGAAAAGCACCAGGACCGCTCAAGATCCATCACATCATCCACGAAGAAAAAACCTTTTCCACCTCAAACTTGGCTCCATTGAAAAGATCTCAGATCGTCACTCATGCAGTAATAAAAACTAGCCAGTGGGACACAAAATTCCACCCATATGAACCCCGAAATACACCCCAATACTACTCTTTCATTTGTTAAATCAAGTCTTCAAAATAAAAACCCCACCAGATTCCCAGGCACTCCGTCATCTAAACCCAAAGCGGCAGCTCGAATCCATCATATGCATTCAAACTCTGCATATGAAATCCCGGACGTGAAAATTTTCATCTGATTAGATCGATTGATAAGATTAAGCGTTACGAGGCGGTCCACTTTATTTGCGCTAGTTGACTTTTGCCGGGAATATACCATAAAATTGATATTATCAGATTGACGATTCCGGATTCGGAGAGCAGATTATGGAATTGACGGGTGTTGATTTAGTGAGTGGGGATTTCTTTTGGAATGTGGGCAAGGTTGCCCCTGATATTAGCCGGGGGCGTACAGCAAGATCATGTGGAGACTCGTTTTTGGAGATTTGTGTTGCGTGAGGCGTTGGGGTATTGAAAGAGAATTCAGCCTGAAAAGTTCTGGAAAGCTTGATAACTTTTGAAGACTGTCAAGCATCTCGGCTTTAGACACTTGGTTTTGCGGTGAATTTTGCAATATCACGTGATACTGGCGTAACTTCTTCTTTGGCGTTTAGCAAAATGTGGTGGAGAGGTCGTGTCCTAGTGCAAACTTTGTTGTGAAGAGTTCTATAGCATTATGAAGGGTGAGGACTATAAAGTCTTACCACCTGACGAGATGAGATAATGATGGGATCTCTCAAGATAGCAGTTGGGAATTGAGATATTGTTCAGGGCGTGTCGTGTGTCACAGGCGTGAGGCATGAAGCCTTTTCTTTCACTTCATCAGTTCTGTCCACGAGATCTCCATTAGAGACCAAAAATACCCATTTGCTCTTCTCTCTGAGCAAGGCCCCTTTTACGCATAATCTTCATTTCTCTCCCCTTTCTGCTGACTTATGTTGCACCGCAATCTCGATGTCGTTGAATGGGCGTGGGGTTTTCCTGCAAAGCTAGTATTTTGCCGGTATCTCTAAAAATACAAGTGGAAGAATGGTTGGATAAATGTTCAAACATCTGGATAAGACCAAGAAATGTTTACTGGACATTAAATATTCTACACTCGTTTTATCAACAGAAAGCCAAAGCACTCCTATTCAGACCTTCCTTGTCATCATCTCTGATATTTATGTTGTACTATAGCCATTGCATATCCATAAACAATACTACTCCACAAATGCCACTCTCCTGGTACACGTCCCGCGCATTCAAGTAGATTTGGTCTGCGTATTTACCCCGCATGATGTAGGCGGTTGTTTGCTTCTATCTTGTCTTGATGGCTCAGGTTATGTTCAAGAGTCGCCGATCCCATGTATTGTTTGCAAGGATTGTGAGATTTGTGCAGGGACGCATGCAAAGCTCAAAATGGGATCTGGTTGGAGAAGAGGATAAATTCAAATGCTATTGGCCTTGGGATTTTTCTATGGGGAGCGATAATGATGATAAGGATTAGAATACTGCGCAAATTCAGTCTTAATATCAATGAGCCATGGCAAAGAGAGCGTGGCTAGATATATCTTCAATAGTTACGTATAGTGATTGGGTCAGACCAAAATCACATCCTGAAGCTTGTCCGAATTCCATTCCTCTCCATCCATTATTCCATGCACATAGCAGTCTCCAATTATTTTATATTCGTCCCTACCTCCAATCCGACGTAATATATACGGTACTTTCCCGCCTTCAAGTAAGAATATCTGATCGCTGATCTGCGCATCCATTGGTACAAGACCTATCCACCTGGGTTCTTTGGCTATGAAGAATCTTCTCATATGAGTAGCAAAGTAAACCAAAGTATGGAAGCGAATTATATCAGAGTTTGCGTTCTCGGCGTTCAACAACTGCTTTCCTCCAAGACGAGGAGTGCCTTCGATCTCCGATTCCCACCATGAGTGGTAATTTTTGTGCGCTTGCAAATCGTTCGGAACTCTTCTGTAATAATACTCGCTTGCCGAATCATTGCTTTTGGATGAATCAGTGGCTATTGACATACAGAATGTTTGAGAGAGAGCATCCGAGTAGGTTGTAGTTCCCGAGGAACTCGAATATGGCTGGTCAAATTGGGTCTCCTCCTGCGCCACCTGCTTCCACTCTCTATATATCGCTGCCATCTCTTCGTCATTATCAACCTCAAAATCGTTCTCTTTACCGACAACCTGAAGAGAGTTCAACAATATACCACGTAGTGCGATTTTTGATTTTTGACTTTCTTTCACTATGGCTGAACTCTTGCCGGAGGCTGAAAACTTGGGGAACAATCTGTGGCGTGCGCTTACAGTATCTACTAAAACATGAGAGGGCCTTTCTGCTGTCCAGTCCCGAATCCAAGACGCATCTTCACCAGCCAAAATTCCCGTGGAGTGCCACTTTTTTGGCCACAACTGGCTGAAAACATCGAGATTCCGCACCTTATTGATTATATCCACTACTGTACTTCCATAAAGTAAGTCAATATCAATGCTATAGTCTGGATGGATTGAATTGGCGTCCTCAGCAGCAAGAATGCCCAGCAGGCCGTATATTTTATCTCGCGGGTCTGAGCAACGACGTTCCCCAAATATGTTGAGAAGCCCTTCCAAACTACCTGATAAATTTCCATCTCGATACTCATGAAGAAATCTCATCTTCATAAAAGAAGTTGTGATAAACCCACTTTTGCGTGGGTTACAACCATCTCTGGAGTGTGCAAGTTGACTATTGAAAATAGCGGATAGGTTGTCTTGTGATATGCTTCTCCTTCCTGATATCAAGAGGGTATCTTTCCCTAAGAGAGCCTCCTGGACTGTCCACATTCGGCTCCACCAAGGATTCTCGAAAAGTCGGATGACCCCGGCCCCTGCACGCAAATTTTTAGTTGAAAATGAGATGTCATCGTTTTCACTGTCCCAGTGGGCATTGAGATCTTTCAACATCATTTCGAATGTATCGAAAACCAAATCATTGTCTCCTTCCTCGTCAATATCATCTCCTTCCGGTACCAATTTGTCCATCCACCCAGCTGTGAAACTTGAACTCAAGCATTTATTTGTTTTTGGTTCCCCTAACCACGCAAGAACAATTGACGACTTTGAGTAAATTGTGCCCATATATTTGACCTGTGAGTTACGCTCAGGTATATCTTCTTGGTTGATACAGATCGCGTCAATCCACAAAACTCTTGGTAGATCACGATGCCTCAGATACCGAAGTGCAGACTCCAAATTAGTGGTCACTGGAAAAGAGATGCCTTGAAGAATGATATCGCACTTGCTTGTCGGATTCCCCCAAACATACGAGAGAGCCTGATAGACTGGCTCATCTATCAAGGAGACTGTCGTCAATGTGCAATGAACATCGTCAGAGAAGTCTCCAGGTAGCAAAGCGACAAGTCTTACTTCCTTTCTGGAGGCTTCAAGAGTCTGGTATAACTGTGTTCCCTCTGTCATGATGGAAGCTTCCTGATAATGAAAAATGGCTTTTCGATAACCACTTCACCTCTGTTCTTTAAAGAAGGGCCTTTATTCAAGAATAACTCGTCTCCAAGTGTGAAGTGTGGTAGCAGATGACTTAAGATGACGAGAACTGTTGTGATACCATTATTGCAACGTAGTACTATCATCAGCTTCTCAATTAGCGCCTGGGCATTCACCGTGTTCAACCAATAAAGCACAGTCTGCTTTGCGTTTTTGTATCTTGGCGACGACGCCCCGTTGTACTCAACTGGGGCTGGTCGGAAGCAGTTTACTCCGAGAGCTTTTACTTAAAGTAAGCGGCAAGATTAGAAACAGTAATAATCATTGTGAACCACATCAGGGATCATCGTTCCTAACCGCCTATAGCCGCCGCATTCAAGCATAACTACTAGGTAGTGACCATTTTTACGACTTCCTGAAATATTGGAAGTTTGCTCTTCACACATGTTGCACTCAGTTCGAGTGTTGGGCATAGTAAGATAAGATAATGGTATTTTGGAACGAAAGTAAAGCTACTGAGATCCAAATATAAATTGAGTAATCACATCCTCTGATTATCAGTTTACGAAAGTGTTCTAGAAAGTGTTCTAGGAGGATAAATACAGAAAATATAAATTGCTACAAAACAGCCCTGATTTGAGGAAGTGATATCGTGTATAAGTAACTAAGATATCCATCATCCTTTGGCTTTGGCGTTTCTAGATGCTCATTGAATCAGAGTACACTTCAATTCTCGTATTCACAGACACATACTGCAAATATTCTAGCATCTACCATCACAGAAACTTCTCTACCCAATTTCTTTTATCAACGTCCACCAATATCTGTTGGTTTTTCATTTTTTCATCTAACTAAACAATCTGTTTTTCTACGAACACAGCACCATTAGTTGGAGACCTCTACCAAAACTCGCTATTCAGAGATTACAGAAACCAATCTCCGTCGACCCTTCCCCGTTTCAAAATCAGATACCTCTTTACGTTACTTCGCAACTATATTATGTGTGTACAACGTAACACTGCTTACTTGGGGTGCGGAGACGCCACATTCCGTATCTATGGCTGCATTGGACAACTACAGCTAAGATGTAGCCCTCCAAATTGCTCTCGGTTTCAAATACAGGTGGTGGAGATTCCTGGAGTTTGCTCTGGCTGTAGTGATGGACGTCGTCGTCGTCTTCGTTGTAGAAGTCAGCAGTCTGCCTGAAAGAATATAGCTACGGGTGAGAATGGAATTTTGACGGAAGATTATGGACGGTGGTCGAAGTGTTAGTTGGCGTAGCCATTAAATGTCTGGCAGGGGATACTCTGGAATGTCTGGCCATGATTTATTTAAAGATAAATGGAGTCACAATCTGTTATCACTATAATACACTACCGGTTCTTTCTTTATCATTCATATATAGCACGGCTTATAAACCGATAACTATCACTCAAATAAAAGGATGAAAGAGAAAGACCTTTCAGATCGCAATATCATATCATGATATCATTTTGTATTTCTCTACAAATGATCTTCATGAAATAAATCTAAAACAACGATGTAAATTGGCGGTTTATACCAGACAACCCATCATGTGACTCACATGACGAAATGTCCATCGGTGGTGTTGTTCGTGTGAATCTTTTTCTGGTTTAAAAACTAGTTGGCCCGGCGCCAAACACAAAGTGTTAATTTTAGCGTTATGTGATGCTTAACTTGACATACATTCACCCAGAATCTTGTGAATCAATTGTAACCCCGCTTCAAAGAAACTATTAATTTTTCCTCCTATAAAAAGAGACTTTCACGCTGAATTTCTATCTTTCAACTGCACAAGCCTTCTCATAGACAAAATCATCACTGCCTCCGAGACCTAAATCTTCAAGTCACTGAAACTACTTCCAAAATTCGGCAGCAATGTGCATAGAACAGTGGACGAATTTCCCATGTGGTCATACAGCCATTAGAATACAAGGATGTCTTCAACAGCAGCAGACAAACTGCAATCCTTCTCTTTGCCCGTTCTACCAAGTGACATTTCTCAATGCCCCCATGGTCTTTAAACTAGTGTCCGATCAACAAAATAAAGAATCAAACCTACGGAACTCGACAATGTCAGGACCTGATGGTAATAGAATTGATGGTGGAACTGAAGCACAACGAGAGACCGACGAGAAGCTGGCGAAGAAGGGGTAGATGGAGATATAATAGATGGTAGTCTTGGGCTCTAAGCCATCATGCAGAGAGCCTTTTGGCACTAGTGGCTGAAAGTCGTATGTTGAAGCGTCCTCTTCTGCGAGACCTTGAGATAGAGAGAATCAAAAACGTTGCATTTCAATTTCTGTAGACATGTGGTGTCAATATCAATGTTCTCGCTCTTTTGTAGAATGCTGCCTTGATGCTTGGAGCTCCGCACAAAAGTGAATGACAACCCATTGATGATTCACAGATTTTTTTTTATCTCGTTCCAATACTCCTTATTGCTAATCTCAGCACGCCGTAGGAAGATGTAAACTAATTATCAAACTCGAAACTAGAAACATTCACTTCAATATTTGCAATTTCCCGTGCTAAATGGAATACAGCTGCCTCCCTCAGCCATCTCTATATCAAAGTCAGGAATCCCTTCCTGAGTCCCAACCTTTAATCTCCAAAAACTCGAAGATCCAAAATCCATCAAAGTCGGCAAGCCCTAATTCAAACATCAACACCTACAAAGTACGTTTCACCAAGCAAAAGTCTCATTCATCTCGTCAACTTCGCTAAGACCGGCATATCCCCTCGCAAACAAGTCGTCAAATATCTCAATTCAACTCACCTCACTATGTGTTCAAGCTTGTTAACACACTTCGCCTGCGGACACGCTGGCATGCGTACCATCGAGAAATGCCCAAAATTTAGCCAACTGAAGCTCAGTCACGTAGCAGCCTGTCCAGAGTATAAGTCGTACCAGCAAGATCAGCCTGGAAAGTGTTTGGATCCCAATCACAAGTGTTACTGAATGAATTATGGTGATGGATGATGGGAAGTGTGGAGGAAACTCTGTCAAGAATGGGCGAGAGGTTGGATGGGAATGGTAGAGTCGAATGACAGGATGAAGAATAGGGAATGAAGAGGGCAACGATGCTGATATGATTGATATTCTCAAAAGGGCTGGGACCTGATAATTCTAGTGTGAAGACGAAGGACGACATCAAAGGAGTGCTATCATTTTCGCGTCACAGAGCAGGACCTCTACGAACCTGAAAGGGTCGAGAGCCAAGATGAACATATAGCGAATACAAAAACACTAGCTCATAGACCGCAACGCAAGACTAGAAGTGACTTTCATGACCCCACAATCCCCATATGTTAAAAATCCACTTCCCCACATCAAATCCATTCAAACTATTGTCCTCGGGTTGTCTCCTGTGTATCTAATTTTCTGATAATCGACTTTGTACGTCTGAACTTTGTCTTCTTCGGCTTGTCTAAAGGTGTGGAGCGGATTACACTATAATCTCACTATCCTCTCCCTCTCTTCCCTCCCCCTTCTACCCACTCACGAGTAGACATGCTAAGGAAAAAATGCAGAATATTTTCAAGGGAGAGTTTGCACCTCCAAAAATGCACGAAATCATCAAAAAAAATGAAGTGCTTCTGCCTACTACTGGAATCGAACCAATGATCTTAGCATCGCTGTAAAGAATTACATACAAGTGCTACGCGTTACCACTGCGCCAAGCAGGCTAAACTATGAATTTACATAGTGCAAATTCAATATATCATAGTAGCAGGCAGGGTGTTTTCTCGAACTCGACAAAGCCCACGGAACACGAAACTCATGATGAAAGACATCAATTCCTTTCACTACACGATGACCAGCTCCATCAGGATTTCCAGGTTCTCAGCGCTGGATGCGTGGGCAAGAGGTTTGCGCGTGTTGACAAGCGTACGTTAGATTAATCATGAAGGGGCGTCTAATATTCAAGCCTTCTGGACGTCAGGAACACAAGAGACAATGCGTCGAATTGTATTTCTAGTTCGAAAGACTTGTCAGTACATCACAGTTTCCTCCCAAATCCAGAATCTCGGCCATGCATATGCGTTCGTCATTCCACCAACTCCTAC
This sequence comes from Botrytis cinerea B05.10, assembly GCF_000143535.2. NCBI lineage: Eukaryota > Fungi > Ascomycota > Leotiomycetes > Helotiales > Sclerotiniaceae > Botrytis > Botrytis cinerea. The sequence goes on along the minus strand of NC_037324.1, from coordinate 1,482,661 downwards.
CTATAATTTGGACCAAATTCATCCATCAAATCCAGCACAATTGCAATCTCGAATTCATAGGAATCGACCCTGGGACGAATAAAAGGCACCGAATCATCTTCGTTCAACAGGCAAGATTCTATCAAATTTGGCTACCATCAGCCACTGCATATCATCCCTGATGACGATTTCTACCTTCCTTCTTTCTTTCGTGTTGAGTCAAGATTCTTGACTCGGCACTTTCACCCCACATAGAAGCAGGGGGAGGAACGGAGCGATCCCACCTGCTCCACTTACAGCGGTATCGGGAAGGTGGGGGTTTGATACAGAGACACCCAGCTTCAAGCTTCCCAGTCAAGACCTTATTACAGAATAAAGTTTTCAAGGACAAAGCTTGCTCGTCGGTTGTCTGGGCTGCATGCATGGCTTGATATGTGAGTCGTTGTCATACATGATGCTTCGTGTATCCTTTCCGGATTTGTCAATAATAAATCGGCAGAATCTTTTTTTTTCTCTCGAATACGAGATTTGTGGGAAATCCGTGGCTAGAATAACAGAGCAAAAGAGTAAAGCAGTGCGGAATCAGTAGGAAGTAGACGTTTCAGAACAAATCTAATAAGCATCAGTAGTTTCGTACTATGTACATTGGTATTTTCAAAATCTAAAAGTTCTACTGGTATTAGCACCAGGAAATGCGCCGAAAGGAATCAAATGAGGTCCCTGAACACCATCCATCTATCGTTTCATATCGTAATAATCAAGCCGGTCCTAATATCTACAACAATGCTCTAACCATTCTGCTTGCTTGTTCTTTCTCGTATTGCGATAGTAATTTCTCGTTTTGTGTTGTGAGTGCCGCTAGATTCTATTGGAGACATGTCAGGCACAATGCACAAAATATCTGGAGGAGGAAGAAGGTAAACTTACAGAGGATGAAGTTGTCGCGCACAAGTTTTGCAACACATCTGTAGCTTGAAGCATGTTTAATTCCTCGCATTCATCTGCAAAGGTCATAGACTCTTCACTACCATCCAAAATTCTATCCGCCTTGAACATCTCTCCAGAAACCAAAAGATCAATGGCTCTTCCATTTCCCCTTTGCTCAGCTCCTTCTATGCTACCTTCAGAGAAATCAACCCACCCTTCTTCCTGAACAACCTTGACGCACCATTTGGCATATTCTGCCCACTCCTTCATGCTTGGATTCATTTCCCCTTTGGCCATCCATTCTCCCAACATCCCTTCCTCACTTAGATAATTGAGGAATGTATATCGACAAGTTGGATCCAAACTTGTAGCAAAATCTTGCATAAAGACAGCTTCATTTTTCAAGCCTCCAAGATCTAATTCAGGAGTTTGACTCAGGAATAAGATCGACAACGGACTCCGTTTCACCGTCGCGGTAATAGCGAGACTGAGTTGAGCGATGGAAAAGCTTGTCGAGATGATGTCGTATGCGCGCACGCGGTTTGTGAGATGAGGATGGGGCCGAGGAAGAGATGTTTGGGGCGCATCGTAGCTGGGGGTTTGGAGAGACATTATGCTTTTGTCCTTGTTTCTTGTTCCCGGTCTTCTCTTGCACTGATGGCGACTGAGTGGTAGAAGATGTCTGGGAAGTTTTTAAAGATTTTGAGGGTAATGAGATTTGAAAAGGGGTGGTGGAGGTGGAAAGAGGTATGATGTTAGATGTTGAGACAGAAGAACAGACTAGCATAGCAGGAGAGTCAGTCAAGTAGAACTCTAGAACCAAGAATATTGATGCTGAAGATTGTTTTTCCGATCAATAGCTACCAAGTTGAAATCATGAAAGCGGTCAAAATATAAATTAGCTTTAGGTAATCTAACACTAAAGTTTGATAAAACAGGATAAAGCAGGGTACAATATTTCCGCTGGGAAAGAAGGAATTAGAGGTGAAGACAAGAGTCATGCCATTTCATGTGATGAAATGGCGACAGCCCTTCGGGATCCCTGCCTATTGAATTGCTAGTTCATGATAGAGTCGCCAGCATCGGGACCGAGGCCTAATTCATCATTATTCTTCCAGCCAGACTAGATTTCAGTGCTTACTGCGGTGATCATGCCATCTTGGTGGCTAAATTGACACTAGGCGGACTACGTCAAATGATTTTGAATCTGATAACATATTATACTCCACAATTTTAGAGTTCCGAAACCTTGCAGGAGAATTTCCATCTGATAAATATCCTTGGTTTTCAAGTCCACTTTCAGTCCTCTTTTATTGTTCGTCCTGGTTCTACACCTACTTTCCACCAAGACGATGCGGTCAGTACGATACAAAGTTTGGGAGCTCGCCTGAGCCTGATTAAGTTCTATCTCCGAGGTTGAAAAGTTCATGCGAATGTTTCAATGGTTCTCATCTGATAAGATCAACCTTCGGCTTGCGTTGCAGTGGTTGCACCGCTACCCACAGGCAAAATGCATGTTCCTTGTATTTGCATTTGGCTCTGGGGCCTGCTAAGAAGCATTGGACCCGCCATCGGCCCGGTACGGAAGAAAAAATTGCAGCATAAAACCCTATGGCATAAGCCTCTGTACTTATGTAACTTGACAGGAGAGAATGACAAGATTCGATAAGCCTCGAACTCAAATTTTTATAGAAGGAAACTCATATCTAAGCCTTCTACTCCAGGCTCGTGGTGCCCTAGTTTATGTATTAGTGAACAATCACAGCTTTTTATGGTATGAGTACAACTAATCAGTGAAGATGATTGAACACTGTTCTTAGGTAGGCTTCATGTCTCTAGAGAGGTTGTTAACATTATTAATCTGCATCTCCATTTATCCAACTCACTTATCACGTTTTCCTATGAGAGACTTCATACAATTACGGTCTTCCCCCGCATTTCTAATTGCTACCAAGGTTAACCGATCCGCAATTGCAGCCTTTCCCAGAGAATCTTCAAGCAGTATTGCGGATGTAGTTGTCATGAAATATGGAAGCTGAGTGTGTGCAGAAGTGTTCAAACAATCAATCGACAATTGGGAACGTTCCAACCAAAACCAATAGCCGCGAAGTGGCTATCTGATAAGATATGAATGTCGGTCACGTGATTCAGTTTGGGCTTGAAATGAGCTGCGCTTATAATCGGTACTCTGCGACGTTAATCTACCACACATTATTATTGGCTATGCCCATGCAATGGATAACGAATACATCAATACGTTCAGATGGCTTCGTGATGATTATACACGACTTAGAGATGGAACTGAGCTGTTTGAACGGGTAAATGAACGCTATGCAAACGCAAATTATGATGATTCAGGCAGCTGTGCAACGCAACAAGATCTGAATAATCTCGGAAGCAGCGACCACGATTGTTGCATGAAGTCGAAGTCTGCTGGCAGCTGTAGTAACGCTCATTCGGGGGACAGTATTATTGCCAGCCAAAGTTCCTCTACAGTATGGCCAAACAACGGCACGAAGCAAAATGAGCCCCGCAGACCTCGCAAAGGTCACAAAAAGTCGAGACGCGGATGTTACAATTGCAAGAAACGTAAAGTAAAAGTATGGCTCTCACTTGATAACATGAAATCTATGTTTGTTAATAATTTCAGTGTCAAGAAACTTTGCCTTCATGTCAAAATTGTGCACGAAATCAACTGCCATGCAGCTACCCTACACTTCCACCTTCAATATTACCCCTAAAGCCTCACCAGATCTCTAATCCGAGCCCGGTTCCGTATGGAAATCTGCAAGCTACACCCACCATATTTTCCCTAGATGACATGTTCATTTTTCATCATTTTTTGATGCATGCTCACCCCTATCTGCCTGTAGGGAGCAAGGAAAAGTGGGTTTTTCATGTTCCAGTCCTGGCTCATCATGTGAGTAGCTTTGCCTCCTACACTTTTGAACAGTAGTGGCGCTAACAGATGATCTATCTCAAGAATCCTTTCTTATTACACGCTATTCTTGGCCTATCCGCATCCCACATTTCAAGCAACTTACCCTTTTACCCTTGCAATTCTACGGTCAACTCAGGAAGTCCTGCCAAAAGTTATCACACCCTATCACTCCACTACCGCACACTCGCCATCTGCGGGTTGTCAACGCTCTTCGCCAAGCTTGATCCCTTGACCACGACGAATTTTCAAAGACAAACAATCCAAGCAACTCTCTACTTGCTGACGTTTCAATCTTGCTATCTATCTGATCTATCTGGCTTTTTTGAACTCTTACATTTTTTCCGTGGCTGCGGCATTCTTCGTGATAGCCGTCTCCTTGGCGGGCAAGATAAAGGGATAGAAATGTGCTTTGATGGGGATGGAGACCATTGGCAGCAAATGGAAAAACGACTTGTTGGTCTGCCTAGAATTCCCAATCATTCCACCCAAGGTGCTAAAAGCTCGTTAAATCTCATCAAAGATTCATGCCAGAGTAGGAAAACGAATATGGAGTTCTTTGGAATGCTTCTGGCCGTTGTCAAACAGTGGGAAACTTCTTCTCTATCCGGTATCCTTCTCCTCACTATACATTCTCCTTTTTACTCCTTACGTGGCATCCTGTGATCATCTAACACCTCAATAGCCTATTTCAAATTTGTTCAAATCTACCTTGCAATCAGTAAGATGAGCGATCGTACCTTCTACACCTTTATAGATGAAACAAATAAAGTAGCAAGGGTATTAATTGCTCATTTTCTAGCAGTGCAGAAGATTATGGGGCCTATTCTTTGTCGTGAAACTGAAATCAGTGATTCTGGCAGCTTAAACGGTGGTATTAGAGTGGGAGGTGAGATTAGAGGTCATGAAAAATGGGTGGAGGGAATTTGGAGTCAGTTGACCGGGGATGGGGAAGAGAAATGGAAAAAGTCAATGGAATGGCCAAGGGAAGTGTTCCGGAGCGAAAATTCGGGTAACTTTGATTATTCACAAAGTCTATGATGTGCAACTCACACAGTTTTCTGGCTGTACCGTATCTGTGCACACACATACCTGGATATATAACCCTATTGTTGAGCTGGCGAACCATGTTACTCCTAGTATGGAAATAACAGAATATGGTAATGTCATTATATATGCTACTACCTGATGCACCTCATGATTCTCTCTTTGACTATATGAGCATCTTTTCTTAGTCAACAGTTTCCATCTGAATTAAGTTCAAATTCTCTCTTTAACAACTTCGATGAAATCAGAATCACTCCTCCAAACACAAAGCACACAGATTATCTCTTCTTATACCGACGTGTTCACTTTCTTCTCCAAGAATAGTCTCTGGTACGATTCAAAAAGCCTATTTTGCTTTCCTGGGCATGATATTGCTCATCAAACTCAGATGTCTGACAATCAAAGGAGTCGATGTTGAAGTAGAAGACATTATGAGAATGCATGTAGTTGTGGATTGACGGCTCCAAAGTCACCTACCAGAATGATTCTTGTTATGGCTAGCAGTCAATAGCTACTCAAATGTTAAGATTAAAAAGTTCAGTCTATAATATCAGGGGCAAACCTTCTTTATGCTTACCTGAATAATAGAACTCATATCATACAAGCAACATGTCAGATTTCCAGACTATAGATTTACCCATGCTGTCATGGATGTTATTGATTGTATTCATATCAAATGAGATTCTTGTAGTATAAGTCAAGTCTATTGAGTGAAACAAAACCTCTTTGTTCAAGAGTAGGTATTCCTCACCGAAATGCACCAGAAAGCACTAGTAATGAGGATTCATTGTGCATACCTAGATATTGAATAATTTGAGTTGAATATCTTAACTGATCAAAAAATTGAGATTTAATTGTTTAAGACTGAAGAGGGGCTGAAAAGGACTGTCATGGCCATAATGAATGCTACCCCACCCCCAAAACATCAGACAAGAACCCCTGAGTCTCGCTAATCCTATCACACATCCAAAAATATCAAAAACAACAATTATCAAATAACAATTGCTTCACATTTTTTCTTCTCTTGCCAGGCTATCGGCAGTCTTCATGTCTTCTTGATTCACCTGTTGGTCATACTCACATGACTTCCCATCTCTGACTTTCCAAATGATTCACCTGTTAGTCATACTCACATGACTTCCCGTCTCTGAGTTTCCAAACAGGTAAGGGTTAATGGAATCTTCGAGTTCTGTGTAGCTTGTTTAAACATTACTTTCTACTAGACCAATTTTTATTCTAAACAACTCAAACAACTCGAACCACAATTAACTGGTATGTCACCACATCTTTCATTGATCCATCAACCCTTCACAATCTTTCATCTGATTTGAATGTTCTTTCATGCTAATGTAACTTTGTACAGTACAAAAGGCGCGTGTCCTATTGTAAGATACAATGAACGAAGATAAGAAGAGTCTGTACTACCCTATTACCAACCGCCAGCGGTATCCCTCCATTCCTCTCGAAAGCGCAGAAGTTACTGCTCCTTCTAACCAAAATATTGAACTCCAATATCAAAACCAACAGCTTCAAGAGCAAAACAATCAACTTCAATCTCAATACAATCAGATTCAAATTCAGCACAACCGCCTTCAAACGGAGCATAGTATCCTTCGATTGCAATATAGTCGCCTTCAAAGCTATTTCAGTCTTCGCCAAAATGCTCTCGAACGTATCTCCCTAATTTCGAAGGTATATCACGCTGCCAATTTGATTGAACACGATGAGGAAAATGACGATTCTCTTACACATGCTTCCTCTGCTGACCGTAGTCTCTACGATACATCAAGATCTCAAAAGATTGAACCCGCTATCAAGGAAGAACGTCAGATTGCACCTTTTATCAAGGAAGATCGTCAGATTGCACCCCTTATCAAGGAAGAAGGTAAAATTGCAATTCAACCCACCAATTTATTACCCATACTTATTAAATATAGTTATCGAAGATGATAACTCCCGTCCTACACCTGATCGTGGATATTCTCCTAGTCCAGCAGGTTTCTCCGATGAAGAAAGTAAGACAAGATCGTAACTGTCAATGGAAAGTTTTTACTGATAAATTTCCACAGTAGAGGATGAAGATTATGAACCTATTCCCGCACCAATTGCACCCGCTACCGTTGCTCGAGCTACTGCTGGTCGAGCTATTGCTGCACCGGCCACTGTTGCACCTCACGAGCTTAGGTTTTCCAGCACGAAGGATCGTGAAGAGAATATGCCAATCTACCATCGCATGGAGTTTGCATATTGTGAAATCTCCATGACAAAAGAAGAGTATTTCCATGTCAAAGGTTTTAATTATGATGCGCCACAAACATCTTCTATGCCAAACACGAATGATGATCAAGATCGCAAGCGCATTCGAATCACCTGGACCGAGAGAGATAGACTCAACGAGTAAGCCTCCTTTCATATGCACTTTATTCACTTATGATCTAAGCTAATACAACAAAGTTGGCGTGTCAGAAATCACCGCAAGAAACATGAACTCCGCGGAGGTACCAAATATGCTGCTGCCAGAGATTATTGGAGACTCAATCCCCCTTTCACAGTTCAGCCACGCAAAGCCATCGACTGGAACAAGATAAGATGAAACATCCCTACCTTTTGAGTTGTCTTTGGTATGACAGTTCTAGCCATAATTCGAGATGATTGTATGCATGATTTCAGAGGAAACAGGCAAGAAAGCTTTGAAGAATAGATAGAAATCTTTTAGTGCTTTCAATACTGATATTGCTTCTATTTGATTCCAACATATGTTGCCTGCCATGAAATTTGTTTGATGAAGCATAATGTAGAATTCAACACCTAAACATGAGATAATCAGAAAATGATGACATCGAACTACCTTTGGTTCTCGCCATCTTAGACTGCACAAGAGCTAAGAATGATTGTATAAAGGAAAATGGTACTTGTATACTGAAACTTTCCATATTTAACAAATGCAACGATCTTATCTCAAGATATTTGATGATTCCTTCTTCGTGTTCCAAAGAACTCCCTAGAATAGACTTCGTTCTTATGACTCCTTTTCCTGGGCAGCTTTCATCAATCTCTATTTCTATTCTCGCTCTCGAATTATCAATTAAATTGATAGTTCAACGAGTGATTCTTGTGCTCTGGAAGTGAAATGGTCGTGATTCCAAGTCAACAACTTCAAATGTTATTCTTTCGCATATTTCAAAGTTAAGCCTTTCTTTCCTACTAATTTAAAGTGGTCGATGGCATGCGGTAATATTGCACGGTGATAGTCGAGGGACTAGATCGGAGAGGTGATTAAAAATCTATTGAAAATGCCTAGCCTCAGAATCTTCCGAATTGAATTCTTCATTTCAGTTGTCCAGCAGATGTATTCCGGATATCGCTTGGTGTCATGTAACTTTAGGAGCAAATTGAATCGCATTTACAGATCCAGGATTGATCGTTCGGTGTTGGTTTTGAGAAATAGTAAGCAAGCCACTGCCTACCCACCCGCTATTTAAGCACGACATATAACCCCCAAATATTTTCAAATTGGTCATGAAAGACGGATTTAACGAATTCCAGTCGGATAGACACCCTATTAACAATCTGGGGTCAGAAATCGACGAGATTTATGCCCAACTATGAGTGCCTGACGTGAAAGTAAGAGGTAATAGATGCGCAAATCGGATAGCAATCCAGATAGGTAACTAACGTATGGAGATGTAATCAGTTTGTGGTGCTCTCGCAATGGTAATCTGACAATGATGAATGATCTATGGCGTCTCGTATTGTATTATCGTAGAGTGCTGGGAAATCAGATTAATGTTGTCTTTCACGCGAAACTCTTACTTCATCTGAAGTGCGCACAGAGTAGCCTTTGGTGTTGCGTAATTGTGGAAGTGAAAACAAGCATTTATCATACCCGCAGAAATGTATATACCCGATTTAATAACGTATTTCCAAAACGTAACTCTTTTTTAATTCAATCAACTTTTTATTAAATCTTAAAGAAAAATAATTTAATTGTTTTCGATTCAATCAATATAACTTTAAATTAAAAAAATCTTTCTAGAATAATATAGATTTCAATTTAAAGCTATATTGATTGAATTAACATTTTTCATTTTTCAAAATTTCGTTTAGATGAAATTGAAAAGAGGGTTTTTTCCGGAAACACATTATTATTTCAGGTGTAAGCATCCATATTAGACGACTTGCATAATCGGAGTTAATGTGGAATGATGATGCGGAATGGCCCTTCTCGACTGAAACCTCAGCTTACCCTCGAACAAGTGGAGTCATGATTTTCTACCAGTCAGATTTAATTTCAAGGCTGAGAATAATCGTAAGCATTACGGTTACCACCTACCTGGGCAGTTTAAATAAGCCACTTCGTAGTTGCATCAAGCTCAAGAATCATCATCTGTAATCTTTTGATTTTCAGATATCTCAACACTAATTTATCCGATGTCGATTTTGAAAATAAATTGGAGTCCAAATAACCTACGAAAAGCACTCGAGCTGTTTTTATTGATCTGAATATAAAAAAGATATAAAATGCATTATATTTAAAGTAAATATCCTTGCAATTGAAAACATAACTTGAAGTAAAAACGGGTGAAGAATGACGGTTTTTGCTTTTCTTTATTGCTCAGACTCTTTTTTATTCGTCAGTCACCATAGGCAGTAACCTACACTTAGTGGTTTTTTTCTCGAAAGTCGGAATTAGGAATGCGAAATTCAATGCTCTACCGCGATGGTACTACGGTTTGGACCAAGCTCGAGCGATTTCTTGTTCATCTTCATATTGGTGCTGTTAAGTGACTTGCTGAGATCACCTGCTCTTAGTCTTATATTATCAACCATGATTTGCAAACTCGGAGATCATATGCATATCTTCAGCTATGTTGACTAAACGCTCACTGCGTCGAAGGTACATCACTGACGTGTTCACATATCAAGAAGTATGGACGAGATACGCCCAATTTTCGATCCACTGACACTTGCGGCAACGAACCCTGGAGAAGCGAAAGGGTGATACGCATTTGATCATTATCAATAATCAACTTGCAGGAACGAGGTTAAAAGCAAAACTGCGAGTCGGTAAGATCCTTGCTTCAGAGACCTGACAGTGAAAGCATCTTTGCTTTGATCTTTAGAAATTCTATAAAGATGTTATGAAAGACCTCTTCTAGAGAATCACTCTCCAGCAGAACATCACATCCACACATCTCCAATAAATCAAGCCTCCCACAACAAACAACCTTCGAATATAGTTACTCTAACAATCAATTTCAAAATGAAGTTCATTTACACCACCAGCATCATCACCGCCATCTTGGCTGCTGTTGCCCCAGCTCTCCCTGTCGCTGATGCCGAAGCTAATGCTGCCATGACCCTCGAGAAGAGAGGCAGTACTCAATTTGCAGTCTACACTGATTCTTGTATGCCAATTTCATAATCATTTTCTCTATGTTACCCTGACTAACTCTTGAATAACAGCTTGTGGTGGTGGTGCGTTTATCATCACTGATGGAGCTGCTACTACGAAAGGCAATTTTGGCGCCACTCAACACAGTATCAAGATCTTGAGCTTGACTCCAAACTTCCACGTTACCTTCTATACTGCTCTTAACCAAGGAGGTGACAAATCCCAGTACGGAACTGCTTCCGTTGGAAGTTGTGTTACAAATGTCAACTTCCTGAGTTACGGATTCTACTCTGGAGCTTAAGAGATGCGTTTTAGAGGATCAAAATGAATTCTAGGATTAGAAGATGGCGTGGAAAGAAAACGCGAGGGAAAATGAAGGGAAATAGAGAATTGAGGTAGTGGCAATTTAATCAGTCATTCATTCATTTGGCTAGGAACGACTGTCTCCGAACTGCAGCGGGGAACCAACAGACTTCTTATGTCCATCTAAGCACTCTTTAACGAACTTTTACAACGGCTGTTTACTCTATTTGTCTTATTTCAATCAATAATATGAAGAATGAAATGTGGTTTGAATGACAAGTGTTCCACCGGAGACTCAATGCGAATGCGACATTTTTGATTTATGAATATAATAATAGAGTTTAAGCGTATATTTTGTTAAGGCTATTCTATATTAGAGAAAATTACAAAGCAAAAGCCTCCAACAAAACTCCGTCCTATTCACTCATCCTTTCTTCTTCCTCTTCCTCTTAATTGTCTGGCTTTTCTACCTCTATCTTTCTATCTCTTATGACCTTTCTCTTTATGAGGTTTATAAACTTTACAATATTTTCTTTATAGAATTCAAATAAATTAGAGTTCTTTCTAGCGCTTTTGAATCTCTTAATGCTCAAGTTATTTTGATAATGTTTTAATGTTTACTCTAAAGCTAATTTGCTTTTTGGTTGCGACATCTACTCAAATTCTATAAGAGATATTAGCACTAGTGCTATCAGTGGAACCAGTTTCTGTTTGATAATATCAATACAGCTTATCGAAGCACCTTTTTCTGAGAGGTATGGAGTATCTATCAACGTGCTACGCGTCTTTCATCAGGTACGGAGTTTAATCCCTACATTCATTGGCCTTTTATTTATCTTAGTTTCCTCGTCTCGTCAGAGCGAGAATTCTGAGGTATGGATAGCTCTCGTTCAGTACATGGTGGTTTTGTTCGGATCACCGCGACTCTGTTAGCATTCCTTTCACAAATCTTATAGAGCCAAAACGCATGGCTTCAGCACAAAAGAAGCAACAACTATAAGAGCATTCGGCTGCTTGTTCAATCTAGCACATTAAATTCCATCAACCTCCCTTTCTCTAGACATGTGTCATGTGGTTCTAGCCTCTAGCTTGACCCCTCTTATCCACTCTTCCACGCCGGTCAATTTTCTAACCCGCAATTCCAGATGCTAGCGCACAAAAGCCCCCACTAGGATTGTTAAACCTCTTCTACCCTGCAAAAAATTAAAATATATTCCATGAAAACTAAGGACCCTCAACAAATCAGCAATCTTTGATGGTCTAACGGTCATGATTTCCGCTTGTCATTAAAACGATAAGTCCGCGGGAGACCGGGGTTCGACTCCCCGTCAGAGAGTCACTAGTGATCCTGAGGTCATGCAACCTTACTTTTGCATGTTTTTGCAATCTTCCATACAGTTTTATTTGAGCCCTTTTGGTTTTGCTCAGCAGGATAATGAAGGGGTAAAATGGTCAAAGCGCCAGCAATTTTTTTCTTTTAGCGAGATGCTCAAAGGCGGTCAATGGAAAATGGCAAAAAATGGACACTTGCTTATATAATCAAAGTCAATCAAATCAAGCACAAGCATTTTCTTGTTGAAGCATGTCTCCTCCACTGAATGCTCGATCAGCTTTTGTTCTGATGACTTGTGTAACTTGTATAGTATTTGTTCTTTCATATGGAGGCTATTTCTTGACTTAGAGTTCTTCATAAATAATCTATAGAATCTGCATCTCATTAGATCAATACTTGATTAAAGTGGAATCACACATACCTGCAGTATGGATGCCTGGAGGGGCCCCCCGCCGCCAATGTGGAATATATAACACGGTTCAACTTTATTGATGATTCGAGTAGCCCAAGTTCATCATGAGCTCAGAAGAGTCAGAAAACTTATATGCGGAAGATGTTGACATTGTCGGACAGCAAAATTGTTCCTTAAATCCCGACGAACTGAGAAAAATTGAGGCATGCCTCGAACCCACGGATTACCTCAATGACTCTAGCGAATTTAACCGACATATAGCTTCACGGGCTCCTGGTACCGGTCTTTGGATTTGTGACACTCCTCAATATCAAAAGTGGCATAATACGGGCGACCAAGGCAGTCCCTGGGTCAAAGGTGTACCTGGAGCTGGAAAATCGGTGATTTCTGCTTCTCTAGTGCATCATCTGAAGGCTACTGAAAAAGCTCCTGTTCTATCATTCTTTTTTCGCCATATACTTGAATCGAATCGAAAATCACGAAATCTCATTTGTGATTGGCTGGCGCAACTCTTACAATATAGTGTTGATCTCCAGGCGGCCCTAAACGCCATTGTGGACACGGAGTTGGAGCACTTTTCGGATGAGCAACTATGGGGCTATCTACTTCTCGGCCTGTCTTCATTTGAAAAAGTCTACTGCGTCGTTGATGCCTTGGACGAGATGGAGATTGGAGAAGAGAAAGATTTCTTACAAAGACTCAAAAAACTGGCGACATTTCGGCCACAGCATGTCAAAATCCTTATGACAAGTCGACCAGTTCAAGAATTACAACTTGTAATGAAGGATGCTTCTATCGCTCATATTAGTTTCGAAGATGATCGGGTTGGCAAAGATATAGATCTTTTTCTCTCTCAACGTTTAGAAAGCATGTTTGAAGGACGTAATCCGGATGTACAGTTGTCGTTACAGTCAATCATATGCGATAGATCTGCCTGAATATTTTTGTACGCTCGCCTAACTGTAGACCAGCTAATCCCAGCTGTGGCTTCAAAGCAACAACTGGACCTCGAAGAGATTGCTAGTACTCTTCCTGTTGGCATGCAGGATATGTACAACAGTATTCTTCTTCGACAGTCTAAATCTACCGGAATCAGTACAGATTTTCAAGTATTCCTTCTTAACGCAGTTATATTCTCTTCCCGGCTTCTTCATCTCACCGAGCTTGCAGATTTATTAGCATTTGTTTACCCACCGAACGATCTGTCCAGTGCCAAGACCATTGTAAAGTCGGCTTGCGCTCCTTTACTTGAGATTATGAATGACGAAACGGTTCAGGTTATCCATCATTCGCTCACCGAGTTTCTTCTAGATTCCAATCGAGCTCAGCACAATCCTTCTGGGTCGTTTCCTCAGTTCCCTGTTCTCGACCAGAACTCCGCGCATAAACGCCTGGTCCTTATGTGTTTAGCTTACATACAGTCAGGAACACTAACTAACGCTGTTAGTGTATCGGATGATGTTTCGCTAGTAAAATGCCCCAGATGTGATCGGGGACATGGTGTGTGTAGCTGCGGTTGGTCAATAGCCACCCTTTATAGCATCGGTTTTCGGAAGGCAAAGCTTGATCACCCGTTCCTTGATTACGCCATCCGAAACTGGACATACCATGGAAATAAATATGACATTGAGGACGAGTCTGTTTTCGATGCTATATCATCATTCCTAAGTCCGGAAAGGTTAGACTTTAGAAGGTGGCTGACACTTGAGTGGGGCGTTCGATTTATCACAAAAGACTCAGTAGTGCCATCGCCAGCGCATGTGGCTGCATTCAGTGGAATGAGTAGCTATTTGAAACTACTTTTATCTAAAACTGAGGATATCAACTCGAAAGACACTGGAGGTCGTACTATACTGCATTGGGCTTGTAAACGTGGCAATTTGAGAATAGTTGAGCTTTTATTACAGCATCGTGCAATGCTCGACATTGAAGATCATTCTCACCTAAGGCCCGTTCACGAAGCTGCCCGCAGAAACTTCGCTCCTATCGTAATGGCTATACTGAAAGCTGGTGTGAATCCAACCAGAAGTACCGATGATAATTCTCAGCCTGATTTGGAAGCGTGTGCTAGGAATAGAGAAGGCGAGTCTGGCACTGCGCTGGGCTACATGTATATAAATGGACATATAGAAACCATCTTTGTGACTTTACCTTTCCTCGAAATGAGAGGGATTGAAGAGGCATTATGGCGATGTTTAATGAATGGAAAATCAGAAGCGGTACGAGCCATACTCACCAACACTAATGTTTCCCTAAGTTCTGTATACACTGGCACTACTATGCTTTACGCTGCAACAGTGGGTGGGAGTCCAAGCTGTGTAGAGCAAGTATTGATTAGGGGTGTAGATCCGAATGCTTTCTCCGAGCCACGATTGCTAGATCGTCGGCAGCATTCTGCAAAGCCTCAAGATAGAAAGTATTTCCAGAGCACAGCATTACACGTTCTTGCGGAAAGATGCGGTGATGAAAATCGAGTTCATAAAAATGAACAAATACTTAACATGCTATTAAAGTATGGAGCGAATCTCGAGGCAAAAGACAGCAATGGGCGCACTCCTCTTTGGCTATGTTTTGCATCACGTACAAACGTCGTCGCAAAGTCGGGCATCCGGTGTTTCCTGAGCGCAGGATCCAGCGCAACAATGACGGATGATAAAGGACATGGCTCAATATACAGTATTTTAACCAGAACCAAAGATGTCGAATTACTAAAGCTACTAATCCATCATGGAGCCAATGTTTCGTAAGTCTATTCTCTGTTATCACCCACCCGTCTTGCCGTGTCGTATTGAAATTCGATTTTGTAATCTAGTTGCTTCTCTGAGTTTGCTAATTGATTTATGCTAACTACAGTGCACTTTCTAAAGATGGCGAATCATGTCTTGAGGCTTTGTTCGCATACAGATTTACGACTAGAGATACCGATAGCTTTGACACTATCATTCAGTTCTTTGTCAAGAATGGCGCCAGATGTGATGTTCAACCTGTGAAACGCTTATCAGTCATTGAGCGCGTAGTAAATTCCAAGAACTACAACATTGAAACTTTCAAAATCCTGCTTCAGCACTGCGAAGACAAGGAGACCAAAAGGCGTTGTTTATTTTATTTGAATAGAGACACCAAGGAAGAGATGATAGGATATATCCAAGAACTTATATTGTCTGGTATATCACTGGAAGAACGAGACGAGGAAGGTTGCACTGCGTTGGCTTCGAGTATTCACAATCCCATACTCTTCCAAGCTCTGCGAGATTGTGGGGCTCGAACGGACGCCGTGGATAACCAAGGAAAAAGCGTCTGACACCACGCATTGTCTGGTCATCCCGCAAACTAGAGCCTGAATACTATCCGCAGTTGAATTTTCAACGATGGTCAAGATCCTCGGCAGGTAGAGAATTTCGGTGATACAATTTTAGATGAAGTTGCGAAATTGTATCATGGCTTACTTCTTCTAGTAAGCCTTACGAAAGAGCTCCCCACCCACGGACTTTCGATGAATACGAAGAATAATCCCGAAAAATCACCTCTTCATACATATATTGAGGACCAAAATCTCAGGAAGGTTTATCGTGGTAAGGTTTCACACTTTGGGGAAGTTCCTTGGAGAGCTCCATCATTCCTTGAACTTGCTGTAGACCACATCAAATGTTTAAAGATTTATAGTCAGGACAATGAAGGTTTGACCGCCCTCTATGCCGAAGCCTTATACTCCAAGATCCATGTCTCCAACCTCATAGATGCAGGAGCATACTCTAAAATATGGACCAACAACGGCATGAATCTATTACATCTTGCTTCTAGTGCTAGAAGAAGTGATGCATTTCATTTTCTAATTTAAAGATGCAATCAGTCGTTAGTCAATCGAATAGAGTACTTTGGACGAATGCCTCTACACGATGCAGGCGCTTCTGACGAACGGAAATGTTTTATCTTTTTATGAAAGCTGGAGCAGATATAACGGCAAAAGATTCTCAGGGCCGTACACCACTTCATGCGTGTGCTGAATTCGCGAGAGAACACAACGTATGGGGTTTATACAGGACAATCCATCAGCTGCCTCTGCTGGAGACATGAAAAGCGATAATTATCGACCTAGCGGTGGTAGATTTGGACATTAGGCCAAAAAGCGTCCCTATTACCATTTCGGGCATAGTTCTCATCTTGAAATTTGTGTGAACGACTCGGCAATTGCAAGTATAATTGAGGAAGCGCTATGGATGCTGGTGCCAGTACTCTTGATTTGAATTCAAAGAATTCTACACCGCATGATCTAGCGATACTTGATGGTTGCCCATAAATGGTACATAAGCTAAGTTTCACCGCATCAGAACTCCGCAGACCCCGTAGAATCGACTCAGAAGATGAGAGGCTCCAGCTTGGTATTGAAAATGGATACGGAAGAGAATTGGATTCTTTTACACGAAGCTTTTCATAATATCTAGAAGAGGAGATGAGGAAGCAAGCATCTTGGCAACTACATCCATTTGCTGCATCTCAATGATGTTACGAGATTTTACGAGAACGGTATTGGCATTCAGGACCAGAAAACGGTTTCTAAGATTTTTCACTATTACATCTTGAAGCTGGAAGGGGCCTCACAGAGATGGTATCACGAGTCGCTGATCTAACCGTTTGTTTTCGACGATCAAGAAGATATCAGAAGCATAATTAAAAAGTTCATTCCTACTCGCTTGCCAGATCCAGAGAATTACTCTCCGATATTACACCAAGCATATGAAAGATCTCAGCCGAAATTTCAGGTGCTAACGTTGGTTGTTGAGAAATGTAATGTCAAAGTCAATGCTCATCCCTTTGCATGCGGCCCTGAATAGTGATAGTAATGGCTGCGATACCATAGAAACACCGATTTTTCACAATTCGGTGCTGCAGGACCACCCCTTTTCTATCGTCGCACGTGGATACAAATAGGTTCCGACTCAACATCATTTGTTTTACATTTTTCTAACATCATCAAAGCAGATCGACACATCGTACTATTAGGACTCAATGCGTTTGCTCAACGAGAAAGAGGGTGGTTGGTCCCTGTAGTGCCGACCGACAGATCAGTAGGCTCAGAATGAGATTCTCCGCTCTAAAAACTTTTATATTCTGGCGCTGTGAGGGCCACAATAACATATCACAACTCTTGTTTGCCCTTGCTGTTGCGAGGAATGTTGTGTTTGTACCACCATTGTATTACTACTGTCCATTAGCTATTCAATAACACACATCTTGGAACTTTCTACTCCATTCTATTACAATCAGGAATTACAACCGAGGTTCTCTACCATTCGAGTGTTGGAATATAGAAGGTTGAGCATGTTTTGAAGCTACCGGATTGTTGCGTCAGGCGGAACACGGATTAGTCTCAAAAGTAAACCCACTTGAAGTGGGATTACTGGCGCGCCTAGGTCCAGGACTGAGCTTCGTGCCGAGTGATATAAGGAAAGAGAAAATGCAAAACATATGCTTATATTCTAGCCAGTAACTCAGTAATCTTGGAATCGTCAGCAGACTAAGAAGAATGGTCTCAGACTAGTCTATGAACTCAGAGTAGATGCTGATTGCTGGAACCTACAGAGTCCCATGATATGTAACAAAACTCGTCTAGATGAATGCTTATGAAAAAATGTTTCAAAGTGATATTCACTGACCCTTCCCACCTCCACTTTCAAACAGGAGAAAGAAATTAAAAACTCTAATACTAACCACCACAGACCCTCTTCCCTCATTATTTTTAATCACCTACCACCCCAGATAGTCAAAATTTCCAAATCGCACCAATTCTCAGGTCCTCTGAGGCACAGAAAAACTTCCAAGCTTTAGAATGCAAGGAGCTGGCAGACCAGCTTGGTAATCTTGAACAGTGGCTTTGTGTGATATGAAGACAATTCGTCTCATAAGGTATAGGGCGGATCTTCATCGTGCGGATATAGTATCTATCTTCTTCGTTGCTATCGCGTCTTGAAGTTATTCCTAGATACCTCAATACGAACTGTGAAAAGCCTCGAACTAGAGTATGATTTAAAAGAAGAAGGAATGATGGCTAAACTCAATGATCGAGGGCTTATCTCAGGCAAGTGCAATCCTTTCAATCATCTAGTTGAAGAGGCCACCCTTTTCCAAAATCCAATCTCCGGGATTCGAAACAACTTTTTCAACCAAAACTTCGATTTGTGGCGACTATGTCTATGTGGGATTATATGCATCTTCCTCCATATGAGGATGGGGTTCCATCTTTTAGCCTTGAAGATGAAGAAGTAGTGTTTCTAAGGCAGAAGCAAATTATCTTGGGAAATGAAGTTGAAAGACAATGGAAGATCAACCCGGCATTTTTAAGTAAGTCACGTTTCATATAAGCATAACCTCGTGTATGACATCTAATGGATCTGTTTCAAATAGGCATGAGCTATTGCGAGAGACAAAAAGAAGTCCCAGAAGACTCAATACGAGCAAAGAAAGAATTAATCCAATATTTCGTTACCATCGTACCGGTTGATGCATCCGGCCTCCCACCCGTCATACTTCCAGAGAGCACCTTATGTATGGCTGCTTTGTTGAATGTTGGTTGGACATATGAGGCAGCGGGGATGATATTTGATTCTTGGAAAGATAACTCCAAGCCTAGGAAAATGATGGCGTCTGATCGGGATCCCACTCTCATCGAGTGAGTATTTCATTTCTTAAAAAGGACCAGGAATACACTGACCCTCTGTGTGTAGCTATGCAATCTCCATAGTCCAAATGAGAATGGACCAACTGACTATTGAGAAGCAAGGAAAAGTCGATGCAAGAAGTGAAATGAGTATTCTCGGGCTTTCAACCAAATTCCAGGACGATATGCTAGATCAAGACAGCAATCTTCTCGGTGACTATGTCCATACGATGGATCTTTATTTTTGGATAATAGATGCATTGGGAAAGCGATATAGGAACTTGGTATTAAGATTAAGATATCTGAAGAACTATGCGGCAACGGGCATGAAGGCGATGAATTGGTGACGGAAAGCAGTCCAAACACGAAACAAACTTAGACGGAAGAGGAAATTGAATGCCGCTGGGCTCTCTAGATTTTCAGGTTAGATTAATGCCTTTGTACTCCTTGAATACACAAAGTAGATAGATGATGTTAAAGTATTTTAAACATTCATGATCAGAGTAGACAAGTAGTGTGCAATATGTTTCGTCGATGTGGAGGTGGGCTATTCAGCCACAATTGCATAGCCACAATTGAAATATCATGTTTTAATTGTTCGAAGGTCCACCAGTGGTCCAAAATCATCGTTGTTTCTTACGACAGCCAATATCTTCGTGAGTTTCACATCATACTGCTGATTTTCATTTCATGCTAATATTTGACCAGATACTCAAATTTTAATGATGACACCAAGAACTTTAACGAATTCATAGAATAAATTAACGCCACATCTCGCAAACGCCAAAAGGTGTCCTCATGGCCGGCGCTATTCCTACTCTCCTCGTGGGGTTTCTTACTGCCGTGGGCAGATCAGACCCAAGCTCACGGAGAGGATTGAATGTCAAAACCGCTCTTGCTGTCTCGTTGACTGTGGCTTCCCTTGCCGGGTTTTGGGAATATCAGGTGACCAAGAATGTCCCTGAGCCTTATTTGGTATAGTCCTCTTCATTTGAACCTTGATTTGATGCACTAGCTCATGTTATCTAGGATGAAGTATTCCATATACCACAAGCTCAAGCATACTGTAGATGGGACTATGCTACTTGGGATCCAAAGCTTACTACACCACCTGGATTGTACGATCTATCTCTAGACAATCTGTTATCCTAAGCATCACTGACCAGAAACTAGATATTGGTGGAGTCACTTTCTGAGCATAGTCTCTGGTTTCACAACATGCAATGCACATTTTCTTCGGACAACGAATGTTATTGCGCTCATATATATTATGATGCTTGCTTGGAAATGTCGAAACCTCATTATTCGAGCCGGGGTTGAAAACCGTACTGATCAAATTCCTAAGTTGATATCCGCCGATTCATTACATACAGCTGCGAATATTGCCTTATTTCCTCCTCTGTTTTTCTTCTCTGGATTATATTACACCGATGTACTGTCTACTTGTGTGGTTTTGTATCTGTATAAGCAATTTCTCGAGCAAGCAGAACTTAACGAGATTCGCAAATCGTGGAAAAAAGATGCATTGTTCTACCTCTGCGGTGTGTTGGCTCTATGTATGAGACAGACGAACATCTTTTGGGCTGCTGTATTCTTAGGGGGGATGGAGTGTGTAAGGACGATGAGAGGAACATATCGCCCCACTGCTCCGTCTTTGAGACATCATCACGCATCATCAACAGAAGAGTATCTGAAAGAAGTTGGCGAGCTTGTGAAATCGGAGCATCTGCATGATCCGCCTCTACATGCTGCTGGTCTTGAAGGTAATTCCTATTCCATCTAGATTTCCCCGCCACTTTCTAAAATTCACCCTGTCAACAAAAGCTAATAACCTCCAGATTTCGTCCTCACACCTCTTTCAATTGTCTGGACCGCCATAACCCGTCTCCCAACAATTATCCTCCAATTAATCCCCCACATCTCACTTCTCATCACATTTGGCGCTTTTGTCTTCATCAACGGCGGAGTTGTGCTAGGCGATAAATCAAACCACGTCGCTACCATCCACCTCTCACAACTCTTGTATCTCTGGCCCTTCATTGCCTTCTTCTCGTTTCCACTACTAGTCCCAACCTTCTTCTCACTCCTCTCGAACTCAATCGACAATTTTCTCCACCCATCCAAATTCCTCACATCTTCACTCAACACCCAACTCCGGGCCCTCATAACCTTCGGTCTCATCCTCGCATCTCTCCTCGGCTCTCTCGTAATCGTAAAATACAACACCATAATCCATCCATTCACCCTCGCCGACAACCGACACTACATATTCTACGTATTCCGATACAGCATCCTCCGCCATCCTCTTATCCGGTACTTGCTCGCTCCCATCTACATTTTCTGTTTCTTCCTAATCTTCAAAACACTTTCCGGATCTTCATACGAATATACATCATCACATGTATCATCGCCCCAGGAAAAAGAACCCGAAAAATCGAAGAACAGCAACAGCAACAGCAAAAACCACAAACCCTCCTCGAATCTAGTGCTTCCATCCACCCCCCTCTCAACACTCTTCCTCCTCCTCCTCACCACCGCTCTCTCCCTCATCACCGCTCCCCTAGTCGAACCCCGCTACTTCATCCTCCCTTTCATATTCCTGCGTTTGCATTTCCCCACCCTCGCAACTTCCCCCTCCCCCAAGATCAAGATCAATACCCGTTTATACGCCGAGACGATGTGGTATCTATTAATCAATGCAGTCACGGGGTATATATTTTTATATCGAGGATTTGAGTGGGTACAGGAGCCGGGGAAGGTGCAGAGATTTATGTGGTAGACAGATTTCGAAGGGGATAAGCTGGTTCATGTTTTGGGGGGTGTGGAGGCTGGAGGGGGGAGAGAGAAGTGTGAAAAGTTTAAGAGATTCGTTGGAAGGGGGATTCAAGAAGAAAGTAGGATACTATGGGATGGAATCAGTCAGTGATCTAGAGTGAGAATGTATGTTGTTGTCGTGGAGTATGTATATATAGTTGTATGATAGATATTGATTGATAAACATCGAAAAACATCTTACTATCCCACATCATTTTACATATCTCACTACTTCACAAGACCACTGCCCCATTTCCTTATTTCCCGCACTGCCCTACTCTCTCACTTACTAACTAACCTCCCAACCTATTCATGCGGCAGTATCTATTCAATATTACTTTTTTATTCGTTCCTATTTATTTATCTGGTTGGAGTCTTGCAAGTTCCATTCTGATATAATGTCACCAACGCCCCAAATCCCCATATTCTGTTCCGTTCCATATGTTTATGATATGATATGATATAGTATACCCATCCAGCTCCAGTAATTTCGACACCCCTTCCGTATCCATATCACCAACGCCAGTCCATGGGCAGTGTCCCGATTCTCAATCTTCTCGAGATACCGGGGTATACGCCGTCTTCATATGGTGTTGTAAGCATTCTTCTTTCCATATTGCATATTGTCTCGCCCATTGCTTCACCGAACAAGGTCCGCAGTTACGCACGAGTTTTCGATCGTCCAGACTGTAGTCCAACCAGAGGTGTCTTTTACGTCCCGGACTCGTTTCAAATATTCAATCCATCTAGGTGATTGAATCTATTTTGAATGTTAAATTGTCTGCAGAGATCGACACCCTGAGCGTCATACCATTCTGGAATATTATATTGTACCCGTTTCCATCCCTCACGTCACACCGCATCACAAACTCAATCGATCCAAACTCATCTCTCCTCCACTCCTTCTCCTCTTGATCACTCCGAGCTGAAAGTATCTCTCCTCTCCGCCCTGCGTGCGTCCCCCGATATACCATTTCTCCTTGCCCATTACATCTCGAAAGCCTTCCGAGCTACTATCGCTTCCTCTTCTATCTGCTGATGTCTTGAAGCCTGCATATTTGTTCGCGTGATACGGTGTATTTTGATTTGAGATCTGATTTGAACTTGAGGTTGGAGATGTGGGATTCGATATATTTGAGTTCGTATTTGCATTTTGGTTTTGATTCAGATAACTCGAAGCAGCGGGGCTAGGACTCGAATCGTAGCTTCCTACAGGACTACTTCCGCCCGCCGATCCACGATTTCGATCTATTCCTCGTAGAGTATTTGATGTAGCGTTTGATTTTGTACTGGTACTTATCTGGCGCGGTTGTGAAGGTGTGGATTGCGAATGTGAATGTGTGTGAGCAGGTTTTTGGTGTGAGGAAGAGCTATTGTTGCTTATGATGGGAGTAGAGGAGAGTTGGGAAGAGCGGAAGGAGGCGAGGAAGGTCGAGAGAAAGGGACGGGATTGCTGGGCTGGGGGTGGCATTTTGGACGAGGTGGATTGTGTGATGTCGATGTTGACGGTCGTATGCCGTACGATCTACAAGTGTTTATAAACCGCTGGGTGGCTGCCGTGATTTTCTTTGACCTTTCGAGTAGTCCAAGGCTATTACTGGTATTAAGAGATATCAGATGGAAGATTGTGGATCACGTATTTCATGCGTGGAGGGAAATCGTGGGACAATATAATGTATGCAGGCGGCTGCTATAGATGTAGTGACCCGCTCAAGTACATTAGATCCGTCCAAGCGGAGATGTTTCAAGGTCGTTTTTAGTGGATTCCCTTCCTGTTCTGAATCGTGTGTGTGATCGATGAAGTGGCAGATGTGTTGGTAAGTTTGTTGTTGAAGCGAAATTGCCGTAAAACTCGATGGTAAAGGCTAATCCTCGCGGGCGAGTTCGATAATTTAAGGTATGTTTGATTGAGGTCGTCCTTTCTGGTGTTTTGGTATTGTGATTGAACCTCGGGTGTACTCGGCTCTTGCACTTCCCTTCCTGGTCTTCCTTGTTTGGCTGTGTTTATGGCTTAAGTCGCGATTATCGTGTCACTGAATCGAAGATGGAGTACCCAAGAGAAAATGAGGGGAACACGGGATGCTTAGTTCCTTGTCTAGCAACGACTGCTGTCCAACGGTGAATATGTTTATACGGCACAGACTTCCTGAATTTCGTGGATATCTAAATCGTAAAATTGCTCTTTCCTCATAGGGAGAATGATCGATGTCGGAAATAAGCGGAATAGGTTTCGCTCGATCGGATGCATATAGATTATGCGGGACGATTAGACGATTACTTATGACATAAAAAGTAATAACGCGGGGACGAATTAAAACCCGTTGATTTGAAAAGTCAGGTAAGGTTGCATTTATTACACAGGTAAAAGTTAGAATGTTTATTAGTTGACAATATATTGTTAACCTTAAATTCATTCCTGCAAAATGATGATAAACATTGCTGTACAAGCAAAAAGCGCTGTAGAGAGATTGCGAGTATGCACCTGTGGTATGAAGTGTCATGAGAGAAGAACACGATTGTGGAAAGAGATCTCTTTCAACAATCGCAGACCCGAGCGTAATGAAGGTACAAAACAATGCCAACCATTAAGATTATCTTACTTTCAGATGAAGAGAATTCGGCCAACGCAGAACGTCAGAATGCAAGTTCAACGAGCTTCGCGGCAAAACAAGCCATGTGGGATTTATTTCGCGAAAGGGTCAAAGTCTATTTATCGGACAAAAGGGACAGTGGTAATAGGAAGTCTTTTGAAGAACAGTCACGCAAATAAATTGGACGAAATATCACATGAAAATTTGACCAAAAACAATCCGAATAGAAGTTGCAGATGACGTCCGCTGTTCAAGAAAAGCTTACGGAGTAGACCCCGAGTCAACATAAGCAACGATTGATGGCCACCAGGTCCAAAGTACACGAGTTTAACCATCCAAGCATGTGACCCTGATGTGTCCTCAGAGAAAATCCATTGAAACCCTTTGGATCTCGGGAGAAGGATATCGATTGAGTAGCAACGAACAGCAAAATATCGGTATGCATTCGAACAACTCAGCTTCGGCTAGATCGTTTTTGGAAGCAAGTCTCAAGACATTTCTGACACTAGGTAAAAATTCGCTTGTTCAGATAGGAGAAAAGCAGCAGCAGACAGGCAAGAATTGAGGATGTCGCCCACTTAGCAATATGATTTGAAGCGCAAAATATAATATTAGAATGGCTTCCAATCCTTTCTAAAACTTCCGGTCGCTAATAATGGCAAAAAGAATATAAAAAAAATAGGTAGATAAGTACAGAAGACATCTAAATATATTCATATTTTCGACATGTTGTGAAATCTTCAGAAATCGTCGAAGTTGAGTGTGATTATGTAATAGTGCCTGAGGCTCACAATAATTCTTCCGGCCACCCCCGACTAACATTCTCAATCACGAATATATCCTCGACCTCAAGATTACCATTGTATCACCAACCACACATCCTCCTCTTCAAAATGGGCAGCCACGGCGATGTGAGTGTCTTCTGCTCGTGGCAATCACTTCGCACATTTTGCTGACAAGATTTGCGCTTTCAGTTCCACGCTTCCACAGGTATCACTCCTCCAAAGGGACCTGTCTCCTACTCGACATACAAGTCTCCCTATGGACCTAAGTACAATGCGCGATTGCCCAAGGAAGAGAATTGAGACTGATGGACCCGCAGATACAAGATCCAACCACATATCGCCGGATGGACCCCAAAGGCAGCTTCCAAGGTGTATGTAGATTTTTTTTGAACAGGCACGATATTTATACACAGGGCCGTGTGAAACCTGGAACTACGATACCATACGTTCAGATGATACATTTCATGCTATACTTCGGGATGGCAGAATTGAGTTTGGAACCTGGCTAATAGTGGCATGCAGTGGCCTTACTTTAGCAGGATTTGGTGCTACAGCTGGATTCTTCGCTCTTTTCTTCTTCTCCGACATCCCTAAAGTACGAAACGACATTATGGTTGTAAGTTGGCCCACTCTAATATATTGCAGTATTTTTGCTAATAATTGAACAGAAAATCCCAATTATTGGTGACCGCTGGAGAAGGGAGATTCCTGCATCAGACAACGTACGTTATTTTTATTTGTTTGACATTACTAGATTTGGCAGTTGGGTCTTGGGCAAGGAGGAAGAATGTCTCGATATGGAAAATCTTTGGACTGTAGCATTGCTGTCTATAACGCCAAGAAGCCGGTGTCACAAGTGTACATCGGCTGCTTCCTTCCAGACTCCTTTTCCGAACCGAGTTCTTGATCAGAACAAAAATTCCATGGCAGGCACATGTCATTTACTCGGCTATACGCTGACACTGTTTCCTTCTAGCCTTTTTAAATTTTGTGTCGCTGGTCCAGGGTTGGGAGGATAGAGTGAAGACAAGAAGTGCATGGTAGACAAAATATCGAATTGTACAAAAGATTATTTGAATTAGACTTCACATTCACACCCACCCACAACATATTTCCATGCCAATTACATGTAGCATATACTGCCCAAAATTACATAAGATGTCGATTTTTACATAACTCTAGAAATTCATAGCAAGGCTGTTCTCGAAGTTCTCGAACCTTCCAAATTTGGAATTACCAATCCAACCTCTCGCAAGGCTGACATTTACCGTCTCCAATAATATCCAATGCCAACACTCATTGTATACAACCAACATACTTTTCCTTCTTATCCTTAATTAGTATCACTAAACTTGCTCGTAATACAATCCTTCAGTACAAATTCGTTCGTTTCGGACTACATTTCAATAATATCCTCAACAGCACAGCCCTCTTGCTCAACGAGGCTGAAATCAACCCCCATAATCAATCAACGCAAACGAATAATTTACGCCAGTATATCGAATTAGCATCTTTTCACTAAATAAACCGGACGACCTAGTATCTTTGCGTCCTAGGTCTATATCACTATAGTCGCAGACTCTCAATCTCAAACGTCGTCCAATCATCGTTTCCGCAGTAAAGTGGCATCATGGCAGGATCCGATCTACCTCACGATCCCAAAAAAGCTCTCGAGTTTAAGAACAAGGGAAATGATCATTTTCAGAACAAAAACTATGAGGCAGCTGAACAATTATATAGTAAAGCGTTAGTCTATATTCTTGATTGATTTCCCTAGTCTTGCGCACTCCTTCAACCCCCCTTCTGCTTCTTACCCCTCCCTCATCGTCCACATACGCAACCTTCATGTCATATAACCCTATCTAACACTCCACTCCCCAGCATCTCCCTCGATCCCCTCAACCCAATTCTCCACACAAACCAGTCCAAAGCTCTCCTTAAACTTGCCCGCTACCCTGAAGCAATCGCATCCTCTGAATCTGCTATCGCAGCCATCTCCTCCGCCCCCATAAATAGCGTGTACATGAAAGCCTACTATAACATCGCACAAGCATACCATGCGCTACGCGACTATGATTCCGCGCTCAAAGCAGCGGAAATGGCGAGGGAACATTGTATAAAGGATATGCCGATTGGAGGGAAGGGATTGGTCGGGAGTGGAAAGAGTTTGCCACTTATCTTAGAGCTGGGATTGAGGTGTAGGAAGGAGGGGTGGGAGAAAAAGGAGGAGAGGAGGAGGAGGGACAGGGGCTATTTGCTGGGAGAGGTAACGGGTTTGATGAGGAGGGAGATGGAGAGGGAAGGGGGAAGGAAGGAAGGATCTGATAAGGAAGGGAATGGAGATGCAATGGATATTGATACTGAAGAGATCACAAAAGAATGGGAGAAAAAGATTGAAGAAGTAGAGAGGATGTTCAGACTGGTTGAAACACAAGGAAAGGACGGGAGGAGGAGAGAAATGCCCGATTGGGCAATTGACGGAATCAGTTTTAATGTTATGATCGATCCTGTTGTGGTATGTTTTTCTTGTTTTCCACATCATATATTCTCGCTCCCTAGTTTTTATCCCCTTATATTCCAGTCTCGCCATCTGGAAGACGCTAACACCCTTTCCCACAGACCAAGACAGGCCAATCGTACGAACGCACAAGTATCCTCCAGCACCTCGAGAGAAGCTGTACCGATCCGCTAACAAGAGAGCCTTTGATCCCAAGTGATTTAAGACCCAATCTAGGATTGAGGCATGCAATTGAAGAGTTTTTGGAGGAGAACGGGTGGGCTGTTGAGTGGTAGTTGTTGTTTCGAGACGAGAAAGGGAGAGGAGGAAGGAGATGAAAGTGGAGTTTGAAATTAAATGATACGTTAAGCGAGCGTTAGCATAGGTTGACCGTCTGTCTGCCTGCCCGTTCATATCAAGCGGTGCGTTTCTTGGATCTTCTTTTCTCGATTGCCTTATTTGCGTGTTTGTTAGTGGATGTGGAAATGCAAGGTGAGGAACATGGGGTGCGTCGAACGATGAAGTCGATTTGAGATAGCTATCCCGGTCATTTCATCAAGATATGGAACTAGGTGTTTGCTCTCTTTAATTTTTTTTAATAAATTTATCGGTTGGTAGATGAATGAATATAACGGAGGGTTTGGTTCTTTTGTGTGATATGTTTTGTTCGTTTTGAATGTAGATAAGTGTGGAATTTGAGTACAGGGATGGATTCTTGGTCGGATAGAACGATAAATGCATGTTTTATATAATCTTACATTCACTTCATGTTCTTTTGAGAATAAAGTGGGAAGCGACCAGTGACTTATTAGAACTTGTAGCAAGTGATGGAAATTCTAGACAGGGTGAAAGAGATAGGTTAAGTATCAGCCAACCAATTAGACTAACTAGATTATATCGCCAGACCAATATGAAGTTGGTGGGAAACATTTGACGATTGGCATTATGTTGTATTTAAACTCTGGTATTCCCATCAGATTCGGGAAAGTGATACAAAGAGCAGTACTGACACTACATTTATTTAATAAATCCAAGTAGTCCGGTGGCCTTTCAGTTAGTTGGGCGAGAATATTATGCTCTGGAGTGAATAACTTCAACCGCTTCCCAGATAAATATTCAAAATGGCTATTAATCGGATTCCGATGCAGGATTCATTAATGTGATATCAGATCCGATTTTTCGTCCTCACTCGTTCTGTCCGATTTCTACATATACCTTGATTCTTGAGCATGGCGCAGGATTTGCTTTTGTAACTCAAAGCTGTTCCGGTGTAACACATGTAGTCTCTCAATATACCATCACATTATTTCTTCTTACGTAAATTCACACCAAGAATCTGTCCTAGGGTCACTCGAGATGGTCTCACATAACGCGTGATAACAAGCCAAATGTGTGGGATTATGCATCCCGCGTCGCACTAAACTAGCAGCATTCTCTTACTGACTAGCTAAGATCCAAATATGCCTATTTTTGCATTGCGACCCAGGGTCGAGCTTGCAGCTAGTTCAAAACATGGGTTGGGTTCGACAGAGAAAACCGCCTTCGTTGTTGTGTTATTGCACGAGTAGATGGATTTCCCGTCATTCTGTTGACATAAAGGTATAGCATGGGTAGCAGTGACCAGAGCTTGATTGCACATCGTTCCCTTCA
The DNA here is from genome assembly GCF_000143535.2 of Botrytis cinerea B05.10. Lineage (NCBI taxonomy): Eukaryota > Fungi > Ascomycota > Leotiomycetes > Helotiales > Sclerotiniaceae > Botrytis > Botrytis cinerea. The sequence continues at coordinate 1,453,335 of NC_037324.1, read as the reverse complement.
AGTTTCCCATCAAATGTGTGTCAGTTGGCAGAGGGAGTACACTGTTCCTTCACTGTTCAAATGATCAAGATTCAAGCATTATCAAAAAAAGGCCGATAGTTAATGTGCACAAGTGTAAGTTATGTCACTAGTTAGACCCAGTGTAGAATACTTGATAACTAGAAATACAAGGAGAAATCTCCCACATAGCAAATTTTCCCCTTCGGTCGCTGAAATTCTCAGTTTCTTTCCTTGTCTTGCCAGCTATTTAGCGCCAAACAATATTCAGTGTACATACTTGAAAGTACTCTGCATAGGGAATAGATAGCTAGGTAAAAATGAATACAAAGAGATACTAATGGAATGAATCGTACTGATGTAGACGTGCCAAGAACAATAGATATCGATATCGGCTGCGCATGCGAGAGCATTTAAACCATTTTAGTCTATATTCTAGTAATAGAAGGTAGATCACAAGCCGGTCCCTCGAGGAAATTTTTTTACGAATTCTTTCTCTTTCCATTTTAAATCTCAGAAATAAAAATCTAAAAAAAACTATTCAATTAATGGAGGCCAAAGTGAAAAGGTCTGTAGCAATCAGGAACCATTTCTCCATGTGGTAATCCGTCTTGTCCAAGATGAAGCAATAGGCATTACCCATGACACACCCCTACAAATTGCCGTGGATAAATTGTGAATAATCTCGCTTGGTGCTTAATGGGAGATCTTGAATGAAGGAAATAAAAGGCAACATTAAATGAGACGAAATTGGAACGAAAAGACTTGTGTGAGGTTAATGATAGGTCGAACGGGCGATAAATGTATCACAAAACCTGCAACCAATCCTGCAAGTAGAATGAGGTTTCAAATGACTTACAGGACTTGTAACTTGTGCTAGCCTTAGTCGACCTCTTTGTGGATATCAGAGAACCAAACGTGTTTCGATAATTCTAGAGCAGTGCTTCGTTCTTCAGGTAGGTATCTGAGAGACTTTCGGAGTAAATCCTCGAGAATTCTTGCTTCAGTAGTAGATATTTTTGAGCCGGATGGCTCAAGGTAACTATGAGAATGTTCAGGGCCGCAACGCTCGACCTCGACGGAAGCTATCATAATCCGAGTCTCGTTATCTCTTGAATCAGACAAATTAGTAGAGGCTTTTGTTGTAGGTTTCTCGGAAAGTGCGGAAAATTCAGTGAAAGTCTTTTTAGAGGACCGGTCTACCGATAGTCCCTCGGAAGATGGTGTCTTCTCTGAGCTTTTAGCATCTGAGCTCTTAGATTTCGAACTCTTATCTTCGGAACTCTTTAGGTTTGATGAAAGTCCCGCCGGAGAGCCATTTACGCCTTTGTTGGAACCAGAAACAGATATTCCTTGGCCAGTAGCATTCACTGACTTGAGAATAGCCTCCGCTTCGCTAGTTCTCAGCCCCTCCACCATCTCCACAAGCTGATCTGTTCCTTCAAACATATCGTTCAAAGGACTTTCCTTGAGTCTTTCGATATATTCCAGCGCTTCGTTTCTAAGCTTATGTCGATGAGGAGGAGCATCGCCGTCGTGTGTACCGGTCTGCAAAATCTGATCAAGTATATTTCCTGCTGATCTGGTATCAATTTCTGTTTGTTGTTTATACCACTGTAGACCTTCTTTCCATGTAGTCCACCATGCTTCAGGAAAACTACCTAAAAGCCTCACTGTAGCGATCAACATTTCATCTCTTTTAGGAATGCCATCATATTTGAACAATCGAGATCCCGTACGAATTTCAAAAATTGTACATCCTAAGGCCCATATGTCTGATGCGATACTTCTGTAACGACCGAATAAGAACTCAGGTGCACAATAGCTTTTGGGCGTGCCAAGGTCAAAAGATGGGGCTGTTTGCAGGAAGGCGATACCAAAGTCAATTATCATGATATCATTGGCTATCCATTTCGGATTAACCTCATTCATGTTGATTGCGGCAACGGTATAATCAGGAAAGGAAGAATCAGATACTGGAAGCTTGGAGCTTGCATATATGATCTGTTCTTTCTGAGGAACACCCAGTCTTTCATAGATTTGTTCCTCGGTCCATTCATCGATGTTGGCAAGCTGTAATAGAATATTGGCAGGGGTAACATCTAATTTCATAGTGAGCTGATCGTAAAGTAAGAAGGGAGTCATGTGGCATTGCGAACCTCCATGAACGACACCAGTGCTGTGAATGTAGTCCAAGCCATGTATAGCCTGCAAGCAAACATTCCTTGCCACAGACGCTTCCAACCGCCGGCTTCCTCTATATTCACCTGGACAATCATTGAATTCTTTAATACTAGGTCCTCCAACTTCAGAGATCAAGCATAAATGGTCTCCATTTGGGCCCTTGTGGGTAAAATGATCTAGTAAAGACATAACGTAAAATCTTCCGGTATGCTCAGGACTACTACGATGAGAAATTAGTCAAGAATTCTGCATAAAATGAACCGGAATTTTAACTACGGAATATAAGAGAACACTAAAGTGAAATTTGCGATTGAAGCTTTGGGGTTTGAATTGCGAACTGACATGTGTCTTTGAATTCAAGAAAACTTTGCTCACCTCAACTTCATCCGACGTAACATGTCAACCTCTTTGGAAGTACTTGACAATCGTGCCGCAAGAACTTTCAAAGCAACATATCTCTCTCGCTTTGTATCTCGCGCAAGCCATGCCGTCGCGAATCCTCCATGTCCCAATTTGTGAATAACCTTGTAGCGATCATGCTTGAAGGTATCTTCGAGATGTATGGGATGGAAGCCCCCTTTGCCATAATTTGTTTCGACACGCTGTGCTCGATATTTGGCATCATCCATAGGTTTGGCATGCTTCGGATTGGAATGAGCATTAACATCGTCCAAGGATTCAATATGCTCCACATGAATATTGGCATTGTCCATCACGATACTTTTAGTTTCAATCCCTATCTTGGTTTTGCTTCAAGTGGGATGAAATGAAGTAAGTGGGATTGTGATTTCGATATAATTGTTCATTGATGTTGACTTATGAAACTATTTAAGTCTGTATCAATTGATGTTGGGGAATTGTGTTGAGATTGATGGATAAATGGTGTCTGGGGTTGCATTGAGCTAAGTTCGCCTCAATGCTCACTCCAGAATCTACCAAGGTAACCTTATTGTGCTGACAAAGCATCAATCGGTTGATCGTTTTTCCGTGACATGTCAAGATCAATGTCACTCTTCGGTATCGTCGAGACGAGAGAGTTTTCATGAGTTTGCCATTGCAACGACAGTTATACAGCTTCTCTTCTTGGTGTTTCATAAGTTTATGATTGAATCCATACTCAGAAATTCACAAGAATGGCAAGATTATGGGTCTCCACCGATCTCGAGCCTTGCTCCAAGGGAAGTTTGGAACATGACATGAATAATTGGAAGGAAAGACAATGGGGGAGGGGAGGGGGGTGGATTGTCATATATGTCCCAACTTCACATGGACTAGGAGATTAAACTATTGTTCTAATTCTTGTGCTCCATTCTTTTAAATCTTGAGCTATAACTTATTCGCGGTAAGTTGTAGTTTGGAATATTGCCTGACAGATATTGCGTCTGAATGATCTACTTACCCTCCAACGCATTTATACATACTCTTCCGTGATACTTGCTAAAGATCTTCAAACAACTCTTTTTCTCTTTTACCAGGCCTTTCAATTCTACAGCATGGCTTGGGGGATTACTGAGCAGCGCAAGGACGACAATGAAGCCCGCGACCTGTAAGCTAAACTCTGGCCGTTTTTGCCCGGCATCTCAGATGTTAGCATGATTATACTTTAGGAGACTTAGGGCTTCCTTCATCTATCCTCAATATAATTCAAGTTTCGTACCCCGCTGTGGATCATTCTGGTGTCATCAACACTTTTGAATCTCTGTGCGATTGTTCAGAACGTGTCCAACAATTTATATCTCAAGAAGCTCAGAAGCGACGCATAAAGACCTGTAGTTTCCCTCTTTCTGATGTTGAAGCTCGAAAGAATGCTGGGTAGTTTGCCGCAGAAATAAACAGGAATCTAGCCTATCTGCGACAACAATGCGAAAACAACGGAGATTCCATAATTAAAAGATGGAAGAAGAAAAGTTGCGATAAACGCAAGGCCCGTTTGCGCAATATTTATACGAACTTATATCCGCATCAGTGGCCACTTGCACACCTGAATGAGGCGTTTCAGGTCATACTTCCTCCCGGTGAATGGATCGACGCAGACATTACGACAAGTCGGTACATGCGAAGTTATCGTAATGTATGTCTACTACCTTATAAAAACGTGAAAGGATCAATAGAAATCCTGTGATCTTTTTGAGTTTCTTGCATAATCGCACGAAATATTCCACTGAGATGTGGCCCCCGTATGATAATTTCATTCTTGAGAAACATTTGGATACGGGCTCTCTAGCTCTCGATTACAACAGCCATAGCATAATTCTGTCGGGGTCGGCATATGGAACGCTGACGCAATGGAAAAGTGAAGAAGCACATAGATGGGCATCTGTCGGGTTTCCAAGAGCAATACTCATCCTCGAAGCACAAGCACATCTTCTCTCTTTCCTTCGATCCACGGTTGAGAAAATTTTGGGTTTCACAACTGGCCATTTTGTGGAAAGCCAAATAAGCTCATTCGATGAAATCTCCAAATGTGACTCAACGACGTTGAATAGGGGATGTAATTATATCCCAGGAACAGCTTCCTGTTTTTTGAACCGATCATTCTCGGCGCCGCCCATTTTTTATATTGATTCCCTGGTGAATATCGCTAAGACAAGAGAAGATCTACAAGGAGACCATATCCGGTTTCTACAGACCGACAATTCATATTCTAGGCGCTATATTGAACTCGGGATGGCCAGTAACTTAAAGAAATCCTTTGAGCATTATCATAAGTTTATTCTCGCATCATCTGTTCAAATTATCCAGAATATAGTCATGTTCTTGTCCTGGGGTTGGAACCATTGGATTGTAGACGAGGTGGAAAACCTAAAGAAATTTCAAAGTAATTTAAATGGGAGCCTTGATTTACTCAAGCCTTCATTGAAAGCCTATAATGTAGCGTTAGGGTCTCTCGAAGCATTGTTGTTGAATCAAATTCGCCGGCGTTCAAAATATCTTGCTGCATTATTGCCTTGGTATCTTCGAGAGTACAATGTTACCACCCTTTCCGACCAGCATGGCACAATTTTTGCTTACCAGCAAAAATTTACAAGCTCCAGACCCGAATTCTCTAATGACAGATTGAATTTTTGCTTGAGGTTATTTTTATTTGATAGCCTCCCCGATTGTTAGCTGGAGGATATTTCTCCTCTTACGCCTGCAATGATATTTTCTATGCTCGAGGAGCATTTGGCCAAGTGCCATGGAACAAAAACCTCAAAGAGCTCGCTAGACTGGGTGAAACTGTATATACAGCAATTTCTAGCATTTCAGCAATGTATCAATGCTTGAGATGGTCCGATTCCATCGCCCTCGATCAGTGAAACGAGAAGCCGAGGATATCGCCAGACTCGAACATGGTCGTGGATGGCGTTACGTCGAAATACATTTAGAGAATCAATACTTGCTGAGAAGTTACAATTCTGTGACCGGGCTCTTCGAGGGAAATATTCCCTTGGGGGAAAGCCAGAACCAGAGAATCAGGGCTGAAAAATTATTAGCAGATCCCGCCAAGAAGTTTATGGAGATACCAAAACCAACTGGAACACGTCTCAGCCAGCAATGGCTCGATACTGATGAGCAACAGAAAAAGGCACTTAGTCAAATATGGGTGCAAGTCCGAGCTCGTCATGAATACATTCTCAGTAGTCTAGGGTTTGACCAAGAAGATATAAATTATGATCTCGCAATTCTATCTGTGGGTAGTGATCCAGAACACGTCGCATCAATCGAGAAACGAAATGCTGAAATACTCGCAGAGATAGCAGCCAGATATGCGAAAAAGGTTGCAAAATTTGAAAATTCGATCAACCAAAAGCAATGTGTCGCTGAACAATCAGAAAAACTTAGCGTTCCAACTCGATCTAAAGTCAAGACCAGGAAGCTTCCCAAGACAGACGATCAAAAGAACTCTGTAGAGGCTGTGAGTGGTCTATCCGCAACTCCTGTATCTTCTGCAGCTTCACCATCGCCTAAAGTACTAGTTAGAAAGAGTTCATACGTCATTTTCCAAAGCATGTTCCCGACTCCAAATTTTGAGGAGCGCACCAATACAGTACCCTGGGACTCCCTCCTCGTTAACACCATGCCCGATGCTGGATTTTTAGCGATCTAAAGCGCAGGCGGATCAGCCGTTCAATTCGAGCCTGATGCCAGCTCGCCTTGGTTCGGACAGGGTAAGATAGTCTTCCATAAACCCCATCCCGAGCGTATTGTAGACGAAGTCATGTTGGAAGCAATGGGAAAGCGGATGGAGAAGTGGTTTGGATAGAGCGATGAGAGTTTCGAAACGGGTAAGAAATAACAGGTTTTGTTATCCGGATGCGATTCGCACAATCTATTCATTTAAGTCGTATGATCTGGAACGGGGTAGTTAAATTCAACATAGGTATAGAAAGAGGAAAATCAAAAGACGTTTCTGATTACAATGATACACAATCTGCACTCTATTCCGTAGATGCCTGGTGTAAAAGCCATTCTAGATACCATTGCAGATGATCCCATTTTTAGAAAACACGAAACTAATCGCCCCGGATTCAAATAACCCAATTCCATGACTGCGTCATGTTATTAATGATCATTTCACAAAATAGATTAGAATGCGTGGAATACCCATCCCAAAGCCCATTCACTACCATCGGTCACCGTATCACAATTTATAAAACAGGCGCATTTTGTTTTGATATTTTAATATTGCTAGAAAACTGATGTAAGAAATTACAAACATGATATCTTCTGCGGGCCCTGCTTTCCCCCCGAAATAAGGTAAACCCTGAAAACATTTGTACAAAACAGACAACCATTAGTAAGGCAAGATTTGTCCCAAATAACATCTTCATATGCGATGGAGATCCTGAAACGAAAGACTGTTAGGAATTTTGCTTCTGGTGTATTTGTGCGACTATGGAAGACACCTTTATCTGTATTGTACTGAATTGTTGGAAAGCAAAATAAAAATACATCCTCCCTGAGCCTCCTTTCAATCGAATTAGATGTAATTACCCGATCATTCAATATCAACAACTGAAATCTCAACATAGATCTTCATTCTCCTTCTTAAGCCATTGACCTGGTCCATTGAAAACTTATGAAAAACCTGCTGACGAAGATGCGGTTCATACATGTTGATGACTGAATCATAAACCCAAACAGTCTCCAAGGTAGTAGTGAAAATGTCTGTTTCTTTTCTGTGTTGTGGGTTTCGCATTTTCTCGGTGACTGCCAGGGTATCATATGATATGAGGCGACCTGGGACGTCGGGGAACTGTCTTGCAAGCTCGAAGTACACTCTATATGATGGCGGAAGGTTGTCTCTATTAAAGCTCTTCTCGCAGCTACAAATTTTGAAGCCTGGTAATGCCTTGTGTGTAAATATTTCCCTGGCAACATCCTTAGGCGAACAAGTTCGGAAGAATGCTAATACGTTCCCGACATCAGTGGCAGCGAAACTAATGATGCTACGATTTTCAATATCTGGAGGAATGCAGTCCGGGAAGAGCTACTCAATGTCAGTTGTTGTTGGGAGTGGGATTGTAAAAGTGATGGACAAACGTTGTTGAAGTTCTTGTACATCTCTGCTAGCTCAGTACGGGAGGCATTGTAAACATTCTTTTGTTTCTTGCGCGCAAGGTTAAAGTCGTCAAGGATGGGATTTTCAAGATTCGCTTTGTTAAATTCTGCTACCAAAGCTCCTGAAGCATTTGGGAAGTTATTTTGGAAATTGGCCCTATTATCTTCCTATAAGAGACATGAATTTAGCATTGAAATTCTCGAAGTCGGCCAAATAATGATACTTACAATCAAAATGCGACATTTAGCATGACATTCCTCCCTTAAAAGATTGATTTCTGTAAGCTTTTTGTGATTTTCGTTTCGAGCCTCTGTAAGTGCGTGTATCTTTGACAACCAAACTTTTACATCTGGGTTCATATCGGCCGTAGTAGTTAGATCTTTGTCCATCTCTCTGATTTGATCTTCCTTTACTTCTGCCTCGGGAAGGATGTCCATTGTGATGCCACAGAGATAATAAGACCTGAGTTGATGCCTGGGATGCTTTGATATAGAAGATGATGGAAAGAAAAGTTTCTCTTGTACACAAAATAAAACTCTAGAATAATTGTGTGTTAATATACAACGAGAATAATATTCTCAGAGCAAAGCCTCTCTTTAAAAATTGTTCACAATACAGGCATGAGTGAATATGGGTGTGGTACTTTAACGAACTTATTAGGGTTGCTGTATTAGTGAATATCGACATTTGTTAGTTGAGTCTCGATTTGTTTTAGACAGCCAGATGAGCAGTGTGAAGGACAGTATTGGGCATACATGCTAGGCCAACAGCAACTTGACTCTAGAGTCACATAGTGCATAGAAACGAGATGAAATGGAATTTCTATTCGCCATATTGAACTAATTTGATTTAACTAAATGGATGAAAGAGAAACAAAAACTCAGAATTGAATAGTCTGTGTAAGCCATGGATTATGAAAGGTAGAAACGTATCTTGAAAGAGAAAGAAGTAGGGCTCGAGTGGGTCAAAATATGCTAGAATATGGGAGTCTAATTGTAAAGAAGAGAGCATACAAGTTAGAGCTCAGTTGAAGTTTTAAAGAAGAGGTGGTGGTGAAGAAAGGAAAGGCAGTAGTAAGCAAGAATTCGAAGAGACTTCTCCTCTCATCTTATCGCTGTATCACTCATGTAAGAGATAACAGCCAGAATAGTAGGCTCTTAAGCTTCTAAGATACATTGCTTCCCTTTTTCTCCAATCGTCTAGCAAGTTCGATGAAAGAAAATCAGCGTTTAATAAGAGAAAGGGCAGGAAGCTTCAATCGAAACAGTAGCAAGATGGAGCCCCGAACCGAATCATGCTCTCTCCATCTCGTTTAGAGTTCTTGTCGCCCAAGAGAACAAGCAAGAAGATCACGTAAGATGGATCATGAGTTTTATCATCGAAGATAGAACGAGTGAGTATAGAATGAGTAAGTGCGGATTGATGAGGTTTGGAATTGATATCCAATATCACTGGCAGGTGATTCGTAGAAGTCAGTATCCAGCAATCAATCAGTTGTTAGAAAGGCAATGCGAGTCTACTAGTACTTGCTCATTTGATATCTGTACAGAAAGGGCTTCAGCTAAATTCATAACAGCATGACCGCTGTATGTGTTGATATGCTCGGGTAAATACGAAAGATCGTGGGGTTGAACTGGAGTGGATAGCTTCGAGCGGAACGGAATAACAGCTCACCCGGAGACAGATTAATTATTACGCATAGAACAACATTTTTAAACATCCCCGTTAGCAAGCAATCCGTCCCTCTATTTCCTTCGAACCCGGACAGACATTCGATATGTCGAACCCTCTCTTGCGCACTCTGCGTACATCGCGACCAATTCTCTCCTCTTCTCCATCCCGCATCTCTACCAAACGCTTCGTATCAACCTCTACCGAAACATCCCCGGTTCTGACCCGATCGAAGAATCTCCTCGTTGGAACCTCGATAGCTCTCGCTCTCGGCTTTGGCTACTTATATATTACTGATTCCCGAGCTAGCGTTCACCAATGGCTTGTGGTTCCCGCATTACGTGCCATATATCCCGATGCCGAAGATGCCCATCATGTAGGAACTAAAGCTCTCAAAACGCTCTACTCATTCGGTCTCCATCCTCGCGATCGAAGCTTCAGACAAGGCAATACAGATAAAGCAGATTTAAGCGTAGAAGTATGGGGCCAGAAATTACAAAATCCAATTGGCACATCTGCGGGGCTTGACAAATTGGCAGAGGTTCCAGATGCTTTGTTTGCCTTGGGTCCTGCGATTGTCGAGGTTGGCGGGTGCACACCACTTGCACAAGATGGAAACCCAAAACCTAGAGTTTTCCGTATACCGAGTCAGAATGCTCTGATCAATCGATATGGACTTAATTCAAAGGGTGCAGATGATATGGCTATGAGATTGAGGGAACGGGTTCGTTTATACGCATATCAGAATGGATTGGGTGTAGGAGAAGATGCTGAGAAGATGGTCTTGAATGGAGAAGCTGGTGTTCCCCCAGGAAGTTTGTTGGACGGGAAATTATTGGCGGTGCAAGTTGCCAAGAATAAAAATACCAACGGTGATGACATTGAGGCCGTCAAAAGAGACTACGTTCACTGCGTCGAGAGATTGGCTCCATATGCCGATATCTTGGTAGTCAATGTTAGTAGCCCAAACACCCCTGGCTTGAGGACATTACAAAAGGTTGAGCCATTATCTCGAATTTTAGAAGGAGTGGTCGGGGCTGCCAAATCCATAGACCGGAAAACTAAGCCTAGGGTTATGGTCAAGGTATCACCCGATGAGGATCAAGACGAGCAAATCGAGGGCATCGTTGAAGCTGTCTGGAGAAGTGGCGTAGACGGTATCATTGTGGGTAATACCACAAACCGAAGAGACAAGCTCATCCCAGACGACATCAAGATTTCTGCCAGAGAAAGCAGGATTCTCGAAGAACAAGGAGGATTTTCTGGGCCACCAATGTTCGAGAGAACATTATCTCTGGTTAAGAGATACAGAACTCTACTCGATCGAGGACCACCACAACAAGAAACCACTCCTGAATCAAACGACAATGGTCTTGTCTCCACGATCGCCGAAAAGGCAAAATCTCTCACGGGCAATAAAGCAAATGATCAAAAGGTAATCTTCGCTACTGGTGGCATCACGAATGGAAAACAAGCACTAGAAGTCTTGAATGCAGGTGCAAATGTCGCCCAAGTTTACACAGCAATGTAAGTCTCTCACCCCACTCTAACCAGCATTCCCATGTCAAACAAAACAAGGGCGCAAATATTTTACAATGTATACTAATCTATCCAACAGGGTCTATGGAGGTGCCGGCACAATAACTCGTATAAAAACTGAGATGAGCAACGAGATTTCAAAAAAGTAAATAGAGTTAATTAAAATAGTAATATACCCCAAAAATGTACATATCGTTAAAGCGATTGAATTCATCAAACCCAAGTTCCAATAATCTGTAAATAAAATGTTCTTTCAATGGAAGGTTTGCGTCACAAAACCCGTTAGGGATAGACCCAAATTCAATACGTAGTTGGAATTTAGTCATCTGATAGTCTTGATACGGGGTATAATATTTAGTTTATGAAAGAGTAAAAACAAGCCCGCTCAAACGCCAATGCCCCCATTTTCCCAAAGGGACTTATCCAAGTCCGATCTGAACATATTCCAAGCTCATACACTGTTGAAATCAAGTTCAAACAATTTCCATTGCTTCCAGACAAGACAGCGCCTTCATGCCCTCGGCCTCAAATGCTGCTACCATTCGCTCGCATTCGTCAAGAAGTTTTCCTTGAGCAACCGTTGCCGTATGGTAAATCCATTGCTCCACCGACATTTGACTTTCCGCTTTGGTTAGATTCCCTGTCTTAAGATTCGACAATGCTTGCAAGAAATGTTCATGTTCTTCTTCGCCGAAAAACATCTCAGCATCTACGGGCTCCCATTGCTTAGTAGTTTTGGGTGCTATAGAACCTTGATTTGGAGGAGTATTAGGTCTTTCAGGGAACTGGTTTTCTGCATCTGAAGATTGATGTTCTGTGTCTGAAAATTGGTTGTCCGCGAGTGGAGATTGGGGTGGTGACAAGGGGGGTGGGGATCCTGGTAGAGATGCTGGTAGAGATGCTGGTGGAGATCCCGGTGGAGATTCTGGTGGAGATCCTTCTATCCAAAGCAAGTCCGCAGCTTCTGCTTGGTTCTGCAAGTCTATAAAGGTTGGTGCTCGTAGTGGTGCAGCGGATGCTTGAGGAATAACAACTTGCGCCGTACTAGCCCTTGTAGTACGTTTCTTAGGTTGGGGATTCGGAAGGTCAGGTTGAGACATCTCGTCGTCACTCTTCCTCTTTCTCCCACGAGTAGAAGATGCTGCTGGGACTTTAGGAGCCTCAATTGGTTCGACTTTCTTAGCCGTAGCCTTGCGACCTTTGAGTGCAGACGTCTTCACTTTCGTTGTTGCTGTAGACATGATACTGTCTTCCTCTTCGGCAGCTACATCGCTAGCAACGTCAATAGCGGACTGTGTAGATGATGGCGCTGGGGCGGCCTTTTTAGCCAAAACCTTTCGACCTTTGGGTCCAGATGATTTGCCTTTTGTTGTTGCTGTAGACATAATACTGTCTCCGTCTTCGACAACTTCATCACTAGGAACATCACTAGCGGACTGTATAGATGATTGAGCTGGGGCGGCCTTTTTGGCCGAGGCCTTTCGACCTTTTGGCCCAGATGCTTTGCCCTTTGTTGTAGCTGTAGACATGATACTATCCCCCTCTTCAACATCTGCATCACTAGCAATAGTAACAGCAGATTGTGTAGATAATCGCGATGCTTTCGATGCCCTGCCCCTTTTGGCAGTAGATTTCTTCAGAGCAAGTTCCGAGTTATGCTCGTCGATAAGTATGAAGAAAGGACATTCGGGTGATCGATTAAAATGTTCATCCCTGAGAGAAAAGTTAGCTTCGGTAGTCAATAGAGAGAGTTCAAAACATACAATGGTTTGTCGGATGGCTCCCATCCATCCAATGCCAATGAACAATAAGTACAAGTAGCCATATCATTCGACTCTGCGGTTGGAGTATATTTCCACCCAGCATTGACTAACTGTTACCTTGTCAGTATAAATGGTTGCATGGGTAACAGACAGCTCATACCTGCTTAGTCTTGCATTTCCAACCCCTCTTTGCTTCGTGAGGCCATTTTCCTGCAAATGTCGCAGTTCTAGCCTCGACCATTCTTAAGCTAGCAGGAAATTCCCTGCTCAATTCTTCATCTTGTGCCTCAATCGAGGCAACAATCGCCCATCCACAGTTTGGTGAATGCTTTAAATGTTCCTTCAATGGATCATCACCTTCCTCCCAGGCATCAATAGATCTATGGCAGAGAAAGCAAGCGCAATTGTCAGGATTGGTTTGCGAAGGATAGAAAAAGAAACCTGCTTTTGCAAGCTTTGCGCAAAGTCAGCGTGCGCTAAGTAAACAGAGGTAGGATACTTCATACTTCTTCTGGTAGCAGGGATTTGTGTGGCCATTTGAGACTTTTTGGAGCTTTCGATCCAGTAGTCGACGTCCTACGACCAGTAATGGGTTGTGCATGACGGTAAGATGCCACTCTACTTTCGAAAGTAATGTAGCCCGGGGCAACATCATGAACAGCCATTGTAGCAACACGCGTCGCGTCGACAGACCCTTTTGGAGATTGCAATGCAGAGATTTTGTAATGCGAAATAAGGTTCAATGAAGTAAGCTTGGGCTGGATTTTATCAGCAGTAGTAATTGACGCGTTGTATTATATGAAGCTTCAAGAATTGTTTATTGTCGTGGGGAGAAAAGGTTGGATTCGTTGATATGTTTATTGAATGTATTCTGCCATTTCGAATAAAGGCGGTGTAAACTGTTAGCCGCCTCCGAGATTATTAAAACCTCCTTGAACGTTACGACATACCTTACCATTCAACCTATCACAGAAAACCACAAAAACTTTATTTTGTCAATAATAGACCTTCAACCTCCTTATGTTTTCGTTACCGTTCTCGAAAATGGAGTGCATGGTGTTAATGGTCTAATCGACCATGTCCCAAGTCCATGTCCGCTCCTTCGTATCAAGATTGTATCTAGAAGAAGATCAGTTGTTCTACGAGGAAAAGAGTTACATATACGTGTTCGCCCCTTCATTTCAACTTCGTATCACGGAGTCGACTAGCTAGTTCTATTCTATTCCTAGGTCTACATTCTTAAGCCCCTAATCAAGCAGATGAATATCCCCAAGTCTTGGGTCTAAGTTGGCTCAAGAACTCGGCTGTGGTCTGCCTGCCTACAATGCTATAATACATTACATGAAGAATCTTTCTACTAATGACCATCTTCTCTTTCTCCCTTCATGTTATAATGCCAAAGAATGAAGAAGAACTCACAAGGTGGATGGTATAGTTAGTACCAGGCTGTAGAGCGCAGTTGATATAATACGGCATGTCAGTGACGTTGTATTCATACGCACGCCATCTTTTTTATATCTAACCAGCATTGAGTTGTCGTTTTTGTGATTTTCAACCCCAGGTTTTCATTTTTATTTTGACGGTAACTATATTAAATACTGTTCTTTTCTCTACCAAACACTGTCTTGCCTGTGCATATACCTGTCACTCCATCTCACAAGATCCTCACCAAGAGTATCTACATCAAAATCCGGAATATCAAATACACAGGTTCCTCTACCTCATCCTTTATTTCCTGACTGAGTTTCTAAGCTGTTTTTCTGCCTTACTTTAGTATTCAAGTTCTCGCTAGAACATTGGGATGTTAATAAATTATTTATCGAGGAAGAGTAGTTTTGTGGAATGAGGATTGAGTAATAAGCTCGAGTCCTTCTCAAGCTTCCCACATTGTATGCTTTGGCCGAAGATACCTACACCTGCCATTCTGCTGTTCCCTCCCTTTTAAAAGTGGAGGTACATGTAAAACTCCTTCTTCCATTGACTCAATTAGTTCTGATAGTTTAACTTAGGAGGCAACTAAACAGCGTTCCCAAGAAGGGGTAACAAAGTGGTTTTCCCCAAATTTTGATCCGAAGACCAGAAGTTAGAAAAGCAAGAGAGTTTGGTTTCAATCGGATGATCAATCAAAGCCAAAACCAAAGTTGAAAGCATTTGGCCAAAGTGAAATTCATTGGGAAACTACAGCCCTTAGGAAATATCATTGTCTGAAATTCATCGCACTGCGAACATCTCCGCATCCCAGTATCCACTTTAAAATCCCTAGATAATTTGAATAAATCATAAAAGTCTTCGCATCCCAAACATCTTCATGCCTTCATGTACCAGTGTCCCAGATAATCGAGCAGAGTTAATATCATCGCTTCCCAGAAAAACTGTGTGTGTGAGTGTAAACAAATTCCCAGCATACCCCCCGCGAAAGCTGAAAAGAAAATTTCATACTCATCGATCGTCGCATCCCCAAATCATCACCATTACTTCAGTTCTTATGGAACAATTCTTTGGCAATTTCCAAGCCTTTCTTCAATCCAGACTTACCCTGGCCGTTATCACCATATCCACCAGAGTTTGTCTGATCGTTGCCATCATAATCTTCCGCTCCATAACCAGACTTGGTGGCTCCATAACCACTGGAGGTTTGATTGTCATCACCACCATAACCTCCAGATAAAGCATTATCACCACTTCCGCCCAAGCTCCGAGAATCATTCTTATCTCTACCATATCCGTCTGAGACGTCACTATCACCAGTAACATTATCACCATATCCAGAAGAGCCAGCCTTGACTCCTTCATATCCACCAACCTTGTCATTATCATATGAATCGCTTCCAGCACCAATGGTAGAGCCAAATGCACCACCCGAGGGTGTGACATCATTGTTGTAGCTGCTGCTTGTGTCATCCTTTCTGCTTCTGCTGTATGTATCATCAGATGTTGTATTGTCTCTTCCAATGCTACCATATGTATCCTCAGATGAGATGTTGTCTTGGCCAAATCCACTCCTGGTATTATTGTTTTCGGTGCTGTCATACGCATCTCCAGATGAGGTATTTGCTTGACCAAATCCACTTGTTGCATCATCTTTTCCGGTGCTGCCGTACTTATCGCCTCTGGTACTACCATAAGTATCGCCAGATGAGAAATTGTCATCGTTCAAGCCGCCACTCGTGTCATCCTTTCGAGTACTACCATAGTCATCACCAGATAATGTATTATCCTGACCAAAGCCACTGCTCGTGTCATTCTTCCTGGTACTACCATAACCATCATCTCTGGTGCTGCCATAAGCATCACCCGACTCATTATCATTATCATCGCCACCTAGACCACCACTTGTGTAATTGTTCCTAGTACCTCCATAACCTGCATCTTGCAAATTAGCTTGCGCTCTAAACCAAGCACCACACTATCCAAAAATCTCCAACGAAACAGGAAATGAAAATAAGGTACATACCACCAGACTGAGTATCATTATCTCTATTTCCATAATCTACCACAAGTTAGTGAATGAAAGTGAAGCGGATGGAACAATAAACATATCATACCACTCTCCTGTTGAGCGCCATAGTTATCAGATTGTCCGCCGTAGCTGTCAGACTGCTCTTCGTTTCCGTAGCCGGACATGATTGCTTGTAAATAGCTGAGTTCGAGAACGGGATTAAATGGTTCGAAATCTGTGTGTATGTAGAAGGTGTAGAAGGTGTAGAAGGTGTAGAAGGTGTAGAAGTTGTGCAAGTTATCAAAGGTTCTAAGTAGTTAGAATACTATCAAGAGCAAGCAAGATCGATAATGTATCAGATTCTATAAAATAGATTCAGAGCGGGGTAACACAACAACAATATAACACAACCAAGAACCAAGGTCCAAAAATATCGGGAAGGAGCAACGAGGGGGTACTGAGGTAGTTTACATATCTATCAAATCTTACATCCAGATCCCGTCTGATCACAAATTCCCCATGTGAATATGAATTATGAATTATGAATCCCTCATTGCCGAATCGTGTACTACTTACTTACTCGTAAATTCTAAACTCATACCAATCTATCTATCCTCTATCTGTATGTATCACTAACAAAATCACACCTCCACTCCCATCCACCCACGATCAGAAGACTCACCATGCAACCCGAGATATCGCAGCCCATCTATCCCATCCATTACCTTACCTCACCCCTCTTCCCCAATCCAGCTCACTGCACTTCCGCCCATGCTATCTCATGTTCCCTTCCTCCCGCAAGATACGATCCATCTCAGCTCCAGCTTCAAACCCCTTCCTTATCCCTCATTTCTTACCCCTCACCCCTCACCCCCCACCTCAAATCAAGACCTCCCCCCGCCCCCGCGCCAAAATATCCCACCACAATACCACCAGACCACCACACCCCAATTCCCAATCTCGAAAACTCAGCCGAACAAGGATTATCACCATCACCCCCACCTCCACTTACACCAAACCCACCAACCCCCTCACACAACCCATCACAAAACCCATACAGCCACCAAACCACAAACCACAAACCACAAATCCCCCCAAATCAAGTCATCTAGTGGCTTATTATGCTATTCTTGAACCGCGAACCTATCATGCCATGTAATTTCTCACTACACACACACACACACACACACACATATATACTCTCACTCTCACTCACTCACACACACACTCTCTCTCTCAGAAAATCTTCCCCGCAAATTCGAAGCTGAAAACATATTCTCCTAAATACTGATATCTGATGTACAATATCCTAACAAGCCCATTTTAAAAGGAGAGAATGCAAATTGTGTGAAAGAAGACTGATATGTAGTAGCCATCAATCCATAGTCACGACTTGAATGATCAAAGTAATGGACACAAAGATTCATGTCTTAATCTCAAATAAGCTCGCTATTGAGTATATACACACACACACCCATATACTACACTACAAGAAGAAAAGAAAAGAAAACAGCGTTAAACGCTAGGTATCAACTCAAAGAAACGCTTCCACCATGCTCCAACCATTACTCTTCCACCATGCTTTGAAATCTCCTGTTTGCACCTAAATACTTTTCAAATACCCTTATAGAGCATGCCAAAAACAAAAGAAGAAGAAAAAACTCCTGGAAGAGAACTCTTTTCATTCCTGAGCCCTCAACCTCAATTCTCAATCCCCCAGTCCTATCCCATTTTTCATGCTGAGCTTTGTCTTGCCTCATAAACCCCATTGGCAATCTTTCTACTAGTCTCAATTTCAACCCAATTACCTGCTGTAGGAGCCAATGATTCATCTGCAAATGGATCTGACTCCTCAGCACCTTTAACTGCTTCCAGTCTTGAAATACTGATTCCATTACCAGAAATTGGGCGTTGGACTTCCCATCTGGCTTCCGCGTGACCTGGTTGCTGAACTGCGCCATCTGGGCCTGAAAATAAGGCACTCATCTTATGCCATTCATGACCTAGGGTAACATCTCCAAGACGCCAAACAATAGCGGATTTATCGCGGTAGTGGGTACCAGAAGGTTTGGATTTACACACAGCGGCTCCAACACCTGCGTATTTACCTACGATGACGAGGTTGTTGAAAGTTATAGCATCCGGGGAGAAATCTGGATTGAGTGCATACTCGATTATTAGACCAAGCTTATCACCAACTGGTTTCCACGCCGGCTTTAACAATAATGGCGAATAACCAGCCATATCCTTATCATCAATATGCACTCGATAAGTGAATGCGGGCGATGTTTTGTGCGATACCGACGCAAGGTCCACTGTAAATTCATCCGATTTCTCTGCTGATACTGGATGAATGAATGTTCTATTAGGACCAATCGCCTCTAGAGCGGGGAAGTTGTTGATTCTGATCGTTTCGGTTCCTATGCACGTTAGACTTTGCAGCTAAATGTATTGAGGATGACTTACCTGAGGCGGGTAACGAAGCATCGTTCGGTGACGAAATGTAGCTCAAAGCAATCTCCCCACTAACCTTAACTGTCTTAATCGCCCCATTTTCTATCATGGCACTGACAGTTTCGATCATTGACGCATTGAGGCCAGGGCGATGCATATCAGCATGTTTGACTATAATATTATTGGAGAGAGAATGTCCGGAACGAATTGAATTTGCATCAGATACACTTGGCGCAGCATGGCCATGCTCCGAAATAGCTGCAAATGCTGCCGCACGTGCAGCTGCAGGCGAGAAAGCCGGTGAAGGAGGCAAGTTGTTCTCTATGGTACTGACATCAAGACTAGGTGAAGGGACATAGACTGTGTTGCGAACATCTCTTCGACCTCGGACGGTACCAACTTTTCGACCTGGAGTGGTCAATTGAGATGAACGCAAAGTATTGGCAACACTTGATAATGCAGCTTGTGCATCTGCATCTTGCTCGGGGATTGGTTGATCTCGGATGTCTAGCTTAAACTGGGGTTCATTTTGCTCGTGAGCTTCATGTAGAGCTTGCGATATAGGATCGTTCATGGCTGCTGGAACCGTGAAGCCTTCAGAATCTTTTTGGGTTTCTTTGAAATGCGATGGTGGTGGACCCGATGGTGGTTCAACTTCTGACAGGTCCATCATTCCCGGGCTTGGTACACCATTGGAGGTAGCTGGTCTAATCATATCCGATGCGCTTAATGAATCTTGGCCCATCCCATGAGAGTTGCCATTAGGTTGTAGAGTATCGCGATTAGATGGCGATTCGGGAAGAGCAGAAAGTCTGTTGTCTTGCGAAGAGGAGTCTCGCAAATTGTTCGACGAAGTGTGAGGTGAAAGGGTTGGTCGCCCTGAACTGCTGTTGGAATTGCGATTCAAACTCGCGAATCCCTTGTTCGGTGATGGGGCGCGAGCAAATCCTCCATGAATGCTTTGGCGTCGACGTTGAAGCATTGTGCCAAATCGACTCTTTAGCTTCGACTCTAGATTTCGTAAGTTAGCATAAATCACAGGACCATGCAAAGCATTATTCTCTGTAGAAACAAAAATAATTCAAAAACTTTAGCTTACCACCAGAACCTTCTTGTTTTGATATATCGCTAGCAGCTGCTGAATGTGTAGACCGTGGAGTGGGCGGGGGAATTGGCATTGTATTTGAGCCACCTTCTCCAGCACTCGAAAGTTGTCTAATGGGCCGCTCCATGACGGGCTTTCCCGCGGTAGTTGCTTCAGACCAATTCCTAATTTCCTGAACAGTATCTACCTCCAACAATGCTGTCAATGTTTGCTCAACGGCCACTCGACTTCTCTCGATTCTGTCGGCTTCGTGTGTTTCGAATTGCGTGAGGACATCGCGGAGGTGGTTCAATCGCCTTTCATCTACTGCCTGAAGACTCTCATATATGAATGGAGCTTGTGCTTGCCATTGCTGTTCCGCATTCTGTAATTTGGCAGCTGCATTCTCCACCTTTTGCGTGCTTGCTTTCCCCCCCTTCTTGCTGAGCTTGTCCGAGGCATGTTGCGCATCTTCCAACTCCTTAGCCATGGCCGCGAGATTCCCTTGTATTGTTGTCATTCCCTGCATTTCTCGATTTTGGGTAGCGAATTGTCGCAATGGTTGTTCGACATCCTTGGAGATTCGTTCAGCCAAATTGTGATGAGAATCCGCAATCGATTCGACCGAATTCACAATTTTCCTCCATGGTGTATCGAATACCCTAAGTTCCGGTTAGCCAAGGTCGAAACCGAATGTCCCAACATCATGCCATACCCTAAATCCCCCCCGGTTTCTTGTAAGGGCTTGCGCGCAAGCTTTCGGAGACCCGCAGCATATTGTTCTTCTACTTTGCGGCGCTCCTATTGCATGTGTAAATAAGATGCCATCGCAGTCACCGGATAATGTGTATATATACCTGCAGCCAATCCGCGATTTCCGTATTCACTTTATTTATCCTCTTCACACGCTCGTTAAGTTTTACTGCAGCTGGCCCTGGTTGTAATCGATCCTAGAATGAAAGCATTAAGACTCGGTGTGCTGTGAGTCTCAGGAAAAAGGAATAACTTACCAGCATTGCCGGATACTCTTGTCGGTCTACTGCATCCATATTTGTGATTTGTTGTAATCCCAACTTCCCAATGAGCTATCATCTAGTGTGTGACTAATGGTTGTTCATGTTATGCTTCTTTGGAGGTTAAGAAATAGTTGCCGTTGCACCTCTGCTTGGTGTAAAAAGGAGGGAATGGAGGATTACTTCTTGCAAATATAAAGTTGGATGTTAAGTAGAACAGGTACGAACGCAATCGACCGTATACGAGTCTCAATCAATATATGATAATTATCATGCGCTTCTCGGAATTAGAAGTTCTCCACGATTCCAAGCTCGAAGGAGCGAAAGCGGCTCTTTCTCGTTCTGGAATTGATTGGCCGATGCTTTGCGGTTGGCTGCTTCCATACATGATCCTTGTTGGGGAATCATGCAAAAACAAAATGAGCAATGCAGATGGCCTTGAGGGACAATTGGATGAGCACGTGATGTGTCACCTCTTCTTCTTCTGCTGCGAGAGGGCCAAAGTCTGCAAGGAGTGTTCAGTAGCAAAGCAAGTCCAGTAGTTAGATTAAGCACGTCTAGAGTAGCAAGTCAAGCAAGCAGTTCTAATTCTTCTCGCTCCTGTCGGTGGACCAGACCAGACACTCCCGCAAGACCAGAGGCGAACTGCACTCGACATTCTGAGTGCTCTGCATCGTGTCGACCATCTAATGCCATTCACCTATTCACACATCCACACATCCACACATCCACCACGTTGCATCTATTTGAGAATCCTCCATCTTCCTCATTCACAACACCGTACTCCACGCGCAACCAGAGACAGTACTTCTCACATTTCCAATAAGACACGCCCGAACTTTATCCGAAAACGCAAGAGATCATCTCCTGTCTAATACGAAGTAATCACCTCGGATAAAGGATAAAGCATCTTTGCAGAGGAACACAGTCTACCAGAGAACACTATCTATATCTAGTTTATCGTTGTTCACATCCTTCCAACTCAGCAATATGAGCTCGACGTCAGATTGGAAACATGATCTGAACGCTTCTGACCGATATGATAATATCTCAAAGCTGTAAAGTGGCACCAGTCCCCTTCAACACATAAATCGGCAGGGCTAATCTTCCTAATAATAGAAAGAAGTATCTCTCGGTGGGTGGTCTTGGCGGTAACACTCAGAAAACTGCATTTGAAATCGAAGCAGAGGCTTATAATTCTTCGTCATCAAGAGTGAGTGATTATTTCAAATATAAGCATTCTATGTCACGTGAGCAATATAGCTTCCCCCTTTTCTGATGATACTTTTCGGCTTCCATTTTCTGTTCTTTATAGTTCGCCGGGGGAAGATACTTTGCTCTTGAGTTAAGTGAACATGCAACCTACTGTAACTATCTTGCTGATACCAGCACATAGGCCGCCTACGATGATTTGTGCAATCCTACCCAGCCAAATGATGAAGTCTGTTTGTCGACAACATTTCCACCACCCAAAAGCCCCGGTATCACCATAGGATCTTATAAAAACTGTCACCATATATCTAGTGGTGCTGTCTCTCAAGTCTATAGGTGCGATACTGAAGAGGCTTCCCATGCTTTAAAGGTGATAACAGAAACTCATAACATGGAGCCACATTCTCCTGCTCGTGAAATTGCTATCCTCAAGAAGCTCTCTCATCCCTCGATAATAACACTTCTCACAACAATATACGATCAAGAATCAAGATTAGTTCTGATATTGCCATATATGCCACACACATTAACAGACCTGCTATCGAAAAGTAGCAATGGTCTGAACACACGCACGACCAAAAAGATCTTCAAACAAGTGTTATCCGGGCTCGCATACCTTCATGCAGAACACATTATTCATCGTGATATATCACCATCCAATATTCTTTTGCCTCAGGATATCGATGGTCAAAGTTCCATTGTCATCACCGATTTTGGCACCGCATGGCACCCAAGCATCTCCTCATCTGCTGAGCCCTCCGACCAAAAGTGTCTCGAGGTTGGTACTACATGCTATCGCTGCCCAGAAACTCTTTTCTCTAACACATCTTACACCACGTCTCTTGATCTCTGGTCTACGGGTGTTCTTCTTGCCGAATGTCTCCGCTCGCCTCCTACCCCGCTCCTCGAAAGCCGACGCGGAGATGAAGATGGGAATCAACTGGGTCTGATCTTGAGTATGTTCAAAACCCTCGGGACGCCAACTGAACAGACATGGCCAGAGGCAACGAAGTGGAAAACAAATCCGTTTCAATGGTGGAATATTTTCCCAAGTAAACCATGGGAAGAATTACTACCAAATGCTGAGGAAGATGGAAGAGATTTGGTCGCAAGTCTTGTTGTCTATGAAAGTAGTAACAGAATAACGGCAGATGAAGTAACTTACTCTTTCAAAAAGCAAACGCAATTCGCTAACCCTTATTATCTAGGCATTGAAACATCCGTTTTTCTTTGAATAATTCAACCAAACTATAAGCAGCTTAGCTTGCGAGTTCGCATTTACAGATAAGATAGCCTCTGAACCGGATTGAATGATTTGATACTCATTGCTTTTTTCACACTCCAACTGCTTCTCACATTCCGTGTTTCACATTGGCCAGACCCATCATCTTAATGTCCCAGAGTGTCAGACTAGTACCCCACAAGTTTTTACTATTGCTATCTAGGTAAACTGACTATCCAAAACGAAATCTTCATCGTCCATTCCCAAAACAAAGCAAGAATCACTACTTCCCATGTTCGAATCAAGATCATCCGCCTGTTGCCATTATAATCCACAGTCCCGAACGAAATCGCCAAGCCAACACCTTTCTTCCCCTCAACTCCACACTCAAACCCACCACATTCCCTCCAATCCACCTCTCCCCTCCAAAGCCCCGCCCCAATAACTAAAGCCCCTTCCATCTACCCAATTTCACAACCCCAAGTCCCTATATAACCACAATCGGCGTCGTAAAGTAAGTCTGATCCTGACAATCCGTCTGATGACAACACGTCATATTCGCCGCGTCCAACGCTGGATAACAATCGACTCCGTATGGATAAGGCGCTTCGTTATTTCTGCAGAGTGTTCCAAGGGTGGAGGGATCGTATTCGCAACAGTTCCAGTAGCACTGTCTTTTTGTTAGTTTTGCAAATTCTGCTTGTGTGGATGAAAGGAAGAGAGTGTTGAGAGAGGTAAGGGAAAAGAAAGAGTTAGAGGGGGAACGAAAGAGGGGGAAAGAAAAATGAAATAAAACGCACAGTAGATTGATCACCACCACCACTACCATTGGGAGGGACACCTTGAGGAACAGAAAAAACAGCACCTGCGAGAAAAGCTGCAGCAACGAGGGTTTGGGTGAGAAAATGCATTTTCGTATTAAAGCTGTCTTAATCTTTGAATTTTCAAGATGGATATAATATAAATAATGTGCTTTCCTCAAAATGACGCGAGGAATCTCTCTATATAGATTGAAGAATCCTCTCCATCTGCTTCTTCCCTGGTGAGATAAAAGGAAAAAACACATGCACACATACATTCCTCGGAGTCTACTACTTTTTTCCACCACCCTTGCGATCTATAGATGTATGCACAGCCGTTCCTTCCCTAGGAATGTGGAAGGAGAATACCGCAAGGGATTTCATTTCACAACTTGCCCCCCCCCCCGTCTTGAAGTTGGAGAATTAGACGAGCTTAGAGAATGTGCAGTTGTGGTTTGCAATGCAAGGGAGAACAAAAGCTCGGAACCAGCTCTCCATATTATCTACTACCGGATGTCGAGGTATGTTAAATCGAGATTCTGTGTCTTGTATCACAAGTGTTATTCATACATGCATGCATCATTACGGTCCTTTGAATGAGTTTTTCTTCAACTCGATATTCAAGTAAAATTGATCAACTAATAATAAATACATCTATCTTAACACCCCTCCTCAATCCCTCGCTGCGACTTCAAAATTTCTACTTCCACATCTCCTGCTTCGCCACCCCATTCTCCTGGTATTCTACAATTCCTATCTTCGGCGTGCCGAGAATACAAATCTTAATCTATGAATGCAAAAAGTCGGCTGGTATCTAAACAAGTTCTAACTTCTGACGCCTCTGGTACTGCTCCTCATGATCGGTCAGTAGTCATTCATCTTATTCCTCAATTATGAATATCAAGAATTGCAACATCACTGAACGGTGGAAAGGATGGAGTGATATGCAGTCTGCCATGTCAATTTCCTGCAACTTTTTAACTATCGCATTTTCATTTTCGTATCTTACATACACGCAGTATACTGCAGATTCTGTCCAAGTTGTCGTTACTGAGTATTAGCTACTATGTGTATCATCATAACCTCATTATTTTTCAACAACATCGCGTAAAGGAAGAAACTGGAAGAGAGGATACCAAGACTTAGTATTTGCTAGATCTATTGCTCGCTCAAACGTCATTCGACTCATCATACTCTTCAGACACGACAAGCAGGTAACTCTCCCAACTTCGACTCATCTACAATTCAAAGATATCGCCACCTAACAGCCCATCCTAATTACCACTCACCATATCTCACGCCAGAAAAAGTTCACAAATATGCATACACACACTCACTCACTCAAAATCACAAACAAATTCTCGAACACCATTGCGTTAATTCCAGGGCCAGCCCAGCTCTTAAGATAGATACAACTCCATAATCAACATCTCTTCCATATCTCAACTCCCTGTCTCCTGCTCTGCCATGCCATGTATTCGCAGCGCTCATCATTGTCCAGTAATTCTTTACCGAAAGAAGTAAGATACCCACGACCCGTTGCTCATCGTTCATTACCATTATCCATTATCCATTTATGATTGACCATTTACCATTAACTATTAACTCATGAACGAAATATCTCCATGGAAATCAAGATTTGCAGAAAGTAAAAGAAAGAAAAAAAGAAATCGAAAAATAAAGTGCACCCGGTTACCGTT
Organism: Botrytis cinerea B05.10; assembly: GCF_000143535.2. NCBI lineage: Eukaryota > Fungi > Ascomycota > Leotiomycetes > Helotiales > Sclerotiniaceae > Botrytis > Botrytis cinerea. The sequence continues at coordinate 1,427,712 of NC_037324.1, read as the reverse complement.
CCCTTATCCATATTGTATGCATTCTCCATTTCCCCGAATGCGTGAAGAAAGAAAGAAAAGAAAAAACGTCTGATGATATCAAGTCTTGCGTCTATGTCAATTACAGTAATGGGCCAGCCATAGGTTGGTTAGGTTTCTTCATATCCATCTCGTAGTAATAGTGTTCAATTCAGATAGCATCGCATGCGTGTTCAATTGTATGATCAACAGTTTCGCCAAAGGGGATTCCATCAGCGATAAAAGTATTGACCTCACTCAGGAGATCATCATCCCACATGGGATCTTGGGGTAGCATGAATTCGCGCCCGCTGCTACTGGCGTAGCCCGTGAAATCAAGAAGCCCGGCAACGTCGCCGCTGATCTCGAATTCCTCGAGATTTTCCTCGATTTGGGAAAGGGATTGCTGGTTGTTGCTCGAACTCATCTTGTTGGCGCCGTGGCTGCGATTGCGGTTTCGGTGGCGGCGAGGGTTGGGATTACGAATGCGAGTTTCTTGGCCTTGGTGACTGCCGGCTGCGAAATCGGCAGGTATCATTGGAGTTGCATTGAGATTCATGCTGAATCCTTCACGCGAGTGCATGGTAGGAGTCATAGGACTCGTGTTAAAAGCCGTATTGTTGCCGCCAATCGAGGACTTGACTGGTGTGACAGGACTCGTGTTGAAAGCTGTCGTGCTGTCGCCATATGCAGATGATCCCTTTCTTGACGAACTTCCCATGTGACCGGAAGAGCTCGCATAGCCACTATCGTAGTCGGTTCCCAGTGTACCAGCATTTTCGGCACCATTGTCGAAAAGATGGTCCAGAATACTAATATTCCAGACATCTCCATGGGTGTTGCACTTCCAAGCACTACACCCATCCGCCGGAGCTGCCGTATCTCTTAACTCACGAATCCATCCCAGTTGCTCAACCGCACCTCCAGGTAAAACCTCCCAATACTTCTTTTTACGACTGACGATATCACCAACAAAAAGTCGTACGACCGGATTCTCTCCCAACTTCTCGGCCTTGTAGACGCGAGCTCCGGAAAGAAGAAGCATTGGAATGCGATGGTCTGGATTGTCCGTCTGTGGCGGAACGCGTTTGCGACCGCCATATAATGGCTCATCAATTGATTGTCGAGAGTAATGCAATGTGAATTGGCGCGTCGCATGCTTGTAGTCGGCTTTGCACTCTTGTACACAGGTTGGAGACGGGCAGCAGAATATAGCCACGTGCTTCAGGTACGCGTGTTCGTGCATGGGATCAACAAATGCAACCTTTGTAGGTGGCTTTTGAAAATCGATAGGGTCGTCTGTGTTGCCGACTCGAAAAGATGAAGGGGCTCCGACATTCTCAAGATGGAATGGATTGCAATCCTTTGGATCAGACAAATACTCGGCAAACTCGCTACTCGACTCATATTGATTCGTTGAATTAATTGAATATGAACCTGGGACTGGAGCTGGGAAATCTGAACCCAGAACGAATGAAGGGTCAACCTCCAAAGGAAATAGATAATTGAAATCAGGAGCGAGAGAAGAATGGACGGCGCTGTTTTGCATCAACTCTGGATCAATTGTTTCTTCTAGATTATTCTCAGCTTGAAGTTCGCCATTGTGTTCGAGGTTAGAATTGAAAGGGGAGTTGAGAAGGGAGTCCTCGAGCGGAGTGGTGGGGTTTAATTGAACGATTGTAGGAAAGATGATTTCATCCTCAATGAGTTCCTTGCTCTTTGAGGAGGAATTAATTGTTTTAGCTCTGGGTGCCATTGTGTGTGTTGTTGGTTCTGATGATTGTTAAAGATTGTGGTGTAATGATTGTGGTTGTAAGGGAAAAGGAGAGGAAGCGAAGTTGCTGAAGGAGGTACTATATGTGGGCGGTCGCTTAAATCAGACTTTATCAAGGTATCTCAAGATTTCTGCCTAGCCATCAAGAGTGAATATTCTATATGTCGTCAGGACTTCAAAGTACAAATGATTCGGAGGTTGCCGTTCTCTGGACTTGGGTTTCAAAGTGTCATTCAAAATGCTTCATCTTTGTTCTGGATATGACCGTCTCCAGTGATTTTGAACTATCTAGGACAGATGTTACTTTCTGTGAAGCTAATCTATGATTTCACAAGTCTACAGGGAGAAATTAGCTAGTTTTTGAGCACCCAGAGGGGGGGAAAGGCAATATCAAACTCATGCTCTGGAAGCTCAAATCATGTAAAATCAGTGAAATGGAAAGACCTTCAATAAAAAAACGTCCAAGTGCCATCATCATTGTACTAGGCTTACTAGTACTTTGAGACTGGGGGAACAGACAGACCAAGGCAGTGATATAACGTAACAGTCAACTAATAACAAAGAAAGACTATTCATGAGAAGGTGAATGTAAAAAGTGGTGGCCTAAGCTCGGATAAGAAAGATTGAAGTGAATATGAAAAGTGATCCGAGTCGAACAATAGGTAACTCTTGATAGGTATTAGGCCATCTCGTCCCTTCCTTGTGTTAGTCATACGTTCGAATTTTGAGCTTATGTTTTGTCTAGATAAATCCCTCACTACCTCGTGTCTACTTCATTGGGTGTGAGAGCTTCTTAAAACTCATTGTTAGCCGAACTTGACTGACACTTGTATATCGATTCGCAGCTTCAGAAACAAGACTACTTCTTTGTTACCTCTGCATGTTCAATATTCATTATTTAGAAGACAGAGAGTTTGGTTTGCTTTAGTTAGAGGATAGTGAAGGCAGATAATCTGAAAGTCAAGCAAGTGAAGGAATCAAAAATGGGACAGAAACCGAAGAAGAAAGATCTGGGAGACTTTTTGAGTAGACCTAAAATTACATTTCCATTACCTGGAGCCTCATAGTAGTATGAATTCTTTAGATTATGTACCGCCAATCATAACTCATCCATCCAAATTACTATCACTTCCCAGATTTTCCTTTTCGAAATGAACTTCCGTCCGATAACTTTTCTCTTGATAGACCGATACAATTACCACCAAGATGTTAATGCCCTGGACCAAGGACTACATTTAAAATGTGACTTTTGTCCAAAATCATCACAAATCCACTCCAACTCCTTCCCAGCATTAGGAAAAAACATACCCTGAAGCCATTCCGGCAACACTGCGCTTTCCAACGGACGTAAAAAGTGTCGGTCAATCTCTACAAAAATCAGACGGCCATCATTGTCAATGGACTCAACTAGGAATATGACCCAGAAGCTAACCTCTACTCGAACCAAATATTGTGTTTTGCGTATTAGAAGCCCGAGACGTTCAAGAGCATGAGGTGGTTTATGGACGATTCTTCCATTAGAAACTGCGAATAGAAAGGGATACCAAGGGCTGTCCATTTCCGGTAAACCTCCGTAATAGCGCACGAGAGGTAGTTTCTCTACCGTTTCTTCGAAATCCTTGATTTGTTTTGGACCGATGGTGGGAGCCTGGTAGAGTAGTTAGTTAAGGACGAGTGTGCCAAAATACGATATACTTACGCTCATAAAACGATGCAAAAATGCCCTGCGAATCTCGTTCAAGTGTGCCATGTGGGCATTATTCTTGACTTCCATCATGTTTGAAGGTTGGATTTTAGATTTGTGGGAATTGTACGTGTCTTCAAGAGAGACATATGAGGGTGATGATTATATAAGGATAAACTCTGTCGGCTGTTCTTTCCTCAACATCGTCATGGAGAGACTAATTCACACACTAGGATCGAAAAAATTATACCATCAGGAAGATCTACGTGGGATCTTCGATGTTTTAGCATAAATTTCAAAAATCAAATGGATAACATTTGACACTTTAGAACTGCATGAAAATTGAACTTCTGTTCTCAATCACCTCGTCACATCCTGATTCGAATTCGACAATCACGCAATTCTCTGAATCTAAATGCTTTCGTCTACCTACATGAGAATTGTTTCTACTGAGGTACATGTAATCAAGAAAGTGTGCCGTAGGTCGTCACTACACTAGTGCTTCAAAGTCCCCTTCACCAGGCATAAGTCATCTCATGGCACTGTCGATCCCCTAAGTCTCAACGATTTTGTGAAATTCCAGCCGAGATTTGATAATCAAATACAATACAGAATTCAATATTACCTAAGTATCTCACTAAAACAATGATCAAATTCATCACATGCTCGAGAATATTAAAGCTAACAAATGAGCCGGGTCACGCATTTCCTGTGCGGGTATGCTTTTTCTCCAAGATTGAAAAGATAAAAGGGATGTTCTTACCTCCGAGTGGCTTCAGAAAAGTATATCTTATGAGAAATATCCATGAAGTTGACCTGATTTGTGCCCACCAAGATTGCGTTGGCTGAATACCTGCACACAATACCGTGAGACCAAAACCTTTTTCACCAAGCCTCAACTAGATATCTGTCAAAACTTACACAAATCTTTTCACTGTCACATGACAATCACTGCAAGATATATCTATACAGATAAATCACCCGGTGACTTGGCAATTGGCCCTATCACAAGCAAGAAGAACTCATATCAACAGAGTAAGTGAAACTTGAAATACGCTGTAGTGTATTCTGACCAAGGCAAAAATACATTCAAAGTCGCTCGCCATTATTCAAATATATCCCACCCATCTAATTACTATTTCGACGAATCAAAGGTTGAGTGGCTGAAGTACTCTCATCTTGACCTGATGGGGATTGCGAGTTCAGAAATTCTTTTCCTTCTTCTGAACTAGTGCTTTGAGGAGACTCATAGCCAGCACTTAAAATCCTCTCATCTTCAGCTACTGAAGATCGGAAACGCTGGACTCGGATTCCTTCCTCTGTATTGCTGTCTCGACTATTCACCAAGCCAGTTGGTGGAATACTCTCATATTGAGTCACAGAAGGTGGCGGTTCTCGGATTCTTTCTAGTACTTCTAAACCGCTGCCCTGGGAAACACCATAATCGACGAATGCAATGTTTTCATTTACAAGATCTGGAAAGATGTCGTTATCATCCGCTTCATTCTGGGTTTCTGTGTTGGTCTCTTCCCTAATGTTTAGTAGACCATTCTCGCTTTCCAATGACGTGCTATTATCTTTCTTTTCCTTACTCTTATTTATGACTCTATCTGCTTCTTCAATGACTTGTCTGGTATCATCCGTTAAGGAATCAAATTGAAGACCAGGATTTGCCCAGGAACTCGACTCAGGATGCTCCCTTACCTCCACCCTTGAATTTCGATCACCGTTAGACCTCGCGAAGCTCAGTCTTTCTAGATATTTCGATTCTTCCTGTTCTCTCTTTTCTCTCTTTTCTCTCTCCGACATTCGCCTATATAATCGTATTTCCCAGCTCTGTCTAAGGGTATTCTTTCCTCCATCAGGAGCACATCGGCATCTCATGCGAACAGTCATCGGATTGACATTCGGAACGCAACAGAAGTCTTTCAAAGCTGCTGTGCCCTCCACTCTCTTGCATGAACCGTGGCAATCTCTGATCCCATCCATTGGACAAAAAAAATGCCCTGGATAGACATGAAAAGTTCCACCATAGTATCTCCAAAAGAGATTATTGCGTATTCCAGAACACCACTTTGAGATCTCTGGATCCCAATTTCTAGGAACCCAAAAATATGAATGCCACCTTTTTTCGTTTCCTGGGGCTTCTAGGTTCATAGTTCGAATTTCGAATGCATAATTCGCCGTGGAGTTCTGATCGACATATTCCCTCAATGATTGAGAAACGGAAGTCTTTTGTGCAGTGTACTTCTCTAGTACAGTGAAGTGCTTGTTCAAGAATTTCCGCAAGGATCGAAGCTTGTTAGGCAAACTATGCGTGGTACCGTCTGGGAAACGGTAATCCGATTCACACTTGCCATTAGCACGCATTGATAAGAATTTAACACAATTTTTTAGCCTTGCATCACAATCTTGTGTCGGAGGGTCGATCTTGATTTTGACTCTAAGACACACTTCGCATTTTGTCATAGTGTTAGGCTCTGAGACCTTCACACGCTCTCTATTCCTCGGGGCACTAAGTTCGAGGCCGCTTTCTTCATTTTCAACCGAAACGGTGGTCCTAAATGAAACATTGCTTTTCGCATTGTTTATGGATGGGTTAGTGCTGCATTTCCCGTATGTACCATCTGTAATCTTTATGGAAGCTGTATTGCCATCGTCGGTAAGCTCATCAACTTGACCCTCAACAGAAGGCGCAACTGATGGAAGTGGTCGTCCAGGTTTCTCTTGTAATTCTTTTGATGATCGGAAGAAATTACTGAAACGAGCCATATCTTTGATTTTGGGCGAAACACGATGTACACAAGGTACTTGAGCACGAGATTTGACTGTTGCAATGCTGGATTCTTGTTGCTTTTGGATAACAAATATCGTGGAATATAAATATAAAGAGCTTCACTTCTGTGGAAAAACAACAGTCAACAAGTTAAGAACTCATACTGGACAAGCAAATCCTACTTATTTCAAAAGAAGTATTGACGACTGTAGTTTTCGAGCGAGTGGTAAATATGCTATTCCAGGCTCATAACGAATGAGTTGGATGTATTTCTTGTTGAGGTGCAAATCATTGAAGGAAAAAATGTAAAGAGAAATGGCAAAGTAGACAGAAGTTCAATGAGTGAAGCTTCTCAAGATAGAAGTCGCACTGAATTGCTTGTGTCATTTATCACTTAAGCAACGAAATATTAGCCATGCCTTTTGGGCGTAAATAGCAAGTGCGGTATGAAACCCAGCCTCTTCATACCTTCCAATGGATAGTCAATATTGTGTGATTTTATACCATTTTGAGCCTCGTGTTTACGATACTATTCGTAGGGGAATAAAATGCAACTATGCTTTGCTTCATTCCATGGACGAATACAATCCTTGATCTCCTCCGTCGTGCGAATCCTGCATTTCAAGATTGTTTGAACTCATACATTTCTCATACTATTGACATGCAGCCACCTCTTCCGCATCAGCAAGACAATGCATACTCCTCGTGCGAGTAATCAGTCTTTTAAAATCTCGAGAATCGGCATACTAGTCAACACAATCATTAAAATAACCCCCTGTCGTAACTCAACACCACGCCAGAAATGTCAAAACTCTTAGTAACCGAGCTCTTTTCATATTTCAATACGACCTCATCTCTCCAAACCGTGCAAGGTCCCATTTCTACCCGTGAGATCTGAATGAAGGCGCTATTCTTCGCCAATATATAATGCAACCTTAGGAGAGGATGTCTGCCAAAATGCTGTGAGATGTTCGTTTATGAATGATAATGAATTTCACGGATGTTTTTAGAGTACTCTCAAACTTCTTGTTCAACTGCAATAAGAAGCTTATCCTTCCGAGGTCGTATCAACAAGCTCACAAATATATTGAAGCTTTCCACTCAGGTCGTGGCCACGATTGAGTGGCATCATATATCACGTCGATTCTCTTGCAGCCGAAAAACGTTGTTTGACCGCCTGCGAAGTTCAAATTCGGCAGAATTATTTATTTTGTGGCTCTAGGAGCTCCAGGGCTGCACTAATCCTATTGAAGCTAGATCAGCTGATAGACAGAGGTGGCTTTGCCATTACTAAGCACATCGCAACAAGGCTATTGGACAATTTCTATCTGAATCACCACCCCACTATCACTTCAATTCCGTCATTGATTGTCCGATCATTGAAATTTCTCCACTGCTTATAAACTTATCTTCTCTGTCCTACATAACAGTAGATATTTCCTATACTCCATACAAATCATTTCGTACCCTTCTACCCATCAAAAGGTCTGCATAACATGGGCAAACGACAATTCAAATCGCAGGCTTCCAGCACTCGTGCTTCAACTGCCACTGGTGCCGGCTTCGGGTTTGGCTTTACCACAAAAGCCACCAGGTTATCATATCTTACAGAACCATCAAACCTCTCTGCCATCAGCGATGCCAATGTCATTCTATCATTCAAGAATCTTTCAAAGAAAGACGCAACAACAAAATCGAAAGCTCTTGAGGATTTGCGAACATTCGTTCAGAATCAGCCAAACGAGCAAGGAGGCACGGAAGAAGCAATTTTAGAAGCTTGGGTAGGATGCGCCGTGGGGATCTTAGAGTGCTTCTGCTAACATAATGTATAGGTCGATGCCTATCCTAGGATTTCCATAGATAACTCACGTCGTGTTCGCGAGCTATCTCACAGCATACAATATGAGCTTCTAAAATCAGCCCGGAAAAGAATGGAGAGATATATACCCAAAGTCGTAGGAAGCTGGCTTGCAGGAACATATGATAGAGACCGAGCAGTGGCACGATCAGCGATGGATGGTTTGACGTCTTTCCTCGATACGGATGCTAAAATGAATCTGTTTTGGAAGCGTTGCCAGAACGAAATCCTGGACTATGCCGAAGAAGCCTTGAATGAGACTCCTAATACTTTAAGTGACGAAAGATCTGTCCCCACAGAAGAAGCAAACGAAAAGTACTTCCGCGTAAATAGCGCCAGTGTATCTCTTCTTGCCAATCTGCTAGCCAAGCTAGGTGATGATGATATGCTTAAGTATCAAGACAGGTACGAAAAGGTTATTTTCGGCAACAAAAAACTTTGGACCCTGGCATCATGCGAGGATGCTACAGCAAGAAAAAGTACCGATAAGTTACTCGTACTTTGCCTGGAGAAGCAAACTCAACTGGTCGAGAATAACCTTGGAACTATCAGTCGTGCATTCATATCCGAAGCGCTGAGATCCTCCCAATTAACATCTGCGTTGCAACTATTGCAGACTCTGCATCAGCTAACCAAACAATTTCCTCAAGTATGGACTTCTGCTTATAAGGCTAAACGATCTACTGCTACAGGCGACCTGATATCTTTTGTTCAAAAAGGCTCACAAGGCTCTTCCCCTGCTTATTGGCAAACATTGCGAGCTCTTGTGGCAATTTTACCAATATCTGTTCTGCCTCAAACCCCTGATTCTATCCTGGAGTTTTTGGAGGTATTTCGCAAGAGTATTAACCAGAGGGAGGAGAGTAGGGCCAACTCTTCAGAAGCATGGCTCGCTTACGGAGAAACATCCAACATCTGTATCGTAAACCTGCCAAGTTCCCAGCAAGCAGAGATTGTGCAGAAATCTACCTATCCCATGTTTGCGCATTATTTACACCCATCTCCGGAAACTTCCGAATGGCTCATCAGAAACAATACACCATCTTCAACTATATCTGCTTTTATCTCTAGATTAGGGAAGAACTCTAACTTACAAAACTCTCTCGCCGAAGAATGGCAAAAGCTCGCACAAGAATTCGTTACAAGAATTCAAACATCAATGCCAGAGCAATCTAAAGACTATTCATCTTCTCAAGATGCTGTCATGGCTGAAGGCCACCGCTGGTTCTCACTTCTGTCTGACATCTTCAAATTAAAGGATCTTACAGTCGATCAAAACCCACTTCTTCAACCTTCAGGCCATATTATAGATAGTACTCTCCAAGTAATCATCAGCAGGAATGGGAAGCCCTACTCCGCTGGGGCAGTATTGGAGTCAGCGCTGAGATACGCTCCGCAGCTAATGGAAGCTTCTCCCTCAGTTTTGGAAACCGTTAAATCGTTCATGGAAACTCATCTTCCTAAATTACTTTTGTCGCCATCATCTTCATACTTGACTTCATCTTTAGATCAATTCCGTTTAATTTCTGGACAGCAAGACTCTTACAAGAGTATCTGGCAGACGGCTATCGATGCTTTGCTATCGACCCCTAGGAATTTACAGAGACAAAAAACCGTCACAGCGTTGATATCTTCGAATGAAATTTCGGATTTAGTTCGTGATGACCAAGCTCTCCAAGACCTCCTCCTTGAGACTTCCCGTGACGTGGTCGAAGGCAATAACGATGAATGGGCACTATTCGAAGCGGCGGTAATTTTCAATGGGTTTTCCAAACCAACAGAAAGGTTATTGCTGCAAAACCTAATTTCTGTATTAAATGCTTCTAACCCCAATGTAAATCATGTCTTTCAAGCACTTGAATTACTATCTAAAAGGCGACCCGAAGCTATTCGAGACGGAGACGCGCACGTAGATTTGATCACGAAACTTTTGGCGTTGACAGAACTCTCAGATTCTGACCTTGGTAAACGGGCTACGAATTTACGATCTGTAGTCGACAACGAAAGTGGTGCCACCACTTCTTCTGTAGTTCATATACTCAGGGAAAATCTGGAAAACGCAAACCCCCAATCATTGACGTGAGTATAATCCTTGAAATTCTTGGAATTTAATATCCGCAATTATCAATTGTCCGGGGAGCAATGACTGACATTAATTCCTAGTATTGATACACTTGTCCAACAGGCCGAAGCAATTATCACTACCTTGGATGATAGTTCTCACCATCCCGAACTCTTCCCAAATGCAACAAAATGGTCTGAAGCTTTGGCCCCTTTGTTGGATCAAGCACCAAATCCTACTTTGGGAGTGATGAGACCATTTGCGGGAGCAGTGTTCTTGGCACGTGCACAAAGTGGAAATGACGGTAGCCGACCTGGCAGAGATCTAGATGGCTATTCCGTAGCTCTCAGAATGGCGATGTATTCGGCACATTTAATTCGAGACCATCCTGATCGCTTGTCAAAGGATGCTCTTGTCGAGATTATATATCTCATGTGTTTGACTGTGGAAAATGCGAATGACCAGCTCGATCTACTAGAGAACAACAAACTTTTCGTGTTATCATCGGAAGAAGCTATTGCTGGCGTGCGCGATTTTGTAGACCGAATATACCAAGATTCATGGTCATTCATCGTACTACACTCGAAAGCTTGGCAAGATGGTTTTGAGTCTGGGTCACCACTTGAATTTTCCGGTGTTGTTCATACCCTTATTTCAAAGTTGATAAGTACTTCCTGTGGCAATACGTCTACGTCGTTCTACTCTGCTCGCGTGTTGAGCCATCTACTACCCAAACTTGTTGAGCAACATGGATGGCAAGTGGGAGGCGAAGACTGGATCTCCAGCCTTGACATTCTTAAATCCTCTACCTCGAACATTTTTGGGGCTGTTGCCATCTTGACAGGGCTTCACGAGACCCTGAGTTCTAGCCAGCTTGTCAGCAACCTTTGCAACCGGATCATTAGTGATGTTGCTGGGGCCAATGCTCAATCTGAGGAAACTCTCGGTCGACTTGTTCTCCTGAATGCAACATTATCCGTGTACGACAATGACGATCTTCCTGTGGCACAAAATCGATTAGTGTTTGCGGTCAAGCAAATTCTTTCATGGACCCCAGAAATTTCAGACACCAATTATCAGCTCTCTTCTGAGTCTTGTCTTGCTCTACAAAAATTGCTCCCGGCGATCAAATCAGTCTACGGATCATACTGGGAGAAAACTCTCGAATTCTGTATCAAAATTTGGGAATCGATGGAAAATGAAGATCACCAAGACCAAAAGCTCCCCATGATGGGAATGGCTTTGAAATTGTTCTCAAATTTACAAAGCTTGCAAGATGCTAATGACGACCTTGAGAATGCCCGAGCTCAATATGGAGAGACTGCATCTCATTGTTTGATCAAACTCACCAAGTTACCCAGGTCGAAATCAACACAACCAATTGAGTTTGTTGATAATATTTTGTCGCGGCTAGTGATTAATATACCTTCAAGTCACATCAATGACATCTCCGAGTTCTACCCGTTGGTAGCTTCAGAAAATAGAATGGTCCAATCTGCAGCATTTAGTGTTCTTCATCGGGCCATTCCTGCAGAGCAAGCGGAAATCTCGGTTAATGTCCTTCTTGAAAAGAAAGATGCACAATTGCCAGAAGAATTACTATCTCTTCTCTTGGACGCACCATCTATTCGTAATTTTGATGACGAAGAGCTTGCAGAATTTCCTCCCTCAATTCGTAGCTATTTACTTTCGTGGCATTTAGTCTACGATGCATTTAGCACAGCATCTTGGAAAGTACGCAAAGACTATTGCAATCATCTTCAGTCAGAAAACTGCCTTGGGTCATTTTTAACATTTTTGTTCGATGTGTTAGGTCATTCAGATGGCACGCCTCTTAACCTTGAAAAGGCACATTTTGATGAATCATACATACGCACATACGATACATCACTAGCAGATGGTGAAACAAACGAGCGAAACTTCCAATGGCTTCTTATTCATCTATATCATTTATGTCTTAGACACACTGGTGATCTTGCAAAGGCTTGGTTTTCTGACTGTCAATCCAAACAGACCCGTCAAGCAGTCGAGACATGGACAGAAAAATACTTCACTCCACTTCTGATCTCTGACAAACTTGATGAAATCGATGAATGGGCAACTTCGAAGGAGGCCAAAGAAGGAGGCGAGAAAGAACTCGAAATTAAAACATCGAAGGGCGCACGTTCCATCTTTGCCAGCTACGAAATCGATGATACTAGCATACAAATTGCCATTCGATTTCCATCCAACTATCCTTTCTACAACGTCAAAGTCGAGGGCATCAACCGTGTTGCCGTGCCAGAAAAGAAATGGAGAAGTTGGCTACTCATCGTTCAGGGTGCCATCACATTCTCCAACGGTAGTCTGATCGATGGATTGACTACTTTCCGTCGTAATGTTGAAGGTAGTCTTAAAGGACACACTGAATGTGCTATCTGTTACAGCATCATATCAAGCGACAAGAAAACACCGGATAAGAAGTGTGGAACTTGTAAGAACACATTCCATGGACAATGTCTGTTTAAATGGTTTGCGAGCAGTAACCAGAGCTCGTGTCCATTGTGTCGTTGTGCTTTTAACTATGGTCGTTAGATTACTAGTTATGGGAAGAGGGGTTTATGAATCAAAGAGATGTGTGAAAATCATGGCAGCTTATTAGCATCCATATGAAAGAAGGAGGAATTTGGAATGATTAGGTTTAGAAAAGAGAGATTAATGACGAGGAGATCTACTCTTCAATATGTATTTACAGCGAATCGATACCTAGATAATTTATCCATGTTTCCTTTTGTAAATGCCGATGCTTAATTGAAGTATTCGATCCCATCTCCACAGTAAGACACAAACTATGATATCAATCCTCCTCCCAGCTTGCCCCGAGCTTGCGCATGTGCATGTGTTCTCCCACTGTGCCTCAGGCAGAAAGCCCCATCAGCAGTCAGCAGCCAACCAACCAACTTCCACCCGCGCGGAAAAGGCCGTGCACAAGCCCACGCATAAGGGAAGCACCCTGGAACGCCCTGACACACCCATCACGTCCTCCATCCAGCTCGGGAAACCTCGGGGTTAGCATCCAGAGTGGATCCCCCAATCGTATTACCCCGCAACCAAAAGTCCCATCGGTGCATGAATGGTGGTGGACACACCCGCATCCTACCTATACCGAGCCATACAGCCATACGCGCTCAGCCCTTGGCCTATCCGCTTGCTTGTGTCGTATGGGCGGATCCGTTCTGTCCTGTTCTATGCGATTGTCTATCTGTTACGGGAGGGGAGGGGAGGGGAGGATAGGGAAAGGGAGGTTAGGTTAGGTTAGGTTAGGTTAGGTTAGGTTAGGCTGGGTTGGGTTAGGTTGTCAATCACCTGATGCGCATGCATGCTTTCCCGATTGATCGATGGATGGATGGATGGATGGATTGACTCTTCTTCCCCTCTTCGTCTTGGTCTTCGTCTTCTTCTTCTTACTTACTTACTTCCTTCCCCCCTTCCGCACTTGCTTGCTTTCTGGTCTCGATATCGATATCGATATACCCTCACTGCAAGTGAACGAGAGAGAGAGAGAGAGAGAGAGAGAAAGACTTATACTCGAGCGTTTTCCCGTTGGCTATTTGCAATCAGACACGCTTACCTTATTCGTTGATTTGATTTGATTTGATTTGATTTGATTCAATTTGGTATCTAATCAGGTCATATTAATCACTCGATCAATCAATCAATCCATCAATCCATCAATCCATCAATCGGTCGATTAATCAATCACAAGCAAAAGAAAGGAAACCACAGTTCTCTTCCTTCCTTCCTTCCATCCATCCAACCAACAAGCACCGAGATAAAGCGATCGATCTGGTAAGTTTTCAGCTCTGCTTTAAAATGGCACTATCCTTTGTGTTTTTTCTTTTGACGCTTCATTTCCATATAAAAAAGCGCCTTTGATATTCACAAGCTGTTTCCTTGTTTAAAGTTATTCCAATGTTGCACGAGCTCTTATTGTTATGTCAATAGTACAATTCTGACGAGTTCGCCATTCTAACTTAAATAGCATCATATCTTCAACACAACATTTCATCTGATTTCGCCTACATTAACACAATTCCCGCCAAATAGCCAACTTTAAAGGCTGAGTTGAATGAAACTTTATTCGTGAGTATAATTGACCCTGATCGTATGACATATGGCTAAACCTTATTTAGGTCCCCGAGCATGATACGATCGGAATAATTCTTCGAGATGCTGTCCCAGCTCACCACCTCGGTCTCGCAGACCACATCTCCTCTAATTCGATATGGATCTATTTCTGCCTCCGCCAATTTACTCCGTATATCAAATCGTAATTGGCACAATACACAAGGGTTGTTGTCGAACCAAGGTCCACAAAATCAAACACGAGCATTTCGAATGGGTTATTGGTCTTCACACCTTGATCATGGATTTGAAAAAGAGCTCAATCGTCGTAATCGACTTTTAAAACAAAAATATGTTGAGGCCAAAAGCGTTAAGCGTGATGAGCGTATTCCGGATTACAAACGTGCCATACATAACTTCATGCGCAGCAAAACAATCTATTTTTCTCCTGCCCGCTCCAAGTACACATTCAAAGCCGATGTTGAAGGCACGGATGGTGGTGTGGAGTCAATCCGATTATCGCAAGCTGATGAAGCATACTGGAGAAATCTGAAGTCAAAAAATCAATTGGACAATGAATTCGAGTTGGAAAATGAGATCTACCATATTGACCCCATCACAAATCGAAAGGTGTTCAAGAATGAAAAGGCTGTAAACACTCCTGTGACGAAATTCAAGGGATATCGTCAGCGATTTCAAAACTTAGTCCCGCCAGATGATGCCACTCAAGCTGATATTGATGCCTATAACAAACCATTCATGTACAACGAACCTGATGGAAAATTTCCCGAGCAACCTGATTCTGTGCGGGAATCTCTCAAGGAATACGAGAGTAAAGGATACGAGCCATTTTTTCACAACGAACCAGACGGGCAGCTACCACAAAAGGCCGATCCAATACAAGAAGGACTCAAAGATTATGACAGTTGTACATCCTATAACGCTTTTCGATACAGAGAGCCTGATGGAAAGCTGCCAGAGCAGCCAGATTCTGTCCAGGAATCATTGAAAGATTATGATTCACACATAACTTACGGGTTCTTCCGCCACAATGAGCCCGATGGAAAGCTGCCCGAAAAGCCAGATTCCGTTCGAGAAAGTTTGAAAGACTATGATGCTGATAGTTCTTACGGATCGTTTCGATATAATGAGCCTGATGGCAAATTTCCCGAGAAGCCAGATGCAGTACAAGAGTCGTTGAAGGAATATGATACAACCAATTCATATGGATCCTTTCGATATAATGAGCCGGACGGAAAACTCCCCGAAAGGCCAGATTCAGTCCGAGAAAGTTTGAAAGATTATGACGCGGACACTTCTTATGGATCTTTTCGTTATAACGAGCCCGATGGAAAGTTTCCTGAGAGTCCAGATCAGACACGCGAAGCATTGAAGGAGTATGATCAGAAGCAAGCAAGAATCACTCAACATCCTGGCTCCGAGTCCAAGATCCCTGGCACTAGCTCACCAGAAAAAGATGTAGAAAAAAAAAATTCGCTGTCAAAATCTACGCGCAAATACCCTGAGCAAGATACCAGAGAAGACCTTGACCTGCTTCGAGCAAGTGATATTCGCGCTGCTTCGGGTATCATCAAGAACACAAAGAAAGAAACTCTTGAAGAGAAGTCCACTAAGAGAGAGCAACTGGAAAAAGCTTTCGAGGAAGCTCATCAAAACGTAATCAAGTACGCTCAAGATATTGCCTCAGAGCAGAAATTAAAAGGACAGACGCAAACCAAGACACAGGGAAGCCCCAACCCCTCTGCATCCAAGGCTGGGGAAAGCTCTGAGACCCTTGACCAAAAGGATCATAAGTATGCAGGACAAGTCGAGAGACGAAAAGTGACAGGAAACTTTGTCCGGGATTTTCCAGAAGACTTCGAGAAGTCTTGGACACAACAAAAGGACAGTGCAGGAGGATTAATGCCAACAGTGTCTAAAGATGCTTGGGGTTATGACACGTCACCAAAGGGACTAGAGCTTTCTTATTCAACGGAGGTCAAGCAGTCTGTTCAGAAGGCTGAGAAGGAATATATTGAAGGCCTTGGCTCGAAGGAAGCATTTTCTCGAAACCCAAACACACCAAGGCTTCAAACATCCTTGGATCGATCTGCGACAAAACAAACATCTTCTCAGCCCAATTTGGCCAAAGCAATCACAGAAACTGATCCTTACTCGAAGGTACCTCAAGGCTTAGAGACGTCATATAAAGAAGAATGCGCAAACCAAGGGGAAGGAGATTTATCGGTATATGTTTCATCTTACGGAAAGCCCAGAAAACAATCTGGCAAGGACAAAGATTTAGTTCGCGAAATCCGAGGAATCTATGAAGATAGCTATGGAAAAATTGGCTCCAAACATCGCCAAGTACCTGCGAATGATGCGCCAGCTGCGAGTTCGCCTGAGGAAAAGCCCGCGTCGGGCCCTGAGCCAACCACTTATAAGGTTTTGGCTTATGATTCAACAATGCAATCTATTAAGATTGCTGAAACAACATCTATTGTGACTGATACAGCAACAGCTTTGACTCCTGCGGAGGTTCTTCTTCGATTGTCTAACCCCGCAAAGTTCTTTCCACACTTCCAACCATTACAGGCCGAAGGTTATGAAATTGTGTCCGGAAGTGGGGATGTTCTCGTATTCCGAAAAGTCCGATCAGCAAGACGCTTGTCCTCGCAGGCTGATTTAAAGAACAACACAACAAATCCGATAGATGGTATGCAGATTGCAACGGCGCGATTCGCCAGCCCTACAGGTTTCGTGAACCATGATTTACCAGAATCAGCAGAACCAGCATTTAAATCAAATATTGACGTTCGACGCCAGGAACCGGTATTTAGTGGTAAATCTTCCTGGAAAGACCACTCGGAAACTAAGAACAAGAAGCCTGGCAAGGCAAAGAGAGTGTTATTGGGCGGCGCCATTGTCGGCAGTGGATGCTATGCCATTGGCGTGGTGACAGAGTTCTTTAGGACTGGAGGTGTAGATGGAAAAGGACCGCAGGGGTTCTGAACTTCGAAATAACATCGAGTTTCATCAGGGAGGTAATCTGAAGGTGGCATATTAGCTTCACATTCTGTTTTCATATGATGAAGGGAAAGGATAGGAGTTTTCGGCAAGGGAGTTCTCGATGGTGTTTAAGCTGACAAGCATTGGTGTTATTGGAAGGATGGATGGATATGCATTGCAGGTTGCTAGCCAAGTTACTTATTTTCCATTTACATAAGATGTTATTCCCTACTTCCTAGCTGTACCTTTAGATCATATGCCACTCGATCTGATATTGATATCATTGTTTTCTGTGACTACTGGATGTTATATAGCCGTGTGAATGTCCTTGATTTGGTGTCTAATAGACAACAAGGACTCTAGGGATTTGTTGTTTGAATGATGTGAACATTTAAAGAAGAATTGTGTGCATGGAGGGGAGAAAAGTAACAATTTTTAACTTTTACTGTGCAGCAAGACCCCACTACCCCGGAGTGGGGTACCTGACACTCCGATGTAAGGATATCGAAAATCACGTGTGTGTTTTCTGCCCAGCCAAACCATGATTGACCGCCTAGAATTTCTTAGTCATGATCAGTAACCCCAACATTCCAATCACTTCGAACTGGTTTTAATCTTTCATCATTCACCACTTGGTTATGTACAGAATTATCAACTTGAGGTCTGAATTGATTCCATCCCATTATTGTTTTGGCAGGCAATTGCATTTTTGGTAAACTCCCTCTGTATGAATAGATAGGGGCGTCAGAAAGAGAAGGATTGAATTTGGGAAGTCGTGAAAGGTTGCCAAAATGACGGACAAAACGGCAAAGTACAAGACGGAGATCCAGCAGGTCAGTTACTCCTTTGTTTGTTTGAATAGTCAAGTTCGTTTCCTTTATTGGCAATACTTTGTGAATTGGCGATGGGCTTGGTTGTGGGATTTATGAGGCTATATCAAGTGATTTCTGGCGGTGAGGTGCTCTCCCCAGTCATAGTGAATATGTTTTTGCGAGGTCTTGATCTGAGGCTTATTTTATGTTTGAAATATTCCGATTTTTGAAAATAGCTTTGATGAAAGCAAATCATTAATAAAATGGCTTCGAAAATGGCTGACGTCAAGGTTATTCGTTGGTTTTCACAGATGATGTATGTTTCTGGAGAAACGGCAGAAGCATCATCTGAGACTACTGGTATGATAGAGGAGATAGTTCGGCAGCAAGTTATTGAAATGGTCAGTAGATCTCTTTAGGGTTAACCCCTCCTCCCTCGGGATTCTCTCTATTTCACCAATCGAATCACATGACCCTAACTATTCCAGCTTCGCCAATGTACTGAACAAGCATCCCGCCGCGGTAGTCGTTCAATATCAACCGACGATCTAATCTTTTTGATTCGACACGATCAAGCTAAGGTCTCTCGTCTCCGAACCTTTCTTTCCTGGAAAGATGTCCGTAAAAACGTCAAAGACTCGGATGAGAAAGGCGGCGACGCGGACATTGGAGCTGGTGACGAACCCGTAGGAGCCAATGCCCCCATCCCGGATACCACGAAGAAGAACAAGAAAGCCAAAGTTGGTCTTCCGTGGGAAGTGCCCTCGTTATACAGCCAAGAAGTACCAGAACGCGAAGACGAAGAAGATGAAGATGAGGAAGAAATGAATTATGCTACCTTGCAACGTCTCAAGAAAGCCGATGAACGCACCAAGGCTATGACAAAGGAAGAATATGTTACCTGGTCTGAATATCGTCAAGCTTCGTTTACCTTCCGTAAAGGAAAGCGATTCAAGGAATGGGCCGGCTTTGGCGTCGTCACGGATTCGAAACCCAACGATGATATTGTCGATATTCTCGGTTTCCTAACTTTTGAAATCGTGCAGACTTTGACAGAAGAAGCTTTAAAGATCAAAGAACAAGAAGACTTAGGTAAGGAAAAGAGCGGCGGTGAACAAACAGGCAAGAAGAGAAAGGTACAAGGATTGTTTGATCCACCAAGTGAGGGAAGAACACCGGTGGAAACGAGACATATTCAAGAGGCTTTTAGAAGATTACAGCAGAGACCAACAAAACAGAGAGCGATGTGTAACTTTACTAGAGGCTTGAATAGGACTCCTTTGAAATTGGTAGGTTTTACTGGCGGATTGGGGACTGAGATTTTTTTACTAATGCTTGATAGTTCTAAATGTATTATGAGGACTTTTACTTTGAGGAGCGAGGCGTATGGAAACTCAGGAGAATTATGGATATTTGACATGGAGGCGTTACGTACACATCGGATTGGCATAGCAGAGGTCGTTAGTTCTGGGTACTGAGTGTTGGGGGTGCATTGTTTTGTACACTGCATAGGATATCGTCAATGTGTCAGAAGGTATCATTAACATAATGTCAAGACAATATTAACTTAGAAGCTACCTCGCATTGCAAATGATTAATTAATTGATAGCATTATTCATAATACAGTCTGTCCCTAACCACAGGATCAGAAAACTCATCTCCCCATTTAATTTATTGAACCATTCCCTGGCTAGTCTTCCACGTTTGAATCTCACTCTCACTAATCTCCCTCAACTTATTCACACTCGCCGCCTTGCCTGTAATGACACCCTGTGCAATCTCGGCTCCGCGCGCCAATATACTCTTGCGCACAACGGCATACGTCGCCGTCTTGGCTTCGACCTTGATAACGCCGATACGAGGATCGTTGGGTCCGCCATCGTGGGTTCCATCGCCGAGATCGCCGAGCCAGGCTTTGAGGGCGGGGGAGTAGTATTTCTTGACGGTTTCCCGGTCGGTTTCTACGCTGGAGAGTCCTGGGGGTGGGGTGGGTTGTTAGTTAAGTTGGTGGGTGAGTGGTTTTGGAGGGGGGGGGAGAGGAGAGGAGAGAGTAGTTATGAATAAGGGTGGGTTGTGGAAATTAAATGAAATGAAATGAAGAGGGTGGAAGGGAGGAAAACATACCGGAAACAGAAGCCCATTCGCCTGAAGAATTCAGGAATGAGATGTTGATGTGGGAATCGGTAGCCAAGTCGTCGGTCTTTCCCGATTCGGTATTGGTGTGGAAGAGAAGAGTGGTTCCTCCATTTTCCTAATTTTGGATGATTAGTTTGTGTTTTTGTTTTTAATATGTTAAATCTTAAGGGGGGGTGGGGGGGGGGGGGGGGGGGGATAGAAGGGATAGGTGTATGTATGTATCTCCATGGATTCAGACTGCCAAGTCGTGATGGTCTGATCTTGAATACTCGATATCTCGGACGCTGCAACCCCGCCTCAGGTAATTTTACAGATATCCCAGCCCATTCCTTGAAGAATGGAATACGAAAAAAAGAAGAGAGAGATGTGTACCTTGGCAGCAACAGCCATACATCTGCTCACTAACGCGCCCGTCTTTCCATCTCTCGTAGTCATCATGCCGAATTTACACGCATCGATGAATTCATTCAGGTCCTCAACTTTCTCTTTCAAAGTGGGAGTGTCGATGTTCTTGGACTTGTATGGATCGGCCTCTTTGGCACCGGTATCTGCGTTGCTGAAAGACATTTTGGGGTGGGTTGTGGTGAAGTTGTGTTTGAAAATTGAGGGTTGATATTGGGATTGGAGCTTTGATTGTCTGGGAAGAGATGAGAGGATTAGTTTGTGGTTTTGAGGACGGGAAAGTCTGGTTAGGAGACGCCGACGGAGTGAGGATTGCATGGTTTTGAGCTTGATGTATGTTGATATTGATATTGATATTGTATATTATAGGAAAGTTGTGAGGGAGGTGTGTATTACTTACAGAGCTTGTTTTCTTGACTCAAAGTTTAGTTGGAGTAAGAAGGGAAGAAAGTATCTAGATGATCGTAGAACAGTTTGAACAGTGAAACGGTTTAAATAAACAAAGTCAACATGTCATGGAAAGCAAGCATGTGTTGTTGTGGACAAAACAAGGTAACTGGTGCTATGGGAGCTACCCCGCTTTAAGCATTGATCGGTTTAGGGGATCAACATCACGACATGGGATCTCTCATCGGGAGTCTCAATACGTCATCACAATCGCATTGCTTGACTAATCGATTTCTTGAGATTGCCATGCCTGCTCTGTGGTGAGACATCGAGGTGCATCGGAAGGGCGATGTAATCTTGCATACGCGTGGATTTGTGGGTATGGTTTGCAAGGGGGTGGGATTGGAGGTTGAATGGGAGCGGGACGGGAAGAGGGTAAGGCGCGGCCCGGAAAAGGAAAGTTGGCTTGATTCGCGTTCCCGAGGGCGGATATATGTGGGCGGAAGGAGATGTCTTTGTATGGTTGGCGTGTTAGTTCAATTGACCCCTTTTCGTGGGAGAAGATTTACTTTACATTGAGTCTAGAGTCTAGACTCTAGACGCTGATTTGATCTGGCATGCGTTGAAGATCTACAGTGTATTGTAGATGTGATGTCATTGTGGCTGGAGATTTAGTGGGTGTGGCGCAGGAACATCACATACATCATAACTCATGATGAAGTACCTACATAGGAGCTTTTCACACCTCACTGTACGTGCAGAAATGATAAAACTATTGAAACATTACCTCGTGCATTACATGATATTATATAAAAGCGTCTTAAAATCCACTGTGGATAAGGAGACACCAAAATCCGATATCATAATCAAAGGAATTTTATGTTTTGACTAGATAATCTTATCCAGGTTCTCATCTAGAAAAGAATCAGGTCGGCTACCTAGCTATAGCTAGGCTGAAGAGAACTACAAACTGGCATCCATATCTTTCTAGACTTCATTTATATTCAATCAAAGAATTCGCTTTACATCATTGCTACTGAAAGCTCGCATTGGATCTGGAGCGTCATGAGAATCAGATGGCCACGGATCCAATTCATGAGAAGGGGCTTCAGATATACTAATTTATGTTAACCATGGCAACCTTAGTGGGGGGCTTCACAAACAACGGGTTTGGCCAGTGCCATAATCATAAAGAGCGATCAAAGGGGTTGAGAGAATTTCCTTAGATTTTATCCACGTTCAACATTCACTCAATGTAGCGTGAGCGGAGTTGCTGTTGCGAATATGGGGCGTCAAAGCACTACGATGCTGTGACCCAAGACTCGAAATCTTTAAACCCCGAATTCTGGTTTAATTTCAAGAAGGAATGACCTAAAGATTGTTGTTTGAGGTTCCAGTGGTACACCGTGCTAGACTTTCTTTTTACAAGGGAATATTCGGGGTTATGAAATCTCGTGCAATATCTGGAGAACAGGCGAGGATTTAGTTATCACAGTTTTATCCCAATATCAGTACTATGGGTTCATTCGTTTCTGGGCTATTCTGTCCTTTGAACTGGACCTCACTCAAGAATTTATCATCCTGTCTGTACAACTCTTTCTAATACTATTCCTTCCATGACCTTCTCAAGTATTTGCAGTTAGAGAATTAGAGGGCGCCTGTAGACTTCACTTCTGCATCCAACTAATCGAGTAGAGGTGTGTTGCATCGCAAATTCGGATGCCATTGTGAAGTAACGTAGCAACTTATCGAATCAAATTCGATACCGAATCATGCAATTGAATTACGATGATATATTCGTCTAGGTCGTCGAATATCAGATATCTTGCCTTCATATCAATGGCCTACGCTCCAGGTCTGCGTGGATACAACATTTTAATGCCGTGTGGGATTCAGAATTTCAAATCTCGAAAGAGGCGTACTTGTGCAGCTTGAATCTTACTTGAAGGATTTCACAACACGTCCTTTCGCTCTTACGCTATTAATCATCAATTTTCTTCGGCGTAATTGTTTTGGCAGTACAAGTGAACGAGAACTTCATAAATGAGCTTAAGTTGGTGATCGAATTCTTTCATCGTCCTTCTCGTATCTCATGTACAGCTGCGGCACAGTATCTTCAGGAATACCTTCACCCTTTCTGCTGATGGGTCTCCTCGATAATCATTGATGTCAATTTTGAGAATTATTACAAGGTAGCAAATATGTACAGTGACACTATGCACAATGAGATTTTTGTGTGTTCAAAGAACAGCTTCGGACTTTGTATAAGTAGACCATCATTTCCTTGGCTTCTTTAATCATCACCCTCAAATCTTCCTATTTGTACATACCAATCTTCTACACAAGACAAGTTTATCGAGACGGTAAATGTCCGAACCATTCAAGAAGGTCCTCAGATCTTTCACCAATAGCAACAATAGAGGTGCACTCAAAATCCAAACTCATCCTAGCACTACCATCTTCTCCAAATCTACTTCAGCAACAATGTCTAATATTGCACCACCCCGGGCCGTAGTAACCTCGCACACTGCCTCCGCCACCGCCATTATTTCCTCGGATTCTCAACTTTCTCTATTCCATCCTTTTGGTCCTTCGGCCTCGGGTTTCACGACCATTCACACTCTTCCTTCTCTCCCCTTCCTCTCTAATTACCCCTATCAACCCCAATACCGAATAATCTATCCCTCGTCCACCTCCAGTTGGTTTGGTAGTTTGCACAACTGATTTCCTACCCCATTATGTTACCCCGACTCATCGAACTATTACCTGTGACTACATGATCGTCATGAAAGGTGAACTTATCCTATTTGTTGATGAAGGAAAGGAAACAGTTTTGAAAGAGGGAGATATCTGTGTCTAGAGAGGTACGATGCATACTTGGGAAAATAGAACTGATGAATGGTGTCGTAAGTTTGATTTCGCCTAGAATGTTTAGGGTGAATGCTGACTGTGGAATAGGCTGCGTGTGTGTTATGGCTGGCAGTGAAAAGATTGTCATGGCAGATGGAAAGACTTTGGAGCAAATTTTTACTGCACCAAAGCCCAAGAATTAGTTGGATGACCTACGTGGGTTTTATGCCAGGAGGTGAGGTGATACTTAGGTTGGGTGGTGATGGAGGAAAATGGTATCATGGGAGCATCATCGAGCATGATAGAAAGTTCTATCGATGGTGCTAAGAGAAAGTGATTTTGTTTTCACAAGGTGTATACTATGCATCATTAAGTTTGATACATTTATTCATCAAGCACCGTTACTATGTTCTTTTAATGGTGCTATCTATTGTTTTTCGTTTTAGTGATGCACTACACTCATGAGAGCGCATTGTTTAGTAAAAATGTTTTTTAATACTATGAGGTGTATGCAGGACCTTCATACTATGATGTCCTGCCATGCTACTATTTTTAACTCTGCATCCAGTAGTATTGTTGCAACTTTGCCTGGAGATTTTTATTCCAAATGATGTGGGTAAGTTTCATTTTGGTATCACGTCGTAACGCAGATGCGCGCAACATTAAGTAATGATGCAGATCCACAGCGTACCCTTTCAAGTGCATATTGGAAGCTGAATTGTAATGATACTGATATTTTTCAGATGTTGTCTTTCTTTTCTCCTCAAAGAACGCGAGAATCTTATTGCAATCACTGTTTCGAGTCCAGTGCTTGATGGAGCAATACTTCCACTGGTGTTTGGTAGTACCGAAGTTGTGATCAAGGAGTTTGCGAGTTTGAGTCTTGTGGAACATTTATACATGTCTTGGCTGTGCAAGACGATGACCCTCTGCAAGAAGTTCCTCTGCAGTAAATGGGCTTCTTTTGATACGTTAGCCTGTGAAATCTTCGATTCTTTGACGCGCCTCAACTCACTCTTCTTCTTCCTCCTTAAAGTCATCCCTCATCTCTTCGTCATCATCATTATCGTTATCATCCTCATCCTCATTCTCCTCGTCATCGTCATTATCATCATCGGCAGTATTCTCTTTATCTTCCTCGATATCCTTCGTATCCTCTTCCGAACTATTCCCAATCTCTTCATCTGAGCTAGAATCCTCCATAAGTATAGCCTCATTCACAAGGTACTTTTTGAGATTTCTAGACTTCCACGGAGCCGCCATCGAAGTCTTGCCACGCGCGACTTCGACTGACAATTTAAAAATTTGCTCAGCAATACGTCCACCACTATTAATAAGCCTCCTAACATTCGAATCCTTAAACCCCACAAACACGATCACATCCATAATAAACTTCAACATCTGTTTATTTCCCCAATACACAGACCCATTTTCCACCGAACACATGCGAGCCCGATCAATCGTAAAATCCGTCTGATCCCAACATCTATTCAAGGTCACTGCATCAAACCCAAAATACTTCATAATAACCAACGAAGGATTATTCTCCGATGCCTTCGCACACAATGCTCTCATAATATCATTCTGATATCTTGGGACCCCAAACGCCTCTCCAAACATCCATAAATCCCAGACCATCCATCCCTCAATCTCCACATTTCCAGTATACAACCATTTTCCAAAATGATCCATGAGATCGCTCACATTGGAGCGGAACAGTTTGGCTTCGAATTCTGTCTGTGGTTCTCCGAGACAGTCGAGAACAGTGCAGGCCTGGTTTGGGCTGTGTTTGTCGAGGTTTTTGAAACGGGCCGAGATGGCTTTGCCGATTATGCTGGGTATGTGTGTGGTGATTGGGGTGTCGGCTTTGAGGTAGGTGATTTGTATCGTGTTGCCGCGAAGGAGGGAGGAGAGGAAGTCGGGAGGGTTCTCTTCGATTAGTTTGGAGATGACCATTTTGGTGATTCTGGGTGTGGGAGAGTGTTTGGGGAGTTGGGAAGGTTGGAGTTTGGAAACAGATCGAATCGCAGGATGAGGTCGTAGAGAGAAGAAAAAGTAACGGGAAGAGAAGAGATGATGAATAAGAAGATAAA
This sequence comes from Botrytis cinerea B05.10, assembly GCF_000143535.2. Taxonomy (NCBI): domain Eukaryota; kingdom Fungi; phylum Ascomycota; class Leotiomycetes; order Helotiales; family Sclerotiniaceae; genus Botrytis; species Botrytis cinerea. The sequence continues at coordinate 1,401,768 of NC_037324.1, read as the reverse complement.
TTTCAGAACAGAAAATCTCACTCACTTACCGTGCCCCGCTTTGTTTCTAGGAAATCAGTCAATGGAGATGGAGATGAATTTTGAAATATTCACTTTGCAAAACCGGACTGGGCTATTCACTACTCGAACTCAAATTGGAGAACTGAAAAGAATAGAATTGAACTGATACTAATAGAGCTTTTTTTTTCCTATATTGCTTTTCAACTTTTTTCTCTTTCTTGAGGTGTGCAAGGTTATGATGAGGGACTTGATTGTCTTTTTTGAGGGGATTTGGAATTGGTGTTTATTTTTGGCGTTGTTGAGCAGATACTATCGTTGCTATTTCTCGTTCTTGTTCTCGTTCTATATGGTTCATAGTTCGTGTCTGTATTGAAATTTGAAGTTGTTTAAGCTGTGATCAGATGAAGTCTGTCTCTCGTGTGGTATTCTGCTTATTACTATTCACTTCTTTGCTAGTAATTATCTGTCTAGACTTCGTATATTCACATATTTTTTTGTTTTTACTACTAGTTTGGATACTTGTCTTGTAAGCTAGTGGCTAGTACCCAGTTTTAGATCCATTCTTTGATACTCTACAATTTGTTAATGATGCAAGTATGTTCTTTCTTTCTCATCAACTAGTTTTCATGAAATAGTTAGATTGTGCGATTTCAAAGTATTCTTCTTCGGATAAACTCTTTTTGTCTTATTTACAACTATGTATTTATCTATCTTACCTTCTAATATTGTCTGTTCTGTTCCGTTATGTCTTCTTTCTTCTTTCCTGTCATGGAGAACAATGTTGGACGCATTGCAAATACACGACTACTCACTCGAGGATCATAGGCAGCGCAGAAACATAACAGGTAGCGGAAACTTTATTCAATATTCATTCATTTCCATTATCACATTGCATATAGAAGTAATAATTTTGCGATCTTATGATTGGCTTGTGCAAGTTGTTATAGCGTTAAAGATAGTCTTTCCCAGAATGTACGTGGTCAAACGGACCCAAGTGCCATAAACGACGCCAATGTTTCAATAATCGGTATAAATCACATCCTCGTCGTCCTCTGTCTCTGAAATAAGTAGGTCAGTAAATTACAAATTGAAAATGGGTTTACTGGAATCAAAATCACCTGGCTGAGTCGTTCTCTTGTAGTCTGTGTAAATCACATCCTCGTCGTCCTCTGTCTCTGAAATAAGTAGGAATTGAAAATGGGATTTCTGGAATCAAAATCACCTGGCTGAGTCGTTCTCTTGTAGTCTGTGTAAATCACATCCTCGTCGTCCTCTGTCTCTGAAATAAGTAGGAATTGAAAATGGGATTTCTGGAATCAAAATCACCTGGCTGAGTCGTTCTCTTGTAGTCTGTGTAAATCACATCCTCATCGGCTTCTTGGCTGCGCGGCATAATTACTGCAGCTACACCTAAAAAAGAATCACTCAATATGAGCTCTGATTGCTTAGGTAGCGTTTTTCAGATAACGTGAATCACTCACTAGTAGCATCGCTTCTTTTCGTCAAACCTTCTCATGTTTTAGTGAGTTGTTTCGGGAGGGAGTATTTGTTAAATATACCGGAATCAACGACAACAGGAGCTGCCCATACTACTAGTCCTAAGCCCCACAGAACAAGTAATTTGGCGGCTTTCATGTTTGATGGATTGATTATGAAGAAAAAATTATCAAACCCAGATGCAGATGAAAAGCAATCTCAGGTAAACAGAAATAGTTTAAGAGTTGCTGTGGTCTAAATATTCGGGTGGGGTCTCAACTTGGTATTTATATCCAATTCACACCTATCTAAAATATCCGAGGTTTGAAATTATGCGAGCTACATAGCGCTTGCATATCACCCGAATTCATTTCCATCACTTCCTGCATACACCTGCAGCAGCCATTTCCTTCATCCAATATGAACTTGCCACACGAAGAAACAGGAAAAATAGACTAGTGTGGTTATCGTTGCGCCAGAATAACCTTCTGATATCAATCAAGCCTTCAATAGTTTACTAAGACTTCCATGGTTCCTTTACCCGAACGGAAAGAGGGGGTATAATGGTAATACGAGGATGTTCCCCCACTTCTTGGCCAAGAATTCCTAGAAAATAGGCTAGATGCTACACATATCTTTGAGTGGCTAATTTCTCAATCACGTAGATCATTTCACGTGTCTTAAATTGCGTAGTTGATCATCGATATTCTCCAGAGTACCTAGATCATAGATCACGGTATGGTAACACGAGGAAGTCGAGAAATTTTCTACCAAACTTAAATTTTTCCGTGAGAGTTCTCGTTGAAGCTTGATATTAAGTAATTTTTTTCACACACAGTGCAATACTTGGGCAACTTCAGAGTCATTAAAGAATTTCTAGTAAAGATGTTGGAAGAATCACAGCCATTCCTTGCCACCGAAGAAGTGCGAAGAGGAAAGAGGACAAAGTCCGTTATTATCAATATCGCCGCTCACTTACTCATAGTGTGCCTATATACTATTGCCAGCCTTACCTTTATCAATCACAAGATTAAGTCATGTTGGCGTCCTATGACTGGTACTCACCGCGTTACTACTATCCCTCCCTTCCCATCTCCTTCCATAATTTATACAAACCTATTATTAAACGTGAAAGCAGACTGATAGATGATTGCAGCAGTCGATAATTTAGATGTCAAGACGGAACACAGATCCTACAATCTCTATGAGAGCACTGATTTTGTTGGGTCTCCCGGCCCCGAGACCGACGCAGTATGGCACAGTCTCCTTCAGAACAGATACATTCGCGTCTCAAAGGCTGAGCTGTTGAGGAATGAGCGTACATCTGTTGAGCTACCGGGAGGAGGCTATATGGCATGGATTGGCGTCTTCCATGAGCTTCATTGTGTTGTGCGTCAACACCTTTTAGATTCTTCAAGACGAGAGAATGCTAATCATGCTTACGTTAATAGGACTTGCTTCGACAGTGGAAACACAAAGATTATTACTTTAACAATACAACCCGGGAGGATATGGAAAAGATAGAAAGACATACCGGTGCGTACTTTTTTTTGTATTCGTTTCGCAATCATTTCAAGCAAGGAGCCATATTATGTCTTCATTAATTCAAAGTTAGATCGCTTCTACAAGCTGATACTTGAGATCCTTTTAGATCATTGCTTAGACAGAATCAGGGCAACTCTCATGTGCCATCCGGATGTCTCATCTTTGACGACCTTTTTTTGGGATGATGAGCCGCAGCCGAAGGTCAACGGCACAAAGACTTTGCATGAATGTGTTGACTGGAATACCATGGTGGCTTCTTCAGAATATCGAACTGTTCACCATGATGAGATTGCATCTTTAAAAAATCCTATGATTTTAGTGTAGAAAATAATTGAATTTGATTTGACTTGGTTGACTTTATCAAACATGAGCTACATCCTGATTTCCAAAACTTCCTCGCACCAAGAAACATGACAGGCTATGGCTTTTTCATACCACGCGAAAATTGCTCCCAAATTTCAGCATGAGAAATCTATAAGAGAATAGATAGATTTCTGACAGTTCTCCTAAGCCAAAGCTTACTCGTACGGATTCAAGACTCTCTTATCGGTCTCATGAAGCAACTGATTCCAACTCTTGCAGTTATGCTGAATGCCAAATCCATGTGCACCATTTATCCCCACATCATCGGGCTCAAGGGTTGTATCACCATGACACATCAAGCTCTGTCGTAAATAGTCGAGACAATGCTGTATATGCTCTGGAGAGGTCAAACGGTCCTTATCCTCATCCTCCAATGATTTCCCTTCCATTGCAGCTGTATGAGCCTTCCAGTACCCGTGTCGCAAGCGGTTCTGTCAAATTCAATTAAATTAGCGGCAGTCTCTCATGAATTCCAAAATTCATGATATCTTCTTATTTTTGAAGTACTTACCACGCAATGAAGTTGGTGAAATACAGAGAAGGTCCACCTCTCAGGATTTGTCGCAGATTTGTTGAAATAAGGACCATGCTGGGGATAAAGATCGGCCCATGGGTAGTCGGAGTGTATCCTGCTGGAAGTAGGAGGTTTGGGAAAAGAATCGTCGTAGTGAAAGGTGTGATGGACCATGTCCACTTTTGGATTATGAGATATAAGTATAAGAATCATCAAAATTAGGGGGTTGGATTGTGTAAGTTACAACATACCATCAATATTTAGCTTCTGATATTCAGTCGCGATGCGATGCACTCCAGCGTGGTAGCTGTTTGAGCCCACGAAATAAGTCCAGGCAAATGCAACGGCCATAAAGCAGAGAATTCGTAGCAAGAAATGAATCCTGGCTCGATGTGACGAAGATTTGAGCGTCTTTACTTCGAGATCACCGTCTTCTTGGTCAGTTAAATCATAATCGTGACTTTTATTCCACATCATTAAGGAGGACATATCGAGTTTGTAGAACCTCGATGTACAAAGTAAAGAATGAAGTTCGAATTCAAGAACGTTGAGAAGAACATCAACCAGAGGATCTATGCTACGGCTTGTAGAATTACAGCTTCTGGCCTGTGTGGGTGCAGAACAGAGTTTGTAGTGTGTGGAAGAAATTTGTAATATGAAGGGAGTGGCTCTGATCACGACTCGGAGTGGGGGTGCAGTCCATCGAGTCTGAGCTGTCGGCAAGTGCAGAGCATAGGGGGGCTTCAACTGTCATCGGAGCTACTTTTTCTTCACCCTGCAAAGCACAATGACGATCATTTCATCTAATTGCGTTTCTTACAGACAGGCTAAACTAGGTATGATCACAACCGCATGTAAAAGAATGAAGTGGTCTGATATGCGATTAGGTACTACTACATTGATCAAGCATTTCGCTTGCAATTTGGGTACTAGTAAATGGGATCAAGCACCTCGCCTACAAACTTGGTTGCATTTGCATAAACTAACAGGCTTCCCTCACCTCCATCAAAGAGAGGCGCTCACTAGAGATTCACCTAAAAACTGAAGGAAAGGAGCATGGACGTCTTTTTATCCGCATAGCCTGGCGTCATGTGTCATACCAGCTTCCTCTTTGGAAATGCTATGCTATAGCTATGCAGTCCATGGTTCTGATGAATCACGGCGCCATTATACCAAGAAATCTGAAAGTTGGTCCAGAGCGCCAAGTAGCAAAATAGGAAGAAGTGAGGGGAAGCAAACAGCTCAGAGGCGGGGATGCAGATGGACTTGATTGATCCAGTAGCATCTAGTAACACTAGGTTTTGTAGCTCTCATTATCTTTGTATAGCATAAATGATGTCAAATCTTATCGGTTTTGATGCATCGTGTAGTTAAAAGCTGGGCCTTGATATCGAAGGCGCAGCTGAATTTTCTCGGGTATACTTTCCCAATATTTCGATAGACATTTATTCAAGGGTAACTTGCAGGATAAAGTAAACATCTGGTGAAATGCTATCGGGTATAGATGTATTCAGTAATCAAAAGTCACATGAATATCATGCACCATTTAATATTAACATTACTAATCATAATATCATAATTTTAGCATTTTAAATGGTTCAATAAATTATAAACAGGTTTATTTTCAGACAATACTATGCTCAATCACATGATATGTACCTCGGATACCCCACACTATCATAGATACCCCGCGGGGCTAAAACTCATAGGGTACGGTTGCCCATCCCTGTTATCAAGTGAGTGAACAGCGACTGACTCGAGACAGACATTTACACGCACACTCTTATGCGCATTCCATAGCTTCGGTGATCAAATTTGGCGATCTGGTGTTAGTTTCTCGAACTCTGGATGCAAGACATGAAGCTTACTCCCAACGTTACTTGGCAATGCAGGATCAGGGATATGTACGATTTTGCATATTGATTTCGCCTAACCAAGAAACCAACTTCTCTTGGCAGCTGCATTGCAGATTTCTATCGCAACCGGCAGCAGCCATCTCACAGATCTGGCTACGGTAGCTATGCCCCATGTTCCGGTAAAAGACGGGCTGAGCCGTAGCTGAAACAGTGGCTTCTTCAACAGCCAGACGCTTGATTATTATACTGGGTAGTTTTGCTGCAGATCGGAACTAGGCGTGGGGTTATTGTACGTTTGGCGTGTAATTTGCGGACCTGGGCGAGATGCTGGATGCAGAAGCCATTTACGAGCGAGCACTGGAGATCTACATGAATAAGAGTAGCCTACTGTTGCAATGGCTAACACGGTTAACCATGGAAAAATTCTGGTTAAGTCTTGTCCGGTTCTATATTTTAGCTTAAATTGCTAATCACTGGTTTGGTCTATATTTAAGTGTGGTTAAACACGATTATTAATCAAGCAATCAAACGGATTGACTTTGTTACTCCGGATCTCATTCAATTAGCTAACTAGTCCGGTTATTGATAGCATTCTACGGTTGACTAACCTGTGCCTAATGTCCAATGCTGTTGATTTAGGGGATTTCTACAAAAATCAGGGCAAGCACTGGAAGACAGAAAGAATAAATGGGCGCAGAACACACAATTTTGTTTCTTGGGTTGTGTCTTGCAATATCGCTATACTAGCAAGTGCCGTATGCCACAGTGTTTTTAGTAGACCAAGTGTGTAATTGTTGCGACACGAGTGAATGTATGCACGTGAGCGCACTAGCTCACTAGCGCACAAGCGTATTGCACATAGCTCTCGTAGCTCTAAATTTAGAACAGAGAGACAGAATACAATACATTACACTATACCTATTATGAAGACGTCATAATCACCACTAAGGTGATACCAACAGTAATTTAGCAAGATGGGGAGTGTGAAGGAAGAGAGAGGAGACTGAGACGAGTGTCACTGGAATTATTCACTTAGGAGTGGCACGATATGCATTTTGATAAATAAAGAATATCATTTTCATGTTTCCTAAACCTAATCCTCCTGTTCAAAGTAAATATCCTGATTTGACAATTTCGACTCAACAATTCCCTCGAACCCTTTGCTCATTTCTTAAAAACCTTCAGAATCTCTGGTCTCAGTCTATTTAAGCATCAATAATCAATCATTTTCAACTCGTAAACTGTCTTCCGGGGGTTGAAATATACTCACAACAATAATCTGGACATATTTGAACTTCAAACTGCCAGAATCGGTCTTGACGATCTCGTATCGTCCTGCCCACTCTTTCATATTTTTGGTTTCGCCGGATGTCTTCAATCCAACAGTTCCATAGCACATAAGGTTCATATCATCTGAACCAAAGGTGAAAACTTTCACAACTGGATGCTCGCGATGTGGAATGTTCTTAAAGAACTTTTGGCGAAAAGAGACAATTTCTGTAGAATTAGATCAAAGAATAGAAATCTCAAGGGAAAAAAGTGTACCTTTGTGCCCTACACTTTGCTTTTCTGCCATTTCATAAGTTCCATCGCTTGTAAAAAGGTTTGCGAATTTTTGTTCGTCTAAGAACTCAGTTAGTAAAGACGCAGCATTTGGAGATATAACACTTAGAGATAGCAACATACCTGCGGTGTCATCATTGTGAGAAGAGGCTGCGTTGGAGAGTTGGAAGTGCTCTTCTAGTAATGCCTTGACGCCTGATGAGACATTGTCTGGGAAAGCGCCAGGAAGTACAGACATCTTTTCAAGCTTTAAAGTTTTGTAGATATGGAAAACGATTTAGAATGTCGATTGTGATGAGGAGATGAGATGAGGAGATGAGGAGATGAGGATTCGGAAACTTATATTTACATTTCTGCTGCGTGAACACCAGTTTCCATGAATCATTTCAATTTTTACGCCACATTCTGATTGAGAAACATGTGTCCTACGCAAAGTAGACCTTGTTGGATCATGAGACCCAGTTCATGGCCAAAACATTATCTTATTTCTGTAGACTTTGAGCAACTGAATCGTGCATGCATGTATGCAACGAGAATAATTTGGACTCCGCTTCTGCCTCTCAATCAAATTGCAATACCGAACTTTTGACATGCTTGCTCAACATATCGAGAGGCATTGCATTGTTACTCCGCTTTTCCAACGTAACCTCAATTTCTCGTTATGCCTCGTTCAAACGCAAGTTAATGACACATATTGCCACGCGGTACACAAGCGTAATCTTTAGGTGGTACTAATTAAGCACTTCGCATGCTGTGACTGAGTCCAAGGCAAGTAGGCCCAGACTTTGGAGTATTTGATTGATGGCCCGTCCACAAAAGAGAGTGGTGCCCCGATGGAGAGGCAAAGTAGATACGTAGCCCTGAGTGAGGCTTTCTGAGTAATTTTGGTTAGTTGCAGATCGGTTTGGTTTACATAGTTTCCAGTAACGAATCAACTCACCTGGTGATTTCGTCGGTGCTTTGCAACGTTGATCAGACTGGCGATTGTGACCGACAAATGAGCCTAAATAAAAATATGTGATCCTAGTTTACTTCCTTAGTAAATTGGGTGTGGTCCCAAGGAACTAGATAAGGTAGATGAGATTCTATCACTTTCAAATCAACCCAGTAGGACAATGCGGGATTACGTTCAGTGACATAATTATAATTGATTATGGCTTTAAGCTTGGTGCTGCTTCACTGAAATAGTCCGTAAAAGAACATCCCAATCGCTACACTTGTGGAGTACCCCAAATCCATGAACTCCGTTCACATGTTCCTCCTTGACTTCTAGTGTTGTATCCGCACTACACATCAAACTCTGTCTTAACAGATCAATACAGTGTCTGATATGAGAAGGCGAAGACATTTCTCGCATAGAGTTCTCATTGTACGAAATGTTTGAATGCATGGCGAGATAGAGATTCCAGTAGTTGTGACGTATTCCATCCTAGATAAAGCGTTAACTGACATAAGGAACTGTAATGGAGGGGATGAAAAGTTCGGTGAAGAAATTGAAAACGTACCAAACAGTGCAACTGGTGAAAAATTGAGAGAGTAGATCGTTGCGACGAAACCCCCGAGATATCGAAGAAACCACCATGAGGAGGAAATAAGCTCTCCCATGCTTTGTTAGACGTATCAGAGGGGATCTCTGCAAAAGTTCTATTATAGTGGAAGGTTTGAGATATCGTAGGAACTACGTAAAAATCAGGATTATACTTTTGTAAACCCAGAAAGCCTTTGGAAATTGGATAGAAGAAGAGGTGGTAGTAAATCACAGAATACTGACGATGAATACGAGAATTCGACAATTCAGATGTACATGGAGCACCAACACTCGTCCCGAGCACAAAGCCAGTTGTAAGAGTGAAAATTGACCAGAAAAATACGCCTAGGATTTTCAAAGTTGTTTCAAGAGAAAAGAAGTCCGAGATCGACCGCAAGTGAGGTTTTAGCTGCAGAGGAGTCTCGGATTGAAGAAGTTGAGAATAGGAGTGTTTTTGCCGGGTTAACATGGTGCAAGATTGAGAATTTGAGAGGTAGCACGATAATTCAACTACTCGAATTGGCAGTTGTAAACGCGAAAGTTTCACGCGCTCTCATATACGTTCATGCCATGAATCCATAGCTACCAGCTTCCGCTTTAATATCCATAACGAATTCATTCTCTTAGACTTGATCTGTTTACTGAAACACAAGAGTGATGTAGAGGATCGATGTTTACCCGTTCTACAGAAGCGCTAAAGCTAATTTGGATGAAAGCTTCCGCGGCTAAAATCATTGCACATATACTTCTAAGCATGGAGCCCGATGGGGAGTGATGATAGACAGAGGCTGCAGTCAATTTAGCAGATCAGGTGTCTCCGCGTTGATTTTATATAACCACGCAAAAACGAGGATGGATCGACGAACGATTTTCAATTAAAGTACAGCAAAACTTACCCCGCCCAACAAGTCACGATAAGATCCAAGCTCGCGATCTAGAATGCATACATCGGCTCGACCGGAAGGTGAGATCCCAGCCGCATCTCATAGATGCAGATTACTGCATCCCTCTCTACATGGTGAGGTCTCGAGATGGCGAAATCATGATTGAAGTCCAACCCCGCATCTCTCAGCCAGCCTAGTTACATCTATCCTGCAAGATAAGGTCAGAGAAATGCAAGAATGTGCTCTAATGCATGTCAAAGCGGGGTCGATATGCATAAGAGGACAGTTTTGGATACATGGCGTGATAACCACATTATTATGTGTGGGGGGCTTTTTGAGGGATGAAGGCACGTGGAGGGTAAGGAGATGAAGGAGTAAGGTTAAGGTTAAGAGCCTTGGCATGCATCTTTGCTTACACCAGTATTTACATTCCTTTGATTGGTCAAAACAACGACACTCAACCTGACCACCACCCATAATTCTATGTAGAAGACTACTTCCTATATTTGCAGTGTGGAATCAGATTCTATTGGCGTGATGCTTTCTTCGCACCGTAAGTAGCCCAAACTGCTTACTATATATAATTAAAATCGTAAGTGTCCCGATTAGGCCAAGCTCTTGCTCGGTTGAGTTTAAACTGCTCGACTAGGTATGTTACCCCCCTCAGGTAATCGCTCCTTTTTCTTCCTTCTTACAGGTGGACCCTTTTGATGTACATTAGAGATGACCACATAGTTCATTGACTCTCTAGTGACCTTTATTGTACTAATCAACTCTATCTTTCCGCTGTACTATGAATTCGCTTACTAACTTGCTGTGTGCAATTGTGAGCTTAGCCCATTCACAGTGACGCCTTTTGATTTCAAACTACCATACAGTTCTGCCTTTCAACCCACGACAGAACTCGAGTTTGGCGATAGATCCGAAGACATGAAGTCACCACAATTTCGTTTGCCCTCTAGAGTCCCCGACTTCTCTAAAGTTACTGTGTCGCTAATCTTAGCTCCTTTTCTTTTTGTCGTAGCCATCGTCTACACCATCTTCTTGGGGGGTCTTGGTCAAAGACCGGACATTTGGATGCAAAATCAATCGCTCTCATGCAGAAATCCGATAGTCCGACGAGAATGGCGGACCCTGGGCACCACAGAAAGACAAATCTACCTGAAAGCAGTGCAATGTTTATGGGAGCAACCTTCAAGGATAGGTCTCAATCATTCGTTGTACGAAGACTTTCCCTGGGTTCATAGCCGCATGGGAAACTTTTGTATGCCTACCCAAAAAAAATTTCCCCATCCTTCCTGAAGTACACACTGATAAATCGAAACAGCTCATAATACTCCAGCATTTATTGCCTGGCATAGGTACTTCCTCCATATCTACGAAAGAGCACTGCGGGAACAATGCGGCTACACTGGACATAACGTATATTGGGATTGGTCCTTGGATTGGGAGGATATGTCAAAATCGCCAATATGGGATAGCAACATCGGGTTTGGTGGAAATGGAAACAGTCACAGCAACAAATCTGTTGGCCATGGTCACTGCGTTACAGATGGCCCATTTGCAAACCGGACGATTCAATATTTTGGGAGTGAATATGGTGCGCATTGCCTGTCACGAGGGTTCATTCATGGAGATCATTTAAGAACTATCTTCGGTCTTAAGGTTCAGCCGAAAGCTCTTGAAGCTGTTTTACTTCAACCTGACTACGAATCATTCAACCTTGAATTGGAGGAAGGTCCTCACAATGCTATTCCCAGGGCAATCCGTGGGGATTTTTTGCGAGTCACAGCTCCGAATGGTTTGTGATCTATTTCTATAGTCATTCCTCATGTTATATTACCAGAATAAGGAATGTGCTAATTATATTTTTTCCCTTAACAGATCCTGTATTTTTCCTGCATCACACGCAGCTGGACCGAATGTGGTGGCAGTGGCAGCAACAAGACCCAGAGCAAAGGCTTTTGCAATACAGCAGAAACTCACTTATGGACAATGAGGTGAACGCCTTGGATGATGTGTTCCATTTCGGGGATTTTGCACCAGATAAGAAAGTATCTGAGGTTCTAAGTACAGAAACAGAGCTATTGTGCTATAGATATTAAGCTACATAGTTGATTTGCCTCGGAAAAATCACAGTTGTACTTATTCTTCAACAATACTTAATTCAATATGATATCTCACCCTGTAGTGGCAAAGTTAATAATTTCGATGAAAAGAAATTCAATATAAATCCCTATACAAATTTTTTATTTATACATTATATTTATAATATATTCAATTTGTTAATAACGATATAGTCAATTTGTTAATAATGGATGGAATTAATATAGATTGAGATTCGTTTAGTATTAACTTTTAATAGAAAAAAAGAAAATGAGGGTTCTGAAAGGCTTTAGAGATTTCAGAATTTGATAAATATTAGGAAAGTGGATGGAAAGGGAGTGAGTATAAAAGCTAAATGAAAAGGAGGAAGCGAATATAAAAGTTAGAAGAAAAGGAGGAGTGAGTATAAAAGTTAGGAAAAAAGGGGCAGGTATTAGTCAAAAGCTTAAAAGAAATCATTTACTTCATTTTCAATTTATTTTTTAATCAAAAGCTTTATTATTATATTATATTATACAAAATATATTGTTTATATGTATTATCTATTTAGCTTTAATTTATATATTTATATTCAATCCAATTACTAATCGAATTCAATATGAATAAAGTATTGATCATTTTAAACTAAAATTCAAATTAGAATTCAAGAATTTCATTAAATCCCTTTAAGATAAAAATTTCTAATCATTTATGAAAGAAAAAGCTCTCTGATCAATATTTTAAAAACACTTTTTTCAATATATTATAAAAATATTGAATATTTTCTGGGGTTGATAAAGCAGCCACTTCATCAATCGCGGATTCTGCTACCACAAGGTCATCTTTATACCGCTTAGATTATTCCTTATATAGCATAGCTTTATTTTAGATTAGAGCTTGCAGTTTGAAGGTCGCTGCTTTCCCGTTCTCCCTTATACCATATTAGATGAAACTTCCAGAAGCCTCTCCAGACAACATCAGCACACATAAACTCGGAGAATTATTTCAGGCCCGCCCAGAGGTAACGTGAACCGCTAATCCATTTTCCTAGCCATGTTGGATATTCGACAATGATCAAATTCTTTCGTTTCTTAATAAAGTTGGTTAGAGATTGAAAGAAGGATTGCATTTAGTGACAATAGACCTTTAGTATCTTCGACCGCACGATTACTTGCTGTAATCACCAAAATAGCCGAAGAAAAATTGAAAAAGCTCCGACAGATGGTCTCATTTGAAATATCAAGTCCGCAGTAACCATTTTAAAGGATAAAGATAGACAGCGTCGATAAGTCAAATATGGAGAACAAATTGTCGACCAGACGAAAGATATTTACCCCACCCTGGCTTCCTCTCTCTCTCTCTCTCTCTTTATATATAAAATGATTTCAGGAGAAACATTCCGCAACGTTGGAGGGGAGGGAAAGAATTATAAAAGGTATTATCAATATTATTTCTCTTTAAAAGATATTTTTCTGTCGAATACATAAAGGTAACCGAGGAATCGCAATCATGTAGAGCTGAGCCAAAAAAGGAGAATGATATCCAAATTCAGCTAGACGGCTGTGGTAACCATCACTTTCTAAACCTCGAGTGCACGGGCTGATATTTAACACTACGTTACGTAGACCTAGACGTAACAGACAGAGAGCATGCAAGAAAGTAACCTGGCGGATCATTTCAATGAGACGTATTACAAAAGTTCTCTTCAACTGACTTCTTGTCCTCTTCTTTGCAAGCCAACTCTCAGTTGACCTTTTTCCCATCTTCTGCCTGCTTTGCCTCTTCTACAAACCACTTCCCACCTCTCTTTATACCCTCCAGAATACTCACCTTTGGAGTATAACCAAGAACTCTCCTTGCTTTGTCGCCGTTTAGCGTGCGAATGATCGTTGTCAGACGGAACGATTCCCTAGTAACGCTCGGCTGCCGGTTGCCGAAACTTCGTATCCAAATACTATAATCGCCAATGACCGCTACAAGCAGTGCAAGCCATTTAGGAATGATCTTAATATCTTCTTCCTTGATAGGAAATCCAATCACCGCAGAGATACGTCTTTGGAACTTCCAAAACAAGATTCGCTCATCGTTGGTAATATTGAATGTTTGACCATCAACACGAGTTTCGAGCGGTGGTACCGGTTTTCTAAAGGCGCACAAAAGAGCTTGAGCTGTTAGAATATGTGCTTCAGATAGATTGCCGACATAGATGAAATTGTATTCAATTTTGCCGGCACCGATCTGAAATTTCCCATTTCCTTGTCGGCAGACATCGACGATCTTGCCCATACATATCGTATCCCGTTCACCAAAAGCGGTATCAGGACGTAAAGATACATTCAGCATCGAGGAGTCGCCATATTTTCGGTTGGCGGCAAGAATGTCTGCTTCAGCGACCGCTTTAGTAAGAGTGTAGACACGCTTTGTGCTGAATATTGGAGGTCTGGAAGATCCTCGTCGGCATCAATCAGATCGCTGATATTGTCGTGAATGACCGATGATGTAGAGGTATTAACAAATGCCTGAGCTGTTCCTACTTTGAGAGCTGCGGAGATCAAGTTTTGGGCGCCGTTGACATTGACTTTTTGGAATACCGAAGGCTGAAGCACCATAGAGTCTGGATATGCAAAATGAAATATAGTACGCGGTTGTGCCTGAAGCATCACTGACTCAACACCAGGAAGACTATTGATATCACAAGTATGATAGGTCACATTGAGGACTCGATCTCTGATCGTATTGATGTCCAAAACATGGATCTCGCAAGTTGGTTCGGATTCAAGAATATGATTGAAGAGGTGAAAGCCGATAAGCCCACATCCGCCTGTGATTAGCACAGGGCTCAAAGAAGTAGTGCTGGTGGTTGTCATCTTACATTGAATTTTTCAAGCTTGATGTGGGTAGAAATGAATGGGAACAGCAGGAAGTTGGATCTATGATTGTTGACATCTGTCAAGGTTTTAACCTGCCTATTTGTTGGAAGTAGTTTGGTGTGGTGTTGGAGAGAGGTTGGTATCGAAGCACAACTTTTAAATCCCTACTCCACACTGACCGATGGAGAAACAGCACTCAAGTACTTCCATACATCGTGGTAAATTAATTTCCTTGAAAAGAAGTATCTCTCAAAATAAATAAGATATACTTCCTAGCTAAAACAGACTTCTTTCTTTACCAAGATCTGTCCAGAGTATCTTCGAGCCCTAGAGCCTCATTCTCTCCCCCCCTTTAATTTGTTCATTGCAACCACTTACCACTTAAATTTCGTCATAAGAACGCTAATAACCATCGAACCTTGCAGCTACATACAATCTGCACCTACTACCAGATTACTACCTCCCCTCTTCGGGTCAGAGAAAACCTGCCCATTTGATCATAACAGTCTTCTTATTATCCACCGATTTAAGAAGGTAATTGAGGAGGAATTGGACCCAGGAAAAGGTTGCAGGTTTTGGTGATGGTAGACTGTGCCACAGACGGGCATGGTCCTTTGTTGACCCGAGGAGCCCGCCATATCAGCGCAGCAGGGCTGCATGGCACTAACTATATTGATCGGCATACGAACCTACAGTATTTATCCTCTTGGTAAGTCATTATTCGTTATTACCGTTCTTACTCCTGCTACTCGAAACAAGACCTAGATGAACCTTGTGGGAAGATGAAACGACATCAAGAATATTTGCCATCCAATAGGTACTTATACCAATACATGACTTCCATGGGACAAAATGTTTACGAGAAAGAGGAGTACAGCATGCACATCTCGACTAGTGAAATAGTTGAATTCAAGGATTTCTAAATTTCTGGTTGGTGTATGCCATACACATTTCGAACTTGCCGCGCGTAGTTGATGCCTATAAGCTTGTGAGTATACTGGGCACCTAATACAAAAATATGTGTTGATTCATAAACAAACGTTTAGCAGATTGTAGATTTGTGTTGACAGGGTAAGTAAGGCAGGGTTGCAAGTACTTTTTTCCGGAATATCCCTTACCATCTTATTATATATATTATAAGGCACAGCATTCCTTACTATTAAAGATATAACGCTGTGAATACTTCTAGTCCTATCGATTATCTATTCAGGTATTATGTGTATAATTGTTTTCCCCTCTATCAAACAATGTAACCCTACTCTAACAAATTATTATATACATATAAAGTATTAAAGTCAATAACATTTACAGTCTCTCAATTTCTTATTCTGATTATATATGAAAGGCGATGAATGTTTTTAGTTCTATCGAATACCTATTTCGCGTATGATTTTTTTGCTTTTATTAAGCGATGTGACCATGCCTCACTAGATCATTATATATGAAATCACCTATCTATCTAATGATTGATACTAAACTAATGTGCATAATGATATTGAATTCTTTTAGTAAAGTTTCCGATGACTTAGAGTAGAGTTCAGATATATTATATGTTTTGCCCTTGAGCTAGATTTTAAAACTAGTACGAAGTTAAAAGAGCTAAGATCCATTAGAGGTCTTAGCGATGTTGAAGGTATCTTTTATTACTTTTTTTCTTTTATATTATTATTGAGCTCTAGTTCTAGTCAGTCTTGTGGATTATCTTAACATTAGATAGTAATGAGATTATTATTCGGAAGTGACTTTAGTAGTAGAATCAATAGCTATCTCTTGTTATGTATCTTTTCTATCCTTGATTCGTATATCGTTTCTCACATCGCATATAGACCTTTAAACATTTAAAATCATGCTAATATTTACTTCAATAATCTAAAGATACTCATAAATAGATATTAGTCTCGATCCATGTGCTTATATTTAGACTAGATCTAGACTAAGCAGATGGTTTTCCATTCAGCGCCTTGGAGAAATGAATACTCATATGGTGCCCCGCCAAACGGAGTCTTGTACTTATTAAGGTCCTCATCTGAAATTAGATTATCATTTTCATGAAATAGAGCATTCGGTTCCCAGTAAGATTCCAGGCCTTTGAAATCTCCTGTGCTAGGGTCATAGAGCAGGGTAAAAAGTCCCGCTCGCTCGTACTTTCCGTCCGCTACAGGGTGAAGAACGATGATGCTATACGCACCCAGGTTGTAGAACTGGCCTTCACTCGGTAGCACCAGGCCCAATTTGTGCAATTCGAAACTATACTCTCTGTCGAAACACACCGGGATGCCCAAAAATATACCCGGCCTTACAAGAAATGTTGCCATATTTTTGGGCAGCCAGACAATTTCCTCTTCGGGACAGTAAAAACGACCTTTACGGATTCGTAGCGGGACAATGAATGAGGTGATATGTAATTCCTTCGGGTAAATTTCGCGATGTAGATTCAACTGACGTTCCCGACAGAAACTATCCAGATCAATAGTCCTGTCTTCAAGGGGAATTTGTATCCGAAGAATGCACTCTCCTGCGGAAGTTACTTCTTCATTCTCATCTGTCGAATTATCTAGCGGCTTGTTAGTTGCCGGCTCTGCTGTATGGGTCTGGATTTCCAATCCAAATGATTCAAATCTAACCGAACCACCCCAACCTGACCAAGACCAGTTGGGCAGATCATTCCTTCGATGAGAAATAGCTTTATGATACCATAGGAGGTCGAAGCCTACCCGTTCCTGTTCGGGATGCCCAAGCAGCATCAATTTAACCCCCCAAAGGTGGGTCATTGGTATATTATCGCTCATTGCAACTGACTCATAGTATCTCAGGATGCCAGCAAATGCATTCAGGCTGTCACAATCATGGCTAAGATTTCTCCTGCTGTATGCTTTTATATGTGATACAAAATCTTGAGACCAAAAGAGAGGAGACCTATTGCGATCTTTAGGCTTCATTTCCTCGAACTCAGGCCGCATGATCTTGATTTGATGAGAATCATGACCTAATACTGTCTCCTTTGCCTCCCCCTCGTTGCAAACAAACACTACTTCGCTGTCTGCGAATACTAGTCTTCTTCTAGAGAAGTACCATTCTTGGTAAGTCCACCCTCGCGTAGCCCAATGGCTGCTCAAGATCTCTGCTTCAACGTTGGAGACTTCGATCAGCTTGATTTCGCCAATGGATGTGTGGGCTTGATAACGTGGTACACTGATTCCCGGTAAACTATCACTAGAACTCTTACCGGACGCTGCGACAATGGTGGTGTGGGCGTTTCCATAGACAAGATCCATCTGGTTGATCATAGACTGCATATGAGGGGAGTTCGGGTTTTGGTCGATGCACTGTGATGAAGCTTCTATCAGTTCTATTGTTCACAGTCATGCATGAAGTATATTTTGCCATAGCTGTAGCGACTCACATATTGATCAACCCATAGATACTGGTCGCCTAAGGCCTCAGTGACGGTGAAGGCATCTTGTATGACCCGTGGAAACTCTCCTTGGGTATTTTTGCAAGCAGACTTATCACCCCAAACATAAGATAGAGCGATGTATTCACAATCTGGTGGAGCCTGACAAATCTTTTTCGTGGTAAGCTCGATGACACGCAACCTCGCAACTTCTGACTTCGTAGACCGGCATTCTTCATGATCTTTGAGGCATTTGTTTAACATTTGTCTAAGGAAATCCAAGTTGACTTTCAAGGGTTCTAGCATGCGAATGCCGGCGGTCTCATGGTTCCCGAATTTGTGTGCTTTTATGAAGCGGACGTAGTCGTTGTGGTCATCGCGGCCATGTATCCGCGTTGAACCAGTTAAAGGGGATCGAACTGCCAGTTTGACATAAAGGGCTCGCTCTTTGGAACCCCAAGTCTCACACAAACCCTCCCGAGCTTCCAAACATACATTCAACTGTATGTCTCTTAATTCTAGAGACTGATTAAGGGAGCGGCTACCAGATTTTGGATTGACAAGGCTCGCAACAAGGCGACAGACGTGACAATCCGAGTTGAGCAGTTGGCTACGGGAAATTCTCTCAAAGGCTTGGACGAGTTTAGTATCGCGTCCATTTGGGCAAGCTATCGAAGATTCTGTCCCCTTAAACTTTCGCCAGTCTGTAATATTTGACCAATCTATCCTCTGACATTCTCTACAGAGGGTTTCAAGGTTTGTATCATGGTCGTTGCCATTGTGGCTTGTGCTAGGGGAAAGCTGAGCAACGGTTCTAGGCACCGGGAACGATTGATCGATAGGCATCCTGTCAAACACAAAGATCAAGAAAGCTCTGAAAAGTTTTAATTATTGTGTGCTAATCAACATATCTAAATTCCAGAATCAAATTGCGAGGAAAGGCTGGCTTCGATCTACCACTACCCCTCTTTGTCGTGTCATCATTATTGAGCCAGCTCTCGACCGGCTAATTTTCCCCGTGCCTAATTATCAATCAAAAGTTCGAGTGTCTTCCTGATTTATCAGACCCTAAATTGCATAATTACCGGTATATAACTTTGCGCTGATTTGTTCAGCATACTCAAATCTATAGCTTATGAATAGTGTGTAGAGAGTAGTAATAGCACACTTTCATTTATTCGAATTCTTTACAAAATATCAAATTGCATACCTAACTGTTTATCTTCAAGTGCGCTCGAATGATTCAATGGGTTTGATTACTAGCTGATAAGTCTTTCGGCTCTTATACGCTCGTTCTCTTACAATCCCAGAAAACCATAGTCCAATCAAAGTTCTTATTCTCGTGAACCTAGAAACTGGGGATCGAAACTCTAATTTCCAAAACGTGAGTTCTTGTTCGTCATATCATACATCTTTAGAATAGATTATCTATGATTTACTCACTCGTAAATATAGATATAAACAGTCTAGGAATAGTAATAAGCGATCTAGACCATCTAAAATCTGCACTATCTCAATCTACTAATTCGGATCCTCTAGAAACATTATCATCATCTCTTATTCAGATAAGCAAAAAGTCTACAAACGTCTCCCACCCCCCTAAAATCATGCTGAAAACATACTATATAAATAAGCGAGCTTGGTTTCTTTATAAATTAGTGTAATGTATACAAATATCTCGCAACAAATAACTTTAGGATGTCATTTATTCTCAAAGCAATTTATCACTCTTCCTCAGATCGAGCGTTTTCGTTCTATGTTCTATTTAATAATCCCTAACTATATATTTTAATAGACTCGCGTTGATGAATAGATAGTCTTTCTAGAAGCAACATACTCATACCTGCAAAACATATCTTGCACCCATCATCACCACTAACCATACTCTCACTCAAACTCGACCCCAAAAAGAAAAAATTGCAGATAAATCTCTTATGTGTATACTTCTACTCTTTCTATCCTCCATAAGTCTGTAGCCATCTCACGAAAATAAACACAGAACAAGGCATGAATCATACTAAGAGCAGTCATGTAAAAAGATAATCTTAGTCCCCTGCTTTTGTGGGTCCAGATTCTTTTCATAGAGCTAATAAATTAACGATTATCTCTTAGTGATTCTGTGATATCTAGCTAGATGACTTACATATCTAGCTCTCGCCTCCTGATTCCCCATCCCTTACCTTCTTCTCTTCTACCCTTCCTCTTAAACATTCACTCAATACTCCATGACTTCCCTTCTTCTCTCCTTCTCTCAAAACACCACAATACCTCGCCAACGCATTATCTTCACCTCAAACTACTCAACACTCAGTATACAATCTTACAATCGTAGTAAAAAGTTACATCTTTCCGCTTCCCCTTCAACCTTCGCCCCTTCCCAAATCTACCATCTCTCAACCTACCAAATAAATAATCAACTGTCAAACTCAAGAACAAATTACTCTGCCTCTCCCATCCCTAAAATTCCGGATCATAGAGCGTAGAGCACAGAGTACTTTCCCCATCAACCAATCAACCGAAAACCACTGTGACAGTCTCTAATCTCATATAATTTTAAATTCACACCAAAACATATAAATCAAAGTGACTAAAACTCTCATCTCATCTTATTTCATCTCTTTGAATCTCAATCAGTATCTAATCCAGCAGATCCAATAAATAATCCACTTATATTCGCGTCCTTGTCTATGACTATAACTATGTCTACATCTACATCTACATCTACATCTACATTCAAATCCAGAACCAAATCCAAATCCAAATCCAAATCTATATCCATATCACCCGAAATAATCGGACAATTCATAAATCTTAAACACTTTAGATAAAATACGGTAAAATACAGTACTTCAGAAAACCAACAGATTTACACATACACACCCACCTACCTAGTCCCCTTTAATTTCCTAACCAATCCATCTATACCTAGCTAGTTGAACATATATGTCACTTTATATACTTCTTATATATTCCTCTTAATACAATCCAATACCCTCTCCATTCTATCTCATAATCTCTTCTTTCACCCCAACCCAATCCAATCCAACCCAGATCAATAACTACAACTTACCTACCCCTGTATTATCCAAACCCTTCGAATCCCAAACGATCTCTCCAATTCCTTTCCTATTCTCCACTTCTTACAAGCCCTATTCTATACAATATTTTCCTCCCTCTATTATCTACCTATCTAGCCATCTAACCATCCTCCCTATTTAATCAACAAATAATCTCACCTCACCTCACCTCACCTCACCTCACCTCACCACACCCACATATCCCAGTCCCTACTAACATCCATTTCCATCCATTCCTATCCATTCCCATCTCACTCCCTTCCCTTCACACTTTCCACTTTATGCTTCCTATTTTACATTTCCTATTCTACATTTCCCATTTCACACTTCACACTTTCCATTATTCCATCCTTCAACTATCAATCAATCAATCAATCAACCTCCACACCCAAAGATTTTCTCTCTAGCCCTATCAATCATCCACCATCCATCATTCACCATCCGACCTCATCATTAATCATTCACTCCCCTCTCTATACCCACTACACTCCCCCTCCCTTCTCTTACACTCCCCTCGAGCTCTTCTCCTACACCTTCTACATTCTAAAAGCAAGCAAGCAAGCATACACATACACACGTAACCCCAAACTAATCTTCATAACAAAAATATGTATGTACACTTAACCCCAAAACAATCTTTATAACAAAAACAAAAACAAAAGCATCAACATGAATACGAATACGGATACAATATCCAGAATCCACACAAAGCATATAGATAGATTTAACACCAAGCCAATCAAGCGAAAACAAAAACAAAAACAAAAACAAAAACAAAAACAAAAACAAAAATTAGAGATAAAAGTCCACTCCCTCCCTCCCTCTCTCCCACTCACCCACTCACCCACTCCTTTCATCCCCATCCATTCTCCCACCTCTCAAACCACACAACACACTCAGAACCCTTCCTCCACCTCCACCCCCACCCCCTCCTGAAATACTATACGAAAATTCCCCAATCACACATATACCAAACAGCTTCTCTCCCCCCCCTCTCCCCCTCTCCCTCTCCCTCTCCCTCTTCCTCCCTTTCAATCAACAAACCCCCTAACTACTAACCCCCTAACCCCCTAACCACCAACCACCAACCACCAACCACCAATCTCCAAAATCCCCACCGATATCAATATAAACATTAATATCAAATCCACAATACATATTCAATATCAAATACATCCTACCTATCCTACCCATCCTACCCATCCCATCCCATCCTACCCATCCCATCCCATCCCATCCCATCCCATCCTCTACCAACATCCATCCATCACACCCACACCAATTACTTTGTCCCTAAACACCTATACCTACACCTACACCTACACCTACACCTACACCTACACCTATATAAACACCCACATAAACAGATAGCAAGACTTATTAAAGAAACAAACAAAATTCCCATTGAGTTATTACAAATCGATACAAGTGATATGGAAATTCGCTTTAGTCCCTCTTTTAGAAATACTACACCCAAAACAAAATGAATTATGAATTCCAATTCAGAGAATCCACTTCTCCTGTTGTGGATATCGCCCTTCAGCTTGATATATCGATTGCTGATATTCAATCCTTAAAGAGCAGATATCAATATATACTAGTCTCTCGGCTAGTAATTAGTTAGGTAGTTCGATTCACTATACAAACACCTTACAATTCTTAACCTAATCCTTTTCACCCCAAATCATAACTCACACATAGATGATAAACAATTTGAATTTCATGAAATCTTTATTATTAGACTTTGAATACACGCCACATAAAACAAGTGCACAAAAATAACTCCCTCGCTGCAGTAAAAACAAAAAGAAAGGAAGCAGTCAGGATACCAAGTACGCATACATCATCCATCCTTACTGCCCAGTCCTCAAATTTTCAAGCTTTTCCTACTATCCGGAATAAAAGACCTAGACAACTAATCATGATGTATAAACCACCTGGATATAAGAAGTCCCGACCCATTTGATTCATCATTGAATTGCTGATAATACTCGCTTTTGAGCATTCATATTTGTGATATCCTTCCCAGTCCAAGGACCATTCTTTCCGTGCTTCACCTACACTTCCAGAAATCTCTCGACTGGTAACCTAATCTTGTAGTTGAATCGGCAATTGTCGTTTACGAAGTCTTCTTTTGAGCTTGGGCACCGGCAACATACTTTCCGATGTCGGTAGCATCGTGGAAAGTTTTAGCGGCACCCTTAATAGCTTCCCAAACTTGTCTTGCTGCTGGAGGAGTAGATTGGGCACTAACAAGGCTGTCAATTCTTGACTCTACTTGTCTGAATTGTCCTTGAACAAATGCGCTTTGAGCGAATCTTGAACGAAGGAAGGCAGTGTAGATAACAATCAAAATCCAGGAACCAGATTGGAATGCAATAGCGGAGAGGAAGATACGAGCCCAGAGGATGATTTCGAGAAGAGCAACAAGTCCCATGGATGTGTCATAGTATTCCTTGACGAACTTGCCAATGGTATCGGCCGTAGCGTTTGGCTTTGGAGCAGCCTTAGGGTCGGTACCTTGTGGAGCTGGTTGGAGAGTTGGGATGAGGTTGGTACGGGTATAAGTTGCGACGTGGAAGACCGAGTAAACACCGAATGGAAGCATGGCAAGAGGGTATTGCTTGTTAAAGAGCCACACGAGTGCCATGGCTATTATTTGTTAGATTCTCAACATCAAGACGAGAAGAAAAAGCACGTACCCAAGTATTGAACATTCTCATCAGCGATAAGAGAGATCAAACCAGCTTGATTTGCCTTTCCAGCTCTGGCGCGAGCACGGAATGCCTTGTAAACCACGATGCCGTAGGTAACGGCGGCAGAGATAAAGGCGGTACGATAAGAAAAGGTAGCCCATCTCGAGTAGTAGTTGAAAGTTATGTACGAAAGGCCGTATCTGAGAATGCAGAATAGGAGCGAGACGTGTCTATTATTGAGAGTTAGTATTGACAGCGATGGAATGCCGAGCTTTTGTTTCTGGAGCTGTTTGGAAAACTGCGAGAAAAGACCACATATTATCCAAGCTCCCGCGAGCTGACAGCTCTCTTTGACGCGGGGAAACAACAAGAGAAAATTCGACGTACCCTACAAACCAAGCAACTGTAGCAATGTCACAGTCAGCACATATCTCTATGCATGTTTTGAGACAAGCTGCAACTTACACTGCAATGTTTGCGCGAGTTGTATGAGCCTCTCCTGAAGGGGGAGAGAGGCAGAAGGTGGGGGAGCCATTTTGAAGTTGTCGATGTAAGTTTTCTCCTTGCTGAAGAAATCAAGGGTAGTACACCTTTATGCGTGTGATTGAAGGTGTTGTGTGATGATACGAACTGTTGCGTGTGATTGTGATGGGGATGTCAGATTGATGATGGTGGTGAGGAAATATTGGAAGTTTTAAAGTAGGATTGATCGTTTTAGTTGAAGTTGAGTTGTAATTGTAGTTGTAGTTGTGTCAACAGGTTTCTTGGTCGATGGGAAGAAGCTACTGGAACATGGCTGCACTAGTTAAAAATCCCTGTACTGCGTCACTTTGGATTTGTCTCTTCATTCTTCATTCTCCATTTATTCATTTATTCATTCATTCATTCATTCACCACCTCGAGACCACCTCCCTGGCACGCATAGATAGTACTTGCTTTACTTATCACTGCGCACTACTCACGCGAGTGTGAATAACATGACTTGATTGGTTTGCTCGATGGGCTCGGATTCTTTCCTTCTTTCTGGATTCAGTCAAGTCCAGATGGATTGGATTTTTTCTTCTTTGTCAAGGGATAAGGAATCACATTCAACGATGAGAAAGATACGAGGACTCGTACCTCGGAGGATAATAATAAGGATAATGTGAAAAGTCAAATGTGAATATAGAATTTATGAGCCATGATTTACGATGATTTACATTGATTTACATTGATTTACGATAAAATGTCGATATACTCATATCTATGTAAATAAACCACTCCCCAATTCTCTACCGGTATATATATCCCTCATCTCTCCAGCTTCCTTGGTTCCAACTTTCCATGACTACATACATACATATACATACATACAATAGATATCATATATCCATCCATCCATCCAACTCTAGACTCCCTCCTTCCCTCCCTACCTCCCCACCACCTCTTCACAATACGACTTGGTCAACACGCGAAACTTGTGTTGCGCAAGAAATCGTCATAACCCATCCCATCCATCCATCCCATCCATCCATTCACAGCCCACTCCACCCTTTTCCAACCCTTGCCTTGGGCCCGACCTCCAAAAATGATCTTCACATGCTATTAATATCCAAGTCAGCTACATGACATACATACCTCATACCTACCTACCTACCTACCTACCTACCTTACCCGCAACTTTTCCTTTTTCTTTTCCTTTGCCTTTCCTTTCCATCCCTTCCCTTCCCTTCCCTTAGGACACGGCTCGCGTGCTCGTGTGCTACTTACATACTAGGTAAACCATATAGTCAATCAGTGAAAAGTCAATAATTAATTTATTCATTTATTTGTCTTCAATAGTCATCATAACAATCGCTACAATCGTAACTATAACTGGAACTTTAACTGTATGAAAAACCCAGATCCATCATTAGTCATTCAATGAAGTTATGATAGAATTCTACAGTCGTTGGTTCCTTATTGCTCTTTTAAATATACATCTACCTACTATATATAATAAGTTGGTATCTTCCTTTTCGCTCCCGATAACTCCCAAAACCTCCCATGAAGCATCCTTAAGACTCCTATTATGCATTGATCTTTTGAAGATACCCCTCCCCCCCCGTAACCAAACGCCGTACTAGATTCTCTGATAATGAGTTGATTTTGGGATTTTCATCATCTTCGCATTCGTTTGTTAAAGTGTCGATAATCTCGTCCATGTCCATGCCCATGCCCATGCCCATGCCCGTGTCCGTGTCCGTGTCCATGCCCATGATGTCGTCCATGATGTGGTTCTCTCGGAGTATGGTGGGTGGGTATTGGTTCAACAGGTACCGCCTCTTCTACTTCCACTTCATATCCCTCATATTCATCTTGAAAGTATGTGTCGACTATGTCTCTCTCATTCTTGGCTGTAACCACATCCAACATATAACGTACCGTACCACTCTGACCACGAATACCCGTGGGTGGTTTCGAACCTGAACTTACCGATTTGGGGCTCTGGTTTGCTGGTGATGCAACATGGCCATTAAATCGTAAGTCTGCTGGGCTGGCTGGTGTAACAGGAGTATTGGGAGGGTGTCGCACCCCATTATTTCGTGGTGCTTCGTGGTGTTCCGTGTGTCTTGGTAATCTCTTCTCCTCCAGCTCTTGATTGATCTTAATTCGGATACCTATGAATTTCTCGATATTGTGTAAAGGACCAACGATAGACTGCTTCTGGTAATGCGTGTAAAGATCTAATAGATCCAACATTGTTTCCACAATTTCCGAACGACTAGTCCACCACTTTTTATAGCTTGGGCCTCTCCAACCCTTTTGCTTCTCACAAATTAATGTCGCCAGTTCTACACAAGCAAAAGACATGGTAGAACAAGTTTGCTTGAGGGGGGCGAATGTTCGATAGAGATCTATCATGACTTGATACGCAACTTCTGCAACGTCACGTTGAATTCCACCGTTCTTGACAAGTTTAATGAGGTGTTTTTGCGGGTAACGAACACGGAAGTCGAAGCTAGATGCTTCAAGCATAAGACGTTCAAGGCCAATGACAACTTTAGAAGGAGCCTCAAAGATCTACATGAATTAGTAGCCATCTATAACCAGGATGGGGCAAGACATACAGTATCGTCGGAGCTTAAATGCTCTGCAGCTGAATGTTTTAAGTTGTGAGCTGCGCAAATAATATCCTTGGACTTTTTAAGGGTATCTTCAATCTTGCAAGCTGTTAGAAGTGCAGCAGCCGCTGCATCTTGGTATTGATATTCAGTATCTTTGTGAGCAAGCCGAAAGCGATGAAAGTAGGTGGCAGCGGTACAGAAAGTTCGCACTGGTCTTGTAGAAGTTAATACTTGTGTCTGCGCAAGTCAGGGTAATACTGACAGCTGTAAAGCAACCCTAACGTCATTAATCCAAGTCACCCCCTGTAGCCTAAACTGATCCTCGCGTGTAGGATTTGCGCCGATGATCATGAGTTTGGTATTGACATGTTGCTGGAACATATAAGGTTTGGCGACTTGAATGAATGACGGGTGAGGACCCGTAGGGATGACCTGGGTGGATTCTGGAGCAGGCGCCATTGGTGCAGGTACCATTGCAAGAGTATTGGAAATTGATAAAGTAATATGTGGAACGATATTTGAGGTTTTCTGGGAATAAGTCGACCAAGGGGGCCCTCGCATCTACGTTCGGCTTCCCGTCAGTCTCTGGTGTAGGTTTGCCTTGGATTTTCTGCAAGAAGTGACAAACGGTTGCAGTTAAAGCTTTGCGGCTCTCCAAGTTTGACTGTGTAGAACTCGGGCGAACTCAAACTCGCGATAATCTGAACCTCTCGCACTGCAACTCGTAACGTGCTTCAATCAATGCCTTCGTAGTCGAACTTCTATTCAGCTCTCTGTCGCAAATCGATTTCGATGGTAAATTTTCTTTCAGCGAGGTTTTCGTTGATCGCAACTGGACTGCGGCATTCAATAATACGAGGTTCCCAGCTCGTTCTATGGTATCATCGAAAGGAAAATGCGGTGCGAGACTTTGAAGCAAAATAGTTCGATTAACTTGCGTACTGCCAGAAATGATGAATATCAGACGGATTTACTATCTTCCTCTGTGCGGCAGAACATCGGTAAAATGTACCTCTAAGTCTACTATAAAGCGGCTTTGTGGGGATGGCCCATCAAGGTCTCAAGTACTAAGCCCCAACTTCAGCCGGAACATCAACAAGGACATCAACAAGGACATCAACAAGGACATCAACAAGGACATCTTCCTCAGCTGAACAAGCAGATTCTGTTTGCAATATATCATTCCATCACTTTGGCCCAAAATACTCGAATAGTTTACAACCTCTGGTAGACTGTTACGCCAGTTCGCATCAAAACCATTATCTTCAGAGCTCCAATCATCATACCCGCCACCAAAGCTCTCCAACATGGCGCCCATTACCAAAATTATCTCGTTGCTCAGCAGCGCATCGCTCATCAACGCTATCGTTATGCCTGAGAGTGTTCTTGAATTTCCCGTCGCGCATGATGAACATGCCTCTGTCTACGATAAAAACAGTCCTCTTCCAAGTATTTTCAACCTCACCTTGTCCGGAAAGACTCGCCAAAACACAAAATCATCCAACGATGAAGATGATACTCCACTTCCCTTGATTATCTGGCATGGACTCGGCGATAATTACAAAGCGGATGGTCTTGCGCAAGTTGGAAAACTAGCTGAAGCTATTCATCCTGGGACTTTTGTCTACAATATTCATGTAGATGAGGATGCATCTGCAGATAGGACAGCTACCTTCTTTGGAAATCTCACTCGTGAGTACATCCCCTATTTTTCCTTTAAATATCATACTAACTCTCTTACCAAGTTCAAATCGAAAAGGTCTGCGAAGACCTCGCCTCCCATCCTATTCTCTCTACCGCGCCCGCCGTCGACGCAATTGGATTCTCCCAAGGCGGCCAATTCTTGCGTGGCTACATATCCCGCTGCAATGCTCCACCCATCCGCTCTCTCCTGACCTTCGGTTCCCAACACAACGGCATTTCTGCCTTCCAAGCCTGTGGTCCTGCCGATTTCCTCTGTCGCGGTGCTCAAACCCTTTTGCGATCCAACACCTGGTCAACCTTTGTCCAATCTCGTCTCGTACCCGCTCAATACTTCAGAGATCCGGAAAACCTAGACTCTTACCTTGAATATTCCAATTTCCTTGCCGACATCAATAATGAGCGCGTTCTCAAGAACCAAACATATAAATCCAACATGGAAAAATTGGAACGATTCGTAATGTATGTCTTTGAAGACGATACAACTGTCATCCCTAAGGAAAGTGGATGGTGGGCTGAAGTCAACGGCACGGAAGTTACACCACTGAAAGAAAGAGCCATTTATAAAGAAGATTGGCTAGGTTTAAAGACATTGGATGAGGCCGGAAAATTAGTTTTCGAAACCATTCCAGGGGGACATATGACGTTAGGAGAGGAGATGCTAGAGAAGGCTTTCAAAGAGTATTTTGGTCCAGCAGGGAAGAAATTTGGGGAGAAGCAAGCCCAGATGACGGGACACGAGGAGGAGTTGTAAAGGGGCTCGGTTACGATAATTTGGGCTAGAAGGATGGGAATGAAATGTTGTTTTTGGAGAATTTGCAGATAGGTCATGGAGTGGAAGGAAAGCGTTTGTAGTTTGAGATACCGGGCGCAGGCTAGGGA
This sequence comes from Botrytis cinerea B05.10, assembly GCF_000143535.2. Taxonomy (NCBI): domain Eukaryota; kingdom Fungi; phylum Ascomycota; class Leotiomycetes; order Helotiales; family Sclerotiniaceae; genus Botrytis; species Botrytis cinerea. The sequence continues at coordinate 1,372,248 of NC_037324.1, read as the reverse complement.
ATGCGGGCGTTTGTTCTCATGGTCTAAATTGAGATTTGTAGTTTGGTTCATTCGGACTCGAGGATAATAAGTTAGTTAATTCAATATGGGATTCCCGAAATTAATAATAAAAAAATACTTTTAAGCTCCATTCGACGTATGGCATTTTTTTAGTATCTGAAATTCGATTGAAGTTCGATTGGATGAGCAGGAGATCTTGATGTTTAGATGTTTTTGTGATATGTCTTTATTTTGGTTTGGTTTGGTGGATGGTTTATTTATTCTGTTCATCGTGTGTGCAGCATTATGTATGTATGTATGTATGTTCTTTTCTCCCGTGGCGGCGAACACTTAAAAACTCACTCACTCACAACCATTCAATTAAGAAAAAAAAAAAAAAAAAAAAATACAATCAGATACCCAATATGCAATCCATTACAAGATTTCCTTTCATTACGATAAGTCTAATCTACTAACAAACATACATGTGCGCCGCCAACGCCATCTTATAAACCCATTTTCTTTTCCTCCATGCTCGTGCCTGAAACGAGACGTAGAATTTTGCACGACCGATACTAAAGTTAAGCAGCGACCTTTTTGGTCTTCTTGGTCTTCTTGACTACAACCGGAACGGCGTCCAATTCCTTTGCCGCATCCTCCTTCTGCTTCTTCAACATGGCCTTTCGTAGCGCGATCTCTTGGTCTAACTTATCGTCGTTGCTCTCCAACAATTTCTGTTTCTTCTCCTCTCCTCCCTCGGCCTCGCTTGCGTCCATACCCCTCGTCTTCCTCTTCTTGTTCTTCTTCTCTGCAACCCTCTCTTCAATCTCCTTCACTACGCTCTCATCCAAAACATCTTCCTCCTCAACCCACAATTCATCCGCCAACCAGATGGGAAGTGCCATGGTCTCCGGGCCCTTGACATGGATTGCACGCACGCCTCTCCATTTCTTAGGAACATACTTTTCAATCACAGTATCGACCACGACCTCCAAGTTCTCTGCCAACTTCGCCGCATCCCAGCTCGCATACCCGATGCGGATGGCCGAATTCGTCGAGCTGCTCAACGTCACCAATGCGCTCGAAATAGCCTTCTCAATCTCCGCTGCGATCTTCTTGGGTTCGGCAGATTTGGGTGCATCTTCGCCCTTGGCGCGTGCGATTCTCTTGCCGTCGGTTTTGGGACGTTCGGCTTGGATGGCGACGGGGATGGGTCGCTTGGTGGTGGATTTGTAGAAGGATTTTCCGAGCAATTTGGGCAAGAGTGTGATGACGCGGTCGTCAGCGAGGAAAATGTCGTGCTCGGCGAAGAGTTTGCGCTGGGCTTCGTATTGCTTGTATTTCTTCTTGAGTTTGTCAACGCCCACGACTTTGGTGATGCGCTTGGAGAGTTCGGCGGGGAAGGCGGCAGATGCAACGATATCTTTGTAGGTGCGTTGGGGGTCGGCGACGATGAGACAGATGGTCGTGGTGGTAGAGGTGTTGAGGGAATGGGGGACGGATACTTTAGCGGGCTTGAGCTTGGTCTTGTCGCTGATGTGTTTCTTGGTAGTGAGGGTAAGCCAGACGGGCATGGATTCGGCGTCGTCGTCGTCGTTTTCGGCGAGGAGATTCTGAGCCCCTCCCTTTTTGGCCTTTTCGGCCTCGCTGCTCGAGATGTGTTTGAGGAGTGCAGTGGATGCTTTCAATACCTGTTATGATGTGTGAGCATGTGTCAATTGGACTGGGAGTGAAAAGTGAAAATGTACCTGATCATGATTAAGTTGATATGGAGAACCACTCTCGACCTTTGTGGTCAAGGTAGTAGATTTGGGAGCCATTATGAAGAACCTTGAGATAGAACGAGGGATCGTGTTCCAATTGACAATGTCCTGGGTAGAAGAAATGACCGAAAGCGCAAATGTCCAATCTTTCTTGGAGTTGATAAAAAAAAAAGTGATTGCACAAATCTCGCAAGCTTCTCACGATAAGATTTTTTGCGATTTGATTTTGATAAATTTCTTTGGCGTCGGAATTTTCTTCTGCAACTTCTCCGATAAGGCTTTGGAAGTGCGGGTGTGCTCTTCCTCGCTTGCCGTATCTTATCGCAAGGCTCAGACATGTCTCTGCAAGGCTACGATTGACGATAAGGAATTATGAATGAAGCTGCTATAGAGAAATAATTATGAGGACGGTATGAATAGATTCATTCCTGCCTAGTACGGTCTCATTTGACCGACCCAATCTGCCCGGTATCTATGACAAATGCATTGGTTCTCAGACACATCAACTTGTCAAAACCCCGAGTAGATATGCAGCTTGGGAGTTCCAGCGCTCCATTCATATGATCCTCCGCCCAAAGTAAAAGTTCACACCGACTTCACTCACCTCTATCTGTGAACTGTCTCAATTCATAGCTGCGCAGCTGTCTCCATCCACTTGATTCAAATGCATGTATCAAGCGATGTATATGTAGGTAGTAATTAAGTACATGCGAAAATCTGCAGTCACCAGAAACAGAGGTGTCCTCACATATCTTGTCCACGCCAATTGGCATCAACGGCCTTGGTGTGATTCACAGCTCGGAGACATATTCAGTTGCCTGCCAAACACGGTGTATAGAATATGTGTGTGTGTGTGTGTATGTGTATGTGTGTGTGTATGCTCTGACATAATATAACATAAATTATCCTCCATATCTTATTCCTCGGTGCATCCATCCATCCATCCATCCATCCATACACAACGCTACCCCCAAACCATGTTCAGTCAATCAGCGCGTGAGAAAATCTTGCACCAAGCACAAGGTATGAAAAGCACGCACGATTACACGAGCACGAAACGAAAGGAGACGTTCAAAGGAGGCTGGAAGCGGAAGTTGGAACTGGGTAAGGGTGTGGGATGCGTGTGATGAAATGGCTAGATGGGATGGGATGGGATGGGATGAGATATGAAAATTTGCTGGCTGGGCCTTGGAAACTCGCGGTTGGTGACGAGACGAGAAGAATGCAAAGTATAAAAAGTTATGAAAGAGCATCCATCTATTACGAGACGAGATAGGTAGACTGTAAAATCTGGTGTAAATGTAAGTGTAATAAATACGTATAATAATAAATATCAATGTGTGCAGAGGGGGTTTGCGTTTTATGTACATCCATCCATCTACGTGAATGACAGTGAGATATCAAAACAAGGAGGTAGACGTGGTAGAGAGCTAGAGCAGAGAGCTAGAGCATTCCCTCCCTCCCTCCCTCCCTAGTAGATCGTTGTGAAGGGGGAATGAATGTCTCTGTACATATATGTCCTGGCGGTGCTAGCTATCAAGTCACCCAAGTCACCCAAGTCATGTTTGGAACCATGCCCATACAGTCAAGTGAACATGACATCTTGATAGAAATTGAAACACCCATGGTACAGTACGGTACAGATTCACCATCTGGCGCTCAATCCAGAATTCATCCATGATTGATACATCGACATCGCCATGTGGAAAAGTGTACCTATGTGCAGTTCAATGCAGGTCGTAGAAAGAGCAGAATTCATAATCTTTTAAAGCGGCCAATGAACAGCATTTTTAGACTCCAACGCGGGTCGCGTCTGGGTACCGATGGGTCTGGGAACTTTCTTAACCTCCTCTTCAACTTTCCCCGATCCTCCATCTCTCAATCAGAGACCTGGTCGGAGGCCCATACAAAACGCTGTCTCGTCTTTCTACAATCTTTACATTCTATTTCGTACATTTTCAATTCTTCTAGCTCGGTCTTACCATCTACTTCTCTCCAAAATCTTCTTGACCGTCCTCGCCATCTCTCAAAATCTTATGAGCCTCGCGTTAGAATCTCAACTCGCCCACCGCGTTTAGGTCGCGGTCTGAGATATCCACCTTGAAGAAAATTACTCTTGCCTTTCATCATTCGTGGTCAAAGGATATTTATCATGATGGACTCTTCACCTAGTAAGGCTAACGCTCAACCTACGTTACCAAGCATAGCGGGTACAAAACGTCCAGCACCAACCTTACTTCCACCCTTCGAGCCCCTTCCTTCTTCCTCTCCAAGTCTGCCAGGACGTAACACTAAGAGAATTCGTACTTCACCATCTGCATTCGAATCAGCCTATAAGTATCCAACTCCAATTCCTACATCCGCAACTGGTATCCTTTCTTCCTCTCCTCCAGGGGTACACGCTCGAGCCGGTCTCCATCGAAGTCGATCCTCTGTTGAGAGGGCCCCCCTTTCAGCTGTGCCAACAATTACTCTACCTGAAGATGGAGAATCTCTTCTCATGGGTAGATCAAGCAATTCTTCCCACTATCAATTGTCCGCCAACCGTCTCATCTCTCGTGTCCATATCAAAGCTAGATATATTGCTGCTACAGTTCCCCTCGAGTCGAATAAGATTGAGATTATCTGCTGTGGATGGAATGGAGTAAAGTTACATTGTCAAGGTCGAACATGGGAGTTGGCAAAGGGAGATAGTTTCACTTCAGAAACAGAAAATGCTGAAATCATGTTGGATGTTCAGGATGCAAGGGTTCTGGTTGCTTGGCCACAAGGTGATAATCTTGACTCTGCTGCTCCAACAGAAGTTCCTTCGTGGAGTGAAGATAGTTCTCCTAGGGGTAAAGTTACTGCCGTTACTGCTCAGGGTGACATTATCCATTCAAGTCCGATTCGTCGTGTTGAACGTCATCCGTCACCAGTATCACCAACACCTGCTCGCCAGACACTTTCCTCTGCCAATTTGGCCAACCTCTTTGCTGATGATGCAGAAAAGACCTTCATCCAAGTATATGAAGACAAATCAGAGCCAGCTCCAGCAATTGAGTCTAAAGATACTGAGCCAGTATACTCACCAACAGTCGCTGCAACATCATTCAGTGCATCATTCCCAGCTAGTCAAGAGAGTGAGTTGAGTGAGCCAGAAGAAGACCCTGATGAAGAAAATGATCCCATTGTTCACTCCTTCGGTCCATTTGGTGCAAACTTGTCCTCGAGAATGGCCAAATTCACAGCTGGACATGCCCCAGAAGCTCGTGGTCGTGATGAGCATAAGTTTAAGGCATCTACTGAGAAGCGATCGAGCTCTACATCTACTGACGAAGGTGCTGTCACTCCTGTCATTAACCATGTAGCAAATCAACTTGCCTATTCTCGTCTTCAGTCCATGCCATTGTCAACTATTCTCAGAAACCTTCCATCCAATCTCAGAGGTATTAGTCCTTCAAAGAAGGAGAACAAGGGCCTCACAAAGGAAGACCTCCGAAAGATGCTGAACAGAACATCGTTCATCGGCGAAATTCATCGAGAGGGCAAGGACGCTGCGGGAAAGCCACTTGAGAGTGAATATTACTATATTCCAGACGAAGACACCGATCAGTCAAGAAAGGAGACAGTTCAAGAAGGATTAAGGAAACCTAGTCTGAGAAATTGTAGAAAGCAGCACAAGGTAACACTCACCCATGAATTGATCGGATTTTTAATCTAACATTTTCGCAGCAATATTATTGGAAGCGTCCAAGAACTCCATAGATGTGCTTGAGTACGACGACTTGAGATTTCGCTCAAGGAAAGAATCGAATTGTCATGAGATGTAAATGCTTCTTCATAACTTCAACATCGATTCGCAAACTGTAACATAAACGACATTCATGATGATCGTGTCCCGGTATGGTTGGATTGCATAATGAAAAAAAAAACTGTTTGTATACGATGATGGATGGATGATAGATATCAGGCGATGTTCCGGTCCCCATACCCTTTTATTTGCATAGCGAGGCGTCAGTTAATAATTTCGCGTTTGTATTCTGCTGGTTGCACATCTCTCGAGGCAGTCTTGTACAGTCAGCGCATCGAGAGGAAAGAGCAACTTTGAAGAGTATCAGACGAGGTTATCATGTATTAAAAACATCTAAAAATCATTTATGAAATGCGTTCCGTGGTTGCAAGTGAATGGCGCAATTAGATTGAGTACTCGTAGATCGATATCTGATAAGATATAGAGGCGTCTGAAGATATTGATGTGACGATATGGTTTGCGACAATGAGTGGGAGGGAAAACGAAGATCAATATTCGGGAACTCGCAAGGTTATTGTTGTTGTTGTTGTTTGGTGCACTGGGCAGCGAGTGGTTTAAAGTGGCGATAAGAAAATAAAATGTTATCGATTAGATCCCCATAATTAAGGTTAAGCGACCCCGCATTGCGCTAGTACACGTGCCTCCAATTGAACCCGGACTTCGAATTGATCTCGAGACAATCCTGACGTGGAAAGATGTGAAGCTTGTTTTCTGGACACACATGTTTTGACAAATGGATATGTGTGAAAGAAAACGTGTCATACCACCTATGCGCCAATAATGTATGAGAGGAGTCCGTTTCCCCATCAGGTCAGAGTATTTCTTTATTGGTGTGGTGACTGTATGAATGCTGATTGGATTTGGAGGATGGGTTGGGGAAGAGGGGTAAGATCATCGATTGGAAGTTTATTCGGCTGTTGAAGACTGGAGATCGTCATTACCGTTTATCATCGTTCTTGCTTGGTGAGGTTGTATCGATATTTACTGGCTTACTGGCTTACTGGCTTACTGATTGGGCGTCTATATGTGAATAGGAGACGAGTATGCTAACTGGTGGCATGTTCGTTGGTGGCATGCTAACGGATGGTATGATGAATGATGATATGCTATATGACGGTATGTTAATTGAACTCTCATGATTCTATATCCTCGGTCGAATGATTTCATGGGGGTATTTATATTCGACTGAATAACCGATAATCAATATCTACTTTTCCATTCACCACCTGCACAATTACAAGCACGCAAAATCAGAAACTCAAAAGCTCATTGCGGTTTCCGTGTTTTGATAGCATATCTTCTTTAACCATTGACGTCATTCGATAATCGAGACATCGCGAATAAAGCTATCCTGCCATTTACTCAAGTTCGATCGGCATCTTGCAATCAATCAATAGTAAACAAAACTGTTTCCTCATTGAATCATATATCCATTTATCAGCCTCTCAATTGACAAATTGCAAACAAATCTACACTCTGCCCATCTATTGACCCGTTCAATACCTCTAACACCATCAACACCTTCAACCTCCAAGCCAACCTCGAACAAACCAATATGACATCAATCGCATCTCAGCAACCCAAACCTAATCACGGCGACGAAGCTTCCCTCCCCCACCATTCCAAGTCCAGCTTCGACTCCACAGCCTCTCACCTCGCCGAGATCATGGAAGTATCCATCCCTGACGGCCGACGCAATTCTGGCGGCGAAGCCCTACCATCTTCAGCCGAGACCTGGAAACCCAATCTTGACAGACGGCAAAGTTGGAATCATCAGGATCTCAAGAGATTGCATGTGGAAGAGGGTTTGAAGAAGGAGCATTGGAGTAATGATGCTGGAGCGGAGGGTTTGGGATATAGTTATGAGGGTGAGGAAGGGAAGAAGTGAGGGGCGAGATGAGAGGAGAGGGTGGGGGGGGGGGGTATGTGGAATGGAAGATGAGGGATGGGGATATTCTGAGGGAACGTTGCTGGGTATGGTTATGATTGAGTTGAAATAGCATGATGTTTGGATTTGAAGCTATGGACATTAATACGGAATGATATGTGGGTTTCGCAGGCTGAAGCTAAATTGACATAAGGGAGGAAGGAAAAACGCACATCTTGGTCTCGGCGATCGGGTTTCAAGAAAAATATTACCTGTGGTCTCGGTCTATGACTTGAGAGGAGAGTATTGCTTTAGTATCACACACAAAAATGAATACTGTTCATCCCTGATTAACTCTCTACTGCCAAAAGAAATCTTGCGTTGTCGGACTTAGGTGTCCACTTTGTTAGTTAGTATCTGACCATAAGCTTAATTTCTATTGCTTCAAAAGTGACAGGTGGCAGAATACCTCAATCTCTATCTTATGAAAAGGGTTTCTCTTTATTTTGAAGGATGAAAGGATCTCTAATACATGTGATATCTCAGTCACATCCCACAGTAATCTTTTGGGCAGACCTCCAAGATTGAAATCTCTCTCACTCCGTAATCGAAAGAACACAGAAAATCAAAGTGCGCAATACAGCTCATCTCCTAAACTCCTGTCCTTTATTTCGAAGAGTTTTAGCTACCTCGTTGGTCTGAAGATATTCTAAAGCCGAAGAGAAGATCCTTGTGCTCAGGTTTTTGCGATAGGCATTGCATGCCTCGAGGTTCGTTCTTGCTAGGTCCATTTGTATGGTTATGTGGCTCGTATGTTGTGTTAGCAATGTGCAATAATTTTGGAGCCCCCTTTGTTTCTGAGGGGAGGGGGAGGGGGAAGTTTCTTGTTTTTTCCTAGAGATCAAGGTGGGGAATGATAGTGATTGGGAGGAAAGGAAAGAAGAGGAAAGAAAAAAAGAATTGCACAGTGAAAGGTCTAAAATATTGAATAGAACGAGTGCCAGAATAAGTTTGATTTTTAACACCGACCTCTCAAAAAGATTGCTTGATAGATATCGAGCAATTCATCGAACAATCGGACGTGTCACTCACAACACTTGGCAAGGTTACACTTAAGATATTCTGTATATTGAAATTATGTAATCTCACACCGATCAGAGTACGCATTATGAGATCGGAGAATGACTGAGTTCTAAGTGGGTAGAATTCATTTCTTGCATCCATTCAGAGATGTAAAATAGCCACGGTAGTGTAGATAGGGTCTATATCACCACTTGCTCATGAATAATCGGTGCTTTTTTTCCCCGGACATCTGGCTAATGAGAAATGTCCAAGTAGAGTTCGAACTCGCTTGGTTGATGGGAATTGGAGGACTGAATAACGTTTGCAGAGCCCTTGAGTGGTGACAAAATATGGCGTGTGACGTAGGCAAACTTCGAAAGTCAAGTATAAGATACTATGAGATACTGATAGGCCGAAAACTAATTGCGAGTGCAGGAAAGTCCTCAGATGCAGAACTCTGCTTTGGAAAATATGGATGCCAGTACACCATATGTTCCCGAAGAGTTCAAGAACCAAGAAATCGAGCAAAAAACAAGCAAAGAACGATGTGTATTATATTGTTATAATAGAGAAACGTTACTTCAACCACCCATTCGCGCTATGAAACACCATCCACTAGATCCAACGTCGTCCTGAGATCCCGAAATCTAACGATCATATTCTAAAAATTGTTACTTCTTGGGGGGAGTGTGATCTTTCTTCTGATGCGGAGCAAGTTGGCCTGTGAATTTCCGACTCATTTTCTGTAACTCTTTGCCGGTCTTGTTCTCTTTAGCCACGAATGAGGAATCGCTTTCCGCTGACTCTGTATCTGAAGTAGTATGAATTGCACGGATGGAAGCATTAGAGGCTGTCTTCTTGCGTGTCATATCGACTAATTCTATCGATCAGGTGGAAGTTTCGAGGATGTGTGTGATTCAGCATAGAGTGTAGTGCTGTGATCCTTGAGCCTGAATGAGATGAGTGTAGTCAACCATAATCTCGTGTTACTCATGGCGTATACTTATACCAGAAAACAGGGCCGTATTGAAAATTTCCTCGCAGATAAGGTCGTGTATACGGCGGTTTAGGTTGTTCGAGAGCTCTTCCGAGCAAGAATTTTTGAAGAGAAAAAAATGCTAGACCGTTGGCTCACTTCTTCGTGAAAGAGTAGACAGCTTTCCGGTACCAATCCGTTGTACCCTAATACGGTGACTAAATGCATACAAAAATAAACATACCATGGAGTTATGTGTAACAAAAGGCGGCTAAAAACATTCAAAATCGCGTTTCATGCCCGAAAGGCAATGTTTTTTTTTTTTTTTGCAGGCCAACGTTGAGGCCTTGCAACAGAGAATTCGTCAAACCAACAACTAAAATTATAAGATTCTAGATCGGACAGACAGTTTTAGTCGTATGGTATGCCCCGTTGATAGTTAAAAAGCGTCGGGCCTTGTCAATGGAGACAGAGAAGTTCTCGAAATCTTGACTGACAAGAACAATGTTCGCGACGTCATCTCGTGAAATTCTGTTTAAACCTGCCTTGCCCCCACTTCCTCTCGGGGTACCGTGAATAGATGCAACCAGAAGAAAGACTTGCAACGTGTGAACATAATCAATTCGTTGATAGAATGAGGTGACAAACTCTCTCATCATTATATGATGAAGGGGCTGTTGAGACTTTTGTCTTCTGCCAAGAGCTTCCCCATGGTTTGATGCAGCTATGTGACAAGTCTAGTGGAGGGTATGTATGTGAGTTCACTCCCCCTCAGGTACCAATGATTTGAAAAAGAGCGTTTTGCATAAACAGGTCAACGATTAAGAGTTGCACCGAGGAAGCTCAATATGAAAACGCTCACAGGTGTCTAAGAAATTTGGTAGAAGTATGGACTCAAACAAGCAGACTTAAGGTTAGTGATAGATAGTGGTAGAGGGAACAATTGGAGCGACGACTCGTTCGGTAACTTCCCCTGATCTCGAAAGATGGAGCACTCCGCAAGCCTTTCATCATGATGGGTTGAAAGGGGGGAAACATCGGACGGAGTTTTAGCTTGTCGATCTCATTTGCATAAATTGCCGCAATATATACATACTCTTAGAAAGAACTAACGGTGAGGGCTGAGTTCGATTAAAGTTCCAGAAAATTCTCCGCTGTCAGAAAGCCATGGTACAAATTATTATTGATGTCTCGAAGCCTTGGCGTTCGAAATTCAATGAGCGTCGAACAGCCACCAAAGCAATATATGTTCTGTTCAACAATCAAATTGAAATGAGAATTTGGGCAACAAAATTTGGTTCTTTTAAACTTTTCGTATTGTAAATTTGAGCAATCAAAGATTTTTCTCAGCGACGATCTTGTATCATAGAGACAACTTGACAAAACCTTGCTTACTTGGCTGGAGTGTCTGGTTCGAGATTTTCACCAAATCAGGGATATTTATATTGATGTGATAAGGTCTATCACTGTAGAAACCCTTGCTACTGTAATGGTAGGGGGATTGGCAAGGTTGTGTTTCCCCAGTCCGTGGAAACAATTGATGGAATGATTGGGCTGATAAGAACCGGACATCCGAAGTGACCGCTTATTCTTTGCATATCACAATCACAAAAAAATGAGAATCCGATCTGAGGAAACTTTTCGATGGTGGTGGTGTTGTTGACTCGGCGGCCAAGGAAGCTGTGAGCTTGCACAAAATCTTTTGGCTTCGAAGGCGGCTCGAATGCCTAGATTGAGATGCGGTATCATGGATTCAATGTTGTTGAATGCAAGTAAGCGCGCCTTTGAAGTTTGACAAAGTGAGATTCTAAGAAAAGAGTATTGATGGCGTATCTTACGAAGCTTGTCGTCATAATCTTGATGATTTGGTTGGAACATTTTGAATGAAGTATCTCGGCCTACTTTACAAATCGTCAATTCGAAACGTCGTTAATCAAACCCACTATATTAAACGACAGCGCTTTGCCTATTTGGGACTAGGGGTGATGTATCCACCCCTGAATGTCATTAAGAAATCTAGAACGAAAGTTTCCTCATTCAACATAAGATGATTTTCATATATTTCTAATGTTTTTACCAGTAAATTCCCTGGCTTTTCCCCTGAGAGGTTGATAACACATGTCTTGCTGTTTTCAAAGAGATTAGAGATATCATCGTACAAATGAAGTCAATTTTATACGATTAAGTATCAATGAAACATTTCAGCGGCGGTCAGATTGGTAACCACGGCTGGCTACAGCTACAATCTTGCCAGGGGAAAGAAGGAAAATAATCAGCCAATTTTCTTTTTACATGTGCCTCCAATTCATTGCGATTGGTGAGTAGCAAGTGCTGAAATCTGTCCCAAGCTTTCATTCAAGCTTCTTGATCCACCAGATCAATATACCTTAAATTATGGAGGGGCGGCTGTTGAATCGACCCACACAATTCAAATGATCTGGAATCATCCACTATCATTTTGGAACTGCTCAAATACTTCTTCATCTCTGAGCTTTTCATTTGATTTTCTCTTCTCTCTACCAGCTTTCGAAGTATCTCACCTTCAGTCTCTCTTTCTTCAAAGATCTGCTCTTAACCCAATCTCTTGGCTGTGCCATCTTTTACCTTCTTCTCACACATCAAGAATACATTAGTAGGCCAGATCCTCTGTAAAAAATAAAAATAAAGATTTCGACAATCATACCTCAACGAAAATGAAGTGCAACGCCGTCATCCTCGCCAGCTTCGCGCTCGGCCAATCTGTTATGGCAACAAATATCTATCGTCCTGGTGGCCAGTAAGTACAATTTACTCATCATATTCAATCGCCGCAATTTGCTGATCGTCGAAATAGTTACCAAGTCCGAGCCTTCAATGGATCGGAGCCAACCTTCCCATCTGGAACTGGACCTTCATCTGGTTTCGCTCGCCCAACCGGAAAGCCATCGAAGCCTTGCAAACCTAAGCCATCTTCGGCAGTAGAATCTTCAGTTGCACCATCATCTGTGGCAGCATCATCTGTGGCAGCAACTTCCGCCGCAGCAACAAGCTCCGAAGCCTCTGTCGTCACCTCCGCACCAGCAGTCAGTTCTGACCTTGCTACACCAAGCACTGCTTTGTACACAACCACCATCACAAACCACCTTTCTGAGACTGTCGTTGTCACTGTGACTCCACAACCCGCAACCTCTATTCCAGAAGCCTCCGCCTCTGCCTCTACCACTGCCGCTGTTGTACCAACAACCTTGAAGAGTGCCGATGTAGATACCTCCTCAACATTTGTTGCTCCATCCTCCTCTTCCAAGACCTCAGCCAACTCCCTTCCACCATACCCAACAACTTTCTCAACCGGCGCTTCTTCAACTATTGCTTCTACCGGCTTTGCTTCAGGAACCGGTGGTGCTGCCTACCCAACCGGCAGCGCTATCGCTGCCTACTACCAATGTGGAGGTATTAACTACGTCGGATCCACCACCTGTGTGGAGGGTACCCACTGCCAGGTCCAGAACCCATACTACTCTCAATGTATCTACTACCAGTCTTAAGTGTGCGGATTAGAAGGGAGATTTCGTGGGTGAGATATTTGGATGCCATAGAGTTTGATTCATCTTGATGGATGACAGTGTAGAGGTTCACTTCTTGTTCTATCTTTAGATAGCCCTTTTTTACAAATACAAATGACTTTTTACCATTCTCATGAACTACTGCTTCGTTTCGTCTTTGTCTTTGTCTTGATTGAAAACTATTCTCAATGCGAAAATGCAACGTTCTAGAATTCTTTTATATCCTACATCTCATCATAAAATAACCCCCTAGATAATCTTATCAAGGCCCTCTAGTATGTTCCCAACTATAAATGCTAACTCCAAACTGTAAGACCTGATGATCGATCATCTTCGGGTTTGTAGAATACGTCGTAAAAAACAAAATATCTGGCGAAATTCCCAACAAGGCTTCAAAGGAAGCAAAGGCTAATTTGTCCAGATCGTTACAAATATTTTGGTTTTTTTCGATACCAACAAAACATTTCAAGATATCACTAGTTACACGACGTTCTCGATCCTCAACGTCTTCTTTCTTTTTTCTCCAAAAAAATATATCGTACACGTATGTACCTGCATGTCTAATCTACGCCAAGCAAAAAGCAATCCAGATAATCACATCATTCTGCCCGTGCAAATTTCGGGAAAGAACCCCCCAGCAATCTAGAAATTATTCCGAATTCCGAGCCGTCCTGTCATTTCCCGTAGCCCTACCAGCCCCCACAATACTTCGCTTAAATCTTAGATTTCTGGATACACCTCTCCACTTCCCAACACAAGTACCTCTAAGCCGTGTAATATGTATTTACACAACGTCTTCCAATCATAATCAGTTTCTTCTGAATCTCATATCAACATCCAGCCGATCTTGTTTCATCAAGCCGGTTGGTGACGAATGGGTGCATATACAATGGTGGTGTGGTGTAATGGTAGCACGTGGTGTTGTGGTTTCTCCTCTACGGGTCTTCACGAAGATGGGCTGTTACAAGCTCTACAATCCCCGCTTCAATCTGGGTTCGATTCCCAGCACCGCCAATTGATCTATTTTTTGCTTTTTTTCTCAAGTTTTGGGGTTGTTGTGATGTTTTTGGGTGGTTGTGGTGAAGTTTTGGGAGAAGAGTAGTATTGGTCACGTGCGCTCGTCTCGGGGGTGTGGGAACTAACGGGACACTGCTCGACTCTCAAATTTTTTAACAATTTGATTCTTCATTTGTTTGATATCATAATTTATATTTTTATCATTCAAGCTCTAATAAATTACTACAAGGATTCATAAGATATACGGATCGATATATCAAGAGATATTTCTAAGTCTATTTTGCCATGTCCTGTTAGTTTGTATACTCATCGGTAGACTACCTGTATTGCTATGTTTAATTTCTATCTCTATTTTACAGTAGCTTGGGATGGTATGGAGTTTTTCTGCTGGCCTCGAAAGACCAGAGGATCATCCGATGATGGAAGCAGAATGTAAGCTGAACCAATCACTGCTTAATCTAACATTACCACTTCCTTTCCTCTCCTTCGTTCCCACGTATCATACGGAATAGCAAAGATTGTAGTCATTTAACTCATCACAATTATCAAGTGTTCGATTTTGGGAGCCTGGAGCGGCTTTGATTCAGTAAAGTTTTCTCTTGGGCAGCTTGAAATTTCTCCCTTCGAAGCTCTGTGTATTCCAGTCATGTCTGTTTCATCTACAGATTTGATTGTGCATGATTCCAACAAGTGTTCTGTCGATATCCAGTATATCGATGCAATTTTCAACAAGTCGACATTCTTCAATCCAGCTTTCTCAGATCGATCTCATCCCCCAAGACAATGAAGCATGAGACCAAGTACTCGGTTCCAAATTTTCAATAACATGTTACACGTCAGAATCGATGAACAAAATCCTCATGTCAGGGCCTGCTGGGTATTATAACTAAACATAAAAATGAGGTAGACATAGAACGGGTTTTAATCAGCCAGTATCCCATCCTGATTATGCGATGAAGTTGAAGTGAAGTTGACGTATGAACATCTACACTATCAGTATTAGAGTCTAGATCTACGTCCAATTCAAATCTGTTCTTCACAACATTTACCTATAAACACCATCTATCATCTACAGATTTGCAAGAATGACGAAGCAGTTCCAAACCGCGTTGAACTTCTCTTATAGCATAGAAGTTGGATATAATTGAAGAACATTATAATAAGCAGATCCCAAGTCCTCTCGTCACATCCAAGACGGGCACACATAGAAAAACTCGGGGTAGACGAGGAGTGAACTGACTTGAATACATATAGCTACTGTTCACCCAGGAGTTGCTATCTAACGCAAGTTATCACACGAAGAATAAAGTTGATAATCAACCTAGTATATATAATAAAACACATCTCCAGCAGCGACAACCCATCCAATCATAATCTCCATCCAAATTCAAACCTCAACTGCTCCCACGCAGTATACTTTCAGCCATTGAGATCTGCCATCGCTCCCATACCTTTAGCCTTCTATTCTATATATCTAGTAAGCACTGCACCCACTCAACTATCCCCATCTATCAAGTGCTCCAGAATACATACACATGTATAACTGTTTCGAGAATTAGTAAAACGAACAAACAAGCTCGTCAAATTAAACTCACCACAATCCACTCTCCTAAATTCCAACATCCAATCTCCCACCTACATCACAACCTAAACATTCCACTCCCCCACCAAGAAAATTAACCAACGAACTGACCAACTAACTGTACAAACAAAGAAACGAACAAACTCCTCCCCACGCCTAGCGCCTGGGCAAGCGAACTGAATCTTAACCACAGAACTCAAGATTTATCAGTTCAGCCAAGAACAGTGCAGACATGCAGCAAATCTTACACTTTCTCTTGGCAATTCCTGTTTTCGTTCTTGTTTGCTTAATCATGAACTTAAGAGCCACTCTACAGACGAAATCACCGCTTCTTCGGCTCCCCTCAACTCTCATACACCATTGGCAAGCGGGTTGACTGTGGGATTGGAGTACAGCCAAGGATACTTGAGTTGTGCAACAAAAGATCTCATTTCACTTAGTATCTGGGGTTTTCTTGGTTTTGGGCTATGGAATTTTATACTCTTAAATTGTTTTGATACCGTTCATATTCTATGCCACTAATTACCTATTAATCCATCTATAAAATAACCGTTCGCCATACAAAATTAATCAACCCTATACATACTGTCTACGAATGCATTGTTATCATCATCTTGTATTAAAGCCCTCACGCTCGTAAGTATTATCTAGATGCTCTAAATGGGTTGCAAATATGACAATATACAAAAAGCCATGATTCATGTACCGCAATCAAGCTATTGGAAACACTAGATAATCTGAAGTAATAAACCACTTCCATTTCCCTCAAAAACTGCTTCCCTTGTCATGATTCTCACCACTATGTCCATTTCTCCATCCCAACGATCCTCTCAAGTTATCCTCCGCCTCCACAACTCTTCTCGGCAATCCTCTCCCCAGCCCAGTAAACACAAAGATGGCCCACTTCCACCTGAATGGATTGATCGCAATGCAAAAAGTGAACCACCATACTAATTCGAGATACGTAAAGAAATCAAATGCGCCCGTTGGGCTGAACTTCTTCAGGATTCGTGTCATATCGATCCAGCGTTCCATCCAAAAAGGTCTTGGTCTTGTAAGGGGATCCGATAGGAACATAAGGAGGATACGTGTGTAAATTCCAATGTGCCAATTGCCTACTGCACCGATAGCATTGACGTAAGTGCAATTGTTGCAACAGACGGAAGGGTGTGTGGGAGGGAATGTTTGAAGATACCAGTTTGGTGGTGTGTAAGGATCCTGGAATGTATCGGATGGGAGGAAATCAAGAGATGGTCGCTCGAATCCAGTTGCCATTACAACAATATCGCCCTTCACGAGCTTTGAATTCCCAGGGCCACCGGGGGGAACACCTTTTGCTCGGAGATTGAATTTAATCCCATCTTCAGTGAACCCTTTAATATCACCCCGTAACCATTCTGCTTTTCCTTCGCGGATTTTATCCATCACGTCTGAATTGACCATAGGGGTACCGGTAAAAATCCCTTTATCGGCTGGAGCAAGATCTTCCAGATCTCTGTAAAAGAATTTCTTAAGCAGCATCTCTGGTATCCAGCTCAAGAAAGTTTCCTGTCCGAAGATATTCAATGCAAGTAGCATGTCTACGACGGCATTTCGAGGAATTATCCATTTATCACTCCTGGCCAGAATTGTAGTCTCAGCCGCTTCTTCATGGGTTGCAAATTCTAATGCCTCGACTGCACTTGCACCACCTCCAACGATGATAATTTTCTTTCCTTTTGCATCTTTGCCTGTGAGATCACTTGAATGATATATCTCTCCTTTGAATTTATCCATTCCAGGGATATGTGGCATTTTTGCATCTCCACAAGTGCCAACAGCTGCAATGATACCTTCAAATCGTCCTTCTGATGTATTGTTGATTATCCATCTCCCACTGTCATCTTGGTATACTTTTTCGACTTTAGTATCGAACTTTGTTTTCTCCTCCAGACCATAGCGTCTCCAGAGTTCGGTGATTTGAGAGACAATTTGTTGTTGATTTGGATAACCGCCTTTCCACTGAACGGAGGGATGGAATCGATACATTAACGAATGGATTTGTAAACCAGATGTACTGTTAACTCTCTGTTTTATTCTATTAGCATAGATTCCATTCGATTCGAGGGTTTCCTGTGCACAATATGTAAGGGAGAAATAGTAAACTTACACTCCATATGCCACCCAATTGACTCCTGGGACCAGCCTCAAAAATCTGCACATCAAATCCATGACCAACACAATGAGAAGCAGCAGAAACACCCGTCAGTCCAGCACCGATAATTGCAATCTTGGGTCTTCCAAGTTTTTGGCCCTCAACCGGTGGTGAGGGAGAGAGTAGTTTGGCGAGAAAGTATTGCCATACTTGGTAAAGAAAGAGGAAGGGGTGAAATATGGGATATGTTAACTCCATCTCCTCAATTGGGTGTTTTCAATGAAGCAAAAATGAAAGTTGTATTAATTGACGAAGAGAGGAAGGGAGGAGCATTTATTGTATTTATAGAAAAGAGCTCTGGTTTTGTTTTATTGACATGTGCAAGTGGGATATGGACGGGGCCGTGCGATATGAATGTGTATGACGTACCTATCTTTTCGTGCGTATAGTGTAGAAATATGGAATTATGGACGACCAATGGGATCGTTTACTTGAAATACTAGCGATGCGAGCAATTCCCGATTATTTCCAGTAGTTATTTTATTTAGCACATTCTTTCTAGACCCCCTGAATATCCTCGGCAATCATAATCTTGACTGCCGCATCAATTATTTTCAAGATTCTACGTCGTTTCTATCATTGTTTCTGGAGATTTTTAGAGAGCGAATAGTGGCTGATCGAATGTCAGCGTTTACTTGTTGAAAGGGACATGTTTTTGTAATCGGACAGCAGGAGTGGAATACGCTGGAAAAATCAGTACTCCTCAGCGTGGCTCCGTAGACAGCATGCTAATCTACATGCAGCCAGAAGATATCGCAACCTGAAATTAAAGCGAGTAGTTTAAAAGCTCAAAGGTAATAGTAAACTTTGAGACTAGTAGGTATTCATGTTAAAATCAGACCATTAAATGATCCCAGGCCCATCCCACTCCACCTATCTACGTGCTCCGTATAAATCGTAGAGAGAAAAATATACGATAAACTCTGTTCCACTCGTGTATTTCATGAAATAGTTCTCTAAAGCCACGATCTTGATAATGCTAACAACCAATTGAATTGTTCTTCGCTGAAAGACAATGATGTGTCACAAAAACAGTGAATAAGGCCTGAATGGAAACAGCAATACCAGTAGACCTTAGTGTCACCAGACGTACTTCTTCGTCTCTTCCGAGCCAATACTGAGTTGAGCATGATGTACTAAGAGTGAATACCATTCAGTCCCGTGCCTTTGTCCGAATTCTCCTAAACTAGCGTCTTCAGGATGCCTATATGAACTCGAATTCCCCCACCGATTTCCACTTTCTTTTCTTTTCTTTTTTCTTCATACCACCTCGTCTTTTACAGAGGAAAGTCGCACATTGATGTGGGCTACACCACTCTGTGGTGAGCGCCATGCTACAGAGCGGCGAACGTCCTTTACGAAGTGCAGAACCACCTTTACAGAGTGGCTATCACCTTCCTCCGGGAAGCGCTGCATACCCTCTCCGAAGTGCTGAATCTCCTTCACAAAGTGGCACTCCCCTCCCCAGCGTGGCGCTCACTACAGATTGATGTAGCCCACATCAATGTACGGCTTACCTTTGTAAGAGACGAGGTATAGAGAGTCCATCTTTCGCTCAAGAATGTTAGATGGGACGCGCTGGTCCGCCAGCCGCGGCAGTCTACGGACTGCTCTCATAATTTTTTGTTCACCCCTCCCTAGAGGAAATCTATTCTTAAACGGTTCATGATGATTCATTTTTTTCATTCACCACGAGATTGGCCATAATTTTTCGTCCAATTTTCTCTGATGGAAACATACCTTGCGTCGGTTTTCGGATCAATGATTAGGATTGGCTCTTAATTTTTTGTTTGTCGATGTGGACTTTTCGCTGCACTAAGAAAGAAATGACGGGCAATGGCAATGGGCATTCTGAGGCGGAGGGGGGAGCAAACGGCGTGGGGGGGATTTCGGAATACGGCAGTTTACTTTTGCGTTCATTCCTTTCTTGTGATTGGCCACTTGGCCATGTGCTAGCTAGTCTTCATCATATACTAGCTTTCGTCATGCTTTAGTCTTCACCATGCGCTAGGTAGTTTAGTCATTAATACAATTACAATTATCCACCAACCTTACTTTCCACCCCCCGACAAAGCCGTGACTCTTCTCTCTCTCTCCAGTAACATAATGCTTTTCATAGCGAAACTCCTGCCATGCCCTTTACTTTTCCCAGCCAGCATTTTCATATTCATCGCTGGTTCTCTATTTTACCCGAAGCGACGATTCCCTCTACAATCATCCCCTCTCATCTCCAGACTAATAAGCATCAACCTTCTCCAGAAACCCTCCTGCTACTGTACCTATCCCCCTTCGTTCGTCCTGATGGACCCCACCATTACATTGGTTGCAGAGCAATCTAGGTCGTCTTCTCATAGCGAACTAGCTAAAACGTTGACATAACATAATTTTAAGACAACAAACAGAATTTTTCGATAGTTTGGGTGCAAGAAATTCTAAAGCAAACAATAGACATAGAAGCGTTATCACGTTCTGGAGTATTTGGCAGGTATCACTATCTTTCTTCCATATGTTCGACAACGAGATTCGATGCCATCCAGTACTTTTCTGGCGCAGGCCTAAACAATCTAACAAGTACTATGACTGTGGCAGTATACTAAACAGCAATGCCAACAGCAACAAAAGAAAAATAGTGAAGAGATTATTGTCCTACAACACTTAC